>NC_084834.1:18205709-18817376 GCF_033115175.1 Lepus europaeus | reverse complement strand
ACTCAGGGGACACAAGTGGGTGTGTGGCTTGCAGTGCCCAACCAGAGGGAGGGAGAGAGTCTGGCTGCGGAGGTGCAGCCGGTGCCAGCCCTTCGGGGAACTGCCAGCAGATGCAGCTGTAGCGCTGGCACCGTGGGTTCTAGTCCAGGTCCGGGGCCAGATTCTGTCCTGGTTGCTCCTCCTCTAGTCCAGCTCTCTGGTGTGGTCCGGGCAGGCAGTGGAGGAACGCCCAAGTACTTGGGCCCTCCACCCATGGGAGACCAGAAGGAAGCACCTTGTTCCTGGCCTAGGATCTTTGCAGCACCAGCCATAGCAGGCATTTGGGGGTTAACCAATGGAAGGAAGACCTTTCTCCCTGTCTCTCTCTTTCACTAACTATGTCTGTGAGAAAAAAAATAATTAAAAAAAAAGGATTACAACCACATATTTTACAGCTCATGCATGTGCTCATCTAACTCCAAGGATTCTCTGGAACATGTTTAGCAAGACATATTAGATAAGCATGTCTAGAAAATCAGCTGCATGTCTTCGGGAAGCCAACCTTCCCACAAGGCTCAGTGCTCTTCTTGTTAGTGGACCATAAACTATACTTAGTCCCTGCAGCCACACACTGTGTACTAGGAAGAAAATCTCTTTGCTTTGGCAGAAATCTTATTCTCCACAGTCACATTGGAGCATCATTACAAACCTGCCTGGGAGGCCAGCAGCACAGCTCATTTGGTTAATCTTCCACCTGAGGCACTGGCACCCCAGGTTCTAGTCCTGGTTGAGGTGGTGGATTCTGTCCCGGTTGCTCCTCTTCCAGTCCAGCTTTCTGCTGTGGCATGGGAAGGCAGTGGAAGATGGCCCAAGTCCTTGAGCCCCTGCACCCATGTAGGAGAACTGAAAGAAGCTCCTAGCTCCTGGCTTCAGATTGGTTCAGTTCTGGCTGTCGCTGCCAACTGGGGAGTAAACCATCAGAGGAAGACCTCTCTCTCTGTCTCTCTCCCTGCCTCTCTTCTTTCTGTGTAACTCGGATTTTCAAATAAGTCAATAAATCTTTAAACAAATAAAATAAAATAAATAAAACTGGAACTAATATTGTTGGATGCATTTAGAAGTCTCAGGCCAAGATGAGACTTTTCTGTAAAGGAAGATCCATTCGTAGGATTCTATTTCAATTGTATTGTCATAAACTCATCAGAGATTGGTGTATCTTCTTGTATTCTCACCAAAATACAGTGTAGAAACTAAGGAGACCAAGCTGGGGAGAGAGGAGATATTGCATTGCAGTCTTTCCCAATATTCCTAGATGACTCTAATCATGAATCTCCACACATTTGGGAATAGCTTGCCACCAATCCTACTCACAAGCACCTGAAGAGTGACCAAAGACCAAGGGGGGGAGCCCTTTTCTTATACAAGGTCAGGTAGAAGAGGGCTTGAGTACTGTATCTCACAAGCACAGATGTCACTCTAAGGTAAGTGACATGTACATGTGTCTACACACACACACCAGATCTCTAGGATTTTTTCATCTAAAAATTCCATTTCTACTGAATAGCATACCCTCCCTACCATCCATAACTACCCTTCTACTTTATGCTTCTCATATTCTATTTTTTTTTAAATTTTTTTTGATAGGCAGAGTGGACAGTGAGAGAGAGAGAGACAGAGAGAAAGGTCTTCCTTTGCCGTTGGTTCACCCTCTAATGGCCGCCGCGGTAGTGCACTGCGGCTGGCGCACCGCGCTGTTCCAATGGCAGGAGCCAGGTGCTTATCCTGGTCCCCCATGGGGTGCAGAGCCCAAACACTTGGGCCATCCTCCACTGCACTCCCTGGCCACAGCAGAGAGCTGGCCTGGAAGAGGGGCAACCGGGACAAGATCGGTGCCCCGACCGGGACTAGAACCCGGTGTGCCGGCGCCGCAAGGTGGAGGATTAGCCTGTTGAGCCACGGCGCCGGCTCATATTCTATTTTTTAAAAAATATTTATTTTATTTAATTGAAAGAGTTACAGAGAGAGGTGGAGCCAGAGAGCGATCTTCCATCCACTGGTTCACTCCCCAAATGACCACAACAGCCAGCCAGAGCTGAGCCAATCTGAAGCCAGGAGCCAGGAGCTTCTGGAAGCTTCTTCCAGATCTCCCACACAGGTGCAGGGGACCAAGGACTTGGGCCATCTTCTACTGCTTTCCCAGGCCATAACAGAGAGCTGGGTCAGAAGTGGAATAGCCAGGAATTGAATAGGCACCCATATGGATTGCCGACACTGCAGGTGGGGCTTTAAACTACTGCACTGCAGCACTGGCCTCTCTGACTACTTTAAATACTTCATATGTTGGAATCCTTGTCCTTGGGGGACTGATAGTTGTGGCTAATTTCACTTAGGAAAAGAACCTCACAGTTCATCCATGGCATACAATTTTCTTTTCTTCTGTGCCTGCATAACTTTCCACTGTGAGTGCAGGCCACACTAGAAGTCTTGGCTACAGTGAATTATGCTGTGGCAAATAGTGCTAATACCTTGTTTATATTGAACTTTAAATAACTTTAGGTATATAATCAGAACTGAGATTATCAGATCATATAAAAATTTTATTTTCAATGTAATGAAGAACAAACTGTTTTCTGTGGTGGTTGCATCATTTTACATTACCACCGACACTGGACATGTAGCTGAAAACCTTTCTATCTTCATCAAATTATGCACCTGGGTTTTTTGTTTGTTTGTTTTTAAAGAACAGGAGCAGGAGGTCTTATTGGCCATTACTGGCCATGGTTATGAAGATCCCTCTGCATTTGCACTCAAGGTGAATCAGCATTGGGCTTCATTGTCAGTGTGGTGAAATTGCCCATCACCCAGGGAGAAGTGTATGACTCTGTTAAATACATTTTCAACTTCCTGCAGTGGTTCTAAAGCCAGGTCTGGAGGTATCATAACCCCATCTGGCTATTAATACTCTTTCTGTTCCAGGTAACTTTCTGTTAGCAAGGTGGAGCAGAGATTTCTGTGTGAACATTTCTCTAGCTTAGGATTCACATAAAACATGAGTGCCAGCACAACATTCCTCTTCCCATTCTGCCGTCATGACCTAGATTGCAGACCTAACAGGCTGACCCAGATTTTAATTCTTCCAATAAATTGTTCCTAGATGGGACAGGACAGCCTACATGAGGCTCCCGAAAAATACCCACAAAAGGGGAAGTAATGTTGCAATGCCCAAATGGGATCAGAGTGGTGACCTTGCCTAGAGTTTCCTTCTTCAGGACAACCCATGTCACCATGGGATGCTTCCTGCCCAAATGCCCAAGGAGTCAATAGCAAGAGCTGAGCCAATATCTCAGTTATAAAGTATTCACATGCGGGATTTCTTGAGGCTGGGCCCCTGGAAAGTCAGGACAAAGCAGCAGAACAGATGGCTTTCTCCAATGGGCTTCAGCAAAGAAAGCTTAGACACCCTGAGTTCCAGGTCCTATTGTAGACTTTCCTCAAGAAATTGATTTCATTTCATGGGATCCTCTTTCATGGGATTCCTCAGCAGAAAAGACCTCTCCAAAGTCTCATCCTCCATCTGCCTCATGCCATGTCCATAATCACACACATGTATGCCACATAGCCCAATCTGAAAACCCCAGGGAGTTTCCAGGTATAATCCAAACCCAGCTTTGCAGAGACAAACTGAGATCCAGGAGGGTTCCCTCTACCCTCTCAGTTATGTGACCCTGAAATATCACCATACCTCCTAAAGACTCCATAGTCTGGGCAATGGCAAGTAGAATGGCAATTGCTGGGATCTGGAGGTGGCGAAATTATAAAAAAAAAACTTTCATTCAATGGGTAGAGAGTTTCAGTCTCATAAGGAAAAACAGTTCTGAATATTGGTCCCACAGCATTGTGCATATACTAAATACTACTCAACCATACACTCAGAAATACTTAAGATGATAAAATTCATCAGCTATATTTTTTTTTGTCAGGACCACACTAACAGTACATTTTAAAAGTGGTCAAATGGGGGCTAGAGCTGTGGCACAACAGGTTAAAGCCCTGGCCTGCAATGTCAGCATCCCACAAGGATGCCGGTTCAAGTCCTGGGTGCTCCACTTTGCATCCAACTCTCTGCTAATGTGCCTGGGAAAGCAGAGGAAGATGGCCCAAATACTTGGGCCCCTTCACCCACATGGGGGACCTGGAAGAAACTCCTGGCTCCTGGATTCAGATTGGCCTAGCTCGGCCCACTCTGGGCATTTGGGGAGTGAACCAGCAGATGAAGATCTCTTTCTGTCTATCTCTCTTTCTCTAACTCTGCCTTTCAAATAAACAACACAGCTCTTAAAAAAAAAAGTTGATTTGAAAAGTGGCCAAATACACATCTCATAAAAGTTAATGTTATGCTTTCTCAGAAGTGCAGTTAATACTTATTAATTTTTCAAAATAGTAACATCCCTGATTCCATTTTGCTGAGTTGCTATGTCATTTTTTTTTGAAATAAGAATCAGATGCAATCTTCTCTCACTAAAGACACTGATGACAGAGTGCAGAAGCCATGTTCTGTGTGGGTGTGGCCTGGGTTCCCTCCCTCCTGGCTGTGTTTGAGGGAAACATAATGTGGTCACCACTGGGCATCTTACACTTAGGTGGAAGCAGGTGTGCCTTGAGCTGAACACAGAGATGTCCATAGCCAGGGCTAAATCCTGGGCCCTATACATTCCCTCCTAAAATGTGCACCCCTGAGCCCCAACTCCTCATGCACCAACAGTGCCACAGCAGAAAGAACAAGCATGACCCTTGCCCCTGCAGCAGGAGCTAGTTCTATCCTCACTTACCACTTGCACTGACAGGTGGGATGGATCCCTCCCTGAAGAAGTCCTGGAATGATGCTCTCAGTAGAAGACATGGATTTGTGCCAGGGAAATGCATCAAAGCTGGAGGATCGTACAAGTCCAATCCCATTTCTGCATAACAAAATATTTCTTCTGTTGTGTTTCCTTGCAGTAAAAGTTTTCTATTTGATTTTTTTCTTTTTATTCACCATTTTCTACATCTTGAAAATTGATTGATTCTTCTTCATTGTTCTATGTGTTTTTTGAATTCCTCATTTTGTTTCCATATTATTCTTGATATTCTTGTGTGTTCCTCTGTGTACTTTCCTAGGTTGAACAACATGCATACCCAACCTCAGATCATCAGAATATATAAGCAAACGTTGACAGCTCTGAAGAGATAAACAGCAAGGGAACAAGCAGAACATATCAATACTCCACTTTCAACACAGAATAGAATACCTAGGTGGGAAATCAGTAAAGAATGGTAGATTTGAACAATATTATAAATCAACTTTTCCTAACAGTTACACAGAGAGCATTCTACCTGGCAGAGGCAGAACATGTGTTCTTCTCAACAGCTGTCTAAAGTCTCCAGGTGGGATCATCTGTTAATTCAGAAAATATGCATCAACAACATTTAGAAAATTGGAGTCATATCATTGTCTTTCATAACTCTAATAGAATAAAAACAGAAATCAATTCCAGAAAAATGGGAAAAGTCACACATATGTGGATGTCAATCCACACAGTGTCAAACAGCCATCGGCTTAAAGAGGAAATCAAAAAGGAAATCAGAGAATATTTCAGTGGGTACATTTTGAGTTTTGAGCTGGGATCCATAGCCACAATCACAATCCTCAAGTCCAGGCTTGGTACAAAGAGAAACCAGGTGGACATGGAAGGTCACCAGCAGAAAAGCTCTCTGAACACTGAGAACCATGGGGATCTTTAAACAGAGCAGGCAGAAGTCTTCTTACTGCCCACAACAAATTAAGGAGACCAGGATGCTGATGCTTATGACTGAGTTCAAAGGCAGATTGCAAATTCATATATATTTTCTATACAATATAAACATTTCATAGTCGGCTGAGCTTTATTTTATAAATGGAATGATTGGACATAAGCTCCTTCATTAACATTTAGTAAATAGTTCAGTTTGTTCATTCAACAAATGATCTTCACATGTCAGTCACTAGACACTATTCTAAGTATTTGCGATGGAGCAGCAAAAAGACACACAATCAGGAAGGCTGCTTTTTAATAGGTCACACACTAGATTTGAGAAAATGAATGAAAATTCACACTGATGCTGTAATAAGTACTATAAAAACATAAGTATGTACAAAGAATGGGGATATAAAGAAACTGCTTTGAGGGCTGGCACCGCGGCTCAATAGGCTAATCCTCCACCTTGCAGTGCCAGAACACCGAGTTCTAGTCCTGTTCAGGGCACTAGATACTGTCCTGGTTGCCCCTCTTCCAGGCCAGCTTTCTGCTGTGGCCAGGGAGTACAGTGGAGGATGGCCCAAGTGCTTGGGCCCTGCACCCCATGGGAGACCAGCATAAGCACCTGGCTCCTGCCTTTGAGTAGGCGTGGTGCACCAGCCACAGCAGCCATTGGAGGGTGAACCAATGGCAAAGGAAGACCTTTCTCTCTGTCTCTTTCTATCACTGTCCACTCTGCCTGTCAAAAAAGAAAAAAAAGAAAGAAACTGCTTTGAGTACTCTGAACAAATCAATCCACTTCTTCCTAAAGTGTAATATCCCCCAGATGCTTGATCCTGAAGGGAGATATTTTAGAGATTCATTTATTTTGTTGAAAGGCAGAGTGAGAAGGGAGATACACATACATAGGGGAGGGATAAAGAGAGAGATTTCCATTCACTGGTTCCCTCTCCTAAATGGCTTCAACAGTTGAACCTGGGCCAGACTGAAGCCAGAAGTCAAGAACCCCATCTGAGTATTTCATGTGGGTGGCAAGGAGTCAAGTAATCAGGCCATTATCTGCTAATTTCTAGGCACAGGTTAGGAGATTGGATCAGAAAGAACACAGCTAGAATTCAAGTTGGCACTCTGATAGGGGATGCAGGCATCATAAGTGATAGTTTAATGTGCTGTACCACAATGCCAGTCCCAGCAAGTGAGTTTTATGTTCATGTTCTCGATGATTATTTCCTATTCTAGATTTGCACTGGAACCTGTGAGCTAAACTGCAGTGGAAGGTGAAGAAAAGTCTATTTTCCTGAGAACAAATGTAGGTTTCAGTCAGATTTGTTCTTGGAGGATATTTAACACATCTCAGGTTGTTTCTTTGCTTGTCTTTTCTTCCAAATGTTCCAGTGTCTCAGGCTCTTTCACATATTAGTCTCCTTCTTGTGCTCCCCTCTCTGGATGGTCTGTTCCCAGGGCTCTTGTTTTCTCACCTATTAACATCCTCCTACTGTCTCTAACTCTCCTCCTTGTGTAAATGAGGGCATAGGCTTTTGACTTGATGCAGGAAAAGTGCCACACATGCTACTTTAGCAGCCTCCATGTGATATCACTTATCACTTCCAGCTTTTGCATGACATGGGTAAGCTCCAGTGCAACAAAACAGCCCAACATGGACTGACCCAACAAAAAGCCCACAGACAAGTCACACACCATTCAGCGGAGATGCGCATATTTATAGATCAAGACACTAAGCATATTGCAAACCCTCAGCAATGATGTCAATGCTGCATCCCAGAATCCTTTCAACAGAAGGATAAGACTCAGGGAGATGCTCTAATTCAAGCTGTTGTAAGCAAGTATCTTTCTTAGACAAATACTGAAATTACAGGAATGTCTACTATGCAGGTCTTCATGCTTCACCAACATCCACCAACTTTTCAAAGTTTGGTTCACACTCTAAACTGTCATAGTAAATGTTACTATTGTCTGACATTTGATGACAGTGTGCATACTCAATGTGAGATTTCTAGTACATGTAGATCTGTATGGCAGATTAGCATGGTGTCTTTGGAGCAACCGTCTAACTGCTTGCTTCCAAGAAAATATGCTTTCTACATGACATCCACAGTGACCAACAGAAATCTGTGAAAACCATGTTCAGCACTGTGGTGCAAATGTTCAGCCACAACCTGCAATACCAGCATCTTGTATGAGCATTCATTTGAGTCCTTATTTCTCTTCTTCCAATCCAACTCCCTGTTAATACATGTGGGAAAGCACTGGAGTCATCACCTAAGTACTTTGGCCCCTACACTCACATGGGAGACCTGAATGGAGTTGCAGGCTCCTGGATTTGTCCTAGCTCAGCCTCAGACACTGTGGCCATTTGAATAGTAGATTAGTAGATTGACGATCTCTCTCTCTCTCTCTCTCAACTATATCTCTCTGTCTCTCTCCTTCTGTATCACTCACCCTTTTTTAATTTTCAAATATTTATTTGTTTCTTTTGAAAGTCAGAGTTCCACAGAGAGAGGGAGAGATACAGAGGGAGAAATCTTCCATCTGCTTGTTCCCTCCCTCCAGATGGCTACAATGGCTGTTGCTGGTTCAGGCTAAAGCCATGAGTTTGGAGATTCTTCTAGTCTCCATGTGAGTGGTTGGGGCTCAAACACTTGTGCCATCCTCTGTTGCTTTTTCCAGACCATTAGCAGGGAGCTGGATTGGAATGGAGCAGCCAGAACATAAACATATGGCATGCCAGCATCACAGGCAGTGGCTTTCCCCATTACTCCACAATGCCAGCCATTCTGCCTTTCAAATAAATACATAAATAAATAAATCTTTTTTTAAATGAAATCTGTATCTTCCTGAATGTGTCTGTGAAATCATCTAGCTAACAAATGCAATGGTGTGATAACAATGCTACAATGAAGGGGAACCAAGACATTGGGAGCTGGGCCTGTGCCCAGCATGTAGAATATTTGGCAGGGTTTTTTTAATGTCCTTTTTAAAAATTTACTTATTTGAAACACAGAGTTACAGAGGGAAAGAGAGAGAGAGAGAGACAGAGAGAGAGAGAGAGAGAGAGAGAGATGAGACAGAGAGAGACCTTCCTTCCACTGGTTCACTCCACAAATCCCTGCAAAATCCAGGAATGGGCCAAACTGAAGCCCAAACACGGAGCTTCATCCAGATCTCCCACACGCCGCACTAGCATGGAGCTGGATCAGAAATGGAGCATCCAAGACTCAAATTGGCACCCACATGGGAATGCTGGCATCACAGGAAGTGGCTTAACCCACTATGCCACAACAGCATTCTCCCACCCCCCAGAAGTTTCAAGAGTTCTCCTTGGATAGCAAGTATTTGTCAAGGGGTGTTATATGTGTCAGACACTACAGTACCTTAACATGTTGACAGTGTTCCTCATATTCTGAAACCGAGATACCACTCCTCCAAACCTGTTTCCTCTGAGATTCAGTTTTGAACAGGACACTGTTGCCACAAGAGCCCATCCATCCTCCAGGTCACAAGGGATGCTGAAATGACAGCAGCTGTCAGCTAGCAAGGGGTCATAGAAGACTTCAGCACTGGCTGGGGGTGCAAAAGAATATTTAAATGTTGTAGAGACCTGAAATCTGGAAGCCTGACTCTGGAGGAGAGAAGCAGCCCCTGTGCTACTGGGAGGAAACATCACAAGATTTCCCTGCTGGGACCCCAAGTTACAGAAAGATGCTGCTGCTCCCTTTTCTGAACCTCCAAAGGACAGGTTTTGCCAGCTGAAGTCTCCTCAGCCTCCCTGTGCTCCCTTAACCCACATGAGTAGGTACAAGACCCCACAGACAGGCGCCAATACTTCACTGGATTGCAGTTTTACTGCATCATCACTGTTGCTCCCTAGAGAGTTCAATTGCCACATTTTGTTGATTTTTATTTGTGGAACACTTAAAGCAAGTTTATTCTTTAGTGTAATGTATAAGCCCACTGAGAGTGGTTCTGAGTTGAGGTGCTGAGGAGTCCTTGGTGTTTAGCCCATACCCAAATGGTAAGGATGAACCCTGGGATGCATGCCATTTATGTGTGTGTTTGCCTATTGAAATATTCTTAAGATATCAAGCATTACAGTTATTAAAAATATATCTTGGGGCCACTGCCTGCAAGGATGACATCTTACATGGGCACGGCTTCATGTACTAACTGCTGTATTTCTTTATTTTTTAAGATGTACTTATTTATTTGAAAGGCAGAGCTACAGAGAGACAGAGTCAGAGAGAGAGAGAAAGAGGTCTTCCATCCATTAGTTCACTCCCCAGATGGCCGCAATGGTTGGATCTGAGCTAATTCAGGAGCCAGGAGCTTTCTCTGGGTCTCCCACGTGGGTGCAGGGGCCCAAGGACTTGGATCACTTTCTACTGCTTTCCCAGACTTCAGCAGAGAGCTGGATCAGTAATGGAGCAGCTGGAACTCAAACTGGAATCCATTTGGGAAGCTGGCACTGCAGGCAGTGGCTTTACCTGCTACGCCACAGCGCCAGCCCCTTCTGCACTTCTGATCTAGTTCCCTGCTAATAGGCCTGAGAATGCAGTGAAAGATGACCTAAGGCTTTGGCCCTCTGCACCCTTGTGGAGACCCAGATGGAGGTCAAGACTCCTGCTTCAACCTGTCCCAGACCTAGCCATCACTGATAGATTCATCCTCTCTCTCTTTCTCTCTCTGGGTGTGTGTGTGTTCATAACTGCCTTTCAAGTATATACAAATCTTGTCAATCAAGCTATTTCCTAAAAAAGAAAAACACTCAAAATCAATGGCTGCCCTTGTGGCACAGTGATGCCAGTTGTGATGCCAGTTGCGATGCTGGAGTCCCATATCAGAGTGGTTTGAATCCTGAATGATTGACATTTTGCCCAGTTCCCTGCTGTTGTACCTAGGAAAGCAGAAAATGACCCAAATACTTGAGTCTCTGACACTCATGTGTGAGACCTAGTTGGTGTTCCTGACTTTTGGCTTCAGCTTAGCCTAGCTTGATTGTTGTGATCATTTGGGACATGAACCAATGGATCAAATTCTCTGTCAGTATGGCTTCCAAATAAATCATAAAAATTCAAGAAGAAAAATCACGTGATTATTTAAATTAAATGCTAGGAAGCATTTGATTAAATTCAGCATCTGGCCTTTTTTAAAAAAACCTGTAATCAGAGAAGTAAAATATCAGAATTTCTTTATTATAATTAAAATTGTCTATGATGAACCTATAGCAACCAGTATAAATAACATGACATTGAAAGCTCTTGGGGCCAGCACCAGCATCCCATATGGGTGTCAGTTGAAATCCCAGCTGCTCCACTTCTGATTCAGCTCTCTGCTGTTGCCTGGGAATGCAGTGGAAGATGGCCCAAGCCCTTGAGCTTCTGTCCTCATGTAGGAGACACAGAAGTTCCTGGCTCCTGGCTTTGGATCAACATAGCTCTGGCCATTGAGTCCAACCAGGGAGTGAACCAGCAGATGGAAGACCTCTCTCTCTCTCTCTCTCTCTCTCTCTCTCTCTCTCTCTCTGCCTCTACTTCTCTGTGTGTGTGTGTGTAACTCTGACTTTGGAATAAATAAAATAAAATCTTAAAAAAAAAAAACACCTCTTTTCCTGGCTTTTCCTGGGAGTTTACCCAAAGCTGACTCCTTAAATTCTCGTTCTCCAACATTGTACTGGAAGTGTAGTTAGGAAAGTGAAACAAAAAATGGAAGCAATAAGTAAAAGGATTAATTAATTTATTTTTAAGGTTTTATTTATTTATTTGAGAGGTAGAGTTACAGACAGAGAGAGGAAGAGACAGAGAGAAAACTCTTCCTTCCATTGGTTTACTCTCCAAATGGTTGCAATGGCTGGAGATGGGCTGATCTGAAGCCAGGAGCATGAGCTTCTTCCTGGTCTCCCACATGGGTACAGGGGCCCAAGCACTTGGGCCATCTTCTACTGTTTTCCCAGGCCATAGCAGAGAGCTGGACTGGAAGAGAAGCAGCCGGGGCTGGAATTGGCACCCATGGAATGCCGGCACCACAGGTGGAGGATTAACCCACTGCACCACGGTGCCAGCCCCAGATTCAATTTTTAAGCAACAAAATTTTCAATATATGTGGATCACTCTACAATCTACAGAGGCAATGCAAAACAAAATTTAAGCTAAGAGAATTAAGTGATATGAGTGAGTACAAGATCAATATATGTCAACTGGCTTCCCATGGAGCAGCAGGAAAAAATAGAAAGCCATTTTAAAAGACACAATACAGACTAGAAAACCTCTATAGAATACCTTTAGATATTTTCTTTCTTTCTTTCTTTTTTTTTTTTTTGGACAGGCAGACTTAGTGAGAGAGAGACAGAGAGAAAGGTCTTCCTTCCATTGGTTCACCCCCCAAATGGCCACCATGGCCAGTGTGCTGTGCTGATCCGAAGCTAGGAGCCAGGTGCCTCCTCCTGGTCTCCCATGTGGGTGTAGGGCCCAAGAACTTGGGCTGTCCTCCACTGCCTTCCTGGGCCATAGCAGAGAGCTGGACAGGAAGAGGAGCAACCAGGACAGAACCGGTGCCCCAACTGGGACTAGAACCCGGAGTACCAGTGCTGCAGGCCTAGTGAGCTGCGGAGCCAGCAAATATTTTTAATCATTAAAAAAAAAAAACAAAATTGAAAACCTAAAATAAATTAAGCCAACAACATGAAGAGGATGAAAAGCTCAACATTCAGTAAATTGTGAGTGACTTGCATCCCTTGTGAAGGAGGTTATTGGAAGCTCCAGGTCCTAAGCTCCCAGCAGGATCACAGAGAGTGGAGGGAGGGTCTCCAATCTTGTGTGGTTGGGTCAGTAGGAAGGTGACAGCAGCCCTGGCTCTTAGGATAGCTAGGCCCCCATGAGTACCACCAGACCTGAGCCCAAGACTCAACCCTCACTTCCCCCACCAGCCACAGCCTGGATGAACTGCACCCCTCCTCCCAACCCCTCGGGGCAATCTGGTAGGTGTGACTCTGATTGGCTGCATCATCTGATGTGCTGCCTGCTCACTGGCTCAGCAAGCTGTCCAATCAGACTCATGGGAGTGAGGTCTTTTTCTGTATGCTGCTAAACAGCTTGTCCAGTCTGATGCTCATGGAGGTGCCATGATGCTCAGCCCTTCCCTCTGTGTGCACTTCTCGCAGTACAAGAGCCCTCAGAAGGATGCCTGGGCAGCTCAGAATCTGGAATGAGGTGAGTGTGTGGGGGCCAGGTGCCTCTGGCTCATGGGACGCTGGATATCTTGTTTCATTCCTGAATGTGGTGACTTTGGCTCAGCCCTAGAGCTCTGTATTTTTCCAAATTGTGTGGTTAGGGTTCGTGGGTCCTCAGGGAGAATCCAGACTTCATACACGGCATTGGGGGAGAAGCTGTGAGTTTGGGATCCCTGTCCCTTCTTTCTCCTCCTGGATCACAGAATTCCCCTCAGCTAGAAAGCAGGTCACCAAGTCCACAAGCCAGTCCTCTTAGCACAGCTCTTCCTAGGGGTGTGAGGCTGTCTCCCTGCATCAGCTCTCAGCCTGTGGCTGCTGGTTATGAGTGGACCCTGGGCAGGGATTTCAGAGACAGCCCAAGCAGAGGCCAAGAATCCTTTCTGGGAGACTCTCCCTTTTCTCCCTGCCTTGGCATCAGCTCCCTCTGAATATCTGTTGACACAAAGAAATGGCATTTGCTGGGCAGTTGAGGCTCCAAGACTGGCTAGATCAAACAGTTTACTCACTGGGAATCCTCTTTCTCTGACATTTAGGTTTCATGCCATTTGGACCTGGCTTAGGTCATTTGTTCCAGTACCCATTGGTGGTAGATTTTTTTTTAAAGATTTTTATTTATTTATTTGAGAGGTAGAGTTACAGAGAGAGGGAGAGACAAAGAGAAAGGTCTTACATCCACTGGTTCACTTCTCAAATGGTTGCGACAGCCGGAGATGGGCTGATCTGAAGCCAGAAGCTTCTTCCAGGTCTCCCACATGGGTGCAGAGGCCAAGGACTTGGGCCATTTTTGACTGCTTTCTCAGGCCATAGTGAAGTAGGCAGGCATACAGGTGTGATAGTATGCACCATAAGTTCTAGTTATGTCTAAGTCTCAGACTCCATTAACTGTGTTTTTAGGTATTTAAGGTTTAGTAAGTGCCTCAAATGTGAAATCTTACATATGTGTCTCTCTGTAAAATTTCTATCTAATATGTTTTAACATAGGGTCAAATATTTAAAGGTAGTTGAGGAGATTTCTGAGAATGGCAAAGTTCTATGGACTTCGGATTCCAAGATTTGGATTCCAGGCTTTTGTGTATAGCTTTAAAGATGCCCTGATACAGTGCATACTGAAAAGGGGTAGCTGCAAAAGTGGTTCCAGAGAACTAAGGAGCTTCTAAATAAAAGCTCCAGTATTGGGAATTGCTGATGACAGGATTCTACGGAACTTGGATTCCAGGATATGGATTCCAAACTTTTGTATATAGCTTTAAAAAGGCCCTGATGCAGACTTTGTACTGAAAAGGGTAGCTACAAGAGTTATGGATTCCAGGATCTGGATTCTAAGCCTTGTGTTTGCTTAAAAGCCTCTGAAACAGACAATGTGCTGGACAGGGGAGCTACAAAGGTGTTCCAAGGAATCAAGGAGTTTTTAACAAAAACTCCAACATTAAAAATTCCCAAGCAAGCCATTCATATGAAGATCCTCTTCAGATCAGTTTCAGCTTAAATAAAAGGGACCTGACCAGGTGCTAGTGAACATGACTACTTCTGTAAAATTAGAACTAAACTTCTACCTCTTAAGTCTTCACAAGTGTATACAAAAGACATTCCTAACTATTCCTATAAGCCAATCAAAAACCTTAGAACTCGACTTCTGGGAGTAACTGACTATGCAGGGACATAGACCTTGGCAATGATTGAGACTGCTCCAACCCACAAAGCAAATTTGTTAGGATAGACAGAGACTTACAGACACTGGATAGGCAGGGACTGTACTACACCCCTCATGAACAGGAAGCAATCACAGAAGAGATGAGCTGACGGCAATCAACTCCCCTTAGGACGAAGGGGATGGAGTCTCTGAGGGGGGAATGAAGTAGGCAGGTGTACCGTAGTAAGCCAGACCTACGAGATGGGACCCTGGAAAATCCAGATGCCGAATGGTTTACTGATGGCAACAGCTACATGAAGGAAGGAGTTAAAAAGACAGACAATAGAAGCCCAAGCACTACCACACAATACTTTAGCCCAAAAGGTGGAGCTTATTGCATTGACTAGGGCTTTACAACTGGGAAAAGGTCAGTGAGTTAATATAGATAGGTAAATAGATAGATAGATAGATAGATAGATAGATAGATAGATAAATAGATAGATTCCAGATATACTTTCCTTGTGTTACATGCACATACAGCAATCTGGAAAGAGAGGGGCTTACTGACCCCTGTTAAATATGAAAAAAAGATACTGGCTCTATTTCAGGCAGTACTGGAGCTTTTAGAGGTGGCTGTCATCCACTGCAAGGGACATCAGAAGGGAGATAATTATGTTAACCAGAGAAATGCATTAGCAGATGGAACAGCTATACAGGAAAGTTTGGAAAGGGCCCTTATACCTCAATCTGTGGAAGTCGTTAAGGAACTGCACTATATGGAGCCTGAGTTGAATGGACCCAACAGCGAGGCTATACTAAAAATGCAAATAAATGGTAAATGCTAAATCATAATTATACTACCAATGGCCACTCAATGGAAAATTATAAAGGAGATACACAACTCTACCCACTTGGGAAGAGATACCTTAGTACAACTAATCTCCCAAGCTTTTGGAGGAAAGGGACTAAATACAGTCATAAAGAAAATGACTCACTCTTGGCCACTGTGTTTACAGAATAACCCTCCCCATGTAAGGCCACCTCCCCTGTTGACTCCTGTGCAGAGGAAGGGAACAGACAGGTGTAGATTGGCAGGTTGATTTTACCAATATGCTCCCAATTAGTAATTATAGGTACCTCCTAGTCTTTATTGTTACTCTTACAGGATGGATGGAGGCCTTTTCAACCTGAACGGAGAAAGCACATAAGGTGTTTAAAGCCATGTTAAAAGACATCGTGCCACACTTTGGACTCCCACGGTCACTCCAGAGTTACAATGGACCTTCATTTATATGACCATGCAGGAGACAGTGAGAATGGCGGTGACTGAAGGAGATCCAGCTCGTGAAGTGAACTCATTAGATGAGATAGGCAGAGACTCCCAGACCGAGAACAGGCAGGGTCTGCGCCCCTAATCAGCAGGAAGTAGCTACAGAAGATGGAGACTCAACGCCCATCAACATCCCCTTAAGATTAAGGTCTGGAGTCTCTGAGGGGGGAATGAAGTAGGCAGGCATACAGGTTGGAGTTGATCGGATTTGTGAACTGGAAGACCACGCCCCTGTGTGACCTCATGCTCCTACCTGATGCCTTGGCCACGCCCTTGTGTGGCCTCATTCCCCTACCGGGCCGTACCAGGGTGCCCACCAGCCAATCAGGTTAATTGACCACTCCCCTTTGGAGTGGGTTAAAAGCCTGGGGCACAGTGTGCCCAGCCTGCTCTTTTTCCCTGGTGTCTTGCTAGGAAGGGGCTTGCTGTAGCCCCACGCCTCCAGGGCGCATGGCCTTCGGGCCATGTGCTCTGGGCTACCTGGCCTAGATGCTCTTCCACGTGGTTGGTTCCTGGTGCTCGGTATGAACCCCTAATTACCTCTTTTTCTTAAATAAAGCTCTTACTCTCCTATACATCTTTCTTACTAAATAAAAGCTTAAAACGTACCATGCTGCCTCGTTTATCTGTGCTGGTATTTAGAATTCTTCTCTAAATATTAGGCAAGAACCCTCTTGGGCTTATTAATATCATGGATTTAGTAATAAGCCCGTGGTAAAATGTAAGGCGCCCCAAATTCTGGTAGTACATGTGGCACCCCGGATAGCATTTCTATGGAACTTTAAGGGGCCACGTTTTAGTGTGAATTTTAGGGGGTCTTGTCCGATATCAATAGCAGAGAGCTGCATCAGAAGAGGAGCAGCCGGGAACAGAACTGGCACCCGTATGGGACACCAGCTCTAAGATGGGAAGTCGGCACCTCAGGCAGAGGCTTTAGCCTAGTACACCACAGCCCCGGCCCTGGGGAGATGATATTCTAAGACTCTGATCAGTCCCTCCACAAGGGAAATATTGTTTGGAAGAGACACTGTGTGAAAATTTGTTTGTTTTGGTTAAAATACAGGCTATCAATGCAGCACTCTGACTGGGACTAGAACCTGGTGTGCGGGTTCCACAGATGGAGGATTAGCCTAGTGAGCCGTGGCGCCGGCCAAAAATATCTTTTGATTCATGCGACCTAAGTAAGCATCTGATAGGTTGTTTTAACTTTGTTGATAGATACAAATTGAAATATTGTCAGGGTTTTGTCCCTGGGTTTGCTGGTCAAGCAAAAGTCATACTTACTTTTTTTGGATACTCAGTCATAAATGTTCAATTTGGACAAGAAAAAATGATACAGGTTAGTGGTATAATGCAATGTTCATTAATTCCTATTTGAAGTAAAATTTAACTCCTCGAGTTGTTCTTTGGCAAAACATGACTCAAGATTATAACCATGCTAGTCCAATATTTTAGTTTCTTAAAAAGTCTGTACTTGTTAATAATAAATTGGTAAACATAAAATAAATGTTTTCAAACTTTTGTACTGTTGGCCTTGTAAAATTGTAAAAGACAATGGACTTTTGGATTTGACTACTTTAAAATAATTTGAAATTTATGTTTTATTAAAATGCTTTGTTCTTATTTTAGAGGCTTTTTAGGATCACTTTAAATTGCAAATTAAGGAACCAATAGATAGGGGAGAGAAATGTTAAGGAAGCTATAAACATGAGAATGTGTCTTGGTGCTCAAGATGTGTTTTGAATAACAAAGAAAGCAAGTGATCTTTGTCTAACCTGAAATAAAACTGGTGTTTGGCAAGGAGAGGGAGGTGCAAAACAGAATAAATAACTTTGGTAATATAAGAATGTTACAGAAGATTTGTAGCAGATAATTTTGTGTGAGATTACTTTGGCTGAGATTAGAAGGAAATTACTTCTGAATGAGTTTCTCAAAATTGAGCATTGGTAATTGTTAGGAAAAGAGTTGCAGATTTTTGCTTCCCCACACAGGGCACCAAAATGTTAGGGAAAGAGATGCAGAATAGAGAGGGGGCAGTGTACAAATTTACAGCCAGACTGAACTTATTCAGAGAAAATAAGTCTGTAGAGGTGGGTGATCAACTGCCCACATGCACACTAGTGGAGCACGGGACAGCAGGCCCCAACCCCAGGGGCTGGGCCTTTTTATATTTTGGGTAGGGGCCAGCAGGCAGAGGGGAATTCCTGGAACTGGTCTTTCAGGTGTTGAGAGCAGCTGGTCTTTCAGGTGGCTGTAAGGAGTGGAGTATGAAGGCAATAGGGTATGAAATCCAGTTGAGTTTCGAGGACAAGGAATACATTCCAGTGTTTACCTATTTTGGGCAATGAGGGAGAATACCTGAGGCTTATGTCATTGTTCCATCAATCCTGACTCTGAGTACAGATAAGGAGAGGGGTGCCAATTTCTGTCTGGCTACTTCCTGCTGAGAGGGGGCTTAGCCATGGAGCCAGGACTTGAGCAGTGACCTATACTTGGGATCAGATTGATTGGAGAAGAGCAGTCTTGCATTGCTCCTGTGAGTTGGCTTGAGATATAGCAGCTATTTGTTCCTGCAAGAACCTTTGGAATGGATTAATTATGCATGGCAGAAATAGGAGCACGATGATTATGAGGGCAAAAGGAGACACTAGAGCCATGGCCCATGGTGGAAACAACGGCCAAAATGAGGCAGAGTTACCTTGTAAATGCATCGGGTTAGTATGTCGACCTGAGCGAGGTGGGTCCTGTGGGGATGGGCTTTTATGAGGGAGATGTAACTAGTTTAATGAAGTAAAATGCACCCAGGGAGGGTGCCCTTTGAGTTTGGCTGCGGTGGGGGTAGTCAATATCACCTGGTAGGGCCCACTCCACTTTGTTTTTAGAGCAGCCTCATTTTGTTTTAGATAAACCCAGTCACCAGGTGGAAAGATAGGAATATAGTCGGGAGGCAGAGTGTGGTTTGGGTAGGTGTGTGTCTGCATATATCCCTAAGTCAGAGCACATTTCAGTAAGAAGAGAGAAAGCCAGAGGAGGAGGAATAGCTTCAGTGCTCTGTAGAGGAGGGAAGCTAGGTGGAAGTGTTAGGTAGGAAGTCAGTTATGAGCTTATGTGTGTGTAACAGGCCTAAAGAGAAGACATCTATGTCCAGCATGAGATGCATCTGCATCTCAAAGTCATCATGACATTGTTTCAGGGGCAGCCCAGAGTTCGAATCCTGCCCTGCCCCCTTCTACCTGCTAACCTGCCAGGTGGCGGTTCCCACCCCTTCTGCCTGACAAGCTTCCACAATCTCCCAGGTGCAGCCTAGTATCTGCATCTCAAACACCCTGCTCCCTTCCTCCTGTCTGATAACATTTGCATCCATAAAGTCCTTTGTTTCAGACCTTCAAGAGAAGTTTTTCTATTTACATCCAAAAAGCCCTTTGTTCCAAGAGGAGCAGAGGTGGGGAAGCAAGACCCATCTCCTTAAAAACCCCCAGCCTCAACTGGACTGTGCGCTCAGCTCTCTGCATCTTTGCTGAGCCGCCCGCCTGGCCTGGTCATGTGTAATCTCTCCACTCAACATGGAACCTCCCTCCTTCCTCCTCCCCAGTCTCTCAGGCTCTGTCAGGAGAGGTGCCCATCCGTCCCTACAGATGTCCCTTCCTAATAAACCTTGCTATTTTACCTCCCACTACTCTCTGTCTCACGCCTGAATTCTTTCTTGCGTGAAGACAAGAACCCTGCAATTTCTCCAGTAACAGAAGGACAGGCCTTCCATAGGGAATTTCAAATGGGCTAAGCATTAAGGACTTCTTGGGAAGAGATCTGATTCTTAACAGAGCTAAAGGGAGGAGTTTTACCCAGTCCAAGTAAACCTGGGTGGAGAGTTTAGTTAGAGCCTGTTCTAAAATTCCATTCATCCATTCTACTTTGCCTGAGGAGGGGGGACGATAGGATTACTTGATTACTTGGGGCAATAAAACCTTCTCAGATGCCCTAAGGGAAGCCCCCCTACTCTGCCAGCAAATCTGGAGGAATTTGCTAATTTTCACCCAACAGACCTTTCCACCTGGATTCCCCATCCTTTGTCCTGGAGGAGAGGGGGAGGAGGGCAAACATAGGCCCTTAAAAACCTAGGGAGTCTAAACAGACTGCTTGCTCTTCCCTCTGCCTCTCTGCTGAGCTGCCCACCAGGCCTGCCCTAGTGTATTCTTTCCACTCAACCATGTAACTGTTGTACCTGAGTGAGTGCAAACAAAGGAGCTCCACACATTGATAAAATTTGATGGTCCTTTATTGCCGGCGGTGGAGGGTGGGCTCATGCCCTAAAGAACTCTCGACCCTGAAGTCCAAAGCAACAGGGTTTATAAAGGCAAAAACTGCAAAATCGGGAGGGGAATACATGGTTGCTAGGATGGGGGGGGGAATACATGGTTACTGGGTTCAAGCTGACCTAAACCTATGCAAAACTAGTATCAAATATATATAATCTTGACAATACCAGTTACAATCTTAACAATTTTAATTATAATCTTGACATTAATCCAGGTATTGGTTTTAGTCATATGTAGGACATAGACAAATTACATTTTTATTATTAACCCAGGTGTAGCCTACTCACTTTCAAGCTTGAGCAATCATGGTGGGGGTTTCTGTGCTCTGCCAAGTGTGATGTAGTGGACTGCTATTGTTCAACTGTTTTAGATCATAGTTTCAGACCAGAGTCTCACGGTGTGGGGGGCACCTTCCCAGAATGGAGTCTCAGGTTCTCCAAAATGGAGTCCCTACTGTCAAGGTGCTACTTCATAACCTCACTCGCCCCAGTCTGAGCAACTGGGCGCTCTTTCTGTCCCTTCCATCCTGATGGATGCCCTGTCCCCAACAAAGCCTTAGCACTCTGCCCTCTGTCTCACACCTGAATTCTTTCTTGCGTGAAGATAAGAACCCACAGTTTCCATGGCCTTCCCTCCAGTAACATACATATTTCTAATAATCTTGCTGTTTCATTTTGAAATCTATTTTTAATGCAGTTTCTCCTTTTAGTAGTTTCTACTTAATTGGTGATTTTCTTTTCAAATTTCTATACATCTCCTGTAAGTTATTTCTTCCTCCTTAGTTCTGACTCCTGTGACCTGACATTCAAACTGTTTATCTTAGAAGCCTAAGGTCATAGGATACTTGATTCTTCTGTCTTTTCTTAATGTGTTTAATTTTTTTCATGTAATCAGACAATTCCTTCAGCTTTTGTTTCTAAGGGTATTCTTCTATTCAAGGTTTTCATGGGGCCGGTGCCATGGCTCACATGGCTAATCTTCCATCTGCGGGCATCTCATATGGGTGTTGGGTTCTAGTCCAGGAAGCTCCTCTTCCAGTCCAGCTCTCTGCTGTGTCCCAGGAAGGCAATGGAGGATGGTCCAGGTTCTTGGGCCCCCACACCCACATGGGAGACCAGGAGGAAGCACCAGGCTCCTAGCTTTGGATCGGTGTAGCTTCTGCCATAGCGGCCATTTGGGGGGGTGAACCAACAGAAGGAAGACCTTTCTCTCTGTCTTTCTCACTAACTCTATCTGTCAAATAAATTAAAAAAAAAGACTTTCATGCTCTTAATACTACTTTTAGACAGGAAGATAGAAATTAGCCTATGTGTGTGAAAGCAGCCATGGGAAACAAAACATGTGCTCTGCAGAAGGCATGCAGCAGCCTTAGAGGCAGGCCTGGGAAAGCAGCCCAGCACTTTACACTACAAAACCCCGCCCCTCCAATAAAGGCACACCAGCAGAAACCTGTTTGCTTGGTGCAAAGGAGGGTACTGAGTCTGATAACGTTACCTAATTTTGCACCTGAGAAATATTTTGTTCATGAGTGGGGTGTGTGTGTGTGTGTGTAGAAACAGTGAGAAGTAGACACCCAACCCTTAGAAATCTGAGTTATTATTAATTCCTCCTCATAATCAACTTCACAGGGGCATTTGTGGACATTTACAGTAGGTTTTTAAGAGAGCAGGGGAGCCCCAGGTCTCTGTTAGGCTGAGACAGAACTGAAGGACACAGGTGCTGGAAGGTTTGAGGACCACCAGGAGGAATCAGAGAACTTAAGCACTGTCATTGATCTAGCGACAAGCCATGACATCTGAAACCAGAGACTGGCAACTCTGCCATGAATCACCACACCAAATTAATGGGGGAAAATGGTGATGAAGGAAGGTGCCTGGGGTGCCTGTCTCACAAGGAATTTCCATGTGGACAGACAGTGAGCAAAGCAAGATTTATTTACATGAGAAAGCTCTTGCCACAGCAGCCACTAGGGGGTCTCCAAAGAGGGACACCTGAAAAATGGAGTGCAGTTTTTTAACCACGATTTGGATGAGCAGAATAATAACAGCTAACAATCTCATCAGAAGGACAGAATCATAATCTTGTCTAGCCTGCTCTTGTTAAAACCCAAAACCTTGGGAACTATGCAATAGGCAAATTCTCTTGGTAAAACTAGGTTAGAAGGGTGGGATTATTAACTTCCCTTCTATTCTCATGATAAAACTAGAAACTCACTGGGCTGGCCCCTTGGCTCAACACGCTAATCCTCTGCCTTGGGGCACCTGCACACCGGGTTCTAGTCCCAGTCAGGGCACTGGATTCTGTCCCAGTTGCACCTCTTCCAGGCCAGCTTTCTGCTGTGGCCAGGGAGTGCAGTGGAGGATGGCCCAAGTGCTTGGGCCCTGCACCCCATGGGAGACCAGGAGAAGCACCTGGCTCCTGCCTTCAGATCAGCACGGTGCACCGGCCGTGGTGGCCATTGGAGGGTGAACCAACGGCCAAGGAAGACCTTTCTCTGTCTCTTTCTCTCACTGTCCACTCTGCCTGTCAAAAAAAAAAAAAACTAGAAACTCACTGTCTTGCTAGTAGACAGGTCTTGCCCACTCTTAAAAGGACTCCTCATTAGGTCATCTAGTCCTTACACCAGCCACCCCCTGCCTTATGACCTCTTTATAAGCCCTCAAATACCCGCCTCCAACAGAATGGTACTCCTGTAACCACAATAAATGCATTTTTCCTTTTCAAATGTTTACCTTAATGAAGACACTTGCTGTTGCTGTAATCTAGTGAATAATATTTGCATAAGAATTTCAAAAGCCCACTGAAATTAGGAGATGATTAGGAATGGCAGGCTGTTGCCCCAACTGACAAAGAACCCTTCCCCCCTCCCCCAACTGAGGCAGAAAGCCCCTGGGGTTACACCCAGGACTCCTCTGACTGGGTGGTGGGATGTGCCTCAGAACAAAGCCTGAAAATCTGCATAATTGTCAAGTGAATAGACTGATTGTTTTCTTTGAATCCTCACCCTCCAATTACCCTGTCTCTTTATTTATTTATTTATTTTTTGACAGGCAGAGTGGACAGTGAGAGAAAGAGACAGAAAGGTCTTCCTTTGCCATTGGTTCATCCTCCAATGGCCGCTGCAGCCAGCGCACTGTGGCCAGCACACCATGCTGATCCGAAGGCAGGAGCCAGGTGCTTCTCCTGGTCTCCCATGGGGTGCAGGGCCCAAGCACTTGGGCCATCCTCCACTGCACTCCCTGGCCACAGCAGAAAGCTGGCCTGGAAGAGGTGCAACCGGGACAGAATCCGGCACCCCGACCGGGACTAGAACCGAGTGTGCTGGCACCACTAGGAGGAGGATTAGCCTGATTGAGCCATGGCGCCGGCCCACCCTGTCTCTTTAAAAAATCCTCTGTACTGGGTGGTTTGGTAGGAAAGCACCTGTTTGGATTGAGAGAAACTTCTTTTTCTTTCCCCAAGGCTGCTGCTGCCTTCTTGCAATAAACCTTTACCTCTGGCCATGCCTCATCTTTGGTGAATTGAAGTGGCGAGCATCAAGAGCTGGACTATTCCCTCGGTAACCACATTGGTGAGCTAGCCCAGGGGTCTGGGGTATATTCTTCAAGTGGCCTGACCCTCTCACGCTGGTAAGGAGGGCAGTGGCCACTTGTACTCCATCCCCAGAGCAGCTTGTGAGCTAATGTGGTGGTTGGGACTCTGGGGACATCCAGCAGCTGTCCTTTCTCTTCCTGCTGCGCATTAGCTACCTATTAGCACAATGGCTTCCATTTGTGTACGGAGTCAACAGCTCTGAGATTGAAATTTCTGTCTCTGCTCTTTGGGTTTATGGAATTGGGACCTGGCTTAGGTCATCTTTTGTGGTACTTGTTTGTGTGAAACTGGAGAAGACCCCATAAAATCCACACTAAATTGTAGCCCCCCCTTAAAGTTCCCTAGAAATGCTATCCGGGGTGCCACGTGTACTACCGGAATTTGGGGTGCCATACAATTTCACCACAGGCTTATGACTAAATCCCCAATATTAATAAGCCCAAGAGGGTTCTTGCCTAATATTTAGAGAAGAATTCTAAATACCAGTACAGATAAACGAGGCAGCATGGCACGTTTTAAGCTTTTATTTAGTGAGAAAGATGCATAGGAGAGTGAGAGCTATTTAAGGGAGAGAGGTGAGTAGGGTTCATACCAAGCACCAGGAACCAGCCACATGGATGAGCCTCTAGGCCAGGAAGCCTAGAGCACATGGCCAGAAGGCCATGCACCCTGGAGGTGCAGGGCTACAGCAAGCCCTGTCCTGGCAAGAGGCCAGGGAAGAAGAGCAGCCGGGGCCACACCGCGGCTGGGCTTTTAACCCACTTCCAAAGGGGAGTGGTTAATTAACCTGCTTGGCTGGTGGGCACCCAGGTGTGGGCAGGTAGGGGAATGAGGCCACACAGGGGTGTGGCAAAGGCATCAGGTAGGGGCCTGAGGCCACACAGGGGCGTGGCAGAGGTGTGGTCTTCCAGCTCACAAACCTAAACTATTTTTACCTGTATGCTTCCCTGCTTCATGTGGGAGACAAGATTCCAAGATTTTTGCCTCAGCCCCTCTGTGAGGAAGATTTGGATATGGTTTGGAAGAGTACTCATGTGGTGAAATACGAGTGGTTCAATTTAATTTCCATCCAAAAGCACCTTGAGTTGCGTTGTGGCTGATTGAGCAGCTTACAGTTACCATCCTATTTCTAAGAAGAAAGTGGTGTTCTGTTGTAATACTGCATGGCCCGTGTATGTGTTAAAGTTAAGAGAAGGTGGCTGGTAAGTGGATTTTTAAAATATTTATTTCATTTGAAAGTCAGAGTTGAAGTAGGCAGGCATACAGCTTAAAATTGATTAGGTTTGTGAGCTGAAAGACCACGCCTTTGCCACGCCCCTGTGTGACCTCATCCCCCTACCTGGCCACATCTGGGTGCCTGCCAACCAGCCAATCAGGTTAATTAACCACTCCCCTTTGGAAGTGGGTGAAACTCCTAGGACATGATGTGTCTGGCCCTTCTCTTTCCCCTGACCTCTTGCCAGGAGGGGGCTTGCTGTAGCCCCGCGCCCTAGGCTTCCAGGCCTAGATACTCCTCCATGTAGCTGGTTCCTGGTGCTCAGTATGATCCCACATTTTCCTCTCTTTCTTAAATAACGCTCTCTGCCTCTGCTTTGCTGCTGGTGATAAGCGGTGGAGAGCAGCTCAAAGTGCTTGCTGCATGTGTGCTGCTCTCTGAGTGGTATGGATACTACCCTAGTTTCCAGACTTTTCCCCTCTCTCCTACCTGAACTAAACCCTCACTTTCCTGGCTCCTTGATCTCTTACAAACCTATTGTAAATTTCCACAGATGCCTCTGATGAAATTGACTGTGAGGAACAAGAATTAATGCAATTAAAGGTGTTTTCCGAGCAGAGTGCCCACTGAGTCTGTAATGAGGATATAGTTATCTTTATGTATGTTGGTGTCCAGTACCATTACTGGGACTAGAGTTGCTTTCCAAATTAAATGCTCAAGTGAGTTTTTCAGGTTTCAACTGTGAACGATAGGGTTAACTGAGGTTACTAACAGCAAGAAGTAATTCTATTTAATTGATTAGAACTTTTATTCATTTTTCTTTGGGAGTTTTAAAAAGGAGGAGTAACCATAATAAAACCATCTTCCTTCCCTTTTCGTTTTCACATTTTGTATAGCAAAAACCATTTACTGATATTCTGAATTACCTGAATTTCTGAATTTCTTCTGTGTATCAGATAACACCACCATTCACAAGTTAAGCTTCTTGGTATTTGGATATCTGTTAGATGCTACTAAGAAAGTAGAGATGACCTTTCTTTTTAAAGCTTTTGAGGTGGTGTCACAGAATAGCGTGTTGTAGATACAGTCAACTGCTTTGTTACCTTCCAACTAGGCATCTGTAAATCCTGAAACTTAAGATGGCAGGTGATGTCCTATAGACTCTGCTGCTCAGATTGGACACAACTGACAGAGTTTGTTCTTTCTCTCTAAAAGTGATAGGGGATTTGTAGCTTAGTGGTTTTTTGTTTATTTCTAATTTGCTGCTGATAATGTATATGAATTTAACATTCTGAGTAAACTGTCATTTGTTACTGCACAGTTTATGCAGTGTTGCTTTGCCAAATAAAAGTTCAAAGTAAAAAAAAATTCAAGTTATCAAGGATAAGAAATTTTTTTTAAGATTTATTTAAGTATTTCCAAAGCAGAATAACAGAGAGAGAGAGAGAGAGGTCCTCCAACCACAGGTTCCCTCCCAAGAGGGCTAGAGAGAGAGAGAGAGAGGTCCTCCATCCACAGGTTCCCTCCCCAGAGAGAGAGAGAGAGAGAGGTCCTCCAACCACAGGTTCCCTCCCCAGAGAGAGAGAGAGAGAGAGAGAGAGAGGTCCTCCACCCACAGGTTCCCTAACCAGAGGGCTACAATGCCTGGATCTTGCTGATCTGAAGCCAAGAGCCAGGACCCTCATCCAAGTCTTCCACATGGGTGCAGTGGCCAAAGGATTTGTGCCATCTTCCACTGCTTTTCTAGGGCATTTTGAACCAGTGCTCTTATGAAATGCCAGCACTGCAGGTGGAGGCTTAACCTACTATGCCACAGTGCTGGCACCAATAAAAATAATTCTAAATGAAGTTACCAAAATTTAGAATTGTTTAAAGTTTTATTTATGTATTTGAAAGGCTGAGTTAGAGAGTGGGACAGACATCGTCAACCTACTGGTTCAATCCCAGATCTCTGCAGCAAACAAGCACTGGGCCAGACTGAAGGCAGTAGCCTGGAGCTCCATTCAGGCCTCCTACATCCGTAGCAGGGGCCTAAACACTTGTGCCATTTTCCTCTGCTCTTCCCAGGCCATTAGCAGGGAGCTTGATCTGAAGTAGAGCAGCTGTGACATGTGACCATATGGATGCCAGCATCACAGGTGGTGGCCTTACCCACAACATCACAATTCCAGCCCTGACATTAAAAATGTTCAAGGTTCAGCCAGCATCGTAGGTTAAGTGCAGTCTATCATACCTGCACCCCTTAAGAGTGCTTCTTTGAGTCCAGACTGCTGCACTTCTAATCTAGCACCCTGTGAATGTGCCTGGGATAGCAGAAGATGGCCCAAGTGCTGGGACCCCTGCCACACATGTGGGAGAACCACATGGATTTCCCTGGCTTCCGGCTTCTTCAACCTGTCCCAGCTCTGGCTGCAAGCAGTTGGGAAGTGATCCCAATGATCACCTTCTCATTGTCTTTTTTGGAATTCTTTCAAATAAATAAAATCAGGATTTATACCCTATATTAAGTTAGTAATTTTTTTACAAAAATATAAATATTAATGATAATTTTTTGCAAGAGGTTTTTCATATTTGATTTTAAAGTCGAATAACTTTCTACAACACATTTATTTATTTGAAAGGCAGAGATACAAAGAGAGAAAGAGGGAAAGAAGGAGATCTTCCATCCAATGACTGGGGGTTGGGTCAGGCAGGAGCCAGGAGCTTCTTCTGGGTCTCCCATACAGGTTCAGGGGCTCAAGTACCACATTTCTCTGCTTTGCCCAGGTGCATTAGTAAAGAGCTGGATTGGAAGTTGAGCTGCTGGGGTTCAGCTGAGCTGGTACCCACATGAGGTGCTGGCACTGAGGTGGAGGCTTAGCCTTCTATGCCACAGTGCCTGCCCCAGTCTAATAACTTTAAAAAATTTTGAGAGAGAGAAAGAGAGGGAGAGGTAGAGTGAAATGTCTTCCATCTACTAGTTCACTCTTCAAATACCCACAATGGCTGGAGCTGAGCCAATCCAGAACAGGAGCCAGGAGCTTCTTGCAGATCCCCCAAGCTCAAGCACATCTTGCACTGCTTTCCTGAGATTAGCCTACAATGCCCCTCTAAATAACATTTTCAACCATCTAGTCAACTGCATCTTCTTGTTTTTTATTGTTTTTATTTATTTGACAGAGTTAGACAGTGAGAGAGACAGAAAGGTCTTCCTTCCATTGCTTCACCACCAAATGGCTGCTACGGCTGTTGCTGTGTGGATCCGAAGCCAGGAGCCAGGTGCTTCCTTCCCTGTCTCCCAGGTCTCCCATGTGGGTGCAGGGGTCCGTGCACTTGGGGCATCCTCCACTGCCTTCCTGGGCCACAGAAGAGAGCTGGACTGGAAGAGGAGCAACTGGGACTATACCCAGCACCCATACGGGTTGCCAGCACTGCAGGTGGAGGGTTAACCAAGTGAACCACCAACTGCTTTTCTAGGACTAGCCTACTACGCTACAGTGCCTGGCCCCTCTATCTCCTCAAATGTAATTTTTTAAAATTTCCATTTGATTGACTCCTTCCCAACAACTAGCCATCTCCTATAAGCTATTTTCTCCTCCTTTATTGTTTAGTTATGGCCTGTCATTAAAAATGCTTGTCCTTACAGCTGACATTGTGGCACAGCAGGTTAAGATGCTGCCTGTGATGGCAGCAACCCATATGAGCACTGGTTTGATTCCTCGTGGCCCACTTCTGATTCATCTCCTAGCTAATCCACCTGGCACACAGGAGAGGATGGCCCAAATCTTTGGGACCCTGCACCCACATGGGAGACCTGGATGAGTCTCCTGGCAGTGGCTTCTGCCGGGCCCAGTTCTGGTTGTAGTGGCCATTTGGCTAATGAACTAGCAGATGGAAGATCTTTCTCTCTCTCTCTCTGTAACTCTACCTTTGAAATTAATTAATCTTAAAGAGAAATTTTTATCTTAGAGACTAGGATACTAAGAGTACCTAATTTTTTTTGTTAAAGATTTTTTCATTTGTAAGCCAGAGTTCACAGAGGGAGAGAAGAGACAGAGATCTTTGGTCTACTGGTTCATTCCCCAGATGGCCACAATGGCTGGACCTGAGCCACAATGGCCAGGAGCTTCTTCTGGGTCTCACACCTGAGTGGCAGGGGCCCAAGGACTTGGCCATTTTTCATTATGTTCCTTGGCACATTAGCAGAGATCTGGATCTGAAATGGAATAGTCAGGACTGGAACAAGTGCCCATGTAGGATGGGATGCCTGTGTCACAGGGGCTGGCTTTACACAACATGCCACAACACTGGCCCCTATACTTGACTTTTCTAGATGTATTTAAACTGTTCTATGGAGTTTTATGCTTTTGTTTCTAAGATATGGTATTGTCTTTTTTGTTAAAGATTTATATATTCATTTGAAAGGCAGAGTTACAGAGAGGCAGAGAGAGTGCTGGTTCACTCCCCAAAAGGCTGCAATGGCTGGAGTTCTGCAATCTGAAGCCAGGAGCCAGGAACATCTTTTGGGTCTCCAACACCAGTGCAGAGAGGCTAAGTACTTGGGCCATCTACTGCTTTTCCAGGCCATAGCAGAGAGCTGGATCAGAGGTAGAGCAGTCATATCGGATGGAGGCACTGCAGGTGGTGGCTTTACCTGCAGTGCCACAGCACCGGCCTCGGGTGTACTTGTTTCTAAGTGTTCTCATTCTTTTATAAGGTTGAATGCTTACAGCCTGCACACATACCATTTCAGTGTCTAAGTTGGGGTATCTTTCCAGTAGGTTTAACTTCTAATTTATCTGGGGGAGCTTCCCATTAGAAGAAGCACAGTACAAAAGGATTTTCTTCATCTTTTGGTAGCTAATTACATGAGGGAAAGAAATTTTGTGTTTTGTCAAGATAATCTCATGTATTTTCTATCTTTGGGTTTAGAAAACTGAATGTTAAGAATTGATTTTTAATATCTTTTAAGTGTCTATTTCTACTAATCAACTATTAAATATACTTAATATGTAATAAATATATTTAAACATAATTTGACTCTATATAAGTGAATGATTATTGTCTCATAAAATGATCAGAGATCCTATGTTAACCAAGTATTTTTTAATTTTTGATATCTTTGACATTTTTTTCAAAATCAAAGTTCTAAACTGCTTTGACCTTGATTTCTTTGTGGATCCCTGGGAATCAACAAAAGATGTAGTTTTCAACTTGCAGAGATGATGGTTAATTAGGCTCCCTTTACCTGAAAAGTATTATCTAGTTGTAATATCATAAATTTCAAGTTGTTACATTGATATAGAAATGCTATTGATGTGAGTTTCCCAGGGGTTATGTAACATGCAGAAGTCCAATGGTGAAATCTAACAAGCTGCTGTTCTTCAAAAAGCGGAGGGGGGTTCCTTGGGTACTTTAGAAGAATTTTGAAATTGCTCCAGTGCTATCATTGCCCGAAATGATGAACTGGTTTGTAAAATACTGCTGTGCTTTTTCAAATCCTGTGGGCATCTCCTTTGCTAAATTGCTAAATTATTTTAAACATTTCAATTGTGATGATTTTGTCTTTGTCATTCACAGTTCTAGTTCTTCTCCAGGAAGATTTATATTCATAAGACCATTAAAAATTATTATAAATATGGGTTTCTTATGGAAGATCAATGGGGTAACCATGAATTTCTAGAATTCTGAAAAATAAAACAGAATCATGAAACTGCTAATGGAGATCAAAAGAGAAAAAAAGAGAAAAAAGTAATTTTAGGAGACTCAATGAACTGGTGAAATTTGTGGGTTTTTAATGTCTTAGTTAAGACATTATTCTATTTTTTAAAATGATTTATTTATTTATTTGAAAAGCAGTGTTACAGAGAGGCATGGGTAGAGAGGTTTTCCATCCACTGGTTCACTCCCCAAATGGCCATAATGGCCTGAGCTGGGCCAATCCGAAACCAGTAGCCAGCAGCTTCTTCAGGGTCTCTCACATGGGTGCAGAGGCCCAAGGGCTTGAGCCATCTTCTGCTTTTCCAGACCACCCCAGAGAGTTGGATCAGAAGTGGAGCAGCAGGACTTGATTTGAATCAGTGGCCATATGGGATGCCGGCACTGAAGGGGGAGGTTTATTTAACATTTTAGGCCACAATGAGGGCAACCTCTAATAACATTTTCAATCATCTTCTGAAGTGCAGCCTTTTTTAAGTTTCCATTTGATTGACTGCTTTCAAATTTCTAGTCCTCTCCTGTAAACCATTTTCCCCTCCTTTACTGTGGCCTGAGTTAGAAACACTTACCATTATGACATTGTGGCATAGCAGGTTAAGCTGTTGCCAGTGACAGTAGCAACCCATATGGGCACTGGTCTGATTCCTGGTGGCCCAATTCTGATCCATCTCCTAGCTAATGCACCTGGGAAAGCAGGAGAGGATGGCCTAAGTCCTTGGGTCTCTGTACCCCTGTAGGAGACAAGGATGAAGCTTCTGTCTGTGGCTTCAGCCTGGCCCTTCCCTGTAGTGGTGGCCATTGGGGAAGTGAACCAACAGATGGAAGGTCTCTTTGTTTTCTCTCTCTGTAACTCTGCCTTTAACATAAATAAATAAATGTTAAAAATGTTAATAAAAATGTTAAAATGTTTACCTTAGAAGCCTAGGATAATAAGAGGGCTTTATTATTTACATCTGTGTTTTTCAAGATTTCTTAATTTGAAAAATAAGATTTGGGTAGGGTAGCTTGATATCATGGTGCAGAGACTGTAGGCTCTTGGTGGGAGAAGCATCCCTTGCTATGTGCCAGAAGCACAGCACTGAGTCTTTTACACAAAGTGGGGAGCACCACACATTCCTTTCTCCACCCTACTCCACTTCACTCTTTGTTTCTTCTGCCTTTTTTGGCTCCAGTTTTCTCTGATTTTGCTTTTTGGTTTCTTAAGGGAGAATTGTAGATAATTGATTTCATATCTTATTATGAAATATAGATCTTTACAGATATTTCCTCCTAAGCCTTGCTTTGCATTTATTCCATTAATTTGTGTTGTACTTTGATTCTAATCATCTTACATCTGAATTTCCCATGTGGTTTCTTCAATAAGTCACTGTCCATTTAGGAATATGATTCTTATTTACTACAAGTCTGAAGAATTCTTCAATATCTTTCTGGTTTTGGTTTCCAGGGATGTAAATTTTTAATTTTTTTTTAATTTGAGGAACTAAGAGACAGAGCAAAAAGATCCCTGTGCTTCTCTCTCCCATCAACTGACTTTCTCCAGCTACCACCATACCTGGACTCCACTAGCCTAAGGCCTAGCACTTAGAACTCAAGCCAGGTTTGGACCATGGATAGAAAGGGCTCCAGGTACTTGGCCCATTCTTGGCTCTTTCTTTTTCTTTTAGAAAGCTTTTATTTAATGAATACACATTTCATAGGTACAGCTTTAGGAATATAGCAGTTCTTCCCCCCTTCCCACCCTCGCACCCCCACTCCTGTCCCACCTTCTACTCCCTCTGCTATCCCATTCTTCATAAAGATTCATTTGTAATTATCTTTATATACAGAAGGCCAACTCTGTACTAAGTAAAGATTTCAACAGTTTGCAGAGACACACAATGTCTAAAGTACTTTTGAAGATGAGTTTTACTGTTAATTCTCATAGCACAACTCATTAAGGACAGAGGTCCTGCATAGGGAGTAAGTACACAGTGACTCCTATTGTTGATTTAACAATTGACACTTTTATTTATGATGTCAGTGATCACCTGAGGCTCTCGTCATGAGCTGCCAAAGCTATAGAAGCCTTTTGAGTCCACAAACTCTGTTACTATGTAGACAGGGCCATAAGAAAAGTGGAAAGTTCTCTCTAGCCTTCTGAAAAAGGTACCTCCTTTGATGTCCTCTTCTTTCCACTGGGGTCTCACTCACAGAGATCATTTATGTAGATTTTCTTTTTTCTACAGTGTCTTGGATTTCCATGCCTAAAATGCTCTCATGGGATTTTTAGCTAGATGCTGATGTCATTGTGCTGTTTAGGGCATGTGTCATTCTATGAGTCTGCTGTGTGGCCTGCTTTCCATGTTGGATCATTCTCTCCTTTTTAATTCTATCTATTGTTATTAGTAGACACTTGATCTTATTTATGTGATCCCTTTGAGCCTATCTATATGAACAGTTACACATTTGTTTTTTAAGGATTTATTTTTCTATTTAAAAGTCAGTTACTCACAGAGAAGCAGAGAGAGAGAGAGAGAGAGGGAGGTCTTCTATCCAATGGTTCACTCCCTAGTTGGCTGCAACAGCTAGAGCTCTGCCGACCCAGAGCCAGGAGCTTCTTCCAGGTCCCCCACATAGGAGCAGGGGCCCAAAGACTTGGGCCATCTTCTACTGCTTTTCCAGGGCATAACAGAACTAGATTGGAAGTGGAGCAATTGGGATTCAAACCGGTGCCCATATGGGATGCCAGCACTGGAGGTGGGACTTGAAGTGGTGCCCTTGTGGAATTCCAACACTGCAGAAGGGTGGCTTTACCCTCTAAGCCATGGCCCCAGCCCCTTCTATATGTATTGTTTTCATCATTCAGCTTTTGAACTCTTTGTATCCCTGACCTGTTTTTTTCTTTTTTGGGGGGGTGGGGGGCACTGCTGTGTTAAACCAAGATAAACTGCAGCTTACTGCCCTGGCATCCTATACAGGCCCAGGTTCAAGTCCCAGCTGCTCCATTTCCAATCCAGCTCCTGGCTAATGTGCCTGGAAAAGCAGAAGATGACCCAAGTACTTGGACACCTGCACCCACATATGAAACCCAGAATAAGCCTGTGCTTCCTGGCTTTGGATTGGCACAGCTCTGTCTGTTGTGGCCATCTGGAGAGTGAACCAGTGGATGGAAGATCTATATCTCTTCTCTCTGACTCTGCCTTTCAATTTAACAGATCTTTAAGAATCATTTTTGTCCTACTGTGAAATCATTAAACATTTCTCTTTATATTAATACACATTGTATTGTTCCTAGTTTTTTTAGTGTAGCCTGGTAATCTTTGCCTTTTTTTTTTTGGACAGGCAGAGTGGATAGTGAGAGAGAGAGAGAGAGAGAGACAGAAAGGTCTTCCTTTTTGCCATTGGTTCACTCTCCAATGGCCGCTGCGGCCAGCACATCTCGCTGATCTGAAGCCAGGAGCCAGGTGCTTCTGGTCTCCCATGCGGGTGCAGGGCCCAAGGACTTGGGCCATCCTCCACTGCCTTCCCGGCCCATAGCAGAGAGCTGGCCTGGAAGAGGGGCAACCGAGAGAGAATCCGGTGCCCCATCCGGGAATAGAAGCCGGTGTGCCGGCTCCGCAAGGCGGAGGATTAGCCTGTTAAGCCAGGGCACCAGCCAATCTTTGCCTTTTTAAACTATTCAACTGAGAAATAGCTATAGATACCTGTGGGATACAATGCGATCATTTGATGAGTGTTAATTCTAGAATTGTCTAATCAGAATAACTCATACATCACCTCCTATATTGTATGGTGAGTAGTTTCAAAAGCCTCTCTTAACAAGCTGAAATATGAAATACAGCATTGTAGTTTCCATGCTTTGCAGTACAGCTGTAGACTCATTTCTCCTGTCTACTGGAAACTTTGTGCCCCATGACCAATGTATCTCCTTTGTCCTTAACCCACCATTTCTCCCCTCACTCGTTGGTAACCACAATTCTCTACTGACATGCATTTCACAGGTGTACTCTGGCAAGCCCAAAACTGGGGACAGGGAGGTCGGGGCTTAGTCTCCACCCTTGGCACAGGCAAGCACCCACAGGGCCCACTGGAGTGGTGGTGCTCTGCTATCCATGTCCCTCCCCCAGCTGTGATCAGGTGCCTAGGACAGCTGCTATTCTCCTATTGGAGCTCCCTCCCACAGCCATGGCTGGGCACCCAGCTGTGGCCCAGGCAAGCCATGGCAGGGTGGGTATGGATCATGGATGGATGGGAGTGATGGGTGAGGGTGTGTAGTGCAGGAAGATGAAGATGGTTAGGAATCATGGGAAGCAAGCCCTTAACCATGTTACCATTTTTCCTTTTAATAAATTTTGGGAAATCATTAAAATCCCCTAAATGTCCCACCACTCTGGTAGGTAGATTTGTAACTTCTACAGACTGCCACTATTTCTAAGGTATTCAAACTAGATACAATATTGGGAGTTCTCTCACCTCATCTTTACTCTCACATTATGCTATACATAGCACCCATGCTGAGTTAGGTCTTGGAATTATTGGTAATAAAGAAGCAATAGGACTCAGAATACGGACTCAAAAATCTAGAAAAGTGAAATATTTAAAAATATGAACACTGGCTGGCGCCGTGGCTCAACAGGCTAATCCTCCGCCTTGTGGCGCCAGCACACCGGGTTCTAGTCCTGGTCGGGGCACCGATCCTGTCCCGGTTGCCCCTCTTCCAGGCCAGCTCTCTGCTGTGGCCAGGGAGTGCAGTGGAGGATGGACCAAGTGTTTGGGCTCTGCACCCCATGGGAGAGCAGGATAAGCACCTGGCTCCTGCCATCGGAACAGCGCGGTGCGCCGGCCGCAGCGCGCTACCGCGGCGGCCATTGGAGGGTGAACCAACGGCAAAAGGAAGACCTTTCTCTCTGTCTCTCTCTCACTGTCCACTCTGCCTGTCAAAAAAAAAAAAGAACATTAAAAAAAAAATATGAACACTGCCAACCAAGGCTGCCTGATCACTCTGCAAAAGCCCCCAACAGCCAAGGTGCTATCTATGAAAGCCAGAATGCAGGGACTCCATGTGGGTTTCCATGCAGATGGCAAAAATCCAAGTTTTTGCACCATGACCTGTTGACTCAAAAGAACACTTGTGGTGCTGGTGCTGTGGTGTCATGAGTAAAGTCACCACCTGCATTGCCAGCAATCCATATGGGCATCAGATTGAGTTCTGGCTGCCCGCTTCCAATCCAGCTCTCTGTTATGGCCTGAGAAAGTAGAAGATGGCCCATGGCCTTGGGCCCTTGTGCCTGTGTGGGAGGGAGACCTGGAAGAAGCTCCTGGCTCCTGGTTTTGGATCAGTGTAGCTCTAGCCATTGCAGCCACCTGGGGAGTGAACCAGCAAATGGAAGACCTCTCTCTCTGTCTCTGTAACTATGCATTTCAAATAAATAACTAACACTTTAAAAAATAACTTAAAAAAATACTTGAAGTAAGTTGGTTTGGAGGTCTGAAATAGCCAGGAGACACACCAAGCACTCTGATATAAATGTGGTATGTCCAGAGAAGTAGCTTAACCTAGTGTAGCATGATGCCTACGCTTCCAATGTCTGGTTTGTGCAGCCTGTGACCTAGGCCCCATGTGTCCAACAGGCAAGTCTCAGGATGCTCCACATGATTACTGTACAAGAGGGCAAACTCCCAAAGGCAAAATACTTTTCTAATTATGTTGGTATCATATTGACTGTTGTCTCATGGGCTAGAACAAAAGAGAACTGGAAAATGTCAGGGGTCCCTGTGGAGAAGAATTATATCAAGGTTTGTATACAGAGAGGAGTGTCATTGAACAGTTAAAGAAAACTGTAATAGATATATTATGTCGATTTTTCCTATACATATAATTGTGGCCAAAAACTAACTTTAAGCTGTATACTTTAATGGAATTTTAGATACATAAAAACGAGAGATGCTGCAAGGAAAACAGTTAGTATTGCCTGAATAATTTTCTGTGTAATATAGATACTAATGAAAACAGGTTTCTTTTTGGTGTACTGCTAATTAAATATTGGACAATCCTGATGAATAGTATAAATTATTTAGGCAGTGACTTTTTTTATGATTTATTTATTTACTTATTTCAAAGGCTGTTACAGAGAGGTGTAAGACCCCCGACAGGTGTCTCACACTTTTACCGACCCCAGAAACACGAATTCCAGTCCAATCGCTGCAAAGTGCATGAGGAAGTTTATTACATCTGCGCAGATGGGCAAACTCTAAGCACAACAACACCCTCTGGTGCAGTGCGAGAAGAGAGGCCCCGATCATCAACCGCTCAAAGTATTTAAGGCTTAAAACCACAACATTAGCATATCTCCACAGCATTACACAGAGGATCACAAGATAAACCGCAGCATGACGAATTATCATAAGATAATGGGTTTTTCCAGAGTAAGGGGACAAAAGACCTTGAGCAAGCATAAACACGGGGTCATCATGACCAAAAACTTAACATAGCTCCTAAAATAATTGTCACATGCTCAATTATCTCATGAAGGCATTAACACATCACATGCTACAAGTTCAGCTAAAGTTTAATCATCTTAAAAAAGCATTTTGCAAGCCCAGCTATTTTGTACAAAAGCAGAACAATATGCAGTTAGCCAAGCGACTCCATTTTAACCCTAGCCTGCCTTATCTTCTCAGAGGCAGAGGCAGAAAGAGAGATGGTTTTACAACTGCTGATCACTCCCCAAATGGCCGCATTGGCTAAGGCTGGGCCAATCTGAAGCCAGGAGCCTGGAGATTTTTTCCAAATCTCCCTTGTTGGTGCAAGGGACCCAAGGACTTGGGTCTTCTCTCCCCTCTCCTCCTCTTCCCTCCCCTCCCCTCCCCTCCCCTCATTTGACAGGTAGGGTGTGGGGGAAGCTGAATCTGGAAAGGCCTAGAGGAACTTCCTGAGCCTGCCTCAAATTTGAAAACCTGTCTTTAAGTTTCAGTTCCCTGGTAGCAAACACCCCAGCCCCAGGGTGCTTCTCCCTAAGGATCATTAAGGTGGTACAATAGGAGTTGCTAAGACCCTTTTGCATCACAACACCCCACCCCTTGCCCACATGCCCTCATCCACTCTGTACCATCCAACCTGTACCTCAGCTATATACACCACCTCTCTTTTTTTTGACAGGCAGAGTGTGTAGTGAGAGAGAGAGAGAGAGACAGAGAGAAAGGTCTTCCTTTTTGCCATTGGTTCACCCTCCAGTGGCCACTGCGGCCAGCACATTTCTCTGATCCGAAGCCAGGAGCCAGGTGCTTCTCCTGGTCACCCATGCGGGTGCAGGGCCTAAGGACTTGGGCCATCCTCCACTGCCTTCCCAGGCCATAGCAGAGAGCTGGCCTGGAAGAGGGGCAACCGGGAATAGAAGCTGGTGTGCCGGCGCCACAAGGTGGAGGATTAGCCTGTTAAACCACGGCGCCAGCCTATACAACCTCTCTTTTACAATAAAATGAGACCCTGCTTCGACTGGGCTCCACACCGCGCCTGATTGTCCCCTGGGTTTGGGGAAGGCTGAGTGGCAGGAGGCGCACTTTCCCCTCCTCGGTTAAGGCAAGCTGTGGGCAGCCTGCCTAATTCTCCGGCAGTGGCAAGGAACAGTCACCACAGAAGGGTTATAGACCGTGAGAGAGAGAGACAAAGAGAAAGGTCTTCCTTCCATTGGTTCACCCTGCAAATGGCCACCATAGCTGGAGCTGCGCCAACCTGAAGACAGGAGCCAGGTGACCCTTTCTGGTCTCCCACATGGATGCAGGAGCCCAAGCACCGGGGCCGTTCTCCACTGCCCTCCCGGGCCACAGCAGAGAGCTGTACTGGAAGAGAAGCAACTGGGACTAGAACCAGTGCTCATGTGGTATGCCAGTCCTGCAGGTGGAAGATTAACCCAGTGTGCCACGGTGCTGGTCCCAGGACTTGGGTTTTCATCCACTGCTTTCCCAGTCCATAGCAGAGAGCTAGATCAGAAGTGGAGCAGGTAGGACTCAATTTGGTGTCCATGTGAGACGCCCACACTGCAGCAGGAAGCTTTACCCACTACCCCACAGTGATGGCCCTGGCACTGATTATTTTTTTTTTACAGAATTGGTAACAAATGAATATTTTAATTAGCCTAACAATAGTTTCTGTTTAACCTGAGGGATTGGTAGAGTTGTGTGTGCTCTTTCAGGGTCTTTGCTGCTCTTCCCATGTGTAAAGCCTATATTCCCCCATAGGGAGGGTACTTTATTTCTCTTGCCCAGCTAATATGCCCATTTGTCTCTATGCCTTTCCCTCATGATCTTGCTAGCACAATGGAATCTAGGGAGAATCTAGACTTTGTCTCACCACTCTCTCTGAATAATTTCTCTTGCAGATAAGATCCTGGAGAAATCTTCATGTACCCAAGACCAACAAAAAAGAATATGTTGCCAGTAAGTTGTTTATTCCTCAGCTTCTTTCACATTGTATTTATTTTTGACAGGCAGAGTTAGAAACAGGCAGAGAGAGAGAGAGAAAGGTTTTTCTTCCATTGGTTTACCCCCCAAATGGTCACTACGGCTGGCACGCTGTGCCAATCCGAAACCAGGAGCCAGGTACTTCCTGCTGGTCTCCCATACGTGTGTGGGGCCCAAGGAATTGGGCCATCCTCCAATGCCTTCCCAGGCCACAGAAGAGAGCTGGACTGAAAGAGGAGCAAACAGGACAGAATCTGGAACCCCAACCGGGACTAGAAAACAGGGTACCAGCACCGCAGGCAGAGGATTACCCTAGTGAGCTGCGGTTCTGGCCTACATTGTATTTTAAGATGTTTATAAGATTTAGTTAGTTTGGAAAAGCATAAAGAAATATAATTCAGAATCAGGACAAATTGAGCATGGCTGCAAGATTTAAAGCCATCTGAGCTGAATGCACATTGGTTTCAATTTTTCTTATTGTCATGGCTTCAAGAAGTTTTACATGGTTCTAGTGGAAACTTACAGAAGAATCGAGGAGCTGGCGCCATGGTACAGCAGGTTAAAGCCCTGGCCTGAATCGCCGGTATCCCATATGGGCACTAATTCTAGTCCTGGCTGTCCCTCTTCCAATCCAGCTCTCAGCTATGGCCTGGGATAGCAGTAGAAGATGGAAGCTGAGGGGGGCCCACGCGCTGCAAAACCCAAAACGCACTGCGGCCTCCAGGGACACAGGGGACACAAGTGGCTGTGTGGCTTGCAGTGCCCGACCAGAGGGAGGCAGGGAGGGAGGGAGGCAGGGAGGGAGGCTGGCTGCTGAGGCGCAGCCGCCACCAGCCCTTCGGGGAACTGGCAGCGGAGGCTTGGGCAGTGGGGGCTGCCCACTCAGACATCCCGTTCCCTGGGGCTGCAGCGGGGCTGCAGGGTCGGGCCGCCCGCGGGCATTGGGGGCTTCTTGCTTGTGGGCGGGGCTTCCACGCACAATGTGACACCTCATCCCGGCACAAGGGTGGTGGCGGGAACCCAGCAGGTGCTGGGGGTCGCAAGAGGGCTAGGCCCCCCGGGCCTTTAGGCACACTGGAGGGCCCGGGGGGCGTTATCGGTCCACCCTCGGGAAGCCCTGCTGGGACAGCCCGTGCCCGAGCTCCGAGCTCATCGCCCTTGGACCGTACCCAAGTGGGCTTCAGGAGTGGGTGTGTGCCAGCAGCAGCACTCCCCACTCACCCACCATGCATCGGCCCCGCCCAACAAGCACCTAGGGCGGTCGCGGCTTCCCGGGGGGCCTATTTGCAGCCCGGGGAGGCACGGGGCAGTCCGTGTGTGTGGCCCGGGGACACCCGCAGGTGTGTGTACTCCCCCTGTGGCCGGCCGCTGCGGCTAGCCAGCACCTGGGGGCTGTTGGCAGCGCCGCCTGGGCAGCCTCCTAGAGCCAGGGGTCTGGCAGGCTCCGGGGGCAAATGGACTACGGAAGCCGAGAGGGGCCCGTCCTCTCCAAAACCCAAAACGCGCTGCGGCCTCCAGGGACACAGGGGACACAAGTGGCTGTGTGGCTTGCAGTGCCCGACCAGAGGGAGGCAGGCAGGCAGGGAGAGAGGGAGGTAGGCTGGCGGCTGAGGCGCAGCCTCCACCAGCCCTTCGGGGAACTGGCAGCGGAGGCTTCGGCAGTGGGGGCTGCCCTCTCAGACATCCCGTTCCCTGGGGCTGCAGCGGGGCTGCAGGGTCGGGCGCGCCCGCGGGCTTTGGGGGCTTCTTGCCAGTGGGTGGGCCTCCACGCACAAGGTGGCACCTCATCCCGGCCCAAGGGTGGTGGCGGAAACCCAGCAGGTGCTGGGGGACGCAAGAGGGCTAGGCCCCCCGGGCCTTTAGGCAACACTGGAGGGCCCGGGGTGCTTTATCGGTCCACCCTCGGGAGGCCCTGCTGGGACAGCCCGTACCCGAGCTCCGAGCTCATCGCCCTTGGACCGTACCCCAGTGGGCTTCAGGAGTGGGTGTGTGCCAGCAGCAGCCCTCCCCACTCACCCACCGTGCATCGGCACGCCCGACAAGCCCCTAGGGTGGGCGAGGCTTCCCGGGGGGCCTATTTGCAGCCCGGGGAGGCGCGGGGCAGTCCGTGTGTGCGGCCCGGGGACATCCTCATGTGTGTGTGTTCCTCCCATGGCCGGCCGCTTCGGCTAGCCAGCACCTGGGGGCTGTTGGCAGCGCCGCCTGGGCAGCCTCCTAGAGCCAGGGGTCTGGCAGGCTCCGAGGGCAAATGGACTACGGAAGCCGAGAGGGGCCCGTCCGCACCAAAACCCAAAACGCGCTGCGGCCTCCAGGGAGGGACACAGGGGACACAAGTGGCTGTGTGGCTTGCAGTGCCCGACCAGAGGGAGGCAGGGAGGGAGGGGGGGAGGCTGGCTGCTAAGGCGCAGCCGCCACCAGCCCTTCGGGGAACTGGCAGCGGAGGCTTGGGCAGTGGGGGCTGCCCACTCAGACATCCCGTGGTGGCGGGAACCCAGCAGGTGCTGGGGGACGCAAGAGAGCTAGGCCCCCAGGCCTTTAGGCAACACTGGTGGGCCCGCTGGCTTTATCGGACCACCCTTCGGGAAGCACTGCTGGGACAGCCCGTGCCCGAGCTCAAGCTCATCGCCCTAGGACCGTACCCCAGTGGGCTTCAGGAGTGGGTGTGTGCCAGCAGCAGCCCTCCCCACTCACCCACCGTGCATCGGCCCCTCCCGACAAGCCCCTAGGACGGGCGAGACTTACCGGGGGGCTTATTTGCAACCCAGGGAGGCGCAGGGCAGTCCGTGTGTGCGGCCCGGGGACACCCGCAGGTGTGTGTGCTCCCCCCGTGGCCGGCCGCTGCGGCTAGCCAGCACCTGGGGGCTGTTGGCAGCGCCGCCTGGGCAGCCTCCTAGAGCCAGGGGTCTGGCAGGCTCCGGGGGCAAATGGACTACGGAAGCCGAGAGGGGCCCGTCCTGCCAAAACCCAAAACGCGCTGCGACCTCCAGGGAGGGACACAGGGGACACAGGTGGCTGTGTGGCTTGCAGTGCCCGACCAGAGGGAGGCAGGCAGGGAGGGAGGGAGGGAGGGAGGCTGGCTGCTGAGGCGCAGCCGCCACCAGCCCTTCGGGGAACTGGCAGTGGAGGCTTGGGCAGTGGGGGCTGCCCACTCAGACATCCCGTTCCCTGGGGTTGCAGCGGGGCTGCAGGGTCGGGTGCGCCCGCGGGTCTAGGGGGCTTCTTACCTGTGAGCGGGGCTTCCACGCACAAGGTGGCACCTCATCCCGGCCCAAGGGTGGTGGCGGGAACCCAGCAGGTGCTGGGGGATGCAAGAGGGCTAGGCCCCCCGGGCCTTTAGCAACACTGGTGGGCCCGGGGTGCTTTATCGGTCCACCCTCGGGAGGCCCTGCTGGGACAGCCCGTGCCCGAGCTCCGAGCTCATCGCCCTTGGACCGTACCCCAGTGGGCTTCAGGAGTGGGTGTGTGCCAGCAGCAGCCCTCCCCACTCACCCACCGTGCATCGGCCCCGCCCGACAAGCCCCTAGGGTGGGCGAGGCTTCCCGGGGGGCCTATTTGCAGCCCGGGGAGGCGCGGGGCAGTCCGTGTGTGCAGCCCGGGGACACCCGCTGGTGTGTGTGCTCCCCCCGTGGCCGGCCGCTGCGGCTAGCCAGCACCTGGGGGCTGTTGGCAGCGCCGCCTGGGCAGCCTCCTAGAGCCAGGGGTCTGGCAGGCTCCGGGGGCCAATGGACTACGGAATCCAAGAGGGGCCCGTCCGCGCCAAAACCCAAAACGCACTGCGGTCTCCAGTGAGGGACACAGGGGACACAAGTGGCTGTGTGGCTTGCAGTGCCCGACCAGAGGGAGGCAGGGAGGGATGGAGGCAGGGAGGGAGGCTGGCTTTGAGGCGCAGCCACCACCAGCCCTTCGGGGAACTGGCAGCGGAGGCTTGGGCAGTGGGGGCTGCCCACTCAGACATCCCGTGCCCTGGGGCTGCAGCGGGGCTGCAGGGTCGGGCCGCCCGCGGGCCTTGGGGGCTTCTTGCCTGTGGGCGGGGCTTCCACGCACAAGGTGGCACCTCATCCCGGCCCAAGGGTGGTGGCGGGAACCCAGCAGGTGTTGGGGGACGCAAGAGGGCTAGGCCCCCCGGACCTTTAGGCACACTGGAGGGCCCGGGGGGTGTTATTGGTCCACCCTCGGGAGGCCCTGCTGGGACAGCCCGTGCCCGAGCTCCGAGCTCATCGCCCTTGGACCGTACCCCAGTGGGCTTCAGGAGTGGGTGTGTGCCAGCAGCAGCCCTCCCCACTCACCCACCGTGCATCGGCCCCGCCCGACCAGCCCCTAGTGTGGGTGAGGCTTCCCGGTGGGCCTATTTGCAGCACCCAAAACGCGCTGCGGCCTCCAGGGACACAGGGGACACAAGTAGCTGTCTGGCTTGCAGTGCCCGACCAGAGGGAGGCAGGCAGGGAGGGAGGCTGGGAGGCTGGCTGCTGAGGCGCAGCCGCCACCAGCCCTTCGGGGAACTGGCAGCAGAGGCTTGGGCAGTGGGGGCTGCCCCCAAGGCCTTTAGGCAACACTGGAGGGCCCGGGGGGCTTTATCGGTCCACCCTCGGGAGGCCCTGCTCGGACAGCCTCAGCTGCACGGGCGGTCCCAGCAGGGCCTCCCGAGGGTTGACCGATTCGCCCGCCTTCCCTCCTAAAGGCCCGGGGGGCCTAGCCCTCTTGCGTCCCCCAGCACCTGCTGGGTTCCCGCCACCACCCTTGGGCCGGGATGAGGTGCCACCTTGTGCGTGGAAGCCCTGCGGGCACGCCCGAACCTGCAGCCCCGCTGCAGCCACAGGGAACGGGATATCTGAGTGGGCAGCCCCCACTGCCCAAGCCACCGCTGCCAGTTCCCCGAAGGGCTGGTGGCGGCTGCGCCTCAGCAGCCAGCCTCCCTCCCTCCCTCCCTGCCTGCCTCCCTCTGGTCGGGCACTGCAAGCCACACAGCCACTTGTGTCCCCTGTGTCCCTGGAGGGCGAAGCGCATTTTGGGTTTTGGCGCGGACGGGCCCCTCTCGGCTTCCGTAGTCCATTTCCCCCACAGCCTGCCAGACCCCTGGCTCTAGGAGGCTGCCCAGGCGGCGCTGCCAACAGCCCCCAGGTGCTGGCTAGCCGCAGCGGCCGGCCACGGGTGGAGCACACACACCTGCGGGTGTCCCCGGGCCGCACACACGGACTGCCCCGCGCCTCCCCTGGTTGCAAATAGGAACCCCGGGAAGCCTCGCCCGACCTAGGGGCTTGTCGGGCGGGGTTGATGCACGGTGGGTGAGTGGGGAGGGCTGCTGCTGGCACACACCCACTCCTGAAGCCCACTGGGGTACGGTCCAAGGGCGATGAGCTCGGAGCTCGGGCACGGGCTGTCCCAGCAGGAACTCCCGAGGGTGGACCGATTTGCCCGCAGCCCCTCCTAAAGGCCCGGGGGCCTAGACCTCTTGCGTCCCCCAGCACCTGCTGGGTTCCCGCCACCACCCTTGGGCTGGGATGAGGTGCCACCTTGTGCGTGGAAGCCCCGCCCACAGGCAAGAAGCCCCCAAGGCCCGCGGGCGCGCCCGACCCTGCAGCCCCGCTGCAGCCCCAGGGAACGGGATGTCTGAGTGGGCAGCCCCCACTGCCCAAGCCTCTGCTGCCAGTTCCCCGAAGGGCTGGTGGCGGCTGCACCTCAGCAGCCAGCCTCCCTCCCTCCCTCCCTGCCTGCCCGCCTCCCTCTGGTCGGGCACTGCAAGCCACACAGCCATTTTTATCCCCTGTGTCCCTGGAGGCCGCATCGCGTTTTGGGTTTTGGCGTGGATGGGCCCCTCTCGGCTTCCGTAGTTCATTTGCCCCCGGAGCCTGCCAGACCCCTGGCTCTAGGAGGCTGCCCAGGCGGCGCTGCCCACAGCCCCCAGGTGCTGGCTATTGGCAGCGGCCGGCCACAGGGGGAGCACACACACCTGCGGGTGTCCCCGGGCCGCACACACGGACTGCCCCGCGCCTCCCCGGGTTGCAAATAGGCCCCCCGGGAAGCCTCGCCTGCCCGAGGGGCTTGTATGGTGGGGCCGATGCACGGTGGTTGAGTGTGGAGGGCTGCTGCTGGCACACACCCACTCCTGAAGCCCACTGGGGTACGGTCCAATGGCGATGAGCTCGGAACTCGGGCACGGGCGGTCCCAGCAGGGCCTCCTGAGGGTTGACCGATTCGCCGGCGTTCCCTCCTAAAGGCCCGGGGGGACTAGCCCTCTTGCGTCCCCCAGCACCTGCTGGGTTCCCGCCACCACCCTTGGGCCGGGATGAGGTGCCACCTTGTGCGTGGAAGCCCTGCCCACAGGCAAGAAGCGCCCAAGGCCCGCGGGCGCGCCCGACCCTGCAGCCACAGGGCACGGGATGTCTGAGTGGGCAGCCCCCACTGCCCAAGCCTCCGCTGCCAGTTCCCCGAAGGGCTGGTGGCGGCTGCGCCTCAGCAGCCAGCCTCCCTCCCTCCCTGCCTGCCTACCTGCCTCCCTCTGGTCGGGCACTGCAAGCCACACAGCCACTTGTGTCCCCTGTGTCCCTGGAGGCCACAGCGCGTTTTGGGTTTTGGCGCGGACGGGCCCCTCTCGGCTTCCGTAGTCCATTTGCCCCCGGAGCCTGCCAGACCCCTGGCTCTAGGAGGCTGCCCAGGCGGCGCTGCCAACAGCCCCCAGGTGCTGGCTAGCCGCAGCGGCCGGCCACGGGGGGAGCACACACACCTGCGGGTGTCCCCGGGCCGCACACACGGACTGCCCCGCGCCTCCCGGGGTTGCAAATAGGCCCCCCGGGAAGCCTCGCCCGCCCTAGGGGCTGGTCGGGCGGGGCCGAGGCACGGTGGGTGAGTGGGGAGGGCTGCTGCTGGCACACACCCACTCCTGAAGCCCACTGGGGTACAGTCCAAGGGTGATGAGCTCGGAGCTCGGGCACGGGCTGTCCCAGCAGGACCTCCCGAGGATGGACCGATTCGCCCGCGGCCCCTCCTAAAGGCCCGGGGGGCCTAGCCCTCTCTCGTCCCCCAGCACCTGCTGGGTTCCCGCCACCACCCTTGGGCCGGGATGAGGTGCCACCTTGTGCGTGGAAGCCCTGCCCACAGGCAAGAAGCCCCCAAGGCCCGCGGGCGCGCCCGACCCTGCAGCCACAGGGCACGTGATGTCTGAGTGGGCAGCCCCCATTGCCCAAGCCTCTGCTGCCAGTTCCCCAAAGGGCTGGTGGTGGCTGCGCCTCAGCAGCCAGCCGCCCTCCCTCCCTGCCTGCCTGCCTCCCTCTGGTCGGGCACTGCAATCACTTGTGTCCCCTGTGTCCCTGGAGGGCGCAGCGCGTTTTGGGTTTTGGCGCAGACGGGCCCCTCTCGGCTTCCATAGTCCATTTGCCCCCGGAGCCTGCCAGACCCCTGGCTCTAGGAGGCTGCCCAGGGGGCACTGCCAACAGCCCCCAGCTGCTGGCTAGCCACAGCGGCCGACCACAGGGGGAGCACACACACCTACGGGTGTCCCTGGGCCGCACACACGGACTGCCCCGCGCCTCCCGTGTTGCAAATAGGCCCCCCGGGAAGCCTCGCCCGCCCTAGGGGCTTGTCGGGCAGGGCCGATATACGGTGGGTGAGTGGGGAGGGCTGCTGCTGGCACACACCCACTCCTGAAGCCCACTGGGGTAGGGTCCAAGGGCGATGAGCTCGGAGCTCGGGCAGCGGCTGTCCCAGCAGGGCCTCCTGAGGGTGGACCGATTCGCCCGCGGCCCCTCCTAAAGTCCCGGGGGCCTAGCCCTCTTGCATCCCCCAGCACCTGCTGGGTTCCCGCCACCACCCTTGGGCCGGGATAAGGTGCCACCTTGTGCGTGGAAGCCCCGCCCACAGGCAAGAAGCCCCCAAGGCCTGCGGGCGCGCCCGACCCTGCAGCCCCGCTGCAGCCACAGGGCACAGGATGTCTCAGTGGGCAGCCCCCACTGCCCAAGCCTCCGCTGCCAGTTCCCCGAATGGCTGGTGTTGGCTGTGCCCCAGCAGCCAGCCTCCCTCCCTCCCTCCCTGCCTACCTGCCTCCCTCTGGTCGGGCACTGCAAGCCACACAGCCACTTGTGTCCCCTGTGTCCCTGGAGGGCACAGCGCGTTTTGGGTTTTGGCGCGGACGGGCCCCTCTCGGCTTCCGTAGTCCATTTGCTCCCGGAGCCTGCCAGACCCCTGGCTCTAGGAGGCTGCCCAGGCGGCGCTGCCAACAGCCCCCAGGTGCTGGCTAGCCGCAGCGGTCGCCACGGGGGGAGCACACACACCTGCGGGTGTCCCGGGGCCGCACACACGGACTGCCCCGTGCCTCCCGGGGTTGCAAATAGGCCCCCCTGGAAGCCTCGCCCGCCCTAGGGGCTGGTCGGGCGGGGCCGATGCACGGTGGGTGAGTGTGGAGGGCTGCTGCTGGCACACACCCACTCCTGAAGCCCACTGGGGTACAGTCCAAGGGCGATGAGCTCGGAGCTCGGGCACGGGCTGTCCCAGCAGGGCCTCCCGAGGGTGGACCGATTCGCCCGCGGCCCCTCCTAAAGGCCCGGGGGCCTAGCCCTCTTTCGTCCCCCAGCACCTGCTGGGTTCCCGCCACCACCCTTGGGCCGGGATGAGGTGCCACCTTGTGCGTGGAAGCCCCGCCCACAAGCAAGAAGCCCCCAAGGCCCGCGGGCGCGCCCGACCCTGCAGACCCGCTGCAGACACAGGGCACAGGATGTCTCAGTGGGCAGCCCCCACTGCCCAAGCCTCCGCTGCCAGTTCCCCGAAGGGCTGGTGGCGGCTGTGCCTCAGCAGCCAGCCTCCCTCCCTCCCTCCCTGCCTGCCTCCCTCTGGTCAGGCACTGCAAGTCAGACAGCCACTTGTGTCCCCTGTGTCCCGGGAGGCCACAGCGCGTTTTGGGTTTTGGCGCAGACGGGCCCCTCTCGGCTTCCGTAGTCCATTTGCCCCTGGAGCCTGCCAGACCCCTGGCCAAAGGAGGTTGCCCAGACGGCGCTGCCAACAGACCCTAGGTGCTGGCTAGCCGCAGCGGCCGGCCACGGGGGGAGCACACACACCAGCGGGTGTCCCCGGGCCGCACACACGGACTGCCCCGCCTCCCCGGGTTGCAAATAGTACCCCGCGAAGCCTCGCCCGCCCTAGGGGCTTGTCGGGCGGGGCCGATATACGGTGGGTGAGTGGGGAGGGCTGCTGCTGGCACACACCCACTCCTGAAGCCCACTGCGGTACGGTCCAAGGGCGATGAGCTCGGAGCTCGGGCACGGGCTGTCCCAGCAGGGCCTCCCGAGGGTGGACCGATTTTCACGCGGCCACTCCTAAAGACCCGGGGGCCTTGCCCTATCGCGTCCCCCAGCACCTGCTGGGTTCCCGCCACCACCCTTGGGCCGGGATGAGGTGCCACCTTGTGCGTGGAAGCCCCGCCCACAGGCAAGAAGCCCCCAAGGCCCGCGGGCGCGCCCGACCCTGCAGCCCCACTGCAGCCACAGGGAACGGGATGTCTGAGTGGGCAGACCCCACTGCGCAAGCCTCCGCTGCCAGTTCCCCGAAGGGCTGGTGGCGGCTGCGCCTCAGCAGCCAGCCTCCCTCCCTCCCTCCCTGCCTGCCTCCCTCTGGTCGGGCACTGCAAGCCACACAGCCACTTGTGTCCCCTGTGTCCCTGGAGGCCGCATCGCGTTTTGGGTTTTGGCGCGGACGGGCCCCTCTCGGCTTCTGTAGTCCATTTGCCCCTGGAGCCTGCCAGACCCCTGGCTCTAGAAGGCTGCCCAGGCGGCGCTGCCAACAGCCCCCAGGTGCTGGCTATTGGCAGCGGCCGGCCACGGGGGGAGCACACACACCTGCGGGTGTCCCCGGGCCGCACACACGGACTGCCCCGCGCCTCCCCGGGTTGCAAATAGGCCCCCCGGGAAGCCTCGCCTGCCCGAGGGGCTTGTATGGCAGGGCCGATGCACGGTGGTTGAGTGTGGAGGGCTGCTGCTGGCACACACCCACTCCTGAAGCCCACTGGGGTACGGTCCAATGGCGATGAGCTCGGAACTCGGGCACGGGCGGTCCCAGCAGGGCCTCCTGAGGGTTGACCGATTCACCCGCGTTCCCTCCTAAAGGCCCGGGGGCCCTAGCCCTCTTGCGTCCCCCAGCACCTGCTGGGTTCCCGCCACCACCCTTGGGCCGGGATGAGGTGCCACCTTGTGCGTGGAAGCCCTGCCCACAGGCAAGAAGCCCCCAAGGCCCGCGGGCGCGCCCGACCCTGCAGCCACAGGGCACGGGATGTCTGAGTGGGCAGCCCCCACTGCCCAAGCCTCCGCTGCCAGTTCCCCGAAGGGCTGGTGGCGGCTGCGCCTCAGCAGCCAGCCTCCCTCCCTCCCTGCCTGCCTACCTGCCTCCCTCTGGTCGGGCACTGCAAGCCACACAGCCACTTGTGTCCCCTGTGTCCCTGGAGGCCACAGCGCGTTTTGGGTTTTGGCGCGGACGGGCCCCTCTCGGCTTCCGTAGTCCATTTGCCCCCGGAGCCTGCCAGACCCCTGGCTCTAGGAGGCTGCCCAGGCGGCGCTGCCAACAGCCCCCAGGTGCTGGCTAGCCGCAGCGGCCGGCCACGGGGGGAGCACACACACCTGCGGGTGTCCCCGGGCCGCACACACGGACTGCCCCGCGCCTCCCGGGGTTGCAAATAGGCCCCCCGGGAAGCCTCGCCCGCCCTAGGGGCTGGTCGGGCGGGGCCGAGGCACGGTGGGTGAGTGGGGAGGGCTGCTGCTGGCACACACCCACTCCTGAAGCCCACTGGGGTACAGTCCAAGGGTGATGAGCTCGGAGCTCGGGCACGGGCTGTCCCAGCAGGACCTCCCGAGGATGGACCGATTCGCCCGCGGCCCCTCCTAAAGGCCCGTGGGGCCTAGCCCTCTCTCGTCCCCCAGCACCTGCTGGGTTCCCGCCACCACCCTTGGGCCGGGATGAGGTGCCACCTTGTGCGTGGAAGCCCTGCCCACAGGCAAGAAGCCCCCAAGGCCCGCGGGCGCGCCCGACCCTGCAGCCACAGGGCACGTGATGTCTGAGTGGGCAGCCCCCACTGCCCAAGCCTCTGCTGCCAGTTCCCCAAAGGGCTGGTGGTGGCTGCGCCTCAGCAGCCAGCCGCCCTCCCTCCCTGCCTGCCTGCCTCCCTCTGGTCGGGCACTGCAATCACTTGTGTCCCCTGTGTCCCTGGAGGGCGCAGCGCGTTTTGGGTTTTGGCGCAGACGGGCCCCTCTCGGCTTCCATAGTCCATTTGCCCCCGGAGCCTGCCAGACCCCTGGCTCTAGGAGGCTGCCCAGGGGGCACTGCCAACAGCCCCCAGCTGCTGGCTAGCCACAGCGGCCGACCACAGGGGGAGCACACACACCTACGGGTGTCCCTGGGCCGCACACACGGACTGCCCCGCGCCTCCCGTGTTGCAAATAGGCCCTCCGGGAAGCCTCGCCCGCCCTAGGGGCTTGTCGGGCAGGGCCGATATACGGTGGGTGAGTGGGGAGGGCTGCTGCTGGCACACACCCACTCCTGAAGCCCACTGGGGTAGGGTCCAAGGGCGATGAGCTCGGAGCTCGGGCAGCGGCTGTCCCAGCAGGGCCTCCTGAGGGTGGACCGATTCGCCCGCGGCCCCTCCTAAAGTCCCGGGGGCCTAGCCCTCTTGCATCCCCCAGCACCTGCTGGGTTCCCGCCACCACCCTTGGGCCGGGATAAGGTGCCACCTTGTGCGTGGAAGCCCCGCCCACAGGCAAGAAGCCCCCAAGGCTTGCGGGCGCGCCCGACCCTGCAGCCCCGCTGCAGCCACAGGGCACAGGATGTCTCAGTGGGCAGCCCCCACTGCCCAAGCCTCCGCTGCCAGTTCCCCGAATGGCTGGTGTTGGCTGTGCCCCAGCAGCCAGCCTCCCTCCCTCCCTCCCTGCCTACCTGCCTCCCTCTGGTCGGGCACTGCAAGCCACACAGCCACTTGTGTCCCCTGTGTCCCTGGAGGCCACAGCGCGTTTTGGGTTTTGGCGCGGACGGGCCCCTCTCGGCTTCCGTAGTCCATTTGCTCCCGGAGCCTGCCAGACCCCTGGCTCTAGGAGGCTGCCCACGCGGCGCTGCCAACAGCCCCCAGGTGCTGGCTAGCCGCAGCGGTCGCCACGGGGGGAGCACACACACCTGCGGGTGTCCCGGGGCCGCACACACGGACTGCCCCGTGCCTCCCGGGGTTGCAAATAGGCCCCCCGGGAAGCCTCGCCCACACTAGGGGCTGGTCGGGCGGGGCCGATGCACGGTGGGTGAGTGGGGAGGGCTGCTGCTGGCACACACCCACTCCTGAAGCCCACTGGGGTACGGTCCAAGGGCGATGAGCTCGGAGCTCGGGCACGGGCTGTCCCAGCAGGGCCTCCCGAGGGTGGACCGATTCGCCCGCGGCCCCTCCTAAAGGCCCGGGGGCCTAGCCCTCTTTCGTCCCCCAGCACCTGCTGGGTTCCCGCCACCACCCTTGGGCCGGGATGAGGTGCCACCTTGTGCGTGGAAGCCCCGCCCACAAGCAAGAAGCCCCCAAGGCCCGCGGGCGCGCCCGACCCTGCAGACCCGCTGCAGACACAGGGCACAGGATGTCTCAGTGGGCAGCCCCCACTGCCCAAGCCTCCGCTGCCAGTTCCCCGAAGGGCTGGTGGCGGCTGTGCCTCAGCAGCCAGCCTCCCTCCCTCCCTCCCTGCCTGCCTCCCTCTGGTCAGGCACTGCAAGTCAGACAGCCACTTGTGTCCCCTGTGTCCCGGGAGGCCACAGCGCGTTTTGGGTTTTGGCGCAGACGGGCCCCTCTCGGCTTCCGTAGTCCATTTGCCCCTGGAGCCTGCCAGACCCCTGGCCAAAGGAGGTTGCCCAGACGGCGCTGCCAACAGACCCTAGGTGCTGGCTAGCCGCAGCGGCCGGCCACGGGGGGAGCACACACACCAGCGGGTGTCCCCGGGCCGCACACACGGACTGCCCCGCCTCCCCGGGTTGCAAATAGTACCCCGCGAAGCCTCGCCCGCCCTAGGGGCTTGTCGGGCGGGGCCGATATACGGTGGGTGAGTGGGGAGGGCTGCTGCTGGCACACACCCACTCCTGAAGCCCACTGCGGTACGGTCCAAGGGCGATGAGCTCGGAGCTCGGGCACGGGCTGTCCCAGCAGGGCCTCCCGAGGGTGGACCGATTTTCACGCGGCCACTCCTAAAGACCCGGGGGCCTTGCCCTATCGCGTCCCCCAGCACCTGCTGGGTTCCCGCCACCACCCTTGGGCCGGGATGAGGTGCCACCTTGTGCGTGGAAGCCCCGCCCACAGGCAAGAAGCCCCCAAGGCCCGCGGGCACGCCCGACCCTGCAGCCCCACTGCAGCCACAGGGAACGGGATGTCTGAGTGGGCAGACCCCACTGCGCAAGCCTCCGCTGCCAGTTCCCCGAAGGGCTGGTGGCGGCTGCGCCTCAGCAGCCAGCCTCCCTCCCTCCCTCCCTGCCTGCCTCCCTCTGGTCGGGCACTGCAAGCCACACAGCCACTTGTGTCCCCTGTGTCCCTGGAGGCCGCATCGCGTTTTGGGTTTTGGCGCGGACGGGCCCCTCTCGGCTTCTGTAGTCCATTTGCCCCTGGAGCCTGCCAGACCCCTGGCTCTAGAAGGCTGCCCAGGCGGCGCTGCCAACAGCCCCCAGGTGCTGGCTATTGGCAGCGGCCGGCCACGGGGGGAGCACACACACCTGCGGGTGTCCCCGGGCCGCACACACGGACTGCCCCGCGCCTCCCCGGGTTGCAAATAGGCCCCCCGGGAAGCCTCGCCTGCCCGAGGGGCTTGTATGGCAGGGCCGATGCACGGTGGTTGAGTGTGGAGGGCTGCTGCTGGCACACACCCACTCCTGAAGCCCACTGGGGTACGGTCCAATGGCGATGAGCTCGGAACTCGGGCACGGGCGGTCCCAGCAGGGCCTCCTGAGGGTTGACCGATTCACCCGCGTTCCCTCCTAAAGGCCCGGGGGCCCTAGCCCTCTTGCATCCCCCAGCACCTGCTGGGTTCCCGCCACCACCCTTGGGCTGGGATGAGGTGCCACCTTGTGCGTGGAAGCCCTGCCCACAGGCAAGAAGCCCCCAAGGCCCGCGGGCACGCCCGACCCTGCAGCCACAGGGCACGGGATGTCTGAGTGGGCAGCCCCCACTGCCCAAGCCTCCGCTGCCAGTTCCCCGAAGGGCTGGTGGCGGCTGCGCCTCAGCAGCCAGCCTCCCTCCCTCCCTGCCTGCCTACCTGCCTCCCTCTGGTCGGGCACTGCAAGCCACACAGCCACTTGTGTCCCCTGTGTCCCTGGAGGCCACAGCGCGTTTTGGGTTTTGGCGCGGACGGGCCCCTCTCGGCTTCCGTAGTCCATTTGCTCCCGGAGCCTGCCAGACCCCTGGCTCTAGGAGGCTGCCCAGGCGGCGCTGCCAACAGCCCCCAGGTGCTGGCTAGCCGCAGCGGCCAGCCACGGGGGGAGCACACACACCTGCGGGTGTCCCCGGGCCGCACACACGGACTGCCCCGCGCCTCCCGGGGTTGCAAATAGGCCCCCCGGGAAGCCTCGCCCGCCCTAGGGGCTGGTCGGGCGGGGCCGAGGCACGGTGGGTGAATGGGGAGGGCTGCTGCTGGCACACACCCACTCCTGAAGCCCACTGGGGTACAGTCCAAGGGTGATGAGCTCGGAGCTCGGGCACGGGCTGTCCCAGCAGGGCCTCCCGAGGGTGGACCGATTCGCCCGCGGCCCCTCCTAAAGGCCCGGGGCCTAGCCCTCTCTCGTCCCCCAGCACCTGCTGGGTTCCCGCCACCACCCTTGGGCCGGGATGAGGTGCCACCTTGTGCGTGGAAGCCCTGCCCACAGGCAAGAAGCCCCCAAGGCCCGCGGGCGCGCCCGACCCTGCAGCCACAGGGCGCGTGATGTCTGAGTGGGCAGCCCCCACTGCCCAAGCCTCTGCTGCCAGTTCCCCAAAGGGCTGGTGGCGGCTGCGCCTCAGCAGCCAGCCGCCCTCCCTCCCTGCCTGCCTGCCTCCCTCTGGTCGGGCACTGCAATCACTTGTGTCCCCTGTGTCCCTGGAGGGCGCAGCGCGTTTTGGGTTTTGGCGCAGACGGGCCCCTCTCGGCTTCCATAGTCCATTTGCCCCCGGAGCCTGCCAGACCCCTGGCTCTAGGAGGCTGCCCAGGCGGCACTGCCAACAGCCCCCAGCTGCTGGCTAGCCACAGCGGCCGACCACAGGGGGAGCACACACACCTACGGGTGTCCCCGGGCCGCACACACGGACTGCCCCGCGCCTCCCGTGTTGCAAATAGGCCCCCCGGGAAGCCTCGCCCGCCCTAGGGGCTTGTCGGGCAGGGCCGATATACGGTGGGTGAGTGGGGAGGGCTGCTGCTGGCACACACCCACTCCTGAAGCCCACTGGGGTACGGTCCAAGGGCGATGAGCTCGGAGCTCGGGCAGGGGCTGTCCCAGCAGGGCCTCCTGAGGGTGGACCGATTCGCCCGCGGCCCCTCCTAAAGGCCCGGGGGCCTAGCCCTCTTGCATCCCCCAGCACCTGCTGGGTTCCCGCCACCACCCTTGGGCCGGGATGAGGTGCCACCTTGTGCGTGGAAGCCCCACCCACAGGCAAGAAGCCCCCAAGGCCCGCGGGCCCGCCCGACCCTGCAGCCCCGCTGCAGCCACAGGGAACGGGATGTCTGAGTGGGCAGCCCCCACTGCCCAAGCCTCTGCTGCCAGTTCCCCGAAGGGCTGGTGGCGGCTGCGCCTCAGCAGCCAGCCTCCCTCCCTCCCTGCCTGCCTGCCTCGCTCTGGTCAGGCACTGCAAGCCACACAGCCACTTGTGTCCCCTCTGTCCCTGGAGGCCGCAGCGCGTTTTGGGTTTTGGCGCGGACGGGCCCCTCTCGGCTTCCGTAGTCCATTTACCCCAGGAGCCTGCCAGACCCCTGGCTCTAGGAGGCTGCCCAGGCGGTGCTGCCAACAGCCCCTAGGTGCTGGCTAGCCGCAGCGGCCGGCCACGGGGGGAGCACACACACCTGCGGGTTTCCCCGGGCCGCACACATGGACTGCCCTGCGCCTCCCGGGGTTGCAAATAGGCCCCCGGGAAGCCTCGCCCACCCTAGGGGCTTGTCGGGCAGGGCCGATGCATGGTGGGTGAGTGGGGAGGGCTGCTGCTGGCACACACCCACTCCTGAAGCCCACTGTGGTAAGGTACAAGTGCGATGAGCTCGGAGCTCAGGTACGGGCTCTCCCAGTAGGGCCTCCCGAGGGTGGACTGATGTCGGGGCCAGTGGCCCTGGCCCGACATGAGATGCAGCAGGCTGATGCTGTCCCTTATCTAATCCTGTTTCTATGACTTTTCGTCCCATATTCCTGCAGGCAGGATGTGACTTCTGATGAAGGTGTATGATGTTCTTTGCTCTATCAGCAGAGCTTGTACCCTGATCTTTGCTACCTTGTAAACTTGTTTCGTTCCTGTGCTATTCATGATTGCACACAATGAATGTTATCTGTATGGGGCCTGGGGTATATATCCTTGTGTTTCTTGGTGCTCACTGCTGGAGGCTGAAGAATTACTTCAGGGAGACTGCCTCCAGTCCCTCTCGCCGGGCCCCCTACTTTGGCTTGGAACGCGATGAGGCAATAAACGTGGTGATAAATTGACTGAGTGCTGTGTGTCTCCGTGTGGTTTGTCGGGTGGCCTCTGACAGCTGGTGCCCTGACTCGGATTCATCTCATCCACATGTAAGCCTCTGTAAGAGGGAAGGCTGCGGTGGTAGCAGGCCGTAGGGATTACAAGGGAGGCACATAAGCACGAGTAGGGCGTGGCAGACTAGGGCTTTGCCCGGGGAGCCTCTCCTATTGCCCATGGGGAATATACAGTCACATCTAAATGTGACAAGGATATAAAGGCCTTGTTAAAATGCGCCCGGGACGCCGGTTGCAGGAGAAAGGAGGGAGCAATTGGCACGTGTAGGACTTAAAAGACAAAAAATTTCTCAGGAGCCCCTCTAAGCCATAACTATGGAAAATGCGCATTTAAAGAAACAAAGCAAGCAGTGTCAAAGTGTCCAGACTACCCATTCTATTTTTGTATTATGTACTAACTCTACCCTTATTATTGATAGAAATGCTTGGGCAGATTATGCGTGGTTGGCTTTAAAAAATGTAAATCAAAATATGCCCCAAATAGTTAAGATTGCACAAACCTACAAAAATGTAACAATTAAGATAATAAGAGGCTACTATCATTATGGCTAAATGGTTATACCCACCATGTTCCATCCGCTAAAAAATTTGTTGTTTTATCAAAAGAAGATGTTACAAATATTTCATAAAACCCAAATCACTAATTTCAGAGTAATGCAAAATGTTAGCACATTTGTTAATTGGACTGTGTGCACCTCAACATGTCTGTTTAACAAGTATCAATGCCTCAGATCTCCATGCCATGGGATTGTCTAGCCAGTTCTCAGGCTGTCTGCAGCAGCTTGAGTTGTTGTATTGAAATGGTACTGTTTTTTTATGTCCCTGACATGGGTGCCCAAGAAGCTAATTCCCCCTCAGATATGTTTCAATTTATCCTTAAAATGCCTTAAATATTATTGTGTTTGCTAAATGTATACTTGTATAAAAAATTTGTATTGCATTCTTATAATGTGTTAATTATGTCCACCTTTCAATGCAACCCTAGGGCCAAATGTAAGGACAAATTTTTGGAATAAAGAGGCTTGTATCTAGGTTCAGCTCTGGTGGACAAGTAACTTTGTTGCCGAATGACCTTCTCCTGCTCCTTGGGAGCCTGGCCAGTTCCCGGGGAGGAGGACAAAGGAATGTTTCTGATATACAGGTGGGCATGCTTCGTGTCTTGGCTCTCTGGCCAAGATCCGGGACGGGACGCACTGCTTGCCTAAAATCTTGGCAATGAACCACCCTTGTCCTTGGAGGCTTTGAGAGGGAGCCAGAACAAGCCTCTGCTACTGCTGCTTCATCCCAGGGGAACACACAGTCAAGATAAATGTTAAACATGCCTGTAATGATTACTAATGATGTCTGATTCTCAGTATGGATTCTTTTCCGGTGCTTTGTAAAGATTGCCTAGTGATGCCCACAACACTATAAGTTCTACTAAACGTAAGTACAATGTAAACATGGATCAATTGGCTACTATGACTGAGGTGTTCTGTGACAGTTCCTTTGATGAAGGATTAACAAAATAAATTCACTTAAAAACAGGACATTCAGGACCTGCCACTCTACATGGTTTGCCATTACAAAAATTATCAAGGAGGGCTATGCCCAATAAATAAGGGTGCTATAAATGTGGACAGCAGGGACATGTACAAAAATTGTCCAAAAGTCAAAAATCAAAATAAGGCTCCTCCTGGTATTTTCCCCCAGTGCTAAAGGGAAAGGCATTGGGCCAATATTGTCACTCCAAAACTGATAAAAAAAGGTAATTCATTAACAAACAGAGTTCATAAAACTGGCAGCGGGGCCAGCCTCAGGCCCTCCCAACAAAAATCAGTGGACCGTCTTGCTATAGTATCATTAAAGCAATGGAGCCATGTTTATTGCAACATTCTGTTAATCTATACTCCTTTACCATCTTTCCTCTAAATAACTTTAGTGTGCACTATAAGGCTTGCAGCGTATTTCTTGCAGATTAAACTAAAAGTAACTAAGTCTGTGCCCAGCAGACAGCTAAAAAACAATTTGCTGTCACAAATTGATGTAGTCAACAAAATCTACAAGTATACAAAGCAATGCCTTTCTTTAAAAGAAAAACTAAAGTTACATGTGTAACCTGTAATGTTTCTGGCTGAAAAGACCCTCAGTTCGCCTCTTTGGCAAAAAAATGGGCTCTCTGCTCAAAATTGAGTAAAAATTAAAATGACAAGTTACAAAGTGCACAGCCTCCACAAGTTATTAAGGTTTTACAATTGGTAAAATAAAGGGATCCTATCACCAATCAATAAAATACACCTAATCCAATACTGGTATGGGACATGAACTCCTAAGGGATGGGTTTTTTTATGTAACAAATATGCCTTCACATCGTTAGCCTCTGATAACTTCCGCAATTGCTCCCTGGACTGTGTGGCCCCGATGCTGACATCTGTATTTACAGCGGCGGATAGAGCGCGTCGGCAGCATGCTTCACCTAAAGACTGTAATGGCAACGTCATCCTAATAGGAGAGGACACTGCCCTGGCCATGGCTGTACCAGTAGTAAGTGTTCCTGGACTGGCCTTTGGAAATAACCGTGGACTGCGAAGGCTTACATATTCAGTGACCAAAACAATTAATCTTACTGCTACTGGACTGTCCAATATAGCCGAAACATTGGATCAAGTTCACTCAGGAGTACTTTTAAACCATGCAGCTAACAATTACTTGATGTTAAAAGATCATATAAGTTGTAAATCTGTAACAGGAAAATGTTGTTTTAACATTACTAACAATGTGCCATATATAGAGTCTGTTATTGATAAACTTAAGAGTAAAATGCAAAACATGTTTATTTCTAACCTCCTAACATTTGGAGGGTTTCAATGGATTCATTGGTTATTAATGTTGACTGGACCACTACTGCTTTTCCTACTTGGTATGGGATGTTTTCTGTGTGTTCTGCATTTTATGCTGACTTCGCTACAGTCTGTATGAACTGACATTCATCATTATTTGTAATCACAAATAATTAATATTTGGCTGTATGTTTCATCTCTCACCTAATGTTGGGCTGGAATGGTACTCAGAGACGGGTAAGATGCTCAGCATCCTGTACCAACCTAAGACTGGGCTCTAGGCCAAGCTGCCAGAGTTACCAATGATGGGTAAGGACAGAGATGACTGTGGGCAACCTAAGACAGAGGCCATTCTCAATTAAATAAAAAAGGGGGAGATGTAGACAGCCCATAAACAAGTCATAGACAAGTCAAGGTCAGTCTTGGCTTGTAAAATTCCTAAAAGGAAAAAAGGTCACCTATTCCCATGCTCCAGAAGAATGATCAAACAAGAACGCTCCGAGTGGCAGTGGATCAGCATATCCATTCAGGAATCTTATTACTAAACCAACGGGTCAACGTTCTCCAGGAAGAACTGAATCTTAGACGGGGATGTGGGAAACCCCCTGCTTGGTTCAATCTGTCATGCTTTGCGCTACTCCATTTCCCTGGCATAACTATACTCATCTTGCTAATTTGTCTCGCTCTTTAGGTGCCACCGTGAACCATACCTGGGATAGTAATTTCACTCATTTGCTGCGTGAACTACGGCAAGAGATTTGGGTTCTTAACACAACTGGACACAGATATTTGGTCCCCATTCGAAGTCATCATTACAAAACCCTCCTCCCCTGCAATACAGCAGGTGTTGCTTGGTTTCTTGGACCAGTAGCCAGAGACAGGTAAGTGCCTTGAGGGATGGCATGCAACCTAAGACAGCGGAGGGCTGAGACTGCTCATGCAAGTCGACCCTCTGGCAAAGACGGGTAAGCTGCCACTCAGCTTCCATCTTCTACTGCTATCCCAGGCCATAGCTGAGAGCTGGATTGGAAGAGGAACAGCCAGGACTAGAATTAGTTTCCATCTGGGATACCGGCGCTTCAGGCCAGGGCTTTAACCTGCTGTACCACGGCGCCAGCTCCTCGATTCTTCTGTAAATTTCCACTAGAACCATGTAAAACATCTTGAAGCTATGACAATAAAAAAAATTGAAACCAATGTGCATTCAGCTCAGATGGCTTTAAATCTTGCAGCCATGCTCAATTTGTCCTGATTCTGAATTATATTTCTTTATGCTTTTCCAACCTAACTAAATCTTATAAACATCTTAAAATACAATGTAGGCCGGAACCGCAGCTCACTAGGGTAATCCTCTGCCTGCGGTGCTGGTACCCTGGGTTCTAGCCCCGGTTGGGGTGCCAGATTCTGTCCCGCTTGCTCCTCTTTCAGTCCAGCTCTCTGCTGTGGCCTGGGAAGGCAGTGGAGGATGGCCCAAGTCCTTGGGCCCCACACATGTATGGGAGACCAGCAGGAAGTACCTGGCTCCTGGTTTCGGATTGGCACAGCATGCCAGCCGTAGCGACAATTTGGGGGGTAAACCAATGGAAGAAAAACCTTTCTCTCTCTCTCTGCCTGTTTATAACTCTGCCTGTCAAAAATAAATACAATGTGAAAGAAGCTGAGGAATAAACAACTTACTGGCAACATTCTTTTTTGTTGGTCTTGGGTACATGAAGATTTCTCCAGGATCTTATCTGCAAGAGAAATTATTCAGAGAGAGTGGTGAGACAAATAGTCTAGATTCTCCCTAGATTATACTGTGCTAGCAAGATCATGAAGGAAAGGCATAGAGACAAATGGGCATATTAGCTGGGCAACAGAAATAAAGTACCCGCCCTATGGGGGAATATAGGCTTTACACATGGGAAGAGCAGCAAAGACCCTGAAAGAGTACACACAACTCTACCAATCCCTCAGGTTAAACAGAAACTATTGTTAGGCTAATTAAAATATTAATTTGTTACCAATTCTGTAAAAAAAAAAATAATCAGTGCCAGGGCCATCACTGTGGGGTAGTGGGTAAAGCTTCCTGCTGCAGTGTGGGCGTCTCACATGGACACCAAATTGAGTCCTACCTGCTCCACTTCTGATCTAGCTCTCTGCTATGGACTGGGAAGGCAGTGGATGGAAACCCAAGTCCTGGGACCAGCACTGTGGCACACTGGGTTAATCCTCCACCTGCAGGACTGGCATCCCACATGGGCACTGGTTCTAGTCCCAGTTGCTTCTCTTCCAGTACAGCTCTCTGCTGTGGCCCGGGAGGGCAGTGGAGGACGGCCCAGGTGCTTGGGCTCCTGTACCCATGTGGGAGACCAGAAAGGGTCACCTGGCTCCTGTCTTCAGGTTGGCGCAGCTCCAGCTATGGTGGCCATTTGCAGGGTGAACCAATGGAAGGAAGACCTTTCTCTTTGTCTCTCTCTCTCACGGTCTATAACCCTACTGTGGTGACTGTTTCTCGCCACTGCCGGAGAATTAGGCAGGCTGCCCACAACTTTCCTTAACTGAGGAGGGGAAAGTGTGCCACCCACCACTCAGCCTTCCCCAAACCCAGGGGACAATCAGGCACGGTGTGGAGCCCAGTCAAAGCAGGGTCTCACTTTATTGTAAAAGAGAGGTGGTATAGGCCGGCGCCATGACTTAACAGGCTAATCCTCCACCTTGTGGTGCCGTCACACCTGCTTCTAGTCCCGGTTGCCCCTCTTCCAGGCCAGCTCTCTGCTATGACCCGGGAAGGCAGTGGAGGATGGCCCAAGTCCTTGGGCCCTGCACCCGCATGGGAGACCAGAAGCACCTGGCTCCTGGCTTCAGATCAGAGAGATGTGCTGGCCACAGCGGCCATTGGAGGGTGAACCAACGGCAAAAAGGAAGACCTTTCTCTCTGTCTATCTCTCTCTGTCTCTGTCTCGCTCTCGCTCTCACTATCCACTCTGCCTGTCAAAAAAAGAGAGGTGGTGTATATAGCTGAGGTACAGGTTGGATGGTACAGAGTGGATGAGGGGATGTGGGCAAGGGGTGGGGTGTTGTGATGCAAAAGGGTCTTAGCAACTCCTATTGTACCACTTTAATGATCCTTAGGGAGAAGCACCCTGGGGCTGGGGTGTTTGCTACCAGGGAATTGAAACTTAAAGACAGGTTTTCAAATTTGAGGCAGGCTCAGGAAGTTCCTCTAGGCCTTTCCAGATTCAGCTTCCCCCACACCCTACCTGTCAAATGAGGGGAGGGGAGGGGAGGGGAGAGAAGACCCAAGTCCTTGGGTCCCTTGCACCAACAAGGGAGATTTGGAAAAAAATCTCCAGGCTCCTGGCTTCAGATTGGCCGAGCCTCAGCCAATGGGGCCATTTGGGGAGTGATCAGCAGATGTAAGACCATCTCTCTTTCTGCCTCTGCCTCTCTGTAACAGCCTTTGAAATAAATAAATAAATCATAAAAAAAGTCACTGCCTAAATAATTTATACTATTCATCAGGATTGTCCAATATTTAATTAGCAGTACACCAAAAAGAAACCTGTTTTCATTAGTATCTATATTACACAGAAAATTACTCAGGCAATACTAACTGTTTTCCTTGCAGCATCTCTCGTTTTTATGTATCTAAAATTCCATTAAAGTATACAGCTTAAAGTTAATTTTTGGCCACAATTATATGTATAGGAAAAATTGACATAATATATCTATTACAGCTTTCTTTAACTGTTCAATGACACTCCTCTCTGTATACAAACCTTGATATAATTCTTCTCCACAGGGACCCCTGACATTTTCCAGTTCACTTTTGTTCTAGCCCATGAGACAACAGACAATATGATACCAACATAATTTGAAAAGTATTTTGCCTTTGGGAGTTTGCCTTCTTGTACAGTAATCATGTGGAGAATCCTGAGACTTGCCTGTTGGACACATGGGGCCTAGGTCACAGGCTGCACAAACCAGACATTGGAAGCGTAGGCATCATGCTACACTAGGTTAAGCTACTTCTCTGGACATACCACATTTATATCAGAGTGCTTGGTGTGTCTCCTGGCTATTTCAGACCTCCAAACCAACTTACTTCAAGTATTTTTTTAAGTTATTTTTTAAGGTTTTAGTTATTTATTTGAAATGCATAGTTACAGAGACACAGAGACAGAGACAGAGGTCTTCCATTTGCAGGTTCACTCCCCAGGTGGCTGCAATGGCTAGAGCTACACTGATCCAAAACCAGGAGCCAGGGGCTTCTTCCAGGTCTCCCTCCCACACAGGCACAAGGGCCCAAGGCCATGGGCCATCTTCTACTTTCTCAGGCCATAACAGAGAGCTGGATTGGAAGCGGGCAGCCAGAACTCAATCTGATGCCCATACGGATTGCTGGCAATGCAGAGGGTGACTTTACTCATGACACCACAGCACCAGCACCACAAGTGTTCTTTTGAGTCAACAGGTCATGGTGCAAAAACTTGGATTTTTGCCATCTGCATGGAAACCCACATGGAGTCCCTGCATCCTGGCTTTCATAGATAGCACCCTGGCTGTTGTGGGCTTTTGCAGAGTGATCAGGCAGCCTTGGTTGGCAGTGTTCATATTTTTAAATATTTCACTTTTCTAGATTTTTGAGTCCATATTCTGAGTCCTATTGCTTCTTTATTACCAAGAATTCCAAGACCTAACTCAGCATGGGTGCTATGTATAGCATAATGTGAGAGTTAAGATGAGGTGAGAGAACTCCCAACATTGTGTCTAGTTAGCATACCTTAGAAATAGTGGCAGTCTGTAGAAGTTACAAATCTACCTACCAGAGTGGTGGGACATTTAGGGGATTTTAATGATTTCCCAAAATTTATTAAAAGGAAAAATGGTAACATGGTTAAGGGCTTGCTTCCCATGATTCCTAACCATCTTCATCTTCCTGCACTACACACCCTCACCCATCACTCCCATCCATCCATGATCCATACCCACCCTGCCATGGCTTGCCTGGGCCACAGCTGGGTGCCCAGCCATGGCTGTGGGAGGGAGCTCCAATAGGAGAATAGCAGCTGTCCTAGGCACCTGATCACAGCTGAGGGAGGGACATGGATAGCAGAGCACCACCACTCCAGTGGGCCTGGTGGGTGCTTGCCTGTGCCAAGGGTGGAGACTAAGCCCCGACCTCCCTGACCCAGTTTTGGGCTTGCCAGAGTACACCTGTGAAATGCATGTCAGTAGAGAATTGTGGTTACCAACGAGTGAGGGGAGAAATGGTGGGGTAAGGACAAAGGAGATACATTGGTCATGGGGCTCAACGTTTCCAGTAGACAGGAGAAATGAGTCTACAGCTGTACTGCAAAGCATGGAAACTACAATGCTGTATTTCATATTTCAGCTTGTTAAGAGAGGCTTTTGAAAGTACTCACCATACAGTATAGGAGGTGATGAATGAGTTATTCTGATTAGACAATTCCAGAATTAACACTCATCAAATGATTGCGTTGTATCCCACAGGTATCTATAGCTATTTCTCAGTTGAATAGTTTAAAAAGGCAAAGATTGGCTGGTGCCATGGCTTAACAGGCTAATCCTCCACCTTGCGGAGCCGGCACACCGGCTTCTAGTCCTGGTTGGGGTGCCAGATTCTGTCCTGGTTGCCCATCTTCCAGGCCAGCTCTCTGCTATGGCCCAGGAAGGCAGTGGAGGATGGCCCAAGTCCTTGGGCCCTGCACCCGCATGGGAGACCAGGAGAAGCACCTGGCTCCTGGCTTCGGATCAGTGAGATGTGCTGGCTGCAGCGGCCATTGGAGGGTGAACCAACGGCAAAAAGGAAGACCTTTCTCTCTGTCTCTCCCTCTCTCACTATCCACACTGCTTGTCAAAAAAAGAAAAGGCAAAGATTACCAGGCTACACTAAAAAAGCTAGGAACAATACAATGTGTATTAATATAAAGAGAAATGTTTAATGATTTCACAGTAGGACAAAAATGATTCTTGAAGATTTGTTAAATTGAAAGGCAGAGTTAGAGAGAAGAGATATAGATCTTCCATCCACTGGTTCACTCTCCAGATGGCCACAATAGACAGAGCTGTGCCAATCCAAAGCCAGGAAGCACAGGCTTATTCTGGGTCTCATATGTGGGTGCAGGTGTCCAAGTACTTGGGTCATCTTCTGCTGATTTTCCAGGCACATTAGCCAGGAGCTGGATTGGAAATGAAGCAGCTGGGACTTGAACCTGGGTCTGTATGGGATGCCAGTGCTGTAAGCTGCAGTTTATCTTGGTTTAACACAGCAGTGCCCCCCCCCAAAAAAAAAAACAGGTCAGGGATACAAAGAGTTCAAAAGCTGAATGATGAAAACAATACATATAGAAGGGGCTGGGGCCATGGCTTAGAGGGTAAAGCCACCCTTCTGCAGTGTTGGAATTCCACAAGGGCACCACTTCAAGTCCCACCTCCAGTGCTGGCATCCCATATGGGCACCGGTTTGAATCCCAATTGCTCCACTTCCAATCTAGTTCTGTTATGCCCTGGAAAAGCAGTAGAAGATGGCCCAAGTCTTTGGGCCCCTGCACCTATGTGGGGGACCTGGAAGAAGCTCCTGGCTCTGGTCGGCAGAGCTCTAGCTGTTGCAGCCAACTAGGGAGTGGACCATTGGATAGAAGACCTCCCCCCCCCCTGCTTCTCTGTGAGTAACTGACTTTTAAATAGAAAAATAAATCCTTAAAAAACAAATGTGTAACTGTTCATATAGATAGGCTCAAAGGGATCACATAAATAAGACCAAGTGTCTACTAATAACAATAGATAGAATTAAAAAGGAGAGAATGATCCAACATGGAAAGCAGGCCACACAGCAGACTCATAGAATGACACATGCGCTAAACAGCACAATGACATCAGCATCTAGCTAAAAATCCCATGAGAGCATTTTAGGCATGGAAATCCAAGACACTGTAGAAAAAAGAAAATCTACATAAATGATCTCTGTGAGTGAGACCCCAGTGGAAAGAAGAGGACATCAAAGGAGGTACCTTTTTCAGAAGGCTAGAGAGAACTTTCCACTTTTCTTATGGCCCTGTCTACATAGTAACAGAGTTTGTGGACTCAAAAGGCTTCTATAGCTTTGGCAGCTCATGACAAGAGCCTCAGGTGATCACTGACATCATAAATAAAAGTGTCAATTGTTAAATCAACAATAGGAGTCACTGTGTACTTACTCCCTATGCAGGACCTCTGTCCTTAATGAGTTGTGCTATGAGAATTAACAGTAAAACTCATCTTCAAAAGTACTTTAGACATTGTGTGTCTCTGCAAACTGTTGAAATCTTTACTTAGTACAGAGTTGGCCTTCTGTATATAAAGATAATTACAAATGAATCTTTATGAAGAATGGGATAGCAGAGGGAGTAGAAGGTGGGACAGGAGTGGGGGTGCGAGGGTGGGAAGGGGGGGAAGAACTGCTATATTCCTAAAGGTGTACCTATGAAATGTGTATTCATTAAATAAAAGCTTTCTAAAAGAAAAAGAAAGAGCCAAGAATGGGCCAAGTACCTGGAGCCCTTTCTATCCATGGTCCAAACCTGGCTTGAGTTCTAAGTGCTAGGCCTTAGGCTAGTGGAGTCCAGGTATTGTGGTAGCTGGAGAAAGTCAGTTGATGGGAGAGAGAAGCACAGGGATCTCCTTTTTGCTCTGTCTCTTAGTTCCTCAAATAAAAAAAAATTAAAAATTTACATCCCTGGAAACCAAAACCAGAAAGATATTGAAGAATTCTTCAGACTTGTAGTAAATAAGAATCATATTCCTAAATGGACAGTGACTTATTGAAGAAACCACATGGGAAATTCAGATGTAAGATGATTAGAATCAAAGTACAACACAAATTAATGGAATAAATGCAAAGCAAGGCTTAGGAGGAAATAGCTGTAAAGATCTATATTTCATAGTAAGATATGAAATCAATTATCTACAATTCTACCTTAAGAAACCAAAAAGTAAAATCAGAGAAAACTGGAGCCAAAAAAGGCAGAAGAAACAAAGAGTGAAGTGGAGTAGGGTGGAGAAAGGAATGTGTGGTGCTCCCCACTTTGTGTAAAAGACACAGTGCTGTGCTTCTGGCACATAGCAAGGGATGCTTCTCTCACCAAGAGCCTACAGCCTCTGCACCATGATATCAAGCTACCCTACCCAAATCTTATTTTTCAAATTAAGAAATCTTGAAAAACACAGATGTAAATAATCAAGCCCTCTTATTATCCCAGGCTTCTAAGGTAAACATTTTAACATTTTTATTAACATTTTTAACATTTATTTATTTATGTTAAAGGCAGAGTTACAGAGAGAGAAAACAAAGAGACCTTCCATCTGTTGGTTCACTTCCCCAATGGCCACTACTACAGGGATGGGCCAGGCTGAAGCCACAGACAGAAGCTTCATCCTTGTCTCCTACAGGGGTACAGAGACCCAAGGACTTAGGCCATCCTCTCCTGCTTTCCCAGGTGCATTAGCTAGGAGATGGATCAGAATTGGGCCACCAGGAATCAGACCAATGCCCATATGGGTTGCTACTGTCACTGGCAGCAGCTTAACCTGCTATGCCACAATGTCATAAAGGTTAGCGTTTCTAACTCAGGCCACAGTAAAGGAGGAGAAAATAGCTTACAGGAGATGACTAGAAATTTGAAAGCAGTCAATCAAATGGAAACTTAAAAAAAGCTGCACTTCAGAAGATGATTGAAAATGTTATTAGAGGTTGCCCTCATTGTGGCCTAAAATGTTAAATAAACCTCCCCCTTCAGTGCCGGCATCCCATATGGCCACTGATTCAAATCAAGTCCTGGCTGCTCCACTTCTGATCCAACTCTCTGGGGTGGTCTGGAAAAGCAGAAGATGGCTCAAGCCCTTGGGCCTCTGCACCCATGTGAGAGACCCTGAAGAAGCTGCTGGCTACTGGTTTCGGATTGGCCCAGCTCAGGCCATTATGGCCATTTGGGGAGTGAACCAGTGGATGGAAAACCTCTCTACCCATGCCTCTCTGTAACACTGCTTTTCAAATAAATAAATAAAGCATTTTAAAAAATAGAATAATGTCTTAACTAAGACATTAAAAACCCACAAATTTCACCAGTTCATTGAGTCTCCTATAATTACTTCTTTCTCTTTTTTTCTCTTTTGATCTCCATTAGCAGTTTCATGATTCTGTTTTATTTTTCAGAATTCTAGAAATTCATGGTTACCCCATTGATCTTCCATAAGAAACCCATATTTATAATAATTTTTAATGGTCTTATGAATATAAATCTTCCTGGAGAAGAACTAGAACTGTGAATGACAAAGACAAATCATCACAATTGAAATTTTTAAAGTAATTTAGCAATTTAGCAAATGAGATGCCCACAGGATTTGAAAAAGCACAGCAGTATTTTACAAACCAGTTCATCATTTCAGGCAATGATAGCACTGGAGCAATTTCAAAATTCTTCTAAAGTACCCAAGGAACCCCCCTCCGCTTTTTGAAGAACAGCAGCTTGTTATATTTCACCATTGGACTTCTCCATGTTACATAACCCCTGGGAAACTCACATCAATAGCATTTCTATATCAATGTAACAACTTGAAATTTATGATATTACAACTAGATAATACTTTTCAGGTAAAGGGAGCCTAATTAACCATCATCTCTGCAAGTTGAAAACTACATCTTTTGTTGATTCCCAGGGATCCACAAAGAAATCAAGGTCAAAGCAGTTTAGAACTTTGATTTTGAAAAAAATGTCAAAGATATCAAAAATTAAAAAATACTTGGTTAACATAGGATCTCTGATCATTTTATGAGACAATAATCATTCACTTATATAGAGTCAAATTATGTTTAAATATATTTATTACATATTAAGTATATTTAATAGTTGATTAGTAGAAATAGACACTTAAAAGATATTAAAAATCAATTCTTAACATTCAGTTTTCTAAACCCAAAGATAGAAAATACATGAGATTATCTTGACAAAACACAAAATTTCTTTCCCTCATGTAATTAGCTACCAAAAGATGAAGAAAATCCTTTTGTACTGTGCTTCTTCTAATGGGAAGCTCCCCCAGATAAATTAGAAGTTAAACCTACTGGAAAGATACCCCAACTTAGACACTGAAATGGTATGTGTGCAGGCTGTAAGCATTCAACCTTATAAAAGAATGAGAACACTTAGAAACAAGTACACCCGAGGCCGGTGCTGTGGCACTGCAGGTAAAGCCACCACCTGCAGTGCCTCCATCCGATATGACTGCTCTACCTCTGATCCAGCTCTCTGCTATGGCCTGGAAAAGCAGTAGATGGCCCAAGTACTTAGCCTCTCTGCACTAGTGTTGGAGACCCAAAAGATGTTCCTGGCTCCTGGCTTCAGATTGCAGAACTCTAGCCATTGCAGCCTTTTGGGGAGTGAACCAGCACTCTCTCTGCCTCTCTGTAACTCTGCCTTTCAAATGAATATATAAATCTTTAACAAAAAAGACAATACCATATCTTAGAAACAAAAGCATAAAACTCCATAGAACAGTTTAAATACATCTAGAAAAGTCAAGTATAGGGGCCAGTGTTGTGGCATGTTGTGTAAAGCCAGCCCCTGTGACACAGGCATCCCATCCTACATGGGCACTTGTTCCAGTCCTGACTATTCCATTTCAGATCCAGATCTCTGCTAATGTGCCAAGGAACATAATGAAAAATGGCCAAGTCCTTGGGCCCCTGCCACTCAGGTGTGAGACCCAGAAGAAGCTCCTGGCCATTGTGGCTCAGTGGCCATCTGGGGAATGAACCAGTAGACCAAAGATCTCTGTCTCTTCTCTCCCTCTGTGAACTCTGGCTTACAAATGAAAAAATCTTTAACAAAAAAAATTAGGTACTCTTAGTATCCTAGTCTCTAAGATAAAAATTTCTCTTTAAGATTAATTAATTTCAAAGGTAGAGTTACAGAGAGAGAGAGAGAAAGATCTTCCATCTGCTAGTTCATTAGCCAAATGGCCACTACAACCAGAACTGGGCCCGGCAGAAGCCACTGCCAGGAGACTCATCCAGGTCTCCCACGTGGGTGCAGGGTCCCAAAGATTTGGGCCATCCTCTCCTGTGTGCCAGGTGGATTAGCTAGGAGATGAATCAGAAGTGGGCCACGAGGAATCAAACCAGTGCTCATATGGGTTGCTGCCATCACAGGCAGCATCTTAACCTGCTGTGCCACAATGTCAGCTGTAAGGACAAGCATTTTTAATGACAGGCCATAACTAAACAATAAAGGAGGAGAAAATAGCTTATAAGAGATGGCTAGTTGTTGGGAAGGAGTCAATCAAATGGAAATTTTAAAAAATTACATTTGAGGAGATAGAGGGGCCAGGCACTGTAGCGTAGTAGGCTAATCCTAGAAAAGCAGTTGGTGGCTCACTTGGTTAACCCTCCACCTGCAGTGCTGGCAACCCGTATGGGTGCTGGGTATAGTCCCAGTTGCTCCTCTTCCAGTCCAGCTCTCTTCTGTGGCCCAGGAAGGCAGTGGAGGATGCCCCAAGTGCACGGACCCCTGCACCCACATGGGAGACCTGGGAGACAGGGAGGAAGCACCTGGCTCCTGGCTTCGAATCCACACAGCAACAGCTGTAGCAGCCATTTGGGGGTGAAGCACTGCAAGGAAGACCTTTCTGTCTCTCTCACTGTCTAACTCTGTCAAATAAATAAAAACAATAAAAAACAAGAAGATGCAGTTGACTAGATGGTTGAAAATGTTATTTAGAGGGGCAATGTAGGCTAATCTTAGGAAAGCAGTGCAAGATGTGCTTGAGCTTGGGGGATCTGCAAGAAGCTCCTGGCTCCTGTTCTGGATTGGCTCAGCTCCAGCCATTGTGGGTATTTGAAGAGTGAACTAGTAGATGGAAGACATTTCACTCTACCTCTCCCTCTCTTTCTCTCTCTCAAAATTTTTTAAAGTTATTAGACTGGGGCAGGCACTGTGGCATAGAAGGCTAAGCCTCCACCTCAGTGCCAGCACCTCATGTGGGTACCAGCTCAGCTGAACCCCAGCAGCTCAACTTCCAATCCAGCTCTTTACTAATGCACCTGGGCAAAGCAGAGAAATGTGGTACTTGAGCCCCTGAACCTGTATGGGAGACCCAGAAGAAGCTCCTGGCTCCTGCCTGACCCAACCCCCAGTCATTTGGGTAGTGTCATTGGATGGAAGATCTCTTTCTTTCCCTCTTTCTCTCTTTGTATCTCTGCCTTTCAAATAAATAAATGTGTTGTAGAAAGTTATTCGACTTTAAAATCAAATATGAAAAACCTCTTGCAAAAAATTATCATTAATATTTATATTTTTGTAAAAAAATTACTAACTTAATATAGGGTATAAATCCTGATTTTATTTATTTGAAAGAATTCCAAAAAAGACAATGAGAAAGTGATCATCGGGATCACTTCCCAACTGATTGCAGCCAGAGCTGGGACAGATTGAAGAAGCCGGAAGCCAGGGAAATCCATGTGGTTCTCCCACATGTGTGGCAGGAGTCCCAGCACTTGGGCCATCTTCTGCTATCCCAGGCACATTCACAGGGTGCTGGATTAGAAGTGCAGCAGTCTGGACTCAAAGAAGCACTCTTAAGGGGTGCAGGTATGATAGACTGCACTTAACCTACGATGCTGGCTGAACCTTGAACATTTTTAATGTCAGGGCTGGAATTGTGATGTTGTGGGTAAGGCCACCACCTGTGATGCTGGCATCCATATGGTCACATGTCACAGCTGCTCTACTTCAGATCAAGCTCCCTGCTAATGGCCTGGGAAGAGCAGAGGAAAATGGCACAAGTGTTTAGGCCCCTGCTACGGATGTAGGAGGCCTGAATGGAGCTCCAGGCTCCTGCCTTCAGTCTGGCCCAGTGCTTGTTTGCTGCAGAGATCTGGGATTGAACCAGTAGGTTGACGATGTCTGTCCCACTCTCTAACTCAGCCTTTCAAATACATAAATAAAACTTTAAACAATTCTAAATTTTGGTAAGTTCATTTAGAATTCTTTTTATTGGGGCCAGCACTGTGGCATAGTAGGTTAAACCTCCACCTGCAGTGCTGGCATTTCATAAGAGCACTGGTTCAAAATGCCCTAGAAAAGCAGTGGAGGATGGCACAAATCCTTTGGCCACTGCACCCATGTGGGAGACTTGGATGAGGGTCCTGGCTCTTGGCTTCAGATCAGCAAGATCCAGCCATTGTAGCCCTCTGGGGAGGGAACCTGTGGATGGAGGACCTCTCTCTCTCTCTCTCTGGGGAGGGAACCTGTGGATGGAGGACCTCTCTCTCTCTCTCTCTCTCTCTCTCTCTGGGGAGGGAACCTGTGGATGGAGGACCTCTCTCTCTCTCTCTCTCTCTGGGGAGGGAACCTGTGGATGGAGGACCTCTCTCTCTCTCTCTCTCTCTGGGGAGGGAACCTGTGGATGGAGGACCTCTCTCTCTCTCTCTCTCTCTCTCTCTCTCTCTGTTATTCTGCTTTGCAAATACTTAAATAAATCTTAAAAAAATATTTCTTATCCTTGATAACTTGATTTTTTTTTACTTTGAACTTTTATTTGGCAAAGCAACACTGCATAAACTGTGCAGTAACAAATGATAGTTTACACAGAATGTTAAATTCATATACATTATCAGCAGCAAATTAGAAATAAAGAAAAAACCACTAAGCTACAAATCCCCTATCACTTTTAGAGAGAAAGAACAAACTCTGTCAGTTGTGTCCAACTTAAACAGCAGAGTCTATAGGACATCACCTGCCATCTTAAGTTTCAGGATTTACAGATGCCTAGTTGGAAGGTAACAAAGCAGTTGACTGTATCTACAACATGCTATTCTGTGACACCACCTCAAAAGCTTTAAAAAGAAAGGTCATCTCTACTTTCTTAGTAGCATCTAACAGATATCCAAATACCAAGAAGCTTAACTTGTGAATGGTGGTGTTATCTGATACACAGAAGAAATTCAGAAATTCAGGTAATTCAGAATATCAGTAAATGGTTTTTGCTATACAAAATGTGAAAACGAAAAGGGAAGGAAGATGGTTTTATTATGGTTACTCCTCCTTTTTAAAACTCCCAAAGAAAAATGAATAAAAGTTCTAATCAATTAAATAGAATTACTTCTTGCTGTTAGTAACCTCAGTTAACCCTATCGTTCCACAGTTGAAACCTGAAAAACTTACTTGAGCATTTAATTTGGAAAGCAACTCTAGTCCCAGTAATGGTACTGGACACCAACATACATAAAGATACTATATCCTCATTACAGACTCAGTGGGCACTCTGCTCGGAAAACACCTTTAATTGCATTAATTCTTGTTCCTCACAGTCAATTTCATCAGAGGCATCTGTGGAAATTTACAATAGGTTTGTAAGAGATCAAGGAGCCAGGAAAGTGAGGGTTTAGTTCAGGTAGGAGAGAGGGGAAAAGTCTGGAAACTAGGGTAGTATCCATACCACTCAGAGAGCAGCACACATGCAGCAAGCACTTTGAGCTGCTCTCCACCGCTTATCACCAGCAGCAAAGCAGAGGCAGAGAGCGTTATTTAAGAAAGAGAGGAAAATGTGGGATCATACTGAGCACCAGGAACCAGCTACATGGAGGAGTATCTAGGCCTGGAAGCCTAGGGCGTGGGGCTACAGCAAGCCCCCTCCTGGCAAGAGGTCAGGGGAAAGAGAAGGGCCAGACACATCATGTCCTAGGAGTTTCACCCACTTCCAAAGGGGAGTGGTTAATTAACCTGATTGGCTGGTTGGCAGGCACCCAGATGTGGCCAGGTAGGGGGATGAGGTCACACAGGGGCGTGGCAAAGGCGTGGTCTTCCAGCTCACAAACCTAATCAATTTTAAGCTGTATGCCTGCCTGCTTCAACTCTGACTTTCAAATGAAATAAATATTTTAAAAATCCACTTACCAGCCACCTTCTCTTAACTTTAACACATACACGGGCCATGCAGTATTACAACAGAACACCACTTTCTTCTTAGAAATAGGATGGTAACTGTAAGCTGCTCAATCAGCCACAACGCAACTCAAGGTGCTTTTGGATGGAAATTAAATTGAACCACTCGTATTTCACCAAATGAGTACTCTTCCAAACCATATCCAAATCTTCCTCACAGAGGGGCTGAGGCAAAAATCTTGGAATCTTGTCTCCCACATGAAGCAGGGAAGCATACAGGTAAAAATAGATTAGGTTTGTGAGCTGGAAGACCACACCTCTGCCACGCCCCTGTGTGGCCTCATTCCCCTACCTGCCCACACCTCGGTGCCCACCAGCCAAGCAGGTTAATTAACCACTCCCCTTTCGAAGTGGGTTAAAAGCCCAGCCACGGTGTGGCCCCGGCTGCTCGTCTTCCCTGGCCTCTTGCCAGGACAGGGCTTGCTGTAGCCCTGCACCTCCAGGGTGCATGGCCTTCTGGCCATGTGCTCTAGGCTTCCTGGCCTAGAGGCTCATCCATGTGGCTGGTTCCTGGTGCTTGGTATGAACCCTACTCACCTCTCTCCCGTAAATAAAGCTCTCAATCTCCTATGCATCTTTCTCACTAAATAAAAGCTTAAAACGTGCCATGCTGCCTCGTTTATCTGTACTGGTATTTAGAATTCTTCTCTAAATATTAGGCAAGAACCCTCTTGGGCTTATTAATATTGGGGATTTAGTCATAAGCCTGTGGTAAAATCGTATGGCACCCCAAATTCCGGTAGTACACGTGGCACCCCGGATAGCATTTCTAGGGAACTTTAAGGGGGGGCTACAATTTAGTGTGGATTTTATGGGGTCTTCTCCAGTTTCACACAAACAAGTACCACAAAAGATGACCTAAGCCAGGTCCCAATTCCATAAACCCAAAGAGCAGAGACAGAAATTTCAATCTCAGAGCTGTTGACTCCGTACACAAATGGAAGCCATTGTGCTAATAGGTAGCTAATGCGCAGCAGGAAGAGAAAGGACAGCTGCTGGATGTCCCCAGAGTCCCAACCACCACATTAGCTCACAAGCTGCTCTGGGGATGGAGTACAAGTGGCCATTGCCCTCCTTACCAGCGTGAGAGGGTCAGGCCACTTGAAGAATATACCCCAGACCTCTGGGCTAGCTCACCAATGTGGTTACCGAGGGAATAGTCCAGCTCTTGATGCTCGCCGCTTCAATTCACCAAAGATGAGGCATGGCCAGAGGTAAAGGTTTATTGCAAGAAGGCAGCAGCAGCCTTGGGGAAAGAAAAAGAAGTTTCTCTCAATCCAAACAGGTGCTTTTCTACCAAACCACCCAGTACAGAGGATTTTTTAAAGAGACAGGGTGGGCCGGCGCCATGGCTCAACAGGCTAATCCTCCTCCTAGCGGTGCCAGCACACTGGGTTCTAGTCCCGGTCGGGGCACCGGATTCTGTCCCGGTTGCACCTCTTCCAGGCCAGCTTTCTGCTGTGGCCAGGGAGTGCAGTGGAGGATGGCCCAAGTGCTTGGGCCCTGAACCCCATGGGAGACCAGGAGTAGCACCTGGCTCCTGCCTTCGGATCAGCATGGTGTGCTGGCCACAGTGCGCCGGCTGCAGCGGCCATTGGAGGATGAACCAATGGCAAAGGAAGACCTTTCTGTCTCTCTCTCTCACTGTCCACTCTGCCTGTCAAAATAAATAAATAAATAAATAAATAAAGAGACAGGGTAATTGGAGGGTGAGGATTCAAAGAAAACAATCAGTCTATTCAATTGACAATTATGCAGATTTTCAGGCTTTGTTCTGAGGCACATCCCACCACCCAGTCAGAGGAGTCCTGGGTGTAACCCCAGGGGCTTTCTGCCTCAGTTGGGGGAGGGGGGAAGGGTTCTTTGTCAGTTGGGGCAACAGCCTGCCATTCCTAATCATCTCCTTTTTTCAGTGGGCTTTTGAAATTCTTATGCAAATATTATTCACTAGATTACAGCAACAGCAAGTGTCTTCATTAAGGTAAACATTTGAAAAGGAAAAATGCATTTATTGTGGTTACAGGAGTACCATTCTGTTGGAGGAGGGTATTTGAGGGCTTATAAAGAGGTTATAAGGCAGGGGGTGGCTGGTGTAAGGACTAGATGACCTAATGAGGAGTCCTTTTAAGAGTGGGCAAGACCTGTCTTCTACTAGCAAGACAGTGAGTTTCTAGTTTGTTTTTTTTTTTTGACAGGCAGAGTGGACAGTGAGAGAAAGAGACAGAGAAAGGTCTTCCTTGGCCGTTGGTTCACCCTCCAATGGCCACCACGGCCGGTGCACCGTGCTGATCTGAAGGCAGGAGCCAGGTGCTACTCCTGGTCTCCCATGGGGTGCAGGGCCCAAGCACTTGGGCCATCCTCCACTGCCCTCCCTGGCCACAGCAGAAAGCTGGCCTGGAAGAGGGGCAACCGGGACAGAATCCAGTGCCCCGACTGGGACGAGAACCCGGTGTGCTGGTGCCGCAAGGCAGAGGATTAGCGTGTTGAGCCAAGGGGCCAGCCCAGTGAGTTTCTAGTTTTATCATGAGAATAGAAGGGAAGTTAACAATCCCACCCTTCTAACCTAGTTTTACCAAGAGAATTTGCCTATTGCATAGTTCCCAAGGTTTTGGGTTTTAACAAGAGCAGGCTAGACAAGATTATGATTCTGTCCTTCTGATGAGATTGTTAGCTGTTATTATTCTGCTCATCCAAATCATGGTTAAAAAACTGCACTCCATTTTTCAGGTGTCCCTCTTTGGAGACCCCCTAGTGGCTGCTGTGGCAAGAGCTTTCTCATGTAAATAAATCTTGCTTTGCTCACTGTCTGTCCACATGGAAATTCCTTGTGAGACAGGCACCCCAGGCACCTTCCTTCATCACCATTTTCCCCCATTAATTTGGTGTGGTGATTCATGGCAGAGTTGCTAGTCTCTGGTTTCAGATGTCATGGCTTGTCGCTAGATCAATGACAGTGCTTAAGTTCTCTGATTCCTCCTGGTGGTCCTCAAACCTTCCAGCACCTGTGTCCTTCAGCTCTGTCTCAGCCTAACAGAGACCTGGGGCTCCCCTGCTCTCTTAAAAACCTACTGTAAATGTCCACAGATGCCCCTATGAAGTTGATTATGAGGAGGACTTAATAATAACTCGGATTTCTAAGGGTTGGGTGTCTACTTCTCACTGTTTCTACACACACACACACACACACCCCACTCATGAACAAAATATTTCTCAGGTGCAAAATTAGGTAATGTTATCGGACTCAGTACCCTCCTTTGCACCAAGCAAACAGGTTTCTGCTGGTGTGCCTTTATTGGAGGGGCAGGGTTTTGTAGTGTAAAGTGCTGGGCTGCTTTCCCAGGCCTGCCTCTAAGGCTGCTGCATTCCTTCTGCAGAGCACATGTTTTGTTTCCCATGGCTGCTTTCACACACATAGGCTAATTTCTATCTTCCTGTCTAAAAGTAGTATTAAGAGCATGAAAATCTTTTTTTTAAAATTTATTTGACAGATAGAGTTAGTGAGAAAGACAGAGAGAAAGGTCTTCCTTCTGTTGGTTCACCCCCCCAAATGGCCGCTATGGCAGAAACTACACCGATCCAAAGCTAGGAGCCTGGTGCTTCCTCTTGGCCTCCCATGTGGGTGTGGGGGCCCAAGAACCTGGACCATCCTCCATTGCCTTCCTGGGACACAGCAGAGAGCTGGACTGGAAGAGGAGCTACCTGGACTAGAACCCAATACCCATATGAGATGCCCGCAGATGGAGGATTAGCCAAGTGAGCCATGGCACCGGCCCCATGAAAACCTTGAATAGAAGAATACCCTTAGAAACAAAAGCTAAAGGAATTGTCTGATTACATGAAAAAAATTAAACACATTAAGAAAAGACAGAAGAATCAAGTATCCTATGACCTTAGGCTTCTAAGATAAACAGTTTGAATGTCAGGTCACAGGAGTCAGAACTAAGGAGGAAGAAATAACTTACAGGAGATGCCTGGAAATGTGAAAAGAAAATCACCAATTAAGTAGAAACTACTAAAAGGAGAAACTGCATTAAAAATAGATTTCAAAATGAAACAGCAAGATTATTAGAAATATGTATGTTACTGGAGGGAAGGCCATGGAAACTGTGGGTTCTTATCTTCACGCAAGAAAGAATTCAGGTGTGAGACAGAGGGCAGAGTGCTAAGGCTTTGTTGGGGACAGGGCATCCATCAGGATGGAAGGGACAGAAAGAGCGCCCAGTCGCTCAGACTGGGGCGAGTGAGGTTATGAAGTAGCACCTTGACAGTAGGGACTCCATTTTGGAGAACCTGAGACTCCATTCTGGGAAGGTGCCCCTCCCACACCGTGAGACTCTCGTCTGAAACTATGATCTAAAACAGTTGAACAATAGCAGTCCACTATATCACACTTGGCAGAGCACAGAAACCCCCTACCATGATCGCTCAAGCTTGAAAGTGAGTAGGCTATACCTGGGTTAATAATAAAAATGTAATTTGTCTATGTCCTACATATGATTAAAACCAATACCTGGATTAATGTCAAGATTATAATTAAAATTGTTAAGATTGTAACTGGTATTGTCAAGATTATAATTGATACTAGTTTTGCATAGGTTTAAGTCAGCTTGACCCCAGTAACCATGTATTCCCCTCCCGATTTTGCGGTTTTTGCCTTTATAAACCCTGTTGCTTTGGGCTTCAGGGTCGAGAGTTCTTTAGGGCATGAGCCCACCCTCCACCGCCAGCAATAAAGGACCATCAGATTTTATCAATGTGTGGAGCTCCTTTGTTTGCACTCACTCAGGTACAACAGTTACATGGTTGAGTGGAAAGAATACACCTGGGCAGGCCTGGTGGGCAGCTCAGCAGAGAGGCAGAGAGGCAGAGGGAAGAGCAAGCAGTCTGTTTAGACTCCCTAGGTTTTTAAGGGCCTATGTTTGCCCTCCTCCCCCTCTCCTCCAGGACAAAGGATGGGGAATCCAGGTGGAAAGGTCTGTTGGGTGAAAATTAGCAAATTCCTCCCCAGATTTGCTGGCAGAGTAGGGGGGCTTCCCTTAGGGCATCTGAGAAGGTTTTATTGGCCCAAGTAATCAAGTAATCCATTTGGTCCTGAGGAGAGAGAGAGAATTCCCCTGGGAGTTTTCCTTGGGGGAAGGGCTAGGACCCCCTGGGAGGTTTTCAGGGTCTGAGCAGGACTTTGAAGTGCAAGATGCTGGTCTTCAGGCCTGCCTCACCAGCACCTAGGCTAAATTTCTGACTTCCTACCTAACATATATATGCTTTGAATAACCTCATTGCTTTCGCATAGTGAAAAATCCATAGTTCTATTTCTTTGAACTTTCATAAATGCTACCAAAGGCAATCTAGATGAGCCCTTGCCAGAGACTTCCTCCCTAGAGACCCCGTTTCAAATCCCAAACAAGGCTCTTCTACAAGCACCAGCCTTGAGCCTTCCTAACCCACTTGAACTGTTCTTCACTTTACCCTTCTCCAGCCCACTGTTACTTTTCATCCCTGCTCTGCTCTCAACCCAGCTACTCTCCTCCCCACCACTCCTCTCATCCCCTCGAACCCCATTCCTGTCCTGACTTCCTTGACTTTTCCTAACTACATTTCATCATCTCAGACACTCCTATTCCCAGAGCCCTGGATTGGGTCATTGGTGGTAGTGCTTCTAAAGCTCCCCCTTTTCCCACTGGATATGCAATAATTGAGGGGGCATCCTGATGTCACCTCCTCCTCTTCCCTGCATAGGGCCATAGAGGCCAGGCCCCTACCTCAAGGCACTACCTCCCAACAGGCCGAGTTATTAGCCTTGGTTCAAGCCTTCACCTTAGCCAAAGGAAAGACAGTCAATATATATACAGATTCCTGATATGCCTATCATATCATGCACTCCAATGCCCAGATGTGGCAAGCCCGAGGGACCCCTATAATAAATGGCAAGCTGATTAAAGCTCTTCTTGATGCTGCCCAGTTGCCAACAAAAGCTGCTATTATTCACTGCAAAGGACACCAGAAAGGTAAACAATCCCTATCTGAAGCTAATAACAAGGCTGATCTGACAGCTAACACAGCGACCCTGAAGGAAGAAAAGAAATCTAAAATCTGTCCCTTTAATACTAGAAACTGCTTCACTTGTTTTCCTTTGGCTCCTTTTGTTATGCTTTCTCTGAATAAAGAACCAAGAAAGTAACCTTAGTGTGACCCTCCCCTGTTCTCTCCCCAGCCCTGTTTCACTTGATTAATGCAGATGTAACAAGGGCTTGTACACCAGACTGCTTGTACCTGTTTTGTGCTACTAAGGAGTTATGGTTTAATTAGCTCAATGATTCCTGTAAAATGAAGTTAATAGAACACAGACCTGTAACTTTTTTGTGTGTGAGCCTTGAGATATATGCCCCCACCACATTCCTAGACTATCCTCATGACCTAAGTGACCCGAACATCTGTGACCCTCCCCAGGTGATAGGAAGCCCTTTGATCCTCCCCTTAGCACTTGTTATCTTACTCTATGTGTTCGGTATTTGATGTACTCATAAAACAATTGTCTTGACATATACTGGTTGTTAGCTCTGTACTAAGTGATCAATCTTGTCAAACTGTAACTGACATGAATCAGATGCTTCAATAAATAAAAACCCGACCATTTTCTCTTCAGGGCCACCTATTTGATAGGGGGCCCCAGCATGCTGGACTGATCAATAAACCCTATGCTGATTGCATGAGAGTGCCTCTTGGAGTCGTCCTTGGGGCAGTGGATGTTTTTGGACTCTAACAACCCCTGGGGAGATGAACCCATATTTTCTCTGTAACTTAGCTCCTGTATATTCAGACCTAGAAATCTCTCGGTTCCCACAACAAAGGGCATCTAGAAAGGACTCATGATGATTTCTAGATGAAAAACTGATACTCCCTTCTTCTCTCCAAGTTACCTTTCTAAAGAACTTCCATTCTCTCTGTCACTCAAACTCAAACTCTCTTCTTCACTTCCTGAAATCACACATACACCTAACTCATGCCATAAGAGAATCTCTGCATAACCTATCTCAGACTTGTAGCACCTGTCAAACTGCTAACCCCAATTCTAATATCAGGCCACCCCATTCCCCACTCACCAGGCCCGTGGATCACTCCCAGGAGAGGACTGGCAGATTGGCTTCACCCATACACCACCAGTTAGGCAAACACGGTACCTTCTGGTGATGGTGGACACCTTCCTGGCATGGGTGGAAGCTTCCCCTACTATGAACAAAAGAGCTTCCACCATTTCCACTATATTATCAAATTATATTATCCCAAGATTTGGATTGCCTGCTTCCACCAGTCAGACAGTGGACCAGAGTTTACCTCTAAAATTACTCAAATAGTATCTGCCTCCCTTCATAACTCATGGCATTTTCACATTCCCTATCGTCCCCCCTCCTCAGGCAAAGTAGAATGGATGAATGGAATTTTAGAACAGGCTCTAACTAGACTCTCCACCCAGGTTTACTTGGACTGGGTAAAACTCCTCCCTTTAGCTCTGTTAAGAATCAATCTCTTCCCAAGAAGTACTTAATGCTTAGCCCATTTGAAATTCCCTATGGAAGGCATGTCCTTCTGTTGCCAGAGAAATTGCAGGGTTCTTGTCTTCACGCAAGAAAGAATTCAGGTGTGAGACAGAGAGTAGTGGGAGGTAAAATAGCAAGGTTTATTAGGAAGGGACATCTGTAGGGACGGATGGGCACCTTTCCCGACAGAGCCTGAGAGACTGGGGAGGAGGAAGGAGGGAGGTTCCATGTTGAGTGGAGAGATTACACATGACCAGGCCAGGCGGGTGGCTCAGCAAAGATGCAGAGAGCTGAGCACACAGTCCAGTTGAGGCTGGGGGTTTTTAAGGAGATGGGTCTTGCTTCCCCACCTCTGCTCCTCTTGGAACAAAGGGCTTTTTGGATGTAAATAGAAAAACTTCTCTTGAAGGTCTGAAACAAAGGACTTTATGGATGCAAATGTTATCAGACAGGAGGAAGGGAGCAGGGTGTTTGAGATGCAGATACTAGGCTGCACCTGCGAGATTGTGGAAGCTTGTCAGGCAGAAGGGGTGGGAACCGCCACCTGGCAGGTTAGCAGGTAGAAGGGGGCAGGGCAGGATTCGAACTCTGGGCTGCCCCTGAAACATTGTTATGATAACTTTGAGATGCAGATGCATCTCATGCTGGACATAGATGTCTTCTCTTTAGGCCTGTTACACACACATAAGCTCATAACTGACATCCTACCTAACACTTCCACCTAGCTTCCCTCCTCTACAGAGCACTGAAGCTATTCCTCCTCCTCTGGCTTTCTCTCTTCTTACTGAAATGTGCTCTGACTTAGGGATGTATGCAGACACACACCTACCCAAACCACACTCTCTGCCTCCCGACTATATTCCTATCTTTCCACCTGGTGACTGGGTTTATCTAAAACAAAATGAGGCTGCTCTAAAAACAAAGTGGAGTGGGCCCTACCAGGTGATATTGACTACCCCCACCGCAGCCAAACTCAAAGGGCACCCTCCCTGGGTGCATTTTACTTCATTAAAACTAGTTACCTCTCCCTCATAAAAGCCCATCCCCACAGGACCCACCTCGCTCAGGTCGACATACTAACACGATGCATTTACAAGGTAACTCTGCCTCATTTTGGCCGTTGTTTCCACCATGGGCCATGGCTCTAGTGTCTCCTTTTGCCCTCATAATCATCATGCTCTGATTTCTGCCATGCATAATTAATCCATTCCAAAGGTTCTTGCAGGAACAAATAACTGCTATATCTCAAGCCAACTCACAGGAGCAATGCAAGACTGCTCTTCTCCAATCAATCTGATCCCAAGTATAGGTCACTGCTCAAGTCCTGGCTCCATGGCTAAGCCCCCTCTCAGCAGGAAGTAGCCAGACAGAAATTGGCACCCCTCTCCTTATCTGTACTCAGAGTCAGGATTGATGGAACAATGACATAAGCCTCAGGTATTCTCCCTCATTGCCCAAAATAGGTAAACACTGGAATGTATTCCTTGTCCTCGAAACTCAACTGGATTTCATACCCTATTGCCTTCATACTCCACTCCTTACAGCCACCTGAAAGACCAGCTGCTCTCAACACCTGAAAGACCAGTTCCAGGAATTCCCCTCTGCCTGCTGGCCCCTACCCAAAATATAAAAAGGCCCAGCCCCTGGGGTTGGGGCCTGCTGTCCCATGCTCCACTAGTGTGCATGTGGGCAGTTGATCACCCACCTCTACAGACTTATTTTCTCTGAATAAGTTCAGTCTGGCTGTAAATTTGTACACTGCCCCCTCTCTATTCTGCATCTCTTTCCCTAACATTTTGGTGCCCTGTGTGGGGAAGCAAAAATCTGCAACTCTTTTCCTAACAATTACCAATGCTCAATTTTGAGAAACTCATTTAGAAGTAATTTCCTTCTAATCTCAGCCAAAGTAATCTCACACAAAATTATCTGCTACAAATCTTCTGTAACATTCTTATATTACCTAAGTTATTTATTGTTTTGTACCTCCTTCTCCTTGCCAAACACCAGTTTTATTTCAGGTTAGACAAAGATCACTTGCTTTCTTTGTTATTCAAAACACATCTTGAGTACCAAAACACATTCTCACGATTATAGCTTCCTTAACATTTCTCTCCCCTATCTATGGGTTCCTTAATTTGCAATTTAAAGTGATCCTAAAAAGCCTCTAAAATAAGAACAAAGCATTTTAATAAAACATAAATTTCAAATTATTTTAAAGTAGTCAAATTCAAAAGTCCATTGTCTTTTACAACTTTTACAAGGCCAACAGTACAAAAGTTTGAAAACATTTCTTTTATGTTTACCAATTTATTATTAACAAGTACAGACTTTTTAAGAAACTAAAATATTGGACTAGCATGGTTATAATCTTGAGTCATGTTTTGCCAAAGAACAACTCGAGGAGTTAAATTTTACTTCAAACAGGAATTAATGAACATTGCATTATACCACTAACCTGTATCATTTTTTCTTGTCCAAATTGAACATTTATGACTGAGTATCCAAAAAAAGTAAGTATGACTTTTGCTTGACCAGCAAACCCAGGGACAAAACCCTGACAATATTTGAATTTGTATCTATCAACAAAGTTAAAACAACCTATCAGATGCTTACTTAGGTCGCATGAATCAAAAGATATTTTTGGCCGGCGCCACGGCTCACTAGGCTAATCCTCCATCTGTGGAACCCGCACACCAGGTTCTAGTCCCAGTCAGAGTGCCGCATTGATTGCCTGTATTTTAACCAAGACAAACAAATTTTCACACAGTGACTCTTCCAAACAATATTTCCCTTGTGGAGGGACTGATCAGAGTCTTAGAATATCATCTCCCCAGGGCCGGTGCTGTGGTGTACTAGGCTAAAGCCTCTGCCTGAGGTGCCGACCTCCCATCTTAGAGCTGGTGTCCCATACAGGTGCCAGTTCTGTTCCCGGCTGCTCCTCTTCTGATGCAGCTCTCTGCTATGGCCTGAGAAAGCAGTAAAAAATGGCCCAAGTCCTTGGCCTCTGCACCCATGTGGGAGACCTGGAAGAAGCTTCTGGCTTCAGATCAGCCCATCTCCGGCTGTCGCAACCATTTGAGAAGTGAACCAGTGGATGTAAGACCTTTCTCTTTGTCTCTCCCTCTCTCTGTAACTCTACCTCGCAAATAAATAAATAAAAATCTTTAAAAAAAAAAAAAAAACTACCACCAGTGGGTACTGGAACAAATGACCTAAGCCAGGTCCAAATGGCATGAAACCTAAATGTCAGAGAAAGAGGATTCCCAGTGAGTATCCTGTTTGATCTAGCCAGTCTTGGAGCCTCAACTGCCCAGCAAATGCCATTTTTTTGTGTGTCAACAGATATTCAGAGGGAGCTGATGCCAAGGCAGGGAGAAAAGGGAGAGTCTCCCAGAAAGGATTCTTGGCCTCTGCTTGGGCTGTCTCTGAAATCCCTGCCCAGGGTCCGCTCATAACCAGCAGCCACAGGCTGAGAGCTGATGCAGGGAGACAGCCTCACACCCCTAGGAAGAGCTGTGCTAAGAGGACTGGGTTGTGGACTTGGTGACCTGCTTTCTAGCTGAGGGGAATTCTGTGATCCAGGAGGAGAAAGAAGGGACAGGGATCCCAAACTCACAGCTTCTCCCCCAATGCCGTGTATGAAGTCTGGATTCTCCCTGAGGACCCACGAACCCTAACCACACAATTTGGAAAAATACAGAGCTCTAGGGCTGAGCCAAAGTCACCACATTCAGGAATGAAACAAGATATCCAGGGTCCCATGCCAGCTGCCATCCTGCAAGCCAGAGGCACCTGGCCCCCACACACTCACCTCATTCCAGATTCTGAGCTGCCCAGGCATCCTTCTGAGGGCTCTTGTACTGACAGAAGTGCACAGAAAGGGAAGGGCTGAGCATCGTGGCACCTCCATGAGCATCAGACTGGAGAAGCTGTTTAGCAGCATAGAGAAAAAGACCTCACTCCCATGAGTCTGATTGGACAGCTTGCTGAGCCAGTGAGCAGGCAGCACATCAGATGATGCAGCCAATCAGAGTCACACCTACCAGATTGCCCTGAGGGGTTGGGGGGAGGGGTGCAGTTCATCCAGGCTGTGGCTGGTGGGGGAAGTGAGGGTTGAGTCTTGGGCTCAGGTCTGGTGGTGCTCACGGGGGCCTAGCTATCCTAAGAGCCAGGACTGTTGTCACCTTCCTGCTGACCCAACCACACAAGATTGGAGACCCTCCCTCCACTCTCTGTGATCCTGCTGGGAGCTTAGGACCTGGAGCTTCCAATAACCTCCTTCACAAGGGATGCAAGTCACTCACAATTTACTGAATGTTGAGCTTTTCATCCTCTTCATGTTGTTGGCTTAATTTCCTTTTAGGTTTTCAATTTTTTTTTATGATTAAAAAATATTTGCTGGCTCCACAGCTCACTAGGACTGCAGCACTGGTACTCCGGGTTCTAGTCCCAGTTGGGGCACCGGTTCTGTCCTGGTTGCTCCTCTTCCTGTCCAGCTCTCTGCTGTGGCCCAGGAAGGCAGTGGAGGATGGCCCAAGTGCTTGGGCCCTACACCCACATGGGAGACCAGGAGGAGGCACCTGGCTCCTAGCTTCGGATCAGCACAGCACACTGGCCATGGTGGCCATTTGGGGGGTGAACCAATGGAAGGAAGACCTTTCTCTCTGTCTCTCTCTCACTAAGTCTGCCTGTCAAAAAAAAAAAAAAGAAAAAAAAAGAAAAGAAAGAAAGAAAATATCTAAAGGTATTCTATAGAGGTTTTCTAGTCTGAATTGTGTCCTTTAAAATGGCTTTCTATTTTTTCCTGCTGCTACATGGGAAGCCAGTTGACATATATTGATCTTGTACTCACTCATATCACTTAATTCTCTTAGCTTAAATTTCGTTTTGCATTGCCTCTGTAGATTGTAGAGTGATCCACATATATTGAAAATTTTGTTGCTTAAAAATTGAATCTGGGGCTGGCACCGTGGTGCAGTGGGTTAATCCTCCACCTGTGGTGCCGGCATTCCATGGGTGCCAATTCCAGCCCAGCTCTCTGCTATGGCCTGGGAAAACAGTAGAAGATGGCCCAAGTGCTTGGGCCCCTGTACCCATGTGGGAGACCAGGAAGAAGCTCATGCTCCTGGCTTCAGATCAGCCCATCTCCAGCCATTGCAACCATTTGGGGAGTCTCTTCCTCTCTCTGTCTGTAACTCTACCTCTCAAATAAATAAATAAAACCTTAAAAATAAATTAATTAATCCTTTTACTTAATGCTTCCATTTTTTGTTTCACTTTCCTAACTACACTTCCAGTACAATGTTGGAGAACGAGAATTTAAGGAGTCAGCTTTGGGTAAACTCCCAGGAAAAGAGGTGTTTTTTTTTTAAGATTTTATTTTATTTATTCCAAAGTCAGAGTTACACACACAGAGAGAGAAGTAGAGGCAGAGAGAGAGAGAGAGAGAGAGAGAGAGAGAGAGAGAGGTCTTCCATCTGCTGGTTCACTCCCTGGTTGGACTCAATGGCCAGAGCTATGTTGATCCAAAGCCAGGAGCCAGGAACTTCTGTGTCTCCTACATGAGGACAGAAGCTCAAGGGCTTGGGCCATCTTCCACTGCATTCCCAGGCAACAGCAGAGAGCTGAATCAGAAGTGGAGCAGCTGGGATTTCAACTGACACCCATATGGGATGCTGGTGCTGGCCCCAAGAGCTTTCAATGTCATGTTATTTATACTGGTTGCTATAGGTTCATCATAGACAATTTTAATTATAATAAAGAAATTCTGATATTTTACTTCTCTGATTACAGGTTTTTTTAAAAAAGGCCAGATGCTGAATTTAATCAAATGCTTCCTAGCATTTAATTTAAATAATCACGTGATTTTTCTTCTTGAATTTTTATGATTTATTTGGAAGCCATACTGACAGAGAATTTGATCCATTGGTTCATGTCCCAAATGATCACAACAACCAAGCTAGGCTAAGCTGAAGCCAAAAGTCAGGAACACCAACTAGGTCTCACACATGAGTGTCAGAGACTCAAGTATTTGGGTCATTTTCTGCTTTCCTAGGTACAACAGCAGGGAACTGGGCAAAATGTCAATCATTCAGGATTCAAACCACTCTGATATGGGACTCCAGCATCGCAACTGGCATCACAACTGGCATCACTGTGCCACAAGGGCAGCCATTGATTTTGAGTGTTTTTCTTTTTTAGGAAATAGCTTGATTGACAAGATTTGTATATACTTGAAAGGCAGTTATGAACACACACACACCCAGAGAGAGAAAGAGAGAGAGGATGAATCTATCAGTGATGGCTAGGTCTGGGACAGGTTGAAGCAGGAGTCTTGACCTCCATCTGGGTCTCCACAAGGGTGCAGAGGGCCAAAGCCTTAGGTCATCTTTCACTGCATTCTCAGGCCTATTAGCAGGGAACTAGATCAGAAGTGCAGAAGGGGCTGGCGCTGTGGCGTAGCAGGTAAAGCCACTGCCTGCAGTGCCAGCTTCCCAAATGGATTCCAGTTTGAGTTCCAGCTGCTCCATTACTGATCCAGCTCTCTGCTGAAGTCTGGGAAAGCAGTAGAAAGTGATCCAAGTCCTTGGGCCCCTGCACCCATGTGGGAGACCCAGAGAAAGCTCCTGGCTCCTGAATTAGCTCAGATCCAACCATTGCGGCCATCTGGGGAGTGAACTAATGGATGGAAGACCTCTTTCTCTCTCTCTCTGACTCTGTCTCTCTGTAGCTCTGCCTTTCAAATAAATAAATACATCTTAAAAAATAAATACAGCAGTTAGTACATGAAGCCGTGCCCATGTAAGATGTCATCCTTGCAGGCAGTGGCCCCAAGATATATTTTTAATAACTGTAATGCTTGATATCTTAAGAATATTTCAATAGGTAAACACACACATAAATGGCATGCATCCCAGGGTTCATCCTTACCATTTGGGTATGGGCTAAACACCAAGGACTCCTCAGCACCTCAACTCAGAACCACTCTCAGTGGGCTTATACATTACACTAAAGAATAAACTTACTTTAAGTGTTCCACAAATAAAAATCAACAAAAAGTGGCAATTGAACTCTCTAGGGAGCAACAGTGATGATGCAGTAAAACTGCAATCCAGTGAAGTATTGGCGCCTGTCTGTGGGGTCTTGTACCTACTCATGTGGGTTAAGGGAGCACAGGGAGGCTGAGGAGACTTCAGCTGGCAAAACCTGTCCTTTGGAGGTTCAGAAAAGGGAGCAGCAGCATCTTTCTGTAACTTGGGGTCCCAGCAGGGAAATCTTGTGATGTTTCCTCCCAGTAGCACAGGGGCTGCTTCTCTCCTCCAGAGTCAGGCTTCCAGATTTCAGGTCTCTACAACATTTAAATGTTCTTTTGCACCCCCAGCCAGTGCTGAAGTCTTCTATGACCCCTTGCTAGCTGACAGCTGCTGTCATTTCAGCATCCCTTGTGACCTGGAGGATGGATGGGCTCTTGTGGCAACAGTGTCCTGTTCAAAACTGAATCTCAGAGGAAACAGGTTTGGAGGAGTGGTATCTCGGTTTCAGAATATGAGGAACACTGTCAACATGTTAAGGTACTGTAGTGTCTGACACATATAACACCCCTTGACAAATACTTGCTATCCAAGGAGAACTCTTGAAACTTCTGGGGGGTGGGAGAATGCTGTTGTGGCATAGTGGGTTAAGCCACTTCCTGTGATGCCAGCATTCCCATGTGGGTGCCAATTTGAGTCTTGGATGCTCCATTTCTGATCCAGCTCCATGCTAGTGCGGCGTGTGGGAGATCTGGATGAAGCTCCGTGTTTGGGCTTCAGTTTGGCCCATTCCTGGATTTTGCAGGGATTTGTGGAGTGAACCAGTGGAAGGAAGGTCTCTCTCTGTCTCATCTCTCTCTCTCTCTCTCTCTCTCTCTCTCTCTCTCTCTCTGTCTCTCTCTCTCTCTCTTTCCCTCTGTAACTCTGTGTTTCAAATAAGTAAATTTTTAAAAAGGACATTAAAAAAACCTGCCAAATATTCTACATGCTGGGCACAGACCCAGCTCCCAATGTCTTGGTTCCCCTTCATTGTAGCATTGTTATCACACCATTACATTTGTTAGCTAGATGATTTCACAGACACAATCAGGAAGATACAGATTTCATTTAAAAAAAGATTTATTTATTTATGTATTTATTTGAAAGGCAGAATGGCTGGCATTGTGGAGTAATGGGGAAAGCCACTGCCTGTGATGCTGGCATGCCATATGTTTATGTTCTGGCTGCTCCATTCCAATCCAGCTCCCTGCTAATGGTCTGGAAAAAGCAACAGAGGATGGCACAAGTGTTTGAGCCCCAACCACTCACATGGAGACTAGAAGAATCTCCAAACTCATGGCTTTAGCCTGAACCAGCAACAGCCATTGTAGCCATCTGGAGGGAGGGAACAAGCAGATGGAAGATTTCTCCCTCTGTATCTCTCCCTCTCTCTGTGGAACTCTGACTTTCAAAAGAAACAAATAAATATTTGAAAATTAAAAAAGGGTGAGTGATACAGAAGGAGAGAGACAGAGAGATATAGTTGAGAGAGAGAGAGAGAGAGAGAGAGATCTTCAATCTACTAATCTACTATTCAAATGGCCACAGTATCTGAGGCTGAGCTAGGACAAATCCAGGAGCCTGCAACTCCATTCAGGTCTCCCATGTGAGTGTAGGGGCCAAAGTACTTAGGTGATGACTCCAGTGCTTTCCCACATGTATTAACAGGGAGTTGGATTGGAAGAAGAGAAATAAGGACTCAAATGAATGCTCATACAAGATGCTGGTATTGCAGGTTGTGGCTGAACATTTGCACCACAGTGCTGAACATGGTTTTCACAGATTTCTGTTGGTCACTGTGGATGTCATGTAGAAAGCATATTTTCTTGGAAGCAAGCAGTTAGACGGTTGCTCCAAAGACACCATGCTAATCTGTCATACAGATCTACATGTACTAGAAATCTCACATTGAGTATGCACACTGTCATCAAATGTCAGACAATAGTAACATTTACTATGACACTGCAGTGGATGTTAAAGCAGTTTAGAGTGTGAACCAAACTTTGAAAAGTTGGTGGATGTTGGTGAAGCATGAAGACCTGCATAGTAGACATTCCTGTAATTTCAGTATTTGTCTAAGAAAGATACTTGCTTACAACAGCTTGAATTAGAGCATCTCCCTGAGTCTTACCCTTCTGTTGAAAGGATTCTGGGATGCAGCATTGACATCATTGCTGAGGGTTTGCAATATGCTTAGTGTCTTGATCTATAAATATGCGCATCTCCGCTGAATGGTGTGTGACTTGTCTGTGGGCTTTTTGTTGGGTCAGTCCATGTTGGGCTGTTTTGTTGCACTGGAGCTTACCCATGTCATGCAAAAGCTGGAAGTGATAAGTGATATCACATGGAGGCTGCTAAAGTAGCATGTGTGGCACTTTTCCTGCATCAAGTCAAAAGCCTATGCCCTCATTTACACAAGGAGGAGAGTTAGAGACAGTGGGAGGATGTTAATAGGTGAGAAAACAAGAGCCCTGGGAACAGACCATCCAGAGAGGGGAGCACAAGAAGGAGACTAATATGTGAAAGAGCCTGAGACACTGGAACATTTGGAAGAAAAGACAAGCAAAGAAACAACCTGAGATGTGTTAAATATCCTCCAAGAACAAATCTGACTGAAACCTACATTTGTTCTCAGGAAAATAGACTTTTCTTCACCTTCCACTGCAGTTTAGCTCACAGGTTCCAGTGCAAATCTAGAATAGGAAATAATCATCGAGAACATGAACATAAAACTCACTTGCTGGGACTGGCATTGTGGTACAGCACATTAAACTATCACTTATGATGCCTGCATCCCCTATCAGAGTGCCAACTTGAATTCTAGCTGTGTTCTTTCTGATCCAATCTCCTAACCTGTGCCTAGAAATTAGCAGATAATGGCCTGATTACTTGACTCCTTGCCACCCACATGAAATACTCAGATGGGGTTCTTGACTTCTGGCTTCAGTCTGGCCCAGGTTCAACTGTTGAAGCCATTTAGGAGAGGGAACCAGTGAATGGAAATCTCTCTCTTTATCCCTCCCCTATGTATGTGTATCTCCCTTCTCACTCTGCCTTTCAGCAAAATAAATGAATCTCTAAAATATCTCCCTTCAGGATCAAGCATCTGGGGGATATTACACTTTAGGAAGAAGTGGATTGATTTGTTCAGAGTACTCAAAGCAGTTTCTTTTTTTTTTCTTTTTTGACAGGCAGAGTGGACAGTGAGAGAAAGAGACAGAGAGAAAGGTCTTCCTTTGCCATTGGTTCACCCTCCAATGGCTGCTGTGGCTGGTGCACCATGCCTACTCAAAGGCAGGAGCCAGGTGCTTATGCTGGTCTCCCATGGGGTGCAGGGCCCAAGCACTTGGGCCATCCTCCACTGTACTCCCTGGCCACAGCAGAGAGCTGGCCTGGAAGAGGGGCAACCAGGACAGTATCCGGTGCCCTGAACAGGACTAGAACCCAGTGTGCCGGCACTGCAAGGTGGAGGATTAGCCTATTGAGCTGCGGTGCCGGCCCTCAAAGCAGTTTCTATATATGCCCATTCTTTGTACATACTTATGTTTTTATAGTACTTATTACAGCATCAGTGTGAATTTTCATTCATTTTCTCAAATCTAATGTGTGACTTATTAAAAAGCAGCCTTCCTGATTGTGTGTCTTTTTGCTGCTCCATCGCAAATACTTAGAATAGTGTCTAGTGACTGACATGTGAAGATCATTTGTTGAATGAACAAACTGAACTGTTTACTAAATGTTAATGAAGGAGCTTATGTGCAATCATTCCATTTATAAAATAAAGCTCAGCTGACTATGAAATGTTTATATTGTATAGAAAATATATATGAATTTGCAATCTGCCTTTGAACTCAGTCATAAGCATCAGCATCCTGGTCTCCTTAATTTGTTGTGGGCAGTAAGAAGACTTCTGCCTGCTCTGTTTAAAGATCCCCATGGTTCTCAGTGTTCAGAGAGCTTTTCTGCTGGTGACCTTCCATGTCCACCTGGTTTCTCTTTGTACCAAGTTGGATGCAAAGTGGAGCACCCAGGACTTGAACCGGCACCCTTGTGGGATGCTGACATTGCAGGCCAGGGCTTTAACCTGCTGTGCCACAGCTCTAGCCCCCACTTGACCACTTTTAAAATGTACTGTTAGTGTGGTCCTGACAAAAAAAATATAGCTGAAGAATTTTATCATCTTAAGTATTTCTGAGTGTATGGTTGAGTAGTATTGAGTATATGCACATTGCTGTGGGACCAATATTCAGAACTGTTTTTCCTTATGAGACTGAAACTCTCTACCCATTGAATGAAAGTTTTTTTATAATTTCACCACCTCCAGATCCCAGCAATTGCCATTCTACTTGCCATTGCCCAGACTATGGAGTCTTTAGGAGGTATGGTGATATTTCAGGGTCACATAACTGAGAGGGTAGAGGGAACCCTCCTGGATCTCAGTTTGTCTCTGCAAAGCTGGGTTTGGATTATACCTGGAAACTCCCTGGGGTTTTCAGATTGGGCTATGTGGCATACATGTGTGTGATTATGGACATGGCATGAGGCAGATGGAGGATGAGACTTTGGAGAGGTCTTTTCTGCTGAGGAATCCCATGAAAGAGGATCCCAAGAAATGAAATCAATTTCTTGAGGAAAGTCTACAATAGGACCTGGAACTCAGGGTGTCTAAGCTTTCTTTGCTGAAGCCCCACTAGAGAAAGCCATCTGTTCTGCTGCTTTGTCCTGACTTTCCAGGGGCCCAGACTCAAGATTTCCTGGATGTGAATACTTTATAACTGAGATATTGACTCAGCTCTTGCTATTGACACCTCGGGCATTTGGGCAGGAAGCATCCCATGGTGACATGGGTTGTCCCGAAGAAGGAAACTCTAGGCAAGGTCACCACTCTGATCCCATTTGGGCATTGCAACACTACTTCCCCTTTTGTGGGTATTTTTCGGGAGCCTCATGTAGGCTGTCCTGTCCCATCTAGGAACAATTTATTGGAAGAATTAAAATCTGGGTCAGCCTGTTAGGTCTGCAATCTAGGTCATGACGGCAGAATGGGAAGAGGAATGTTGTGCTGGCACTCATGTTTTATGTGAATCCTAAGCTAGAGAAATGTTCATACAGAAATCTCTGCTCCACCTTGCTAACAGAAAGTTACCTGGAACAGAAAGAGTATTAATAGCCAGATGGGGTTATGATACCTCCAGACCTGGCTTTAGAACCACTGCAGGAAGTTGAAAATGTATTTAACGGAGTCATACACTTCTCCCTGGGTGATGGGCAATTTCACCACACTGACAATGAAGCCCAATGCTGATTCACCTTGAGTGCAAATGCAGAGGGATCTTCATAACCATGGCCAGTAATGGCCAATAAGACCTCCTGCTCCTGTTCTTTAAAAACAAACAAACAAAAAACCCAGGTGCATAATTTGATGAAGATAGAAAGGTTTTCAGCTACATGTCCAGTGTCGGTGGTAATGTAAAATGATGCAACCACCACAGAAAACAGTTTGTTCTTCATTACATTGAAAATAAAATTTTTATATGATCTGATAATCTCAGTTCTGATTATATATCTAAAGTTATTTAAAGTTCAATATAAATAAGGTATTAGCACTATTTGCCACAGCATAATTCACTGTAGCCAAGACTTCTAGTGTGGCCTGCACTCACAGTGGAAAGTTATGCAGGCACAGAAGAAAAGAAAATTGTATGCCATGGATGAACTGTGAGGTTCTTTTCCTAAGTGAAATTAGCCACAACTATCAGTCCCCCAAGGACAAGGATTCCAACATATGAAGTATTTAAAGTAGTCAGAGAGGCCAGTGCTGTAGTGCAGTAGTTTAAAGCCCCACCTGCAGTGTCGGCAATCCATATGGGTGCCTATTCAATTCCTGGCTATTCCACTTCTGACCCAGCTCTCTGTTATGGCCTGGGAAAGCAGTAGAAGATGGCCCAAGTCCTTGGTCCCCTGCACCTGTGTGGGAGATCTGGAAGAAGCTTCCAGAGATCCTGGCTCCTGGCTTCAGATTGGCTCAGCTCTAGCTGTTGTGGTCATTTGGGGAGTGAACCAGTGGATGGAAGATCGCTCTCTGGCTCCACCTCTCTCTGTAACTCTTTCAATTAAATAAAATAAATCTTTTTTAAAAAAATAGAATATGAGAAGCATAAAGTAGAAGGGTAGTTATGGATGGTAGGGAGGGTATGCTATTCAGTAGAAATGGAATTTTTAGATGAAAAAATCCTAGAGATCTGGTGTGTGTGTGTAGACACATGTACATGTCACTTACCTTAGAGTGACATCTGTGCTTGTGAGATACAGTACTCAAGCCCTCTTCTACCTGACCTTGTATAAGAAAAGGGCTCCCCCTCTTGGTCTTTGGTCACTCTTCAGGTGCTTGTGAGTAGGATTGGTGGCAAGCTATTCCAAAATATGTGGAGATTCATGATTAGAGTCATCTAGGAATACTGGAAAAGACTGCAATGCAATATCTCCTCTCTCCCCAGCTTGATTTCCTTAGTTTCTACACTGTATTTTGGTGAGAATACAAGAAGATACACCAATCTCTGATGAGTTTATGACAATACAATTGAAATAGAATCCTATGAATGGATCTTCCTTTACAGAAAAGTCTCATCTTGGCCTGAGACTTCTAAATGCATCCAACAATATTAGTTCCAGTTTTATTTATTTTATTTTATTTGTTTAAAGATTTATTGACTTATTTGAAAATCAGAGTTACATAGAGAGGCAGAGAGAGAGACAGAGAGACAGAGAGAGAGGTCTTCCTCTGATGGTTTACTCCCCTATTGGCTGCGACAGCCAGAACTGAACCAATCTGAAGCCAGGAGCTAGGAGCTTCTTTCAGTTCTCCTACATGGGTGCAGGGAATCAAGGACTTGGGCCATCTTCCACTGCCTTCCCATGCCACAGCAGAAAGCTGGACTGGAAGAGGAGCAACCGGGACAGAATCCAGCACCCCAACCAGGACTAGAACCTGGGGTGCCAGCGTCGCAGGTGGAAGATTAACCAAATGAGCTGTGGTGCTGGCCTACCAGACAGGTTTGTAAAGATGGCCAAATGTGACTGTGGAGAATAAGATTTCTGCCAAAGCAAAGAGATTTTCTTCCTAGTACACAGTGTGTGGCTGCAGGGACTAAGTATAGTTTATGGTCCACTAACAAGAAGAGCACTGAGCCTTGTGGGAAGGTTGGCTTCCCAAAGACATGCAGCTGCTTTTCTAGACATGCTTATCTAATATGTCTTGCTAAACATGATCCAGAGAATCCTTGGAGTTAGATGAACACATGCATGAGCTGTACAATATGTGGTTGTATTCCTTTTTTTATTATTATTTTTCTCACAGATATAGTGAAAGAGAGAGACAGGGAGAAAGGTCTTCCTTCCATTGGTTCACACCCAAATAGCTGCTGTGGCTGGTGCTGCAAAGATCCTAAGCCAGGAGCCAGGTGCATCCTTCTGGTCTCCCATGGGTGCAGGGCCCAAGTACTTGGGCCATCCTCCACTACACTCACAGACCACAGCAGAAAGCTGGACTACAGGAGGAGCAACCAGGACAGAATCTGGCCAACGACCTGCACTAGAACCCATGGTGCCAGTGCTAAAGGTGCCTCCTCTGGCAGTTAACCGAAGGGTTGGCACCGGCTGCTGAGGCAGCCAGCCTCTCTCCCGCGCTCCCTCCCTGCCTCCCTCTGGTCGGGCACTGCAAGCCACACAGCAACTTGTGTCCCCTGTGTCCCTGGAGGCCGCAGCGCATTTTGGGTTTTGGCGCGGACGGGCCCCTCTCGGCTTCCGTAGTCCATTTGCCCCCGGAGCCTGCCAGACCCCTGGCTCTAGGAGGCTGCCCAGGCGGCGCTGCCAACAGCCCCTAGGTGCTGGCTAGCCACAGCAGCCGGCCACGGGGGGAGCACACACACCTGCGGGTGTCCCTGGGATGCACACACGGACTGCCCCGCGCCTCCTCGGGTTGCAAATAGGACCCCGGGAAGCCTCGCCCGCACTAGGGGCTTGTGGGCCGGGGTCAACGCACGGTGGGTGAGTGGGGAGTTTTGCTGCTGGCACACACCCACTCCTGAAGCCCACTGGGGCGGTCCAAGGGCGATGAGCTCGGAGCTCGGGCACGGACTGTCCCAGCAGGTCCTCCCGAGGGTGGACCGATACGCCCGCGGGCCCCCCTAAAGGCCTGGGGGCCTAGCCCTCTTGCGTCCCCCAGCACCTGCTGGGTTCCCGCCACCACCCTTGGGGCGGGATGAGGTGCCACCTTGTGCGTGGAAGCCCCGCCCACAGGCAAGAAGCCCCCAAGGCCCACGGGCGCGCCCGACCCTGCAGCCCCGCTGCAGCCACAGGGCACGGGGTGTCTGAGTGGGCAGCCCCCACTGCCCAAGCCTCCGCTGCCAGTTCCCCGAAGGGTTGGTGGCGGCTGCGCCTCAGCAGCCAGCCTCCCTCCCTGCCTGCCTGCCTGCCTCCCTCTGGTCGGGCACTGCAAGCCACACAGCCACTTGTGTCCCCTGTGTCCCTGGAGCCCGCAGCGCGTTTTGGGTTTTGGCGCGGACGGGCCCCTCTCGGCTTCCATAGTCCATTTGCCCCCGGAGCCTGCCAGACCCCTGGCTATAGGGGGCTGCCCAGGCGGTGCTGCCAACAGCCCCCAGGTGCTGGCTAGCTGCAGCGGCCGGCCACGGGGGGAGCACACACACCTGCGGCTGTCCCCGGGCCGCACAATCGGACTGCCCCGCGCCTCCCCGGGTTGCAAAATAGGGCCCCCGGAAAGCCTCGCCCGCCCCAGGGGCTTGTCGGGCGGGGCCAATGCACGGTGGGTGAGTGGGGAGGGCTACTGCTGGCACACACCCACTCCTGAAGCCCACTGCGGTACGGTCCAAGGGCGATGAGCTCGAGCTCGGGCACGGACTGTCCCAGCAGGGCCTCCCGAGGGTGGACCGATTCGCACGCGGCCCCTGCTAAAGGCCCGGGGGCCTAGCCCTCTTGCGTCCCCCAGCACCTGCTGGGTTCCCGCCACCACCCTTGGGCCGGGATGAGGTGCCAACTTGTGCGTGGAAGCCCCGCCCACAGGCAAGAAGCCCCCAAGGCCCACGGACGCGCCCGACCCTGCAGCCCTGCTGCACCCACAGGGCACGGGATGTCTGAGTGGGCAGGCCCCACTGCCCAAGCCTCCGCTGCCAGGTCCCCGAAGGGCTGGTGGTGGCTGCGCCTCAGCCGCCAGCCTCCCTCCCTCCCTCGCTGCCTCCCTCTGGTCGGGCACTGCAAGCCACACAGCCACTTGTGTCCGCTGTGTCCCTGGAGGCCTCAGCGCGTTTTGGGTTTTGGCACGGACGGGCCCCTCTCGGCTTCCTTAGTCCATTTGCCCCCGGAGCCTGCCAGAACCCTGGCTCTAGGAGGCTGCCCAGGCGGCGCTGCCAACAGCCCGCAGGTGCTGGCTAGCCGCAGCGGCCGGCCACGGGGGTAGCACAAACACTTGCGGGTGTCCCCGGGCCGCACACGCTGACGGCCCCGCTCCTCCCCGGGTTGCAAATAGGCCCCCCGGGAAGCCTTGCCCTCCCTAGGGGCTTGTCGGTCGGGGCCGATGCACGCTGGGTGAGTGGGGAGGGCTACTGCTGGCACACACCCACTCCTGAAGCCAACTGGGGTACGGTCCAAGGGCGATGAGCTCAGAGCTCGGGCACGGGCTGTCCCAGTAAGTCCTCCCGAGGGTGGAACCAAACGCCCCAGGCCCCGCTAAAGGCCCGGGGGCCTAGCCCTCTTGCGAACCCCAGCACCTGCTGGGTTCCCGCCACCACCCTTGGGCCGGGATGAGGTGCCACCTTGTGCGTGGAAGCCCCGCCCACAGGCCAGAAGCCCCCAAGGCCCGCGGGCGCGCCCGAACCTGCAGCCCCGCTGCAGCCACAGGGAACGGGATGTCTGAGTGGGCAGCCCCCACTGCCCAAGCCTCCGCCTCCAGTTCCCCGAAGGGCTGCTGGCGGCTGCGCCTCAGCAGCCAGCGTCCCTCCCTCCCTCCCTGCCTCCCTCTGGTCGGGCACTGCAAGCCACACAGATGCTTGTGTCCCCTGTGTCCCTGGAGGGCGCAGCGCGTTTTGGGGTTTGGCGCGGATGGGCCCCTCTCCGCTTCCGTAGTCCATTTGCTCCCGGAGCCTGCCAGACCCCTGGCTCTAGGAGGCTGCCCAGGCGGCGCTGCCAACAGCCCGCAGGTGCTGGCTAGCCGCAGCGGCCGGCCACGGTGGTAGCACACACACCTGCGGGTGTCCCCGGTCCGCACACGCGAACGGCCCCGCGCCTCCCCGGGTTGCAAATAGGCCCCCCGGGAAGCCTTGCCCTCCCTAGGGACTTGTCGGGCGGGGCCGATGCACGGTGGGTGAGTGGGGAGGGCTGCTGCTGGTACACACCCACTCCTGAAGCCCACTGGGGTACGGTCCAAGGGCGATGAGCTCGGAGCTCGGGCACGGGCTGTCCCAGTAAGTCCTCCCGAGGGTGGATCGATACGCCCGCGGGCCCTCCAGTGTTGTCTAAAGGCACGGGGGCCTAGCCCTCGTGCGTCCCCCAGCACCTACTGGGTTCCCGCCACCACCCTTGGGCCGGGATGAGGTGCCACCTTGTGCGTGGAAGCCCCGCCCACAGGCAAGAAGCCCCCAAGGCCCGCAAGCGCGCCCGACCCTGCAGACCTGCTGCAGCCACATGGAACGGGATGTTTGAGTGAGTAGCCCCCACTGCCCAAGCATCCGCTGCCAGTTCCCGGAAGGGCTGGTGGTGGCTGCGCCTCAGCAGCCAGCCTTCCTCCCTCCCTCCCTCCCTCCCTGCCTCCCTCTGGTCAGGAACTGCAATCCACACAGCCACTTGTGTCCTCTGTGTCCCTGGAGGCCGCAGCGAGTTTTGGGTTTTGGCGCGGACGGGCCCCTCTCGGCTTCCGTAGTCCAGTTGCCCCCGGAGCCTGCCAGACCCCTAGCTCTAGGAGGCTGCCCAGGCGGCGCTGCCAACAGCCCCCAGGTGCCGGCTAGCCACAGCGGCCGGCCACGGGTGCAGCATACACACCTGCGTGTGTCCCCGCGCCTCCCCGTGTTTCAAATAGGCCCCCGGGGAAACCTCGCCCGCCCTAGGGGCTTGTCGGGCGGGGCCGATGCACGGTGGGTGAGTGGGGAGGGCTGCTGCTGGCACACACCCACTCCTGAAGCCCACTGGGGTACAGTCCAAGGGCGATTAGCTCGGAGCTCAGGCACGGGCTGTCCCAGCAGGGCCTCCCGAGGGTGGACCGATACGCCCGCGGGCCCTCCAGTGTTGTCTAAAGACCCGGGGGCCTAGCCCTCTTTCTTCCCCCAGCACCTGCTGGGTTCCCGCCACCACCCTTGGGCCGGGATGAGGTGCCACCTTGTTTGTGGAAGCCCCGCCCACATGCAAGAAGCCCCCAAGGCCCGCGGGCACGCCCGACCCTGCAGCCCCGCTGCAGCCACAGGGTACGGGATGTCTGAGTGGTGAGCCCCCACTGCCCAAGCCACCGCTGCCAGTTCTCCGAAGGTCTGGTGGTTTCTGCGCCTCAGCAGCCAGTCTCCCTCCCTCACTCCCTGCCTCCCTCTGGTCGGGCACTGCAAGCCACACAGCCACTTGTGTCCTCTGTGTCCCTGGAGGCCACAGCACGTTTTGGGTTTTGGCGCGGACGGGCCCCTCTCGGCTTCCGTAGTCCATTTGCCCCCGGAGCCTGCCAGACCTTTGGCTCTAGGAGGCTGCCCAGGCGGCGCTGCCAACAGCCCGCAGGTGCTGGCTAGCCGCAGCGGTCGGCCACGGTGGTAGCACACACCTGCGGGTGTCCCCGGGCCGCACACGCGGACGGCCCCGCTCCTCCCCGGGTTGCAAATAGGCCCCCCGGGAAGCCTTGCCCTCCCTAGGGGCTTGTCGGTCGGGACCGATGCACGGCGGGTGAGTGGGGAGGGCTACTGCTGGCACACACCCACTCCTGAAGCCAACTGGGGTACGGTCTAAGGGCGATGAGCTCGGAGCTCGGGCACGGGCTTCCGAGCAGGTCCTCCCGAGGGTGGACCCTAACGCCCGCAGGCCCCCCTAAAGGCCCGGGGGCCTAGCCCTCTTGCGAACCCCAGCACCTGCTGGGTTCCCGCCACCACCCTTGGGCCGGGATGAGGTGCCACCTTGTGCGTGGAAGCCCCGCCCACAGGCCAGAAGCCCCCAAGGCCCGCGGGCGCGCCCGACCCTGCAGCCCCGCTGCAGCCACAGGGAACGGGATGTCTGAGTGGGCAGCCCCCACTGCCCAAGCCTCCGATGCCAGTTCCCCGAAGGGCTGGTGGCGGCTGCGCCTCAGCCGCCAGCCTCCCTCCCTCCCTCCCTGCCTCCCTCTGGTCGGGCACTGCAAGCCACACAGATACTTGTGTCCCCTGTGTCCCTGGAGGGCGCAGCGCGTTTTGGGGTTTGGCGCGGACGGGCACCTCTCGGCTTCCGTAGTCCATTTGCCCCCGGAGCCTGCCAGACCCCTGGCTCTAGGAGGCTGCCCAGGCGGCGCTGCCAACAGCCTCCAGGTGATGGCTAGCCGCAGCGGCCGGCCACGGTGATAGCACACACACCTGCGTGTGTCCCTGGGCCGCACACGCGGACGGCCCCGCGCCTCCCAGTGTTGCAAATAGGCCCCCGGGAAGCCTTGCCCTGCCTAAGGGCTTGCTGGGCGGGGCTGATGCACGGTGGGTGAGTGGGGAGGGCTGCTGCTGGCACACACCCACTCCTGAAGCCCACTGGGGTACGGTCCAAGGGCGATGAGCTCGGAGCTCGGGCACGGGCTGTCCCAGCAGGGCCTCCCGAGGGTGGACCGATACACCCGCGGACCCTCAGTGTTGCCTAAAGGCCCGGGGGCGTAGCCCTCTTGCATCCCCCAGCACCTGCTGGGTTCCCGCCACCACCCTTGGGCCGGGATGAGGTGCCACCTTGTGCGTGGAAGCCCCGACCACAGGCCAGAAGCCCCCAAGGCCCGCGGGCGCTCCCGAGCCTGCAGCCCCGCTGCAGCCCCAGGGAACAGGATGTCTGAGTGGGCAGCAACGACTGCCAAAGCCTCCGCTGCAGTTCCCCAAAGGGCTGGTAGCGGCTGCGCCTCAGCAGCCAGCCTCCCTCCCTCCCTCCCTGCCTCCCTCTGGTCGGGCACTGCAAGCCACACAACCACTTGTGTCCCCTGTGTCCCTGGAGGGCGCAGCGCATTTTGGGTTTTGGCGCAGACTGGCCCCTCTCCGCTTCCGTAGTCCATTTGCTCCCGGAGCCTGCCAGAACCCTGGCTCTAGGAGGCTGCCCAGGCAGCGCTGCCAACAGCCCCAGGTGCTGGCTAGCCACAGCGGTCGGCCACGGTGGTAGCACACACACCTGCGGTTTTCCCCGGGCCACACAATCGGACGGCCCCGCGCCACCCCGGGCTGCAAATAGGCCCCCCGGGAAGCCTTGGCCTCCCTAGGGACATGTCGGGCGGGGCCGATGCACGGTGGGTGAGTGGGGAGGGCTACTGCTGGCACACACCCACTCCTGAAGCCCACTGGGGTACGGTCCAAGGGTGATGAGCTCGGAGCTCGGGCACGGGCTGTCCCAGCAGGGCCTCCCGAGGGTGGACCGATACGCCCAGGGGCCCTCCAGTGTTGCCTAAATGCCCGGGGGCTTGGCCTCTTGCGTCCCCCAGCACCTGCTGGGTTCCCGCCACCACCCTTGGGCCGGGATGAGGTGCCACCTTGTTTGTGGAAGCCCCGCCCACATGCAAGAAGCCCCCAAGCCCCGCTGCAGCCACAGGGTACGGGATGTCTGAGTGGTGAGCCCCCACTGCCCAAGCCTCCGCTGCCAGTTCCCCGAAGGGCTGGTGGTGGCTGCGCCTCAGCAGCCAGCCTCCCTCCCTCACTCCCTGCCTCCCTCTGGTCGGGCACTGCAAGCCACACAGCAACTTGTGTCCTCTGAGTCCCTGGAGGCTGCAGCATGTTTTGTGTTTTGGCGCGGACGGGCCCCTCTCGGCTTCCGTAGTCCATTTGCCCCCGGAGCCTGCCAGAACCCTGGCTCTAGGAGGCTGCCCAGGCGGCGCTGCCAACAGCCCGCAGGTGCTGGCTGGCAGCAGCGTTCGGCCACGGGGGTAGCACACACACCTGCGGGTGTCCCCGGGCCACACACGCGGAGAGCCCCGCGCCTCCCCGGGTTGCAAATAGCCCCCCGGGAAGCCTCACCCGCCCTAGGGGCTTGTCGGTCGTGGCCGATATACGGTGGGTGAGTGGGGAGGGCTGCTGCTGGCACACACCCACTCCTGAAGCCCACTTGGGTACGGTCCAAGGGCGATGAGCTCGGAGCTCGGGCACGGGCTGTCCCAGCAGGGCCTCCCGAGGGTGGACCGATACAGCCGGGGGCCCTCAGTGTTGCCTAAAGGCCCGGGGGCCTAGCCCTCTTGCGTCCCCCAGCACCTGCTGGGTTCCCGCCACCACCCTTGGGCCGGTATGAGGTGCCACCTTGTGCGTGGAAGCCCCGCCCACAGGCAAGAAGCCCCCAAGGCCCGCGGGTGCGCCCGAACCTGCAGCCCCGCTGCAGCCGCAGGGAACGGGATGTCTGAGTGGGCAGCCCCGACTGCCCAAGCCTTCGCTACCAGTTCCCCGAAGGACTGGTGGCGGCTGCGCCTCAGCAGCCAGCATCCCTCCCTCCCTCCCTGCCTCCCTCTGGTCGGGCACTGCAAGCCACACAGATACTTGTGTCCCCTGTGTCCCTGGAGGGCGCAGCGCGTTTTGGGTTTTGGCGCGGACAGGCCCCTCTCCGCTTCCGTAGTCCATTTGCTCTCGGAGCCTGCCAGAACCCTGGCTCTAGGAGGCTGCCCAGGCGGCGCTGCCAAGAGCCCCTAGGTGCTGGCTAGCTGCAGCGGTCTGCCACGGGGGTAGCACACACACCTCGGGTGTCCCCGGGCCGCACACGCGGATGGCCCCGCGCCTCCCCGGGTTGCAAATAGGCCCCCCGGGAAGCCTTGGCCTCCCTAGGGGCTTGTCGGGCGGGGCCGATGCACGGTGGGTGAGTGGGGAGGGCTGTGCTGGCACACACCCACTCCTGAAGCCCACTGCGGTACGGTCCAAGGGCGATGAGCTCAGACCTCGGGCACGGGTTGTCCCAGCAGGGCCTCCCGAGGGTGGACCGATACGTCCGCGGGCCCTCCAGTGTTGCCTAAAGGCCAGGGGGCCTAGCCCTCTTTCTTCCCCCAGCACCTGCTGGGTTCTCGCCACCACCCTTGGGCCGGGATGAGGTGCCACCTTGTGCGTGGAAGCCCCGCCCACAGGCAAGAAGCCCCCAAGGCCCGCAAGCGAGCCCGACCCTGCAGCCCCGCTGCAGCCACAGGGAACGGGATGTCTGACTGGGCAGCCCCCTCTGCCCAAGCCTCCGAAGCCAGTTCCCCGAAGGGCTGGTGGCGGCTGTGCCTCAGAGGCCAGGCTCCCTCCCTGCCTCGCTGCCTCCCTCTGGTCGGGCACTGCAAGGCACACAGCCACTTGTGTCCCCTGTGTCCCTGGAGGGTGCAGCGCGTTTTGGGTTTTGGCGCGGACGGGCCCCTCTCGGCTTTCGTAGTCCATTTGCCCCCGGAGCCTGCCAGACCCCTGGCTCTAGGAGGCTGCCCAGGCGGCGCTGCCACCAGCCTCCAGCTGCATGCTGGCCGCAGCGGCCGGCCACGGGGGAAGCACACACACCTGCGTGTGTCCCCGCTCAAACCCGTGTTGCAAATAGGCCCCCCGGGAAGCCTCGCCCGCCCTAGGGGCTTGTCGGGCGGGGCCGATGCACGGTGGGTGAGTGGGGAGGGCTACTGCTGGCACACACCCACTCCTGAAGCCAACTGGGGTACGGTCCAAGGGCGATGAGCTCGGAGCTCGGGCACGGGCTGTCCCAGTAAGTCCTCCCGAGGGTGGAACCAAACGCCCCAGGCCCCGCTAAAGGCCCGGGGGCCTAGCCCTCTTGCGTCCCCCAGCACCTGCTGGGTTCCCGCCACCACCCTTGGGCCGGGATGAGGTGCCACCTTGTGCGTGGAAGCCCCGCCCACAGGCCAGAAGCCCCCAAGGCCCGCGGGCACGCCCGAACCTGCAGCCCCGCTGCAGCCACAGGGAACGGGATGTCTGACTGGGCAGCCCCCACTGCCCAAGCCTCCGCTGCCAGTTCCCCGAAGGGCTGGTGTCGGCTGCGCCTCAGCAGCCAGCCTCCTTCCCTCCCTCCCTGCCTCTCTCTGGTCAGGATCTGCAAGCCACACAGCCACTTGTGTCCTCTGAGTCCCTGGAGGCCGCAGCGCGTTTTGGGTTTTGGCGCGGACGGGCCCCTCTCGGCTTCCGTAGTCCATTTGCCCCCGGAGCCAGCCAGAACCCTGGCTCTAGGAGGCTGCCCAGGCGGCGCTGCCAACAGCCCCCAGGTGCCGGCTAGCCGCAGCAGCAGGCCACGGGGGTAGCACACACACCTGTGGGTGTCCCCGGGCCGCACATGCAGATGGCCCCGCGCCTCCCCGTGTTGCAAATAGGCCCCCGGGAAGGCTTGCCCTCCCTAGGGGCTTGTCGGGCGGGGCCGATGCACGGTGGTTGAGTGGGGAGGGCTGCTGTTGGCACACACCCACTCCTGAAGCCCACTTGGGTACGGTCCAAGGGCGATGAGCTCGGAGCTCGGGCACGGGCTGTCCCAGCAGGGCCTTCCGAGGGTGGACCGATTCGCCCACGGCCCCTCCTTAAGGGTTTTGGGGGCCTAGCCCTCTTGCGTCCCCCAGCACCTGCTGGGTTCCCGGCACCACCCTTGGGCCGGGATGAGGTGCCACCTTGTGCGTGGAAGCCCCACCCACAGGCAAGAAGCCCCCAATCCCGCTGGCGCGCCCGACCCTACATCCCTGCTGCAGCCACAGGGCACGGGATGTCTGAGTGGGCAGGCCCCACTGCCCAAGCCTCCGCTGCCAGTTCCCCGAAGGGCTGGTGGCGGCTGCGCCTCAGCAGCCAGCCTCCCTCCCTCTCTCCCTGCCTCCCTCTGGTCGGGCACTGCTTGCCACACAGCCACATCTGTCCCCTGTGTCCCTGGAGGCCGCAGCGCGTTTTGGGTTTTGGCGCGGACGGGCCCCTCTCGGCTTTCGTAGTCCATTTGCCCCCGGAGCCTGCCAGACCCCTGGCTCTAGGAAGCTGCCCAGGCGGTGCTGCCAACAGCCTCCAGGTGCTGGGTAGCCGCAGCGGCCGGCCACGGGGGAAGCACACACACCTGCGTGTGTCCCCGCTCAAACCCGTGTTGCAAATAGGCCCCCCGGGAAGCCTCGCCCGCCCTAGGGGCTTGTCCGGCGTGGCCGATACATGGTGGATGAGTGGGGAGGGCTGCTGCTGGCACACACCAACTCCTGAAGCCCACTGGGGTACGGTCCAAGGGCGATGAGCTCGGAGGTCGCGCACGGGCTGTCCCAGCAGGGCCTCCCGAGGGTGGACCGATACACCTGCGGACCCTCAGTGTTGCCTAAAGGCCCGGGGGCCTAGCCCTCTTGCGGACCCCAGCACCTGCTGGGTTCCCGCCACCACCCTTGGGCCGGGATGAGGTGCCACCTTGTGCGTGGAAGCCCCGCCCACAGGCAAGAAGCCCCCAAGGCCCGAAGGCGCGCCTGACCTTGCAGCCCCGCTGCAGCCACAGGAAACGGGATGTCTGAGTGGGCAGCCCCCACTGCCCAAGCCTCCGCTGCCAGTTCCCCGAAGGGCTGGTGGCGGCTGCGCCTCAGCAGCCAGCCTCCCTCCCTCCCTCCCTGGCTCCCTCTGGTCGGGCACTGCAAGGCACACAGCCACTTGTGTCCCCTGTGTCCCTGGAGGGCGCAGCGCGTTTTGGGTTTTGGCGCGGACGGGCCCCTCTCGGCTTCCGTAGTCCATTTGCCCCCGGAGCCAGCCAGACCCCTGGCTCTAGGAGGCTGCCCAGGCGGCGCTGCCAACAGCCCCCAGGTGCCGGCTAGCCGCAGCGGCCGGCCACAGGGGTAGCACACACACCTGCGGGTGTCCCCAGGCCGCACACGCGGATGGCCCCGCGCCTCCCCGTGTTGCAAATAGGCCCCCGGGAAGGATGCCCTACCTAGGGGCTTTTCGGGCGGGGCCGATTCACGGTGGTTGAGTGGGGAGGGCTGCTGCTGGCACACACCCACTCCTGAAGCCCACTTGGGTACGGTCCAAGGGCGATGAGCTCGGAGCTCGGGCACGGGCTGTCCCAGCAGGCCCTTCCGAGGGTGGACCGATTCGCCCGCGGCCCATCCTAAAGGCCCGGGGGCCTAGCCCTCTCTCATCCCCCAGCACCTGCTGGGTTCCCGCCACCACCCTTGGGCCGGGATGAGGTGCCACCTTGTGCGTGGAAGCCCCGCCCACAGGCAAGAAGCCCCCAAAGCCCGCTGGCGCGCCCTACCCTACAGCCCTGCTGCAGCCACAGGGCACGGGATGTCTGAGTGGGCAGGCCCCACTGCCCAAGCCTCCGCTTCCAGTTCCCCGAAGGGCTGGTGGCGGCTGCGCCTCAGCAGCCAGCCTCCCTCCCTCTCTCCCTGCCTCCCTCTGGTCGGGCACTGCAAGCCACACAGCCACATCTGTCCCCTGTGTCCCTGGAGGCCGCAGCGCGTTTTGGGTTTTGGCGCGGACGGGCCCCTCTCGGCTTCCGTAGTCCATTTGCCCCCGGAGCCAGCCAGACCCCTGGCTCTAGGAGGCTGCCCAGGCGGTGCTGCCAACAGCCTCCAGGTGCTGGGTAGCCGCAGCGGCCGGCCACTGGGGAAGCACACACACCTGCGTGTGTCCCCGCTCAAACCCGTGTTGCAAATAGGCCCCCCGGGAAGCCTCGCCCGCCCTAGGGGCTTGTCCGGCGTGGCCGATACATGGTGGGTGAGTGGGGAGGGCTGCTGCTGGCACACACCCACTCCTAAAGCCCACTGGGGTACGGTCCAAGGGCGATGAGCTCGGAGTTCGCGCATGGGGTGTCCCAGCAGGGCCTCCCGAGGGTGGACCGATACACCCGCGGACCCTCAGTGTTGCCTAAAGGCCCGGGGGCCTAGCTCTCTTGCGTCCCCCAGCACCTGCTGGGTTCCCACCACCACCCTTGTGCCGGGATGAGGTGCCACCTTGTGCGTGGAAGCCCCACCCACAGGCAAGAAGCCCCCAAGGCCCGAGGGCGCGCCCGACCCTGCAGCCCCGCTGCAGCCACAGAGAACGGGATGTCTGAGTGGGCAGCCCCCACTGCCCAAGCCTCCGCTGCCAGTTCCCCGAAGGGCTGGTGGCGGCTGTGCCTCAGCAGCCAGCCTACCTCGCTCCCTCCCTGCCTCCCTCTGGTTGGGCACTGCAAGCCACACACCCATGTGTCCCCTGTGTCCCTGGAGCCCGCAGCGCGTTTTGGGTTTTGGCGCGGACGGGCCCCTCTGGGCTTCCGTAGTCCATTTGCCCCTGGATCCTGCCAGACCCCTGGCTGTAGGAGCCTTCCCAAGCGGCGCTGCCAACAACCCCCAGGTGCTGGCTAGCCGCAGCGGCCGGCCACAGGGGGAGCACACACACCTGTGGGTTTCCCCACGCCTCCTCAGGTTACAAACAGGCCCCCCGGGAATCCTCGCCTGCCCTAGGGGCTTGTCGGGCGGGGCCGATGCACGGTGGGTGAGTAGGGAGGGCTGCTGCTGGCACAAACCCACTCCTGAAGCCCACTGGGGTACGGTCCAAGGGCGATGAGCTCGGAGCTCGGGCACGGGCTGTCCCAGCAGGACCTCCCGAGGGTGGACCGATACGCCCGCGGGCCCTCCAGTGTTGCCTAAATGCCCGGGGGCCTAGCCCTCTTGCGTCCCCCAGCACCTGCTGGATTCCCGCCACCAACCTTGGGCTGGGATGAGGTGCACCGTGGCCCCTCTGGGATTCCGTAGTCCATTTGCCCCCGGAGCCTGCCAGACCCCTGGCTCTAGGAGGCTGGGCAGGCGATGCTTCCAACAGGCCCCAGGTGCTGGCCCCAGCGGCCGGCCACGGGGGGAGCACACACACCTGCGCGTGTCCCCACGCCTCCCTGCGGGTGTCCCGGGGCCGCACACGCAGACTCCGCTGCCAGTTCCCCGAAGGGCTGGTGGCGGCTGCGCCTCAGCAGCCAGCCTCCCTCCCTCCCTCCCTGCCTCGCTCTGGTCAGGCACTGCAAGCCACACAGCCACTTGTGTCTCCTGTGTCCCTGGAGGCCGCAGCGCATTTTGGGTTTTGGCGCGGACGGGCCCCTCTCGGCTTCCGTAGTCCATTTGCCCCCGGAGCCTGCCAGACCCCTGGCTCTAGGAGGCTGCCCAGGCGGCGCTGCCAACAGCCCCTAGGTGCTGGCTAGCTGCAGTGGCCGGCCACGGGAGGAGCACACACACCTGCGGTTGTCCCCGGGCCGCACACACGGACTTCCCTGCGCCACCCCGGGTTGCAAATAAGCCCCCCGGGAAGCCTCGCCCGCCCTAGGGGCTTGTCGGGCGGGGCCGATGCACGGTGGGTGAGTGGGGAGGGCTGCTGCTGGCACACACCCACTCCTGAAGCCCACTGGGGTACGGTCCAAGGGCGATGAGCTCGGAGCTCGGGCACGGGCTGTCCCAGAAGGGCCTCCCGAGGGTGGACCGATACGCCCGCGGGCCCTCCAGTGTTGCCTAAAGGCCCGGGGGCCTAGCGCTCTTGCGTCCCCCAGCACCTGCTGGGTTCCCGCCACCACTCTTGGGTCGGGAGGAGGTGCCACCTTGTGCGTGGAAGCCCCGCCCACGGCAAGAAGCCCCCAAGGCCCGCGGGCGCGCCCGACCCTGCAGCCCCGCTGCAACTACAGGGAACAGCATGTCTGAGTGGGCAGCCCCCACTGCCCAAGCCTCCGCTGCCAGTTCCCCGAAGGGCTGGTGGCGGCTGCGCCTCAGCAGCCAGCCTCCCTCCCTCCCTCCCTGCCTCCCTCTGGTCGGGCACTGCAAGGCACACAGCCACTTGTGTCCCCTGTGTCCCTGGAGGCCACAGCGCGTTTTGGGTTTTGGCGCGGACGGGCCCCTCTCGGCTTCCGTAGTCCATTTGCCCCCGGAGCCTGCCAGACCCCTGGCTCTATGAGGCTGCCCAGGCGGCACTGCCAACAGGCCCCAGGTGCTGGATAGCCGCAGCAGCCGGTCATGGGTGGAGCACACATATCTGCCCATGTCCCCACGCCTCCCTGGGTTGCAAATAGGCCCCCAGGGAAGCCTCGCCCGCCCTAGGGGCTTGTCGGGCGGGGCCGATGCACGGTGGGTGAGTGGGGAGGGCTGTGCTGGCACACACCCACACCTGAAGCCCACTGGGGTACGGTCCAAGGGCTATGAGTTCAGAGCTCGGCCACGGGCTGTCCCAGCAGGGCCTCCCGAGGGTGGACCGATAGGTCCGCGGGCCCTCCAGTGTTGCCTAAAGGCCCGGGGGGCCTAGCCCTCTTGTGTCCCCCAGCACCTGCTGGGTTCCCGCCATCACCCTTGGTCCGGGATGAGGTGCCACCTTGTGCGTGGAAGCCCCGCCCACAGGCCAGAAGCTCCCAAGGCCCGCGGGCGTGCCCGACCCTGCAGCCCCGCTGCAGCCACAGGGAACGGGATGTCTGAGTGGGCAGCCCCCACTGCCCAAGCCTCCGCTGCCAGTTCCCCGAAGGGCTGGTGGCGGCTGCGCCTCAGCAGCCAGCATCCCTCCCTCCCTCCCTGCCTCCCTCTGGTCGGGCACTGCAAGCCACACAGCCACTTGTGTCCCCTGTGTCCCTGGAGGCCGCAGCGCGTTTTGGGTTTTGGCGCGGACGGGCACCTCTCCGCTTTCGTAGTCCATTTCCTCCCAGAGCCTGCCAGAACCCTGGCTCTAGGAGGCTGCCCAGGCGGCGCTGCCAACAGCCCCCAGGTGCTGGCTAGCAGCAGCGGTCGGCCACCGGGGTAGCACACACATCTGCGGGTGTCCCCTGGCCGCACACGCGGATGGCCCCGGGCCTCCCCGGGTTGCAAATAGGCCCCCCGGGAAGCCTTGCCCTCCCTAGGGGCTTGTCGGGCGGGGCTGATGCACTGTGGGTGAGTGGGGAGGGCTGCTGCTGGCACACACGCACTCCTAAAGCCCACTGGGGTACGGTCCAAAGGCGATGAGCTTGGAGCTCGAGCACGGGCTGTCCCAGCAGGGCCTCCCGAGGGTGGACCGATAGGTCCGCGGGCCCTCCAGTGTTGCCTAAAGGCCCGGGGGCCTAGCCCTCTTGCGTCCCCCAGCACCTGCTGGGTTCCCGCCACCACCCTTGGGCCGGGATGAGGTGCCACCTTGTGCGTGGAAGCCCCGCCCACAGGCAAGAAGCCCCCAAGGCCCGCGGGCGCGCCTGACCTTGCAGCCCTGCTGCAGCCACAGGGAACGGGATGTCTGACTGGGCAGCCCCCACTGCCCAAGCCTCCGCTGCCAGTTCCCCGAAGGGCTGGTGGCGGCTGCGCCTCAGCAGCCCGCCTCCGTCCCTGCTTCCCTGCCTCCCTCTGGTCGGGCACTGCAAGCCACACAGCCACTTGTGTCCCCTGTGTCCCTGGAGGCCGTAGCGCATTTTGGGTTTTGGCGCGGATGGGCCGCTCTCGGTTTCCGTTGTCCATTTGCCCCCAGAGCCTGCCAAACCCCTGGCTCTAGGAGGCTGCCCAGGCGGCGCTGCCAACAGCCCCCAGGTGATGGCTAGCCGCAGCGGCTGGCCACGGGGGGAGCACACACACCTGCGGGTGTCCCCGGGCCGCACACATGGACTGCCCCGCGCCTCCCCGAGTTGCAAATAGGCCCCACGGGAAGCCTCGCCCGCCCTAGGGGCTTGTCGGGCGGGGCCGATGCACTGTGGGTGAGTGGGGAGGGCTGCTGCTGGCACACACCCACTCCTGAAGCCCACGGCGGTACGGTCCAAGGGCAATGAGCTCGGAGCTCCGGCACGGGCTGTCCCAGCAGGGCCTTCCGAGTGTGGACCGATACGCCCGCGGGCCCTCCAGTTTTTGCCTAAAGGCCCGAGGCCTAGCCCTCTTGCATTCCCCAGCACCTGCTGGGTTCCCGCCACCACCCTTGGGCCGGGATGAGGTGCCACCTTGTGTTTGGAAGCCCCACCCACAGGCAAGAAGCCCCCAAGGCCCGCGGGTGCGCCCGTCCCTGCATTCCTGCTGCAGCCACAGGGAACGGGATGTCTGACTGGGCAGCCCCCACTGCCCAAGCATCCGCTGCCAGTTCCCCGATGGGCTGGTGGCGGCTTCGCCTCAGCAGCCAGCCTCCCTTCCTCCCTCCCTGGCTCCCTCTGGTCGGGCACTGCAAGCCACACAGCCACTTGTGTCCCCTGTGTCCCTGGAGGCCACAGCGCGTTTTGGGTTTTGGCGCAGACGGGCCCCTCTCGGCTTCCATAGTCCATTTGCCCCCGGAGCCTGCCAGATCCCTGGCTCTAGGAGGCTGCCCAGGCGGCGCTGCCAACAGCCCCCAGGTGCTGGCTAGCCGCAGCGGCCGGCCACGGGGGTAGCACACACACCTGCGTGTTTCCCCGCACCTCCCCCGGTTGCAAATGGGCCCCCCGGGAAGCATCGCCCGCCCTAGGGGCTTGTCGGGCAGGGCCGATGCACGGTGGTGAGTGGGGAGGGCTGCTGCTGGCACACACCCACTCCTGAAGCCCACTGGGGTACGGTCCAAGGGCATGCTGCTGATTGAGCAGCTTACAGTTACCATCCTATTTCTAAGAAGAATGTGGTGTTCTGTTGTAATACTGCATGGCCCGTGTATGTGTTAAAGTTAAGAGAAGGTGGCTGGTAAGTGGATTTTTAAAATATTTATTTCATTTGAAAGTCAGAGTTGAAGCAGCAGGCATACAGCTTAAAATCGATTAGGTTTGTGAGCTGGAAGACCACACCTTTGCCACACCCCTGTGTGACCTCATCCCCCTACCTGGCCACATCTGGGTGCCTGCCAACCAGCCAATCAGGTTAATTAACCACTCCCCTTTGGAAGTGGGTTAAACTCCTAGGACATGATGTGTCTGGCCCTTCTCTTTCTTCTGACCTCTTGCCAGGAGGGGGCTTGCTGTAGCCCGGCGCCCTAGGCTTCCAGGCCTAGATACTCCTCCATGTAGCTGGCTCCTGGTGCTCAGTATGATCCCACATTTTCCTCTCTTTCTTAAATAACACTCTCTGCCTCTGCTTTGCTGCTGGTGATAAGCGGTGGAGAGCAGCTCAAAGTGCTTGCTGCATGTGTGCTGCTCTCTGAGTGGTATGGATACTACCCTAGTTTCCAGACTTTTCCCCTCTCTCCTACCTGAACTAAACCCTCACTTTCCTGGCTCCTTGATCTCTTACAAACCTATTGTAAATTTCCACAGATGCCTCTGATGAAATTGACTGTGAGGAACAAGAATTAATGCAATTAAAGGTGTTTTCCGAGCAGAGTGCCCACTGAGTCTGTAATGAGGATATAGTTATCTTTATGTATGTTGGTGTCCAGTACCATTACTGGGACTAGAGTTGCTTTCCAAATTAAATGCTCAAGTAAGTTTTTCAGGTTTCAACTGTGGAACAATAGGGTTAACTGAGGTTACTAACAGCAAGAAGTAATTCTATTTAATTGATTAGAACTTTTATTCATTTTTCTTTGGGAGTTTTAAAAAGGAGGAGTAACCATAATAAAACCATCTTCCTTCCCTTTTCGTTTTCACATTTTGTATAGCAAAAACCATTTACTGATATTCTGAATTACCTGAATTTCTGAATTTCTTCTGTGTATCAGATAACACCACCATTCACAAGTTAAGCTTCTTGGTATTTGGATATCTGTTAGATGCTACTAAGAAAGTAGAGATGACCTTTCTTTTTAAAGCTTTTGAGGTGGTGTCACAGAATAGCATGTTGTAGATACAGTCAACTGCTTTGTTACCTTCCAACTAGGCATCTGTAAATCCTGAAACTTAAGATGGCAGGTGATGTCCTATAGACTCTGCTGTTCAAGTTGGACACAACTGACAGAGTTTGTTCTTTCTCTCTAAAAGTGATAGGGGATTTGTAGCTTAGTGGTTTTTTGTTTATTTCTAATTTACTGTTGATAATGTATATGAATTTAACATTCTGTGTAAACTGTCATTTGTTACTGCACAGTTTATGCAGTGTTGCTTTGCCAAATAAAAGTTCAAAGAAAAAAAATCAAGTTATCAAGGATAAGAAATATTTTTTAAGATTTATTTAAGTATTTGCAAAGTAGAATAACAGAGAGAGAGAGAGAGAGAGAGAGAGGTCCTCCATCCACAGGTTCCCTCCCCAGAGAGAGAGAAAGAGAGAGAGAGGTCCTCCATCCACAGGTTCCCTCCCCAGAGAGAGAGAGAGAGAGGTCCTCCATCCACAGGTTCCCTCCCCACAGAGAGAGAGAGAGAAAGAGGTCCTCCATCCACAGGTTCCCTCCCCAGAGAGAGAGAGAGAGAGAGAGAGAGGTCCTCCATCCACAGGTTCCCTCCCCAGAGAGAGAGAGAGAGAGAGAGAGAGAGAGGTCCTCCATCCACAGGTTCCCTCCCCACAGAGAGAGAGAGAGAAAGAGGTCCTCCATCCACAGGTTCCCTCCCCAGAGAGAGAGAGAGAGAGAGGTCCTCCATCCACAGGTTCCCTCCCCAGAGAGAGAGAGAGAGAGAGAGAGAGAGAGGTCCTCCATCCACAGGTTCCCTCCCCAGAGAGAGAGAGAGAGAGAGGTCCTCCATCCACAGGTTCCCTCCCCAGAGAGAGAGAGAGGTCCTCCATCCACAGGTTCCCTCCCCAGAGAGAGAGAGAGAGAGAGAGAGAGGTCCTCCATCCACAGGTTCCCTCCCCAGAGAGAGAGAGAGAGAAAGAGAGAGAGAGGTCGTCCATCCACAGGTTCCCTCCCCAGAGGGCTACAATGGCTGGATCTTGCTGATCTGAAGCCAAGAGCCAGGACCCTCATCCAAGTCTCTCACATGGGTGCAGTGGCCAAAGGATTTGTGCCATCCTCCACTGCTTTTCTAGGGCATTTTGAACCAGTGCTCTTATGAAATGCCAGCACTGCAGGTGGAGGTTTAACCTACTATGCCACAGTGCTGGCCCCAATAAAAAGAATTCTAAATGAAGTTACCAAAATTAGAATTGTTTAAAGTTTTATTTATGTATTTGAAAGGCTGAGTTAGAGAGTGGGACAGACATCGTCAACCTACTGGTTCAATCCCAGATCTCTGCAGCAAACAAGCACTGGGCCAGACTGAAGGCAGGAGCCTGGAGCTCCATTCAGGCCTCCTACATCCGTAGCAGGGGCCTAAACACTTGTGCCATTTTCCTCTGCTCTTCCCAGGCCATTAGCAGGGAGCTTGATCTGAAGTAGAGCAGCTGTGACATGTGACCATATGGATGCCAGCATCACAGGTGGTGGCCTTACCCACAACATCACAATTCCAGCCCTGACATTAAAAATGTTCAAGGTTCAGCCAGCATTGTAGGTTAAGTGCAGTCTATCATACCTGCACCCCTTAAGAGTGCTTCTTTGAGTCCAGACTGCTGCACTTCTAATCCAGCACCCTGTGAATGTGCCTGGGATAGCAGAAGATGGCCCAAGTGCTGGGACCCCTGCCACACATGTGGGAGAACCACATGGATTTCCCTGGCTTCCGGCTTCTTCAATCTGTCCCAGCTCTGGCTGCAATCAGTTGGGAAGTGATCCCGATGATCACTTTCTCATTGTCTTTTTTGGAATTCTTTCAAATAAATAAAATCAGGATTTATACCCTATATTAAGTTAGTAATTTTTTTACAAAAATATAAATATTAATGATAATTTTTTGCAAGAGGTTTTTCATATTTGATTTTAAAGTCGAATAACTTTCTACAACACATTTATTTATTTGAAAGGCAGAGATACAAAGAGAGAAAGAGGGAAAGAAAGAGATCTTCCATCCAATGACACTACCCAAATGACTGGGGGTTGGGTCAGGCAGGAGCCAGGAGCTTCTTCTGGGTCTCCCATACAGGTTCAGGGGCTCAAGTACCACATTTCTCTGCTTTGCCCAGGTGCATTAGTAAGGAGCTGGATTGGAAGTTGAGCTGCTGGGGTTCAGCTGAGCTGGTACCCACATGAGGTGCTGGCACTGAGGTGGAGGCTTAGCCTTCTATGCCACAGTGCCTGCCCCAGTCTAATAACTTTAAAAAATTTTGAGAGAGAGAAAGAGAGGGAGAGGTAGAGTGAAATGTCTTCCATCTACTAGTTCACTCTTCAAATACCCACAATGGCTGGAGCTGAGACAATCCAGAACAGGAGCCAGGAGCTTCTTGCAGATCCCCCAAGCTCAAGCACATCTTGCACTGCTTTCCTAAGATTAGCCTACAATGCCCCTCTAAATAACATTTTCAACCATCTAGTCAACTGCATCTTCTTGTTTTTTATTGTTTTTATTTATTTGACAGAGTTAGACAGTGAGAGAGACAGAAAGGTCTTCCTTGCAGTGCTTCACCCCCAAATGGCTGCTACGGCTGTTGCTGTGTGGATCCGAAGCCAGGAGCCAGGTGCTTCCTCCCTGTCTCCCAGGTCTCCCATGTGGGTGTAGGGGTCCGTGCACTTGGGGCATCCTCCACTGCCTTCCTGGGCCACAGAAGAGAGCTGGACTGGAAGAGGAGCAACTGGGACTATACCCAGCACCCATACGGGTTGCCAGCACTGCAGGTGGAGGGTTAACCAAGTGAGCCACCAACTGCTTTTCTAGGATTAGCCTACTACGCTACAGTGCCTGCCCCTCTATCTCCTCAACTGTAATTTTTTAAAATTTCCATTTGATTGACTCCTTCCCAACAACTAGCCATCTCTTATAAGCTATTTTCTCCTCCTTTATTGTTTAGTTATGGCCTGTCATTAAAAATGCTTGTCCTTACAGCTGACATTGTGGCACAGCAGGTTAAGATGCTGCCTGTGATGGCAGCAACCCATATGAGCACTGGTTTGATTCCTCGTGGCCCACTTCTGATTCATCTCCTAGCTAATCCACCTGGCACACAGGAGAGGATGGCCCAAATCTTTGGGACCCTGCACCCACGTGGGAGACCTGGATGAGTCTCCTGGCAGTGGCTTCTGCCGGGCCCAGTTCTGGTTGTAGTGGCCATTTGGCTAATGAACTAGCAGATGGAAGATCTTTCTCTCTCTCTCTCTCTGTAACTCTACCTTTGAAATTAATTAATCTTAAAGAGAAATTTTTATCTTAGAGACTAGGATACTAAGAGTACCTAATTTTTTTTGTTAAAGATTTTTTCATTTGTAAGCCAGAGTTCACAGAGGGAGAGAAGAGACAGAGATCTTTGGTCTACTGGTTCATTCCCCAGATGGCCACAATGGCTGGACCTGAGCCACAATGGCCAGGAGCTTCTTCTGGGTCTCACACCTGAGTGGCAGGGGCCCAAGGACTTGGCCATTTTTCATTATGTTCCTTGGCACATTAGCAGGGATCTGGATCTGAAATGGAATAGTCAGGACTGGAACAAGTGCCCATGTAGGATGGGATGCCTGTGTCACAGGGGCTGGCTTTACACAACATGCCACAACACTGGCCCCTATACTTGACTTTTCTAGATGTATTTAAACTGTTCTATGGAGTTTTATGCTTTTGTTTCTAAGATATGGTATTGTCTTTTTTGTTAAAGATTTATATATTCATTTGAAAGGCAGAGTTACAGAGAGGCAGAGAGAGTGCTGGTTCACTCCCCAAAAGGCTGCAATGGCTGGAGTTCTGCCAATCTGAAGCCAGGAGCCAGGAACATCTTTTGGGTCTCCAACACTAGTGCAGAGAGGCTAAGTACTTGGGCCATCTACTGCTTTTCCAGGCCATAGCAGAGAGCTGGATCAGAGGTAGAGCAGTCATATCGGATGGAGGCACTGCAGGTGGTGGCTTTACCTGCAGTGCCACAGCACCGGCCTCGGGTGTACTTGTTTCTAAGTGTTCTCATTCTTTTATAAGGTTGAATGCTTACAGCCTGCACACATACCATTTCAGTGTCTAAGTTGGGGTATCTTTCCAGTAGGTTTAACTTCTAATTTATCTGGGGGAGCTTCCCATTAGAAGAAGCACAGTACAAAAGGATTTTCTTCATCTTTTGGTAGCTAATTACATGAGGGAAAGAAATTTTGTGTTTTGTCAAGATAATCTCATGTATTTTCTATCTTTGGGTTTAGAAAACTGAATGTTAAGAATTGATTTTTAATATCTTTTAAGTGTCTATTTCTACTAATCAACTATTAAATATACTTAATATGTAATAAATATATTTAAACATAATTTGACTCTATATAAGTGAATGATTATTGTCTCCTAAAATGATCAGAGATCCTATGTTAACCAAGTATTTTTTAATTTTTGATATTTTTGACATTTTTTTCAAAATCAAAGTTCTAAACTGCTTTGACCTTGATTTCTTTGTGGATCCCTGGAAATCAACAAAAGATGTAGTTTTCAACTTGCAGAGATGATGGTTAATTAGGCTCCCTTTACATGAAAAGTATTATCTAGTTGTAATATCATAAATTTCAAGTTGTTACATTGATATAGAAATGCTATTGATGTGAGTTTCCCAGGGGTTATGTAACATGGAGAAGTCCAATGGTGAAATATAACAAGCTGCTGTTCTTCAAAAAGCGGAGGGGGGTTCCTTGGGTACTTTAGAAGAATTTTGAAATTGCTCCAGTGCTATCATTGCCTGAAATGATGAATTGGTTTATAAAATACTGCTGTGCTTTTTCAAATCCTGTGGGCATCTCCTTTGCTAAATTGCTAAATTACTTTAAAAATTTCAATTGTGATGATTTGTCTTTGTCATTCACAGTTCTAGTTCTTCTCCAGGAAGATTTATATTCATAAGACCATTAAAAATTATTATAAATATGGGTTTCTTATGGAAGATCAATGGGGTAACCATGAATTTCTAGAATTCTGAAAAATAAAACAGAATCGTGAAACTGCTAATGGAGATCAAAAGAGAAAAAAAAGAGAAAGAAGTAATTATAGGAGACTCAATGAACTGGTGAAATTTGTGGGTTTTTAATGTCTTAGTTAAGACATTATTCTATTTTTTAAAATGCTTTATTTATTTATTTGAAAAGCAGTGTTACAGAGAGGCATGGGTAGAGAGGTTTTCCATCCACTGGTTCACTCCCCAAATGGCCATAATGGCCTGAGCTGGGCCAATCCGAAACCAGTAGCCAGCAGCTTCTTCAGGGTCTCTCACATGGGTGCAGAGGCCCAAGGGCTTGAGCCATCTTCTGCTTTTCCAGACCACCCCAGAGAGTTGGATCAGAAGTGGAGCAGCCAGGACTTGATTTGAATCAGTGGCCATATGGGATGCCGGCACTGAAGGGGGAGGTTTATTTAACATTTTAGGCCACAATGAGGGCAACCTCTAATAACATTTTCAATCATCTTCTGAAGTGCAGCTTTTTTTAAGTTTCCATTTGATTGACTGCTTTCAAATTTCTAGTCATCTCCTGTAAGCTATTTTCTCCTCCTTTACTGTGGCCTGAGTTAGAAACGCTAACCTTTATGACATTGTGGCATAGCAGGTTAAGCTGCTGCCAGTGACAGTAGCAACCCATATGGGCATTGGTCTGATTCCTGGTGGCCCAATTCTGATCCATCTCCTAGCTAATGCACCTGGGAAAGCAGGAGAGGATGGCCTAAGTCCTTGGGTCTCTGTACCCCTGTAGGAGACAAGGATGAAGCTTCTGTCTGTGGCTTCAGCCTGGCCCATCCCTGTAGTAGTGGCCATTGGGGAAGTGAACCAACAGATGGAAGGTCTCTTTGTTTTCTCTCTCTGTAACTCTGCCTTTAACATAAATAAATAAATGTTAAAAATGTTAATAAAAATGTTAAAATGTTTACCTTAGAAGCCTGGGATAATAAGAGGGCTTGATTATTTACATCTGTGTTTTTCAAGATTTCTTAATTTGAAAAATAAGATTTGGGTAGGGTAGCTTGATATCATGGTGCAGAGGCTGTAGGCTCTTGGTGAGAGAAGCATCCCTTGCTATGTGCCAGAAGCACAGCACTGTGTCTTTTACACAAAGTGGGGAGCACCACACATTCCTTTCTCCACCCTACTCCACTTCACTCTTTGTTTCTTCTGCCTTTTTTGGCTCCAGTTTTCTCTGATTTTACTTTTTGGTTTCTTAAGGTAGAATTGTAGATAATTGATTTCATATCTTACTATGAAATATAGATCTTTACAGCTATTTCCTCCTAAGCCTTGCTTTGCATTTATTCCATTAATTTGTGTTGTACTTTGATTCTAATCATCTTACATCTGAATTTCCCATGTGGTTTCTTCAATAAGTCACTGTCCATTTAGGAATATGATTCTTATTTACTACAAGTCTGAAGAATTCTTCAATATCTTTCTGGTTTTGGTTTCCAGGGATGTAAATTTTTAATTTTTTTTTATTTGAGGAACTAAGAGACAGAGCAAAAAGGAGATCCCTGTGCTTCTCTCTCCCATCAACTGACTTTCTCCAGCTACCACAATACCTGGACTCCACTAGCCTAAGGCCTAGCACTTAGAACTCAAGCCAGGTTTGGACCATGGATAGAAAGGGCTCCAGGTACTTGGCCCATTCTTGGCTCTTTCTTTTTCTTTTAGAAAGCTTTTATTTAATGAATACACATTTCATAGGTACACCTTTAGGAATATAGCAGTTCTTCCCCCCTTCCCACCCTCGCACCCCCACTCCTGTCCCACCTTCTACTCCCTCTGCTATCCCATTCTTCATAAAGATTCATTTGTAATTATCTTTATATACAGAAGGCCAACTCTGTACTAAGTAAAGATTTCAACAGTTTGCAGAGACACACAATGTCTAAAGTACTTTTGAAGATGAGTTTTACTGTTAATTCTCATAGCACAACTCATTAAGGACAGAGGTCCTGCATAGGGAGTAAGTACACAGTGACTCCTATTGTTGATTTAACAATTGACACTTTTATTTATGATGTCAGTGATCACCTGAGGCTCTTGTCATGAGCTGCCAAAGCTATAGAAGCCTTTTGAGTCCACAAACTCTGTTACTATGTAGACAGGGCCATAAGAAAAGTGGAAAGTTCTCTCTAGCCTTCTGAAAAAGGTACCTCCTTTGATGTCCTCTTCTTTCCACTGGGGTCTCACTCACAGAGATCATTTATGTAGATTTTCTTTTTTCTACAGTGTCTTGGATTTCCACGCCTAAAATGCTCTCATGGGATTTTTAGCTAGATGCTGATGTCATTGTGCTGTTTAGGGCATGTGTCATTCTATGAGTCTGCTGTGTGGCCTGCTTTCCATGTTGGATCATTCTCTCCTTTTTAATTCTATCTATTGTTATTAGTAGACACTTGGTCTTATTTATGTGATCCCTTTGAGCCTATCTATATGAACAGTTACACATTTGTTTTTTAAGGATTTATTTTTCTATTTAAAAGTCATTTACGCACAGAGAAGCAGAGGGGGGGGGGAGGTCTTCTATCCAATGGTTCACTCCCTAGTTGGCTGCAACAGCTAGAGCTCTGCCGACCCAGAGCCAGGAGCTTCATCCAGGTCCCCCACATAGGTGCAGGGGCCCAAAGACTTGGGCCATCTTCTACTGCTTTTCCAGGGCATAACAGAACTAGATTGGAAGTGGAGCAATTGGGATTCAAACCGGTGCCCATATGGGATGCCAGCACTGGAGGTGGGACTTGAAGTGGTGCCCTTGTGGAATTCCAACACTGCAGAAGGGTGGCTTTACCCTCTAAGCCATGGCCCCAGCCCCTTCTATATGTATTGTTTTCATCATTCAGCTTTTGAACTCTTTGTATCCCTGACCTGTTTTTTTTTTTGGGGGGGGGGGGGCACTGCTGTGTTAAACCAAGATAAACTGCAGCTTACAGCACTGGCATCCCATATAGACCCAGGTTCAAGTCCCAGCTGCTTCATTTCCAATCCAGCTCCTGGCTAATGTGCCTGGAAAATCAGCAGAAGATGACCCAAGTACTTGGACACCTGCACCCACATATGAGACCCAGAATAAGCCTGTGCTTCCTGGCTTTGGATTGGCACAGCTCTGTCTATTGTGGCCATCTGGAGAGTGAACCAGTGGATGGAAGATCTATATCTCTTCTCTCTAACTCTGCCTTTCAATTTAACAAATCTTCAAGAATCATTTTTGTCCTACTGTGAAATCATTAAACATTTCTCTTTATATTAATACACATTGTATTGTTCCTAGTTTTTTTAGTGTAGCCTGGTAATCTTTGCCTTTTCTTTTTTTGACAAGCAGTGTGGATAGTGAGAGAGGGAGAGACAGAAAGGTCTTCCTTTTTGCCGTTGGTTCACCCTCCAATGGCCGCTGCAGCCAGCACATCTCACTGATCCGAAGCCAGGAGCCAGGTGCTTCTCCTGGTCTCCCATGCGGGTGCAGGGCCCAAGGACTTGGGCCATCCTCCACTGCCTTCCTGGGCCATAGCAGAGAGCTGGCCTGGAAGAGGGGCAACCGGGACAGAATCCGGCGCCCCAACCAGGACTAGAAGCCTGTGTGCCGGCTCCGCAAGGCGGAGGATTAGCCTGTTAAGCCATGGCACCAGCCAATCTTTGCCTTTTTAAACTATTCAACTGAGAAATAGCTATAGATACCTGTGGGATACAATGCAATCATTTGATGAGTGTTAATTCTGGAATTGTCTAATCAGAATAACTCATTCATCACCTCCTATACTGTATGGTGAGTACTTTCAAAAGCCTCTCTTAACAAGCTGAAATATGAAATACAGCATTGTAGTTTCCATGCTTTGCAGTACAGCTGTAGACTCATTTCTCCTGTCTACTGGAAACGTTGTGCTCCATGACCAATGTATCTCCTTTGTCCTTACCCCACCATTTCTCCCCTCACTCGTTGGTAACCACAATTCTCTACTGACATGCATTTCACAGGTGTACTCTGGCAAGCCCAAAACTGGGTCAGGGAGGTCGGGGCTTAGTCTCCACCCTTGGCACAGGCAAGCACCCACCGGGCCCACTGGAGTGGTGGTGCTCTGCTATCCATGTCCCTCCCTCAGCTGTGATCAGGTGCCTAGGACAGCTGCTATTCTCCTATTGGAGCTCCCTCCCACAGCCATGGCTGGGCACCCAGCTGTGGCCCAGGCAAGCCATGGCAGGGTGGGTATGGATCATGGATGGATGGGAGTGATGGGTGAGGGTGTGTAGTGCAGGAAGATGAAGATGGTTAGGAATCATGGGAGGCAAGCCCTTAACCATGTTACCATTTTTCCTTTTAATAAATTTTGGGAAATCATTAAAATCCCCTAAATGCCCCACCACTCTGGTAGGTAGATTTGTAACTTCTACAGACTGCCACTATTTCTAAGGTATGCTAACTAGACACAATGTTGGGAGTTCTCTCACCTCATCTTAACTCTCACATTATGCTATACATAGCACCCATGCTGAGTTAGGTCTTGGAATTCTTGGTAATAAAGAAGCAATAGGACTCAGAATATGGACTCAAAAATCTAGAAAAGTGAAATATTTAAAAATATGAACACTGCCAACCAAGGCTGCCTGATCACTCTGCAAAAGCCCACAACAGCCAGGGTGCTATCTATGAAAGCCAGGATGCAGGGACTCCATGTGGGTTTCCATGCAGATGGCAAAAATCCAAGTTTTTGCACCATGACCTGTTGACTCAAAAGAACACTTGTGGTGCTGGTGCTGTGGTGTCATGAGTAAAGTCACCCTCTGCATTGCCAGCAATCCGTATGGGCATCAGATTGAGTTCTGGCTGCCCGCTTCCAATCCAGCTCTCTGTTATGGCCTGAGAAAGTAGAAGATGGCCCATGGCCTTGGGCCCTTGTGCCTGTGTGGGAGGGAGACCTGGAAGAAGCCCCTGGCTCCTGGTTTTGGATCAGTGTAGCTCTAGCCATTGCAGCCACCTGGGGAGTGAACCAGCAAATGGAAGACCTCTGTCTCTGTCTCTGTGTCTCTGTAACTATGCATTTCAAATAAATAACTAAAACCTTAAAAAATAACTTAAAAAAATACTTGAAGTAAGTTGGTTTGGAGGTCTGAAATAGCCAGGAGACACACCAAGCACTCTGATATAAATGTGGTATGTCCAGAGAAGTAGCTTAACCTAGTGTAGCATGATGCCTACGCTTCCAATGTCTGGTTTGTGCAGCCTGTGACCTAGGCCCCATGTGTCCAACAGGCAAGTCTCAGGATTCTCCACATGATTACTGTACAAGAAGGCAAACTCCCAAAGGCAAAATACTTTTCAAATTATGTTGGTATCATATTGTCTGTTGTCTCATGGGCTAGAACAAAAGTGAACTGGAAAATGCCAGGGGTCCCTGTGGAGAAGAATTATATCAAGGTTTGTATACAGAGAGGAGTGTCATTGAACAGTTAAAGAAAGCTGTAATAGATATATTATGTCAATTTTTCCTATACATATAATTGTGGTCAAAAATTAACTTTAAGCTGTATACTTTAATGGAATTTTAGATACATAAAAACGAGAGATGCTGCAAGGAAAACAGTTAGTATTGCCTGAGTAATTTTCTGTGTAATATAGATACTAATGAAAACAGGTTTCTTTTTGGTGTACTGCTAATTAATTGGACAATCCTGATGAATAGTATAAATTATTTAGGCAGTGACTTTTTTTTATGATTTATTTATTTATTTCAAAGGCTGTTACAGAGAGGCAGAGGCAGAAAGAGAGATGGTCTTACATCTGCTGATCACTCCCCAAATGGCCCCATTGGCTGAGGCTGGGCCAATCTGAAGCCAGGAGCCTGGAGATTTTTTTCCAAATCTCCCATGTTGGTGCAAGGGACCCAAGGACTTGGGTCTTCTCTCCCCTCTCCTCCTCTCCTCTCCCCTCCCCTCCCCTCCCCTCATTTGACAGGTAGGGTGTGGGGGAAGCTGAATCTGGAAAGGCCTAGAGGAACTTCCTGAGCCTGCCTCAAATTTGAAAACCTGTCTTTAAGTTTCAATTCCCTGGTAGCAAACACCCCAGCCCCAGGGTGCTTCTCCCTAAGGATCATTAAAGTGGTACAATAGGAGTTGCTAAGACCCTTTTGCATCACAACACCCCACCCCTTGCCCACATCCCCTCATCCACTCTGTACCATCCAACCTGTACCTCAGCTATATACACCACCTCTCTTTTTTTGACAGGCAGAGTGGATAGTGAGAGCGAGAGCGAGACAGAGACAGAGAGAGATAGAGAGAAAGGTCTTCCTTTTTGCCATTGGTTCACCCTCCAATGGCTGCTGCAGCCAGCACATCTCTCTGATCTGAAGCCAGGAGCCAGGTGCTTCTGGTCTCCCATGCGGGTGCAGGGCCCAAGGACTTGGGCCATCCTCCACTGCCTTCCCGGGCCATAGCAGAGAGCTGGCCTGGAAGAGGGGCAACCGGGACTAGAAGCAGGTGTGTCAGCACCACAAGGTGGAGGATTAGCCTGTTAAGCCATGGCGCCGGCCTATACCACCTCTCTTTTACAATAAAGTGAGACCCTGCTTTGACTGGGCTCCACACCGCGCCTGATTGTCCCCTGGGTTTGGGGAAGGCTGAGTGGCGGGTGGCACACTTTCCCCTCCTCAGTTAAGGAAAGTTGTGGGCAGCCTGCCTAATTCTCCGGCAGTGGCGAGAAACAGTCACCACAGTAGGGTTATAGACCGTGAGAGAGAGAGACAAAGAGAAAGGTCTTCCTTCCATTGGTTCACCCTGCAAATGGCCACCATAGCTGGAGCTGCGCCAACCTGAAGACAGGAGCCAGGTGACCCTTTCTGGTCTCCCACATGGGTACAGGAGCCCAAGCACCTGGGCCGTCCTCCACTGCCCTCCCAGGCCACAGCAGAGAGCTGTACTGGAAGAGAAGCAACTGGGACTAGAACCAGTGCCCATGTGGGATGCCAGTCCTGCAGGTGGAGGATTAACCCAGTGTGCCACAGTGCTGGTCCCAGGACTTGGGTTTCCATCCACTGCCTTCCCAGTCCATAGCAGAGAGCTAGATCAGAAGTGGAGCAGGTAGGACTCAATTTGGTGTCCATGTGAGACGCCCACACTGCAGCAGGAAGCTTTACCCACTACCCCACAGTGATGGCCCTGGCACTGATTATTTTTTTTTTACAGAATTGGTAACAAATGAATATTTTAATTAGCCTAACAATAGTTTCTGTTTAACCTGAGGGATTGGTAGAGTTGTGTGTGCTCTTTCAGGGTCTTTGCTGCTCTTCCCATGTGTAAAGCCTATATTCCCCCATAGGTCGGGTACTTTATTTCTGTTGCCCAGCTAATATGCCCATTTGTCTCTATGCCTTTCCTTCATGATCTTGCTAGCACAGTAGAATCTAGGGAGAATCTAGACTATTTGTCTCACCACTCTCTCTGAATAATTTCTCTTGCAGATAAGATCCTGGAGAAATCTTCATGTACCCAAGACCAACAAAAAAGAATATGCTGCCAGTAAGTTGTTTATTCCTCAGCTTCTTTCACATTGTATTTATTTTTGACAGGCAGAGTTAGAAACAGGTAGAGAGAGAGAGAAAGGTTTTTCTTCCATTGGTTTACCCCCCAAATGGTCGCTACGGCTGGCACGCTGTGCCAATCTGAAACCAGGAGCCAGATACTTCCTGCTGGTCTCCCATGCATGTGCGGGGCCCAAGGACTTGGGCCATCCTCCACTGCCTTCCCAGGCCACAGCAGAGAGCTGGACTGAAAGAGGAGCAAGCGGGATAGAATCTGGCACCCCAACCGGGACTAGAGCCCAGGGTACCAGCACCGCAGGCAGAGGATTACCCTAGTGAGCTGCGGTTCCGGCCTACATTGTATTTTAAGATGTTTATAAGATTTAGTTAGGTTAAAGAAATATAATTCAGAATCAGGACAAATTGAGCATGGCTGAAAGATTTAAAGCCATCTGAGCTGAATGCACATTGGTTTCAATTTTTTTTATTGTCATAGCTTCAAGATGTTTTACATGGTTCTAGTGGAAACTTGCAGAAGAATCGAGGAGCTGGCACCGTGGTACAGCAGGTTAAAACCCTGGGCTGAAGCGCCAGTATCCGATATGGGCACTAATTCTAGTCCTGGCTGTTCCTCTTCCAATCCAGCTCTCAGCTATGGCCTGGGATAGCAGTAGAAGAAGGAAGCTGAGGGGGGCCCGCCCTCTCCAAAACCCAAAACGCGTTGCGGCCTCCAGGGACACAGGGGACACAAGTGGCTGTGTGGCTTGCAGTGCCCGACAAGAGGGAGGCAGGGAGGGAGGGAGGGACGCTGGCTGCTGAGGCGCAGCCGCCACCAGCCCTTCGGGGAACTGGCAGCGGAGGCTTGGGCAGTGGGGGCTGCCCACTCAGACATCCCGTTCCCTGTGGCTGCAGCGGGGCTGCAGGGCCGGGCGCGCCCGCGGGCCTTGGGGGCTTCTTGCCTGTGGGCGGGGCTTCCACGCACAAGGTGGCACCTCATCCCGGCCCAAGGGTGGTGGCAGGAACCCAGCAGGTGCTGGGGGACGCAAGAGGGCTAGGCCCCGGGCCTTTAGGCAACACTGGAGGGCCCGTGGGCGTATCGGTCCACCCTCGGGAGGCCCTGCTGGGACAGCCCGTGCCCGAGCTCCGAGCTCATCACCCTTGGACCGTACCGCAGTGGGCTTCAGGAGTGGGTGTGTGCCAGCAGCAGCCCTCCCCACCCACCCACCGTGCATCGGCCCCACCCGAGAAGCCCCTAGGGCGGGCGAGGCTTCCCGGGGGGCCTATTTGCAACCCGGGGAGGCGCGGGGCAGTCCGTGTGTGCGGCCTGGGGACACCCGCAGGTGTGTGTGCTCCCCCCGTGGCTGGCCGCTGCGGCTAGCCAGCACCTGGGGGCTGTTGGCAGCGCCGCCTGGGCAGCCTCCTAGAGCCAGGGGTCTGGCAGGCTCCGGGGGCAAATGGACTACGGAAGCCAAGAGGGGCCCGTCCGCGCCAAAACCCAAAACGTGCTGCGGCCTCCAGGGCTGCATGCTCAGTGTAATAGACACAGCTTATGGGAGTTCTGTAACCTGGATGTAGAGAGATGCAGTGTACCGGAGTTCTGTATCTGGGTGTAGTGAGAAGCTGTTTCGAAAGGTTCTGAGGCCTCGCAGTAGGCATCCGCAATATATGGGATTCCTGTAGCCTGAGTGTAGGAGACGCAGCTTATGGGAGCTCTGTTACCTGGATGTAGAGAGAAGCCATTTCCAAGAGTTCTCTATCCTTGGTGTAGAGGGGAGCTCTTTTCAGGAGTTCTGTATCCCGGAATTAGGCATTCGCTATATGCGGGTTTTCTATATCCTGAGTGTAGAAGATGCAGCTTACGGGAGTTCTGTAACCTGGGTGTAGAGAGATGCAGTATCCAGGAGTTCCTTATGCGGAATGAAGAGAGAAGCTGTTTTCAAGTGTTCTATAGCCTGGGAGTAGGAATTCGCTATATGCGGGTTTTTGTTATGCTCAGTATAGCAGACACAGCATATGGGGGTTCTTTAACCTGGATATAGAGACAGTTTACCAGAGTTCTGTATCTGGGTGTAGGGAGAAGCTGTTTCCAAGAGTTCTGCAGGCTAGCAATGCGCATACGCAGTGTATGTTATTTCCGTATCTTGAGTGTAGCAGACAAAGCTTATGGGAGCTCTGTTACCTGGATGTAGAGAGACACAGTTTCCAGTAGTTCTCTATCCTTGGTGTAGAGAGGAGCTCTTTACCAGTGTTCTGTAGCCTGGAATTAGGAAGTAGCTATATGCGGGTTTTCTGTATGCTCAGTGTAGCCGACACATTTTACCGGAGTTATGTAACCTGGATGCAGAGTGATGAAGTTTCCAGGAGTTCTGTATGTTGAATGTAGAGAGAAGCTGAATCCCAGTGTTCTGTACCCTGGGACTAGGCATATGTGTTGTATGGCATTCCTGTAGCCTGTATTTAGCCGACACAGCTTATGGGAGCTCTGTTACCTGGATGTAGAGAGACGCAGTTTAAAGGAGTTTTCTATCCTTGGTGTAGTTAGGAGCTGTTTACAGGAGTTCTTTATCCTGGAATTACTCATTCGCTACATGCGGGTTTGCTGTATCCTTATGTAGGAGATACTAACAGATACAGAACAGTTCTGTAGCCTAGGAGTAGGCATTCGCTACCTGCGGATTTTCTGTATGCTCAGTGCAGCAGACACAGCTTATGGGGGTTCTGTAACCTGGATGTAGAGAGACACAGTTTACCAAAGTTTTATAGCTGGGTGTAGCGAGAAGCTGTTTCCAAGAGTTCTGCAGCCTGGCAATGGCCTACGCAGTGTATGGGTTTTCTGTATCCTGAGTTTAAAGAGAAGCAGCTTATGGGTGTTAGTTACCTGGATGTACAGAGTAGCCGTTTCCAGGAGTTCTCTACTGTTGATGTAGAGAGTACTGATTACTGGAATTAGGATTTTGCTATATGCGCATTTTCTGTATGCTGAGTGTAGCAGATGCAGCATATGGGAGTTCTGTAACCTGGATGTAGAGAGATGCAGTTTACCAGAGTTCTGTATCTGGGTGTAGTGAGAAGCTGTTTTGAAAAGTTATGAGTCCTCGCAATAGGCATACGCAATATATGGGATTCCTTTATCCTGAGTGTAGGAAACGCAGCTTATGGGAGCTCTGTTACCTGGATATAGGGAGACGCAGTTTCCAGTAGTTTTCTATCCTTGGTGTAGAGAGGAGCTGTTTACAGGAGTTCTTTATCCTGGAATTACTAATTTGCTACATGCGGGTTTACTGTATCCTTATGAAGGAGATGCAGCTTACAGGTGTTCTGTAACCTGGGTGTAGAGAGATGCAGTATCCAGGAGTTCTGTATGTGGAATGTAGAGAGAAGCTGTTTCCCAGTGTTCTGTAACCTGGGAGTAGGCATTCGCTATATGCGGGATTTCTGTATGCTCAGTGTAGCACACATAGCTTATGGGTGTTCTGTTACCTGGATGTAGTGACATGCAATTTACCAGAGTTCTGTATATGGGTGTAGGGAGAAGCTGTTTCCTGGAGTTCTGCAGCATAGAATTAGGCATATGCTGTATATTGGATTCCTGTAGCTCTAGTGTAGCAGACGCAGCTTATTGGAGTCTGTAACTTGGATGTAGAGAGACGCAGTTTACCAGAGTTCTGTATCTGGTGTAGGGAGAAGCTGTTTCCGAGAGTTTTGAGGCTGGCAATGGGCATACGCAGTGTATGGGATTTCTGTATCCTGAGTGCAGGAGAGACAGTTAATGTGAGCTCTGTTGTCTGGATGCAGAGAAACACAGTTTCCAGTAGTTCTCTATCCTTGGTGTAGAGAGGAGCTGTTTACTGGATTTCTCTAGCCTGTAATTAGGCATTCTCTATATGTGGGTTTTCTGTTTCCTTAGGAGATGCAGATTACGGGGATTCTATAACCTAAGTGTACAGAGATGGAGTATCCAGGAGTTCTGTATGTTGAATGTAGAGAGAAGCTGTTTCCAAGATTTCTATAGCCTGGGAGTAGGCATTTGCCCTATGCGGGTTTTGTGTATGCTGAGTGTAGGAGACGTAGCTTATGGGAGTTGTGTAACGTGGATGTAGTGAGATGCAGTTTACCACACTTCGGTATCTGGGTGTACGGAGAAGCTGTTTCCTAGAGTAACCTGGATAGAGAGAGAGACAGTTTACCAGAGTTCTGTATCTGGGTGTAGGAAGAAGCTGTTTCTAAGAGTTCTGCAGGCTGGCAATGGGCATACGCAGTGTATGTTATTTCCGTATCCTGAGTGTAGCAGACAAAGCTTATAGGAGCTCTGTTACCTGGATGTAGAGAGACGCAGTTTCCAGTAGTTCTCTATCCTTGGTGTAGAGAGGAGCTCTTTACCAGTGTTCTGTAGCCTGGAATTAGGAATTAGCTATATGCGGGTTTTCTGTATGCTCAGTGTAGCCAACATATCATACCGGAGTTCTGTAACCTGGATGTAGAGTGATGCAGTTTCCAAGAGTTCTGTATGTTGAATGTAGAGAGAAGCTGTTTCCCAGAGTTCTGTACCCTGTTAGTAGGCATACGTGGTGTATGGCATTCTTGTAGCCTGAGTGTAGCAGACACAGCTTATGGGAGCTCTTGTATCTGGATGTTGAGAGACGCAGTTTAAAGGAGTTCTCTATCCTTGGTGTAGTTAGGAGCTGTTTACAGGAGTTCTTTATCCTGGAATTACTCATTTGCTACATGCGGGTTTGCTGTATCCTTATATAGGAGATGCAGCTTACAGGAGTTCTGTATCCGAAGTGTACAGAGATGCAATTTCCAGGAGTTCTGTATGTTGAAAGCAGAGAGAAGCTGTTTTCAAGAGTTCTTTAGCCTGGCAATGTGCATACGCAGTGTATGGGATTTCGAATCCTGAGTGTAGCAGACAAAGCTTATGGGAACTCTGTTACTGGATGTAGAGAAACACAGTTTCCCATAGTTCTCTATCCTTGGAGTTAGAGGAGCTGTTTACCGATGTTCTGTAGCTTGGAATTAGGAATTAGCTATATGCGGGTTTTCTGTATGCTCAGTGTAGCAGACACGGCTAATGGGAGTTCTGTAACCTGGATGTAGAGAGGAGACACATTTTACCGGAGTTCTGTATCTGGGTATAGTGAGAAGCTGTTTCGAAAGGTTCTGAGGCTTCACAATAGGCATACGCAATACATAGGATTGCTGTAGCCTGAGTGTAGGAGACGCAGCTTATGTGAGCTCTGTTACCTGGATATAGAGAGAAGCAATTTCCAAGAGTTGGCTATCCTTGGTGTAGAGAGAAGCTGTTTATAGGATTTCTGTCTACCGGAATAAGGCATTCACTATATGCGGGTTTTTCTGTTTCCTGAGTGTAGAAGATGCAGATTACGGGAGTTCTGTAACCTGGGTGTAGAGAGATGCAGTATCCAGGAGTTCTGTATGCGGAATGAAGAGAGAAGCTGTTTCCAAGTGTTCTGTAGCCTGGGAGTAGGCATTCGGTATATGCGGGTTTTCTGTATGCTAAGAGAAGAAGATGCAGATTATGGGAATTCTATATCCTAACTGTAGAGAGATGGAGTATTCAGGAGTTCTGTACATTGAATGTATAGAGAAGCTGTTTCCAATAGTTCTGTAGCCTGGGAGTAGGCATTCACTATATGTGGGTTTTCGGTATGCTGAATGTAGCCGACGCAGCTCACAGCACTTCTGTAACCTGGGTGTATACTGATGCAATTTCCAAGAGTTCTGTATGTTGAATGCAGAGAGAAGCTGTTTCAAAGAGTTCTGTAACCTAGGATGAGGCACATGTGGAGAATTAGTGCTTACTGTTAGGATTGAGGTTAGAGCTGGGTTTAAGATTACTGAGAATGCAAGGGTTTTGTTTGCATTTGATGAGATCTACGATTAGTGATATAGTTACAGTTAGGGCTAGGATTAGAATTAGGATTAAATTTATGTCTATGTTATTTTTAGGACTAGGGCTAGGATTAATGGTTAGAGTGAGGTTTAGGGTTAGAGTTAGGTTGAGGGATAGGGCTAAATTGATGGCTACTGTCAAGATTATGTCCCTTTACCGGTGCCGCAACTCAATAGGCTAATCCTCTGCCTGTGGCACTGGCACACCAGTTTCTAGTCCCAGTTGGGGCGCTGGATTCTGTCCTGGTTGCCCCTCTTCCAGGCCAGCTCTCTGCTGTGGCCCAGGAGTGTGGTGGAGGATGGCCCAAGTCCTTGGTCCCTGCACCTGCATGGGAGACCAGGAGAAGCACCTGGCTCCTGGCTTCGGATCAGCATGATGCACCGGCTGCAGCACACCAGCCGTGGCGGCCATTGGAGGGTGAACCAACGGCAAAAAGGAAGACCTTTCTCTCTGTCTCTCTCTCTCTCACTGTCCACTCTGCTGTCAAAAAAAAAAAAAACAAAAAAAGATTATGTCCCTTGATAGGGTTACAGTTAGGGTTAGAATTAAGATTAGAACTAGGGTTATGTTATGTTTAGGATTATGGTTAGGATTAGTGGTTAAAGTGAGGATTAGGACTAGAGTTAAGTAAGGGTTGGCCTAAGTTGATGGCTAGTGTGAGGTTCAGGCCCAGGGTAGGGTTAGGTTTAGGGTTAGAGTTAGGTTTAGGATTACTTTAAGGATTATGATGAGAGCTAGGGTGATGCTATGATAAGGATTAGAATTAGTCCTTAGTGTTAGTATTTGGAATAGAATTAGACTTAGAATTAGGGCTATGGCAATGTCTACTGTGAAGTTAGGGTTGGGACTAGTGATAAGGTTAGAGTAAGGGTTAGGTTTAGGGCCAGGGAATGGGCTAGAGATATGCTATAGTTAGTGTAAGTGTTAAGATTATTGGTTAGGCTGAAAGTTAGGGATAGAGTAAGGTTTATCTCCAAGGCTAAGATGAGGGCTGCTGTTAAATTTAGGTAGATGGGCCAGTGCCACGGCTCAATTGGCTAATCCTCCATCTGTGGCACCAGCACCCCAGGCTCTAGTCTTTGTTGGGGCACCAGATTCTGTCCTGGTTGCTCCTCTTCCAGTCCAGCTCTTTCCTGTGGCCCAGGAAGGCAGTGGAGGATGGCCCAAGTGCTTGGGCCCTGCACCTACATGGGAGATCAGGAGAAAGCACCTGGCTCCTGGCTTCAGATTGGTACAGTGCACTGGCCACAGTGTGCTGGCCATAGCGGCCATTTGGGGGGTGAACCAATGGAAGGAAGACCTTTCTCTCTGTCTCTCTCTCTCACTGTCTAACTCTGCCTGTCAAAAAAAAATAATAAAAGATTAAAAAAAAGATTTAGGTAGATGCCCAAGATTAGGTTAAGGGTTAGGGTTATTATTAGGGTTAGGATTACAAATCCTGCTCAGGATATGATATGGTTATTGTTAGGTTTAGTATTAGTGGCTATGGTTAGGGTTAGAGTTAGAATTAGATTTAGAGTTGTGGCTAATTCAAGGCCAAGTGTCATGATTAGGCTGAGGCCTATGGTTATATTAAAGTTAGGGTTTGGTTTAGGATTTGGATTAGGGATATGTCACCATTAGGGTTAAGGTTAGAATTAGTGCTTATTATTGGAGTGAGGGCTAAACTTAGTTTTATGACTACTATGAATGTGATGGCTAGTATTTTGATTTGTGCAAGAATTAAGGTTAGTATTAAAGTTAGAGTTAGGTCTAGGAATATTTATAGATCTATGCTATAGTTAGAGTTTGAATTAGTGGTTAGTGTCAGGTTTACTACTAGTGTTAAGTTTACAACTAGGACTGAGAGAGGTAGTGTAGGTTAGGGCAAGAAGTAGGTTTAGGATTAGGGCAAGGGAGAGGGTAATGGCTATGCTAGTGTTAGGATTAGGGTCAGAATTAGTGGATTATGTTAGGGTTTGACTAAAGTTAGATTTAGATGTTTGGCTAATGCAAGGGCTTTTGTGCAGAATTGGGTGAGAGGTTTGCTTAGGGTTAATGTTTCAATTAGGGTTAGTGTTAGGATTAGTACAAGGGATATGCTCTGTTTAGTGTTAAGATTAGGGTTGGTGGTTACTGTGACATTTAGGGCTACTGGTGGATTTTAGGCTAGGACTAAATAGAGGGCTACTGTGAGATACAGTGCTAGGATAAGAGTTGGGATTAGAGTTATGATTAGAGCTAAGGCTATGGTATGCTTATGATTATGGTAGGATTTTAGTGTTTAGGATGAGGATTATGGCTACAGTTAGGTTTAAGGCTAGAGCCTTAAAGGCTAGAGAGTGGTTACCTCACAGGTTAAATTTAAGGATATGGTTAATTTGAGGGTTAATTGAGGTTTAGGACTACAACAAACGTGAAGACTCGTGTGCATTAGGATGAGAGCTAGTGTTACAGTTAGCATTCGATTTAGGGTTAGGTTTAGGATTTAGGGTTAGCTCTATGTTACAGTTAGGATTAAGGTTAGAATTAGTGATTACTGTTAGGGTTTGTGCTACAGTTAAGTTTATGCCTAGGGCTAAAGAGAGAGCTAGTGGAGATTTAGGTCTCGAGTTAATGTTAGGGTTAGGGTTAGGGTCAGGGTGATGTTTAGGGTTACAGCTATGCTATTTTTAGGTTTAGGGTTAGAATTCATGATTAATGTTAGTCTTGGGGCTAGAGATAATTTTAGGACTACTGTGAATGAGATGGCTATCATGTGGATATGGTTGAGAGCTTTGGTTAGCTTTAGCTTTCAAGTTTGGGTTCAAGTTTGGGTTGAGATAAAGGTTAGAGATTGGTGTAGGATTAGGGTTTGGTTTATGCTATGGTAAGGGTTAGTTTTTAGTCTTAGGGTTACTGCTAGAGTTAAGTTAATGACTAAGGATAAGGGGAGAACTAGTGTGATGGTTAAGGCCAGGTTTCAGTTAGGGTTAGGGTTTAGGGTTTAGGGTTAGGGTTATGGTGAGATTTATGGCTATGGCTATACTACAGTTATGATTTGGGTTAGAATTAGTAGTTAGTGTTAGGTTTATGTTTCATGTTAAGTTTAGGACTATGGTTAATGTTCAGGCTTGGTTGTAGATTTGGGCAAGAGCTATGGTTAGAGTTAGGCTTACAATTAATATTAGGGCTGGGTCTGTGTCCTGGTTGGTGATAGGGTTTTTAGTATTAGCATTACCATCAGGGTTAGGGCTAGAGTTTAAAAAAGGTAGAGCTAATTTGAGGGTTAGTATGACGTATAGTGCCAGGGCTAGTGTTAGCGTTAGGGCTATGGTAAGGGTTAGAATTATGATTACAGCTAGGGCTATGCAATGCATGGAATTAGGGTTAGGTTTAGTGGTTAGGGTGAGGTGTACACTAGATTTATATTTATTTTTTTAATTAAACTTTTATTTAATGAATATAAATTTCCAAAGTACAGCTTATGGGTTACAATGGCTTCCCCCTCCCAAAACTTCCCTCCCACCCACAACCCTCCCCCCTCCCACTCCCTCTCCCCTTCCTATCACATCATGATTCATTTTCAATTCTCTTTATATACAAAAGATCAGTTTTGTATATATTAGGTAACGATTTCAAAAGTTTTCCCCCATATAGCAACACAAAGTGAAAAAAAAAATACTGTTGGAGTACTAGTTATAGCTTTAAATAAAAGTGTACAGCACATTAAAGACAGAGATCCTACATAATTTTTTTTAAATTAATTAATTTTCTATGCCATTTCCAATTTAACACCAGGTTGTTTTTTTTTTCATTTCCAATTATCTTTATATACAGAAGATCGATTCAGTATGTAATTAGTAAAGATCTCATCAGTTTGTACCCACACAGAAACACAAAGTGTAAATATACTGTTTCAGTACTAGTTATAGCATCACTGCACATTAGACAACACATTAAGGACAGATCCCACATGAGATGTAAGTACACAGTGACTCCTGTTGCTGACTTAACAATTTGACACTCCTGTTCATGGCGTCAGTAATCTCCCTAGGCTCTAGTCATAAGTTGCCAGGGCTATGGAAGCCTTTAGAGTTCGCTGACTTTGATCTTGTTCCGATAGGGTCACAGTCAAAGTGGAAGTTCTCTCCTCCCTTCAGAGAAAGGTACCTCCTTCTTTGATGGCCCCATTCTTTCCATTGCGATCTCACTAACAGAGATCTTTCATTTAGGTCTTCTTCTTTTTTTCTTTTCCATGGTATCTTGGCTTTCCATGCCTACAATACTCTCATGGGCTCTTCAGCCAGGTCTGAATGCCTTAAGGGCTGATTCTGAGGCCAGAGTGTTGTTTAGGACATCTGCCATTCTATGAGTCTGCTGTGTATCCCACTTCACATGTTGGATCTTTCTCTCCCTTTTTGATTCTATCAGTTAGTATAAGCAGACACTTGTCTTGTTTGTGTGATCCCTTTGATTTTTAGACCTATCAGAGCCATCAATTGTGAACTGAAATTGATCACTTGGACTAGTGAGATGGCATTGGTACATGCCACCTTGATGGGATTGTATTGGAATACCCTGGCACATTTCTAACTCCATCATTTGGGGCAAGACTGAATGTGCATGTCCCAAATTGTGCATCTCCTCCCTCTCTTTTTCCACTCTGAAATTTAACAGGGATCACTTTTCAGTTAAAATTTCAACACCTAAGAATAATTGTGTGTTAATTACAGAGTTCAACCACTAGTACTAGAACAGCAACAACAACAACAAATACTAAAAAGGATAAAGTATTACATTGTACATCTAGAGTCAGGACAAAAGCTGATCAGGTCATTGTTTCTTATAGTGTCCATTTCACTTCAACAGGTTGCCCCTTTGGTGCTCAGTTGTCGCCGATCAGGGAAAACAAATGATATTTGTCTCTTTGGGACTGGCCTAATTCACTCAGCATGATGTTTTCCAGATCCCTCCATCTTGTTGCAAATAATTGGGTTTCATTGTTCCTTACTGCTGTATAATATTCTATGGAGTACATGTCCCATAATTTCTTTATCCAGTCTACTGTTGATGGGCATTTGGGTTGGTTCCAGGTCTTAGCTATTGTGAATTGAGCTGCAATAAACATTAATGTGCAGATGGCTTTTTTATTAGCCAAATTAATTTCCTTTGGGTAAATTCCAAGGAGTGGGATGGCTGGGTTGTATGGCAGGGTTATGTTCAGGTTTCTGAGGAATCTCCAGACTGACTTCCATAGTGGCTTTACCAGTTTGCATTTTCACCTACAGTGGGTTAGTGTCCCTTTTTCACCACATCCTCTCCAGCATCTATTATTGGTAGATTTCTGTATGTGAGCCATTCTCACCGGGGTGAGATGGAACCTCATTGTGGTTTTGATTTGCATTTCTCTGATTGCTAGTGATCTTGAACATTTTTTCATGTGTCTGTTGGCCATTTGGATTTCCTCTTTGGAAAAATGATTATTGAGGTCCTTGGCCCATCTCTTCAGTGGGTTGTTTGTTCTGTTGTTGTGGATTTTCTTGATTTCTTTGTAGATTCTGGTTATCAACCCTTTATCTGTTGCATAGTTTGCAAATATTTTTTCCCATTCTGTCGGTTGCCTCTTCACTTTCCTGACTGTTTCTTTTGAAGTACAGAAACTTCTCAATTTGATGCAATCCCAAATATTAATTTTGGTTTTGACTGCCTGTGCTCCTGGGGTCTTTTCCAAGAAGTCTTTGCCTGTACCTATATCTTGCAGGGTTTCTCCAATGCTCTCTAATAATTTGATGGTTTCGGGTCGCAGATTTAAGTCTTTAATCCACGTTGAGTGAATTTTTGTGTAAGGTGAAAGGTATGGGTCTTGCTTCAGGCTTCTGCATGTGGAAATCCAATTTTCCCAGCACCATTTATTGAATAGACTGTCCTTATTCCAGGGATTAGTTTTGGATCTTTGATCAAATTTAAGTTGGCTGTAGATGTTTGGATTTATTTCTGGTGTTTCTATTCTGTTCCATTGGTCTATCCATCTGTTTCTGTACCAGTACCATGCTGTTTTGATGACAACTGCCCTGTAGTATGCCCTGAAATCTGGGATTGTGATGCCTCTGGCTTTGTTTTTGTTGTACAAGATTGCTTTGGCTATTCGAGGTCTTCTGTGTCTCCATATGAATTTCAGCATCATTTTTTCCAGATCTGAGAAGAAGGTCTTCGGTATCTTGATTGGTATTGCATTGAATGTATAAATTGCTTTTGGGAGAATAGACATTTTGATGATATTGATTCTTCCAATCCATGAGCATGGAAGATTTTTCCATTTTTTTGTATCCTCTTCTATTTCTTTCTTTAAGGTTTTGTAATTTTCATCGTAGAGATCTTTAACGTCCTTGGTTAAGTTTATTCCAAGGTATTTGATTGTTTTTGTAGCTATTGTGAATGGGATTCATCTTAGAAGTTCTTCCTCAGATGTGGCATTGCCTGTGTATACAAAGGCTCTTGATTTTTGTGCATTGATTTTATATCCTGCTACTTTGCCAAACTCTTCGATGAGTTCCAGTAGTCTCTTAGTAGAGTTCTTTGGGTCCCCTAAATAAAGAATCATATCATCTGCAAAGAGGGATAGTTTGAGTTCTTCCTTCCCGATTTGTATCCCTTTAATTTCTTTTTCTTGCCTAATAGCTCTGGCTAAAACTTCCAGAACTATATTGAATAGCAGTGGTGAGAGTGGGCATCCCTGTCTGGTACCAGATCTCAGCGGAAATGCTTCCAACTTTTCCCCATTCAATAGGATGTTGGCCGTGGGTTTTTCATATATTGCTTTGATTGTATTGAGGAATGTTCCTTCCATACCCAGTTTGCTTAGAGTTTTCATCATGAAAGGGTGTTGTATTTTATCAAATGCTTTCTCTGCGTCTATTGAGAGAATCATATGGTTTTTCTTCTGCAGCCTGTTAATGTGGTGTATTACGTTGATTGTTTTGCGGACGTTGAACCATCCTTGCATACCAGGGATAAATCCCACTTGGTCTGGGTGGATGATCTTTCTGATGTGTTGTTGCATTCTATTGGCCAGAATTTTATTGAGGATTTTTGCATCTATGTTCATCAGGGATATTGGTCTGTAATTCTCTTTCAATGCTGCATCTTTCTCCGGCTTAGGAATTAAGGTGATGCTGGCTTCATAGAAAGAATTTGGGAGGATTCCCTCTTTTTCGAGTGTTCTGAATAGTTTGAGAAGAATTGGAGTTAGTTCTTCTCTAAATGTCTGGTAGAACTCAGCGGTGAATCCATCTGGTCCTGGGCTTTTCTTTGTTGGGAGGGCCTTTATTACTGTTTCAATTTCTGTGTCAGTTATGGGTCTGTTTAGGTTTCCTATGTCTTCCTGGCTCAATTTAGGTAGGTTGTATGTGTCCAAGAAACTGTCCATTTCTGATAGATTTCCCTGTTTGCTGGCATACAAGTCCTTGTAGTAATTTCTGATGATTCTTTTTATTTCTGTGGTGTCTGTTGTTCGTTTCCTTTTTCATCTCTGATCCTATTGATTTGGGTCTTTTCTCTTCTTTTTTTAGTGAGTTGGGCCAATGGGGTGTCAATTTTGTTTATTTTTTCAAAAAACCAGCTCCTTGTTTGGCTGATTTTTTGTAATGTTTTTTTGGATTCAATCCTGTTGATTTCTTCTTTGATTTTAATTATTTCCCTTCTTCTACTGGGTTTGGGTTTGGTTTGCTGCAGATTTTCTAGATCCTTGAGATGACTTGAAAGCTCATCTATTTGGTGCCTCTCCAATTTCTTGATGTAGGCACCTATTGATATAAACTTTCCTCTTAACACTGCTTTTGTTGTATCCCACAGGTTTTGGTATTTTGTGCTGTTATCCTCATTTACTTCCAGAAAATTTTTGATTTCTCTTTTAATTTCTTCTATGACCCATTGTTCATTCAGGAGCATGTTGTTCAATCTCCATGTGTTTGCACGTGCTCTAGGGATTCCCGAGTTGCTAATTTCCAATTTCATTCCTTTGTGGTCTGAGAAGCTGCATGGTATGATTCTAATTCTTTTGAATTTGCTGAGACTTGCTTTATGGCCTAGTATGTGGTCAATCCTAGAGAAGGTTCTATATACTGCTGAGAAGAATGTAAAGTCCTTAGATGTAGGATGAAATGTTCTGTAGATATCTGTTAGATCCATTTGGGCTATAGTGTCATTTAAATCTGCTGTCTCCTTGTTGATCTTCTGTCCTGTTGATCTGTCTATCTCTGAGAGTGGAGTATTGAAGTCCCCCAGTACTATTGTATTGGGGTCTAAGTCTCCCTTTAAGTCCCTTCACAAGCCTTTTAAATAAGCTGGTGCCCTGTGATTAGGTGCATATACATTGATAATCGTTATATCTTCCTGTTGAATGGATCCCTTAATCATTAAATAGTGCCCCTCTTTGTCTCTCCTGACAGTTTTTGTGGTAAAGTTTATGTTGTCCGATATTAAGATGGCTACGCCCGCTCTTTTTTCATTTCTGTTGGCATGGTATATCTTTTTCCAGCCTTTCACTTTCAGTCTGTATGGATCATTGTTGGAAAGATGAGTTTCTTGTAAGCAGCAAAAAGATGGGTTTTGTTCCTTAATCCAATCAGCCAGTCGGTGTCTTTTAACTGGACAGTTCAAGCCATTAACATTCAATGTGACTATTGAGAAGGAGTAACTTTGCCCTGCCATTTGCCAAAGATATTTTCTAATATCTGGTTTGAGATTCCTGTGATCTTTTGCTGTGAGGTTTCCTTCCTTTACCTTCCTTCATATTGGTGACCATGTTTCTGTGTTTCTGTATGTAACACATCTTTAAGCATCTTCTGCAGGGCTGGACGAGTGGCGACAAATTCTTTCAATTTCTGTTTGCTGTGAAAGGTCTTTATTTCACCTTCATTCACAAATGAGAGCTTTGCAGGATATAATATTCTGGGCTGGCAGTTTTTCTCTCTTAGTACCTGGGCTATATCTCGCCATTCTCTCCTGGCTTGTAGGGTTTCTGATGAGAAGTCAGCTGTAAGTCTAATTGGAGATCCTCTGAGAGTAATCTGGCGTTTCTATCTTGCACATTTTAGGATCTTTTCTTTATGTTTCACTGTGGTGAATTTGATTACGACGTGTCGTGGTGAGGATCTCTTTTGATCATGTTTATTAGGGGTTCTATGAGCTTCCTGTACTAGGATGTCTCTGTCCTTCTCCAAACCTGGGAAATTTTCTGCTAGTATCTCACTAAAAAGGCCTTCTAATCCTTTCTCCCTTTCCATGCCTTCAGGAACTCCTAGAACCCAAATGTTGGGTTTTTTAATAGTATCCTGTAGATTCCTGACAGTATTTTTTAGATTTCTGATTTCTTCTTCTTTTCTTGTTTTGACTGTTTCCTTTCCTGTTCTCTGTCTTCTAATTCTGATATTCTCTCTTCTGCTTCACCCATTCTGTTTTTAAGGCTCTCTAATGTGTTTGCCATTTGATCTATTGAGTTCTTCATTTCATTGTGTTTTTTTGTCACTATCTCATTTTATGTTCTACTAGTTGTTTCATTTCATTTTGATTTCTCCTTAATATTTCATTTTCACGGGAGAGATTTTCTATCTTGTCCATTAAGGATTTCTGTAGTTCAAGAATTTGTTTTTGAGAACTTCTTAATGTTCTTATCAATTTTTTGAGATCTGCTTCTTGCATTTCCTCTATCTCTTCATCTTCATTATCTTGCATTGGCATGTTTTTCTCATTTGGGGGCGTCATAGTGTCTTCCTTGCTCTTGTTACCTCGGCTTCTATGTTTGTTGTTTGGCATGTTGGAGATAATTTATGGTGGTTTTTTTTTTTACTCAGTTGGGAGTGGAGTTGAGGGTAGTTGAAATCTGGCCTCTGTGAGTATTCGTTTGATCTACCCCTGGGACCACACAAAGAGTTTATGCAGCCCTCAATGTGTTCTCGAGTTTTGCTAAAGTTACTGAGTTTGGCTGCGCTTTACATATGTAAAATCGCGGTGCTCTTTGTTTTGCTTGGTGAGTGAAGGGAGAGGCTTCTGTTCCCCCCCCCCCCAATGTCTCGGGTTTCTGAGGTCTTACCCTCCTCCATTGGTTCCCGTGCTTGCGAGATTCTGTGGCTCGTCTCCCGCCGCTCGGCTCCTCTCCCGCCGCTCGGCTCATCTCCCGCCGCTCGGATCGTCTCCCGCGGTTGGTTTTCCATGCGGTGGGCTCCCTGTAGGTCTTCTGTGTCACATCTACTGGATCTGGAAGCGTTTCCTCTGCAGTTTTTTTCTTGAGTCTTTTCCTGAGGCTACAGTAATTCCACTTTTATGAAACTTTATTTTCCCAAACTACGGCGCACGCCCTCACTATCCGCCATCTTGGCTCCGCCCCCCTAGATTTATATTTAATTCCATTGCTGAGTTGATATCTAGTGTGTGGTTTAGGCCTCAGGATAAGGTTAGAAAATGCTCATCTTACCACCTAATTCTAACCCTAATTCAAAAAGTAGCACAGACCTAAGCCTAAGCCTAATCCTAAACTTATCCTAATCCTAACCTTAACCCTAATCCTAGCTGTCACCCAAATCCACACATCAACATTTTCATTGACAGTAGTCCTAAACCTAACTCTAACCCTAATCCTAACACTAAGCACTAATTTGATCCCTAAGCCAAATGGTAGCATAACTCTATTCATAAAATGAACCCTAACACTAACATAACCCTAATCCTCATACTAACTCTAACACTAAGCCTCACCTTAGCCAAAGCCCTAAACCTAATCAAGCCCTAACAATAAACAATAATCCTAACATTAACACTAGTAGTAGCATTGACCTAGCTCTAATCCTAACCATAACTCTAACTGTAACCATAACCCTAACCTTAGTTTTGCCCCAACCCTCAAGTAGCCCTTGTCTTAGCCCTAGTCCAAAATCTAATTCAAGCCCTAATCCAACAATAACCACTAAATCAATAATTACCATAGCATTTCCCTAACTCTAATTGTAATCCTAAAGTTAACTCTAATCCTAACTCTATCCCATGTCCTAAACCTCACACTAGCCATTAATTCAGCCCTACACTTAAACCTAACTATAGCCGCAATCCTCTCCACAACTAAACCTAACAGTAATCATCCATAGCATAGCTCTAGCTCTAATCATAATCCTAACCCTAAACCTAACTCAAACCCTAGCTCTCATACAAATCCACATACTAGACCTCACATTCACAACAGTCTTAAAGCTAATCCAAGCCTTAATCCTAACACGAAGCACGAATTCTATCCCTAAACCTAATGGTAGCATAGCCCTAACTCCGACCACAAACCTAGCCCTAATTCTGATCTATTCTTAGGTCTCATACTAACTCACACCAATCCTCATTTTAGCCCAATCCTTAAGCCTTCCTAGCCCAAGCCCTCACCCTAACCAATAATCTTAACATTAACACTAACCAGAGCATTGTCCTATCCCTCACCCTAACCATAGCCATAACTTTGGCCCTATGCCTCAGGTAGCCCTTGTTCTAAATCTAATTCAAGTCCTAAACCTAACATTTGCAACCAAATTCAATCCTTACCAAGCATAGCCTTAGCTCTATTTGTAATGCTAATGCTAAATCTAACCCTAATCCTTTAAGGTGCCCTAAATGTCATACTAGCCATGGACTCAGCCCTAGTATTAAAATAGCCATAGCCTTAAATATCACCCTAAACACTAACTCTAACCCTAATCCTAAGCATGGCATAACCCAAGCTCTAATCATAATCATAACTCTAATTCTAACTCTAACCCTAACCCCACTCTTTCCCTGGCACTATACCTTACACTAGCCCTAAAAGTATCATTAAATCTAATTCTAGCCTTAATCCTCAGGGTCATAAGTAATATTAACCCTAACATGAACCAGGCCATAACTCTAGTAGTGGTACTAACACTAACCCAAATCATAACTGTAACCCTAACAATGACTTTAACACCACCCCAGGCCCTAAACTCACATTAGCCATATACTCAGCCCCAACATTAAACCTAAGTCTAGCCCTAATCCTCACCCTAATCACTAATTAATGCTGATAATCAACATAGCATAGCCCTAGCTCTGATATAATCCTAAACTCTAACCATAATCTTAATCTTAGCCCTGGCACTATACTGCGCACTAATCCCCAAATTAGTCCTAGTCTTAAAATTTGACTCTAGCTCCACTCTCATGATAACCACTAATCCTAACCCTAACATTAACCAGGACATAGCCCTAGCCCTAATCTTAACACTAACCCTAATCATAACCTTAACCCTAACCCTAGCACTTGCCCAAATCCTCACACAATCCTTCACATCAGCCATAGTCCTCAATTTTCAAGATACCTAACCCTAACACTGAACACTAACTCTAACCCTAACATTTACTGCAGCATAGCTATAAGACTAAACCTCACTCCAACCATAACCCGAATCTGAACATAAACCAGAACATGAACCCTAATACTTGAACAATACCTAATAGTAACATGAAACCTAACCTTACACCTGACCCTAACCCTCACACTACTCTTGCCTTAACCCTAGCCCTAAACCTAACTCTAACCCTAACCCTCACTATGATCACTAATCTTTACCACAGCCCTAACCATATTTTAGACCTAGCTCTAATCCTAATACCAATTCTAACTATAACCCTAACACCAACCCTAACCCTAAATCTAGCCCTGGCCCTAATCTTCACACTAGCCTTTGCCTTAGCAATAGTTCTAAACTTAATTCTTCCATTAACTCCAACAGCAACCCTTAATTTTAACATTAACCTGAACCCTAGAATATCCCTAACACTAAATATAACCCTAGGCCTTGGCATAACACTAACCCCAGACTAACCCTAACACAAGCCATAGACTAAGCACAAGCCCTAAACCTAACTCTAGTCATAATTCTCATGATAATAGCTAATCCCAACACTAACACTAACCATAGCAATCTCCTACCGCTAATCTTAAACCTAACTCTAACTCTTGCCCTTAAACTAACCCTAACCCTGGCCCTAGGCATCACACTAATAAATGTCTTAGCCCTAGTCCTAAACTTAACTCTAGCTCAATCCCTAACACTCACCACTAATGCTAACAATAACTCTAAATATAGCATAACCCTAACACTAATCTTAAAGTTAAACCTAACTCTAATCCTAACCCTAACTTTAACAATATCCTAGCTCTAAATCTCATACTAATAAGTGCTATCCTTATCCTAAACATAATTCTAGCCCCAACCCTCACCCTCACCTTAACCACTAATGATAACCCTAACACTAACCTTAACATAGCTGTAGACCTAACCATAACCATAACCCTAACTCTAACTCTATCCCTAGCCATGACACTAACCCTCACTTTAGCACTCATCTTAATGCTTTTCTTAAATATAATTCTAGCCCTAACCCCAACACTAACCAATAATTCTAACTCTATCTGTAGTATAAACCTAACCCTAAAACACAAACTAACCATAACCCTAACACAAACCTAGGCTCTAAACCTCACACTAGCCATAAACTAGCCCCAGTATTAAACCTAACATGAGCTCTAATCCTCACCCTAATCACTAATACAAATTCTAGGCTTTGACTAACTGTAAGAGTAGTCCTTGACCTATCTCAAAGCCTAAGCCTAGCTCTAGCCCTAACCACTAATCCAAACCCTAACCCTAATCATAGCATATCCCTAGCCCTAATACTAATCCTAATGCAAACCCTAACCCTAACATTAAGCCTAGCACTAACCCTACCCCTGGCCCAAAACCTTACCCTAGCTCTCACCTTAACCCTAATCCTAAACCTAACTCTAGCCCTAGACTTCAACCTAATCACTAATTCTAATTCTAACACTAAAAACTAACCTAACCTTAACCCTAAATCTATCCCTAGCCCTGGCCCTAAGCCTCATATTAGCCCTTACCTTAGCCCTATTCTAAACATAACTCCACCCTATCCATAATGCTAACCACTAATTCTATAATAACCCTAATAACCCTAACCATAGCATAACACTAACCCAAATCCTAACCCTAACCCTAACCCTAGTCCTAACCCTAACCCTAGGTCTTGGTCTAATCCTAACATTAGCCCTCACCTTATCAGAAGCTTTGCACCTAACTATAGCCCTAATCCTCACAGTTTCTACTAATTGTAAACCTATCATTAACTATAGATTAGATTTAGCTCTAATTCTAATCCTCATTCTAATGATAACCCTAACACTAACCCTAATCCTTGCCCTGGCCTTAAGCCTCACATAGCCCATGCCATAGTCCTTGCCCTAAACCTAATTCTAGACCTAACCCCAAAACTAACCCCTAATTTTAACTGTAACTCTACTCTAGTATAGCCCTAACCCTAATCTTAAACCTAGGCCTCTAACACTAATCCTAGCTCTTAACTAACACTGACCCCAGGACTTGGTCTAATCCTAACATTAGCCCTAGCCTTAGTACAAGCCCTAAACATAACTCTAGCATTAATACTCATGGTAATGACAAATTCTAACATTAATGCTAACCTTTAAATAGCCCTACAATAAACCCTAACCTTAACCCTAACTAACCCTAAACATAACCCTACCCATGGGCCTAAGACTCACACTATTCTATGCCTTTAGCCCTAGTGCTGAACCTAACTCTAACTCAATCCCTAACAATACCACTACTTCTAACAGTAACCCTAACCATAGCATAGCCATAACCTTAATCCTAAACCTAACCCTAACCATAATCCTTATTCAACCCTAAACCTAATTATAGCACTGGCCTTATCCCTCTTATAGCCCTCACTTAGTCCAAGTCCTAAAACTATCTCTAGCCCTATACCCAATATAAATGACAAATTCTAATCCTATTCCTAACTGTAGCATAGACATGACCCTAATTCTAAACTTAACCCTAGAATTTACCCTAGGGTTCATCATGACCCTAACACTAGTACAGGAATTAGCCTGAGCCCTAAACCTAACAAAAACCCTAACCCTCACCCTAATGACTAATCCTAACATTATCATTACCATAGAATAGCAATAGCCCTAATCTTAATCTTAGCCCTAACACTAACCATAGCCCTGGATCAGAGCCTCATATTAACCCTCATCTTAGCAGTAGTGCTAAATCTAATTCTAGACCTATCCATAAAAGTAACCACTAATTCTAAGAGTAACCCTAACTGTAGCATAGCCCTAACCTTAATCCTAAATCTAACCCTAAACCTAAACCTAACCCTAAGCCTTGGCCTAACTCTAACCATAACCCTGTCTTATCCCAGTCCTCAACTGAACTTGAGCCCTAACCCTCACCCTAACCACTAATCCTAAACCTAAACCTAACCCTAACCATAGCATTGCCAGGCTGTTATCCTATAATGCTAATCTTAACCATAAACTTAACTGTAACCCTTACCCTAACACTAGAACTCAGCCTAATCCTAACACTAGACATCACCTTAGCCCAACCCTAAACATAACACTAGTTCTAAACATCACCCTAACCACTAATTATAACCCCAGCTCTAACAGTAATGTAGTCTTAACTCCTAATGTTAACCCTAATCCTAAGCTAATTCTAACACTAACCCTAGTCCTTGCCCTGGCCTCAACCTCAAATCAGTCCTCACCTTACCAATAGTGCTAAACCTAACTGTAGCTCTATCTCTAACACTAATCACTAATACTAGCAATAAACCTAACCTTAGCATAGCCCTAAACTAGCCTAAACCTAGCCTGACCATAACCCAAGCCCTGGCCCCAATTTTCACACCTGTCTTCCTAAGACTAACGCTCAAGATAAACATAAGGCTAACCCTAACCCTAGCCCCAACCCTAAACCTAGCTCTAGACAAGGCCCTAGCCCTAGCCATATACCTAGCCCAAGCCCTATACCTAACCCTAACCCTAGCCTTAGCCCTAGTCCTACCCTAACGCTAAACCTAAACCTAGCTTTATCCCTAACCCTAGACCTAACCCTAAACCTAACCCTAACCCTACTGTAACACTTACCCTAGCCCTGACACTAAAACTAAACTTATCCCTAGCCCTAGCCCTAAACCTAAGCCTAAACTTAGCCCTAACACTAAACCTAGACCTAGACCTAGCCCTAAAACTAACCACAGACCTAGACGTAACCCTAACCCTAACAATAAACCTAACCCTAGAACTAGCCCTAGTCCTAGCAATAGCCCTAGCCCTAACCCTAAACATAGCCTTGCCCTAACCCTAGACATAGCCCTAACCCTAGGTCTAGAACTATACGAAAATCTATACCTAATCCTAACCCTAGCCCTAGCTCTAGTACTAGTCCTAGCCATAGCCCTAACACTAAAGGACCCAACACTAACCCTAACCCTAACTCTAAACCTAACTGAAACCCTAACCCTAAACCTAACCCTAGCCCTTGCAAAAGCTCTAACCCTAGCCGTAGCCCTAGCCCTATCCTAACTCTAACCCTAACACTACCACTAACCATAACCCTAGCCATAGCCCAGGCCTAAACCTAACCCTAACCCTAAAACTAACTATAACCCTAACCATACCCAAAAACCTAGCAATAGCCCTAGACCAACCCTAGCCTTAGCCCTATAAATAACCCTAACCCTACTCTACCACTAATTGGTAACCCTAACCCCAACCCTAGCCCTCGCCCTCACCCTAGACCTAGCCCTAACCCTAACTCTAACCTAACCTTAACCCTAACCCTAACTCTAACCCTAACTGAAACCCTAACCCTAAACCTAACCCTAACTCTACCGATTACCCTAACACTAACCTTAACTGTAACACTAACCATAAACCTAACCGTAGCCCTAGTCTAAGCCTTGGCCTAGCTCTAACCATAATCCTTGTCTTATCCCAAGTCCTTAACTGAACTTGAGCCCTAACCCTCACCCTAACCACTAATCCTAAACCTAAACCTAACCATAGCATTGCCCAGGCTGTTATCCTATAATGCTAATCTTAACCATAACCTTAACTGTAACCCTTACCCTAACACTAGAACTCAGCCTTATCCTAACACTAGACATCACCTTAGCCCAACCCTAAACATAACACTAGTTCTAATGTTAGATATAACATTAACTCTAACCCATGATTAGCCCTAGCCCTAACTCTAGCACTAACACTATCCCTAGTCACAGTCCATACCCTAGCCCTACCCCTACCCCCTAACCCTAACCCTAGGACAACCCTAGACGTAACATTCACCCTAAACCTAACTGTAAACCTAACCCTACCCCAACCTTAACCTTAGCCCTCATCTTAGCCCTAGACCTAACCCTAACACTAACCCACGCCTAGCCCTAGACATAACTCTAATACTAACCTTAGCCCTAGCCCTAGTCCATGCCCTAACCCTAACCCTAACCCTAGCCCTAACTAACCCCAATGCTAACCCTAACCCTAGGCCAACCCTAGACCTAACCTAACCCTAATCCTAACTCTAACCCTGACCAAAACCCTAACCCTAACCGTAACTATAACCCTTACCCTAGCCCTAACACTAAACCTAAATCTATCTCTAGCCCTAGCCTTAACCTAACCGTAAACCTAGCACTAAAACTAACCCAGCCCTAGTCCTAGCCCTAAAACTAACCACAGACCTAGACGTAACCCTAACCATAAACCTAACCCTAGCACTAGCCCTAGCTCTAGCCCAAACTCTAACCCTAAACATAGCCTTGCTCTAAACCTAGACATAGCCCTAGCCCTAGCCCTAGAACTATACCAAACTCTATACCTAATCCTAACCCTAACCCTAGCCCTAGCTCTAGTCCTAGCCCAAGCCCTAACCCTAACCCTAGGCCATGTCTAGACCTAAGAATAACCCTAACACTAACTCTAACCCTAACTGAAACCCTAACCCTAAACCTAACCCTAGCCCTTGCAAAAGTTCTAGCCCTAGCCATAGCCCTAGCCCTATCCTAACCCTAAAACCAACACTACCTCTAAGCCTAAACCTTGCCCTAGCCCTAGCCCTAAACCAAAACCTAATCATAACACTAACCATACACCTGGCCCTAGCCCTAACCAAACCCTAACCCTAACAGTAACCATAACCCTACCTCTAAACCTAACCCCAGCCCTAAACCTAGCCCTAACCCTAAACCTAGGCCAACCCTAGATCTAACACTAACCCTGTTACCTTAACCCTAGACTTAGCCCTAGACCTTACCCTAGCCCTAACCCTAGCCTTAGCCCTAGCCCTACCCTAATCCTAGCCCTAGCCCTAAGCCTAAGCCTAAGCCTAAGCCTAACCCTAGCCCTAACTCTAACCCTAACTGTAACCCTAACCCTAAACCTAGCCCTAGACCAGGCCCTAGCTCTAGCCCTAGACCTAGTCCAAGCCCTATAACTAACCCTGACCCTAAACCTAATCTAAGCTCTAGCCATAGGGTAAACCCTAACCCTAGCCCTAGCCCTAGCCCCAGCCTTAGCCCTAGTCCTACCCTAACCCTAACCCTTAACCTAGCTCTATCCATTACCTAACCCTAACCATAACTGTAACCCTTACCCTAGCCCTAACACTAAACCTAAACCTATCCATAGCCCTAGTCCTAGCCCTTAACCTAACACTAAACCTAGACCTAACACTAACCCTAGCCCAGGCCTAAAACTAACTGTAGACCTAGACGTAACTCTAACCCTAATCACAACCATAAACCTAACCCTAGCCCTAGCCAAGACCTAGCCCTAGCCCTAATCCTAACCCTAACCCTAACCCTGAACATAGCCTTGCCTTAACCCTAGCCCTAGCCCCAGAACTATACCAAACTCTATACCTAACCCTAACCCTAGGCCTAGCTCTAGTCCTAGCCCTAGCCCTAACCCTAACCCAAGGACAACTCTAGACCTAACACTAACCCTAACCCTAACTCTAACCCAAACTGAAACCCTAATCCTTAAACCTAACACTAGCCTTTGCAAAAGCTCTACCCTAGCTGTATCCCTAGCCTTATCCTAACCCTAACCCTAATACTAATACTAATTCTAACCCTAAATCTATCTCTAGTCCTAGCCCAAGCTCTAACCCTAACATTAAACCTAGCCTTAGCCTTAACCCTAAACCTAACACTAATCCTAACCATAAACCTAACCATACCCCTAAACCTAGCCATAGCCCTAGTCCAACCCTAGCCTTAGCCCTATAAATAACACCAACCCTACCCCTAGCCCTAGCACTCACCCTAGCCCTAACAATAACCCTAACCCTAACCATGCCCCTAGCCATAGTACTAGCCCTAGCCCTAGCCCTAGCCCTAACTCTAACCCTAACCCTAAACCTAGACCTAGCCCAAACCTAGACCTAGCCCTAACCTAGTCCTAGCCTTAACCCTAACCTGAACCCTAGTCCTATATGAACCCTAGCCCAAGCCCTAGTGCTAACCCTAACTGTAGTCCTAGCCCTAACCCTAACCCTAACCAAAACCCTAACCCTGACCCTAGACCTAACCCTAACCATAACCATAACACTAACCCTAACACTAGACCAGGACCTAGCCTAGCCCTAACCCTATACTTAACACTCCTCCTAAGCCTAATCCTAGCCCTTGCCAAGACCTTGCCCTAACCCTAAACCTGATCCCAAACCTAGCCCCAGGCCTAACCCTAACACTAGCCATAACCCTAGCCCTTGACCTAGCCGTAGCCCTAGCCCTAGCCCTAACCCTAATCCTAACCCTAACCCTAGTCCTAACACTAACCATAAGCCTAAACTTAACCTAGTCCTAGCCCTAACCTTAACTGAAACCCTTGCCTTAGTGCTTGCCTTAGCCCAAGCCGTAGCCCTAAACCTAAACCTATGCCTAACCCTAACCATACCCTAGCCCTAGCCCTAACCCTAGCCTTAGCCCTAATCATAGCCCTAGCCCTAAGCCTAAACCTAAGCCTAAGCCTAACCCAGACCCCAGCCCTAACCCTAACCATCACCGTTACCCTAACCCTAATCCTAGACCTAAACCAGCCCCCAGCCTTAGCCCTAGACCTTGTCCAAGCCCTAGAACTAGACCTTGCCCAAGCCCTAGCCCTAGACCTTGCCCAAGCTCTAAACCTAACCCTAACCCTAATCCAAGCCCTAGCATAAGCCCTAGGCCAAACCTTAACCCTAGCCAGAACCCTAGCCCTAGTCCGAGTCCTAACCATAACCCTAACCCTAATTGTAACCCTTACCCTAGCCCTAAACTAAACCTAAACCTAACCCTAACCCTAGCCCTAGCCCTAACCCTAACCCTAACCCTAGCCATAACCCTAGCCCTAGTCTGAGTCCTATCCCTAGCCCTAATCCTAACCCTAGTCCTAACCCTACCATAAGCCTAAACTTAACCTAGCCCTAGCCCTAACCTTAACTGAAACCCCAGACTTAGACCTTGCCCTAACCCTAGCCGTAGCCCTAACCCTAAACCTAATCCTAACACTAACCATACATCTAGCCCTAGACCTAACCCTAACCTTAACAGTAACCATAACCCTAGCCCTACCTCTAACCCTAACCCCAGCCCTAGTCATAGCCCTAGCCCTAGCCCAAACCCTAGCCCTAATCCTAACCCTAACCCTAGTCTTAACCCTAACCATAAGCCTAAACATGAACCTAGACCGAGCCCTAACCTTAACTAAAACCCTAGCCTTAGTGCTTGCCCTAGCGCTAGCCAAAGACCTAACCATACACCTAATCCTAACACCAACCGTACATCTAGCCCTAGACCTAACCCTAACCCTATCTCTAACCCTAAACCCAGCCCTAGCCCTAGCCCCAAACCTAGCCCTAGCCCTAACCCTAAACCTAACCATAACCCTAGCCATACCCCTAAACCTAGCCATAGCCCTAGCCCAACCCTAGCCTTAGCCCTATAAATAACACTAAACCTAACCCTAGCCCTAGCCCTAGACATAAACCTAACCCTAACCATAACCCTAGCCCTAGCCCTTGCCCAAACCCTAACTCTACAGATTACCCTAACACTAAACTTAATCATAACCAAATCCTAACCCTAACCCTAGCCCTAGCCTAGTGACGCAACTCTCAGTGTATTCTGCTCTATAGCCTGCAAGCTAGGATTCACCGCGGATCCCCCTCAGCTTGGCCTGTGGCTCTCAGACCCATCCTCCATCGCAGCTGTGATGCACCATTGGGTGGAAACAAGCTAGTGGGAGCTGCACTCCGCGGCGTGACTTGCAAATGGGAGCAAGCCACAGGCAGCAAAACACAGTGACTTCATTGCCTGGGCAAGGTGACTTCTATAGCCGGTGGGAAGCAGAAGAGCAACCTATCGAGGCAGGATTTCCATCGTGCCTCCATGGAGGCACTGGGACCTCAATGCTTTGCAAGCAAGCAGGGACAACCTGATAGGCACACCAACGTTCCTCTCTCACAAGCACTCACTACCGCACCATGGCTGCCCACCGCTCGGTTGTGCCCCATAACCAAGTCTGACCTGAAGTCTCCTTGCAGAGAGCAGGGACTGGGAAGCTCTGGGTGTGAGATTTAATCCTGTGGCAGAATTGTCACTTCCCTGCATACCTGTTTCCTCCATGGTGTGCACGTAGTCGAGACTGCCAAGCGAGCCCCTAAGGAGGCCAGGTGGTGCCACGGTATTCTGATCCACATACGGTGTCCGTGCACTGAATCAGCATGGGAGCAACACGGCTCCTGGAGGGTTGGCCAACCGTACATTGCAAGGTCTGCCTGCACAGGTGCACCGTGCCATCAGACTGGCCTGTCACGTGTGCCCTCGTTCCAATAAAATGTGCTGTCGGGTTCCCCCGAAGGTTTAGGAACAGCACTGCATAGCAGAAGCTCGGGAAATCACTTGTGTCCAGAACAAGTTCAGGCACCCCTTATGCACAGCGGCAACCCCACTTCATTTCACGAATGCGCAGCTCTTGGCATACGCTCAGGACGCTGAAAGGCATTGCCATGCACCTAGGAGATGCTCACTGCCTCTCCTCCGGGCAAGCAGCAGAGGCACCACAGGGCTCTCGACAGGATTCTCGTACTCCCCAACCTCAGCTCTGGAGAAGCCTGCCTCTGGGGCACACAGAGGCTCTGCGAACGAGAGTGTACGTACACCCACACCAGAAAGGCAGACTGGCTGAAGCTACTCACTTCTTGGTCCTGCTGCAAACTGGGGCCAGCCCGGAAAGTCCCTCACTGAATGAAGGGGGTGTGCTGCTCCAGGCAACGGTGAGGAAGAATGTCAAAATCCCTGGAGGGAACCTCTTCTTGGGTTACCCATCAATTCCCTACCTCCCCATGTGGAGCACTGTTTGCCTGCGACCCTGAAGCCAACTGAGCATAATGAGGACTCTCTCTGGAGCCACCGTGCTGCCAGACAGAGCCTCAGAAGCTAGTCTCTGAGAGAGTGGGGAGCAACGCAGCTCTGGGAGCATCAGCCAACTGTCCCTTGCAGACATGGGATCCACAACAACAACTGTGACATCAATCTGTGACAGTGGTGTGTTCCCACCGCAGTTGCCTGTCACGTGGATAACCAGCTGGGTGAAGCTCCGAACCAGAGTGGCACTTTGAAAAATCCAAGGAATCCACACAATACGCAAGGCTTCCCATGCATGAAAGAGAAGACCCGTTCAGGATCCAGAACCTGTTTCGGCCGGTGGACAATGTCAAAAGGAAACGGAGTGGTGAGATCGCACAGGAGAGACTGCATCACTAACCTGGCAGGAAACAGAGGCACACCCTATCTCTCGGAAGGAACCCGGAAGGCAGAACTTGTTGGAGGGATTCTGGCACCCAGGGATGGGGGTGGATGGGCAGAGGTGGGTGGGCGGGGCACGAATGAGCATCAAAACCTTTTTTTCTGGAAGCTCTGAGCCCCCAAGCACCCCATCCAGCTTCCATATGTGCAGTGGATGCTTTCTGGTACCCGGGGGCAGGGGCTGGGGCTGAGGCTGGGGCTAGGGCTGGGGTTGGGTGGGTGGGCGTGGCCCTGTCCCCCAGGCTGCTGGTGTGATTCATTCATGACCAGCAGTGTGGGCACTCATGGCAGAACTGTGGCTCTGAGTTCGGGGCTGTCACGGGAGGCCCGGAGGGGCACGTGGACTGTCTCATGATCCCCACATGAGCAGAGTGTGGGCGGTCAGGCGTTCGGTGCTGAGCTGCACCAGGGCCCCTCACGTGAGCCCTGTTGGCCAGGGGGGGTGGCAGTGCAGAGCAATGCGGGGCTGCTTGCGCGTGGAGGCCCACGGGCAGCAAGCTGCCGTGTGCATACCGCCGGGCCTGGCACTCCAGGCTGCCTGGACAGATGTGTAGTGGCTTGTCCAAGCCAAGGGCTCCAGCCTGCCTTCTGAGAATCCTGAGGTTACTGGGCTCTGCTCCGGGGCTGCGCCTCAGCCCCCTCTCTCGGGTCTCGGGGTCAGGCGTTCGAAACCCATACCCGCTTCAGGCCCCCATCCTCCTGGCCCGCAGCTGCCCACCACCCAAATGGCAGCCTCATCCTCCAGTTCTGGGTCTCAGCGGGGATGGCCCCCAGATTACATGTTGCATGAAGGCCAAGAGCTGAAGGCTAGCAGAGGGGCCCCCTAGCCCGGGAACGGAAACCCTGTGCGCGGCTTAGCTCACAGAGACTGAGACAGAGACCAGGAGAGAGACTGGCCGGTGCTCCGGCAGGCTAAGAGGCCTTAGGCTTGGGGCCTGGGGACAGCCCCCTGAAGCTTTGTGGGCAGCCTGGAGGCCCGTGAGCTCTAGAGCAGGGCCTAGGGCAGTGAGTTAGCTGTCAGGGTGGGAGGCACTCGCACAGTGCTGCGCAGCCCAAGATGGCGCGTTGGGGACAGGGCTGAGCTCAGGTGCCCGGCCGAATGCAGGGCCGAATGCAGGCCGCGGCTTGAGTGGCCTGCGGTCAGGCCAGCAGGCCTGGCCGCGTGGGGCTTGCTCTGCCTCTCGCCCGCCCCAGGGCACGAAAGAGCCAGCTCGGCGCTCCAGAGGGGCCCCAAGTCCTACATATAGTCTGAGCCCGGCCTCTGGAGGCCACAGGCACATGCCTGCGGGCACGAGCGAGTCATCTAAAGCTTCTCTTGGGGAAGCTCTGGGCCCCCGCGCTCCCAAGCGTCTTGCGCATGTGCAGTGTATGCTTTCAGGCACCTGGGGAGAGGGGTTGGGCCTGGGGCCTGGGCCTGGTCGTGGGCTGGAGCTGGGGTGGGTGGGTGGACGTGGCCCTCTCCCCCAGGCTGCTGGTGTGATCCATTCGCGACCAGCAGTGTGGGCACTCATGGCAGAACTGTGGCTCTGAGTTCGGGGCTGTCACGGGAGGCCCGGAGAGGCATGTGGACTGTCTCATGATCCCCGCGTGAGCAGAGCATGTGCGGTCATGCATTCGGTGCTGAGCAGCGCCTGGGTCCCTCATGAGACTCCTGTGGGCCAGCGGGGGGCGGCAGCACAAAGCAATGCAGGGCCGCTTGCGCGTGGAGGCCCACGGGCAGCAAGCTGCCATGTGCATACCGCCGGGCCTGGCACTCCAGGCTGCCTGGACAGATGTGTGGTGGCTTGTCCAAGCCAAGGGCTCCAGCCTGCCTTCTGAGAATCCTGAGGTTACTGGGCTCTGCTCCGGGGCTGCGCCTCAGCCCCCTCTCTCGGGTCTCGGGGTCGGGCATTCGAAACCCATACCTGCTTCAGGCCCCCATCCTCCTGGCCCACAGCTGCCCACCACCCAAATGGCAGCCTCATCCTCCGGTTCTGGGTCTCAGTGGGGATGGCCCCCGGACTACTTGTGGCATGAATTCAAACAGCTGAAGACTAGCGAGCAGCACCTGCCCCGGCCCGCTAGGACATGAGGAGGGCAGACCTGAATGGAGAGACAAACCAGACATGAGAAGGGAGACCAAGACGGTATTCTGACCAAGGTCTCACTTTATTGGAGAAGGAGGCAGCTTATATAATACAATGCAAGGATTGTAACAGTCGAGGGTAAGCAAGGGTCATCTTACAACATAGTTCAAAGGAATAATTTCACAGGAATCAGTATCAATTTGACAAAGGGAGTTACAGCTAGCAGATAGGCTTATCAAGGTGCAAGAAGAGAGCAGTGAAGCCAGATGGCCAGACGCTAACCACATCAGTGAACGGTACAAATGCAATTTTCTAGTGAATCCTCCTTACAGGAATACAGTTGAAGGCTATTCTAAACAAAGGCCTAGACAGGGAACCCAGCACAGTGGCTCCTAACAAGCACCCTATGCCGAGACCGGACACACTGTGTGTGGCTTGGCTCACAGAGACTGAGACAGAGACCAGGAGAGAGACTGGCCGGTGCTCCGGAAGGCTAAGAGGCCTTAGGCTTGGGGCGTGGGGACAGCCCCCCGAAGCTTTGTGGGCAGCCTGGGAGGCCCGCGAGCTCTAGAGAAGGGCCTAGGGCAGTGAGTTAGGTGTTGGGGTGGGAGACACACACGCACAGTGCTGCGCAGCCCAAGATGGCGCGTTGGGGACAGGGTTGAGCTCAGGTGCCCGGCCGAATGCAGGGCTGAATGCAGGCCATGGCTTGAGAGAGGCCCGCGGTCAGGCCAGCAGGCCTGGCCGCGCGGGGCTTGGATTGCCTCTCGCCCGCCCCAGGGCACACAAGAGCTAGCCCGGGCACTCCAAACTGGCCCCAAGTCCTACCTAGAGGCTGAGGTCGGCCTCTGGGGGCCTCAAGCACATGCCTGCGGGCAGGAGCGAGCCAGCTAAAGCTTCTCTTGCAGAAGCTCTGGGCCCTCCCACGCCGCCATGCGGTTTGCGCATGTGCAGTGGATGATTTCTGGCACCTGGGGGCGGAGGCTATGCCTGGGGCTGGGCCAGGCCCTGGCTGGTGTGGGTGGGTGGCTGTGGCCCTCTCCCCCAGGCTACTCATGTGATCCATTCCTGACAAGCAGTCTGTGCACTCAGGGCAGAACTGTGGCTCTGAGTTCGGGGCTGCATGGGAGGCCCAGAGGGGCACGTGGACTGTCTCATGATCCCCGATGTGTGGAGCGTGGGCGGTCATGCATTTGGTGCTGAGCGGCACCTGGGCCCCTCACGTGACCCCTGTGGGCCAGCGGGGGGCAGCAGTGCAGAGCAATGCGGGGCCGCTTGCACGTGGAGGCCCGTGGGCAGCAAGCTGCCGTGTGCCGACCGCCAGGCCTGGCACTCCAGGCTGCCTGGACAGATGTGTGGTGGCTTGTCCAAGCCAAGGGCTCCAGCCTGCCTTCTGAGAATCCTGAGGTTACTGGGCTCTGCTCCGGGGCTGCGCCTCAGCCCCCTCTCTCGGGTCTCGGGGTCGGGCGTTCGAAACCCATACCTGCTTCAGGCCCCCATCCTCCTGGCCCGCAGCTGCCCACCACCCAAATGGCAGCCTCATCCTCTGGTTCTGGGTCTCAGTGGGGACGGCCCCCAGATTACGTGTTGCATGAAGGCCAAGAGCTGAAGGCTAGCGGAGGGCCCCCCTAGCCCGGGAATGGAAACCCTGTGCACGGCTTGGCTCGCAGAGACTGAGACAGAGACCAGGAGAAAGACAGGCCGGTGCTCCGGCAGGCTAAGAGGCCTTAGGCTTGGGGCGTGGGGACAGCCCCCCAAATCTCCCAGTGAAGTACAGCTGGGAAGGTCTCTCTGGGTTTGGCAGTCATAGCATCCTTTAGCTGAGTAAGGGCTGTGGTTTGCTCTTTCCCTCCAATGGAGGGGCTCTGCTTTGGCTGCCTGTTGAGAGCCTGGTTTAGGAACTGTGTCATTTCCCTGTATCTAGGAACCTGTCACCTGATAGAGAAAAGCTGGGACTGTCTGAAGTTTGCAGAAGTAGGAATTTGTTGCATGGCCCATATCCTCTCTGGGGCTGGTTTTCTCTCCCCAGGGGAAAGGCTAAGGGTTAAATAATTAATACTTGAATGGACTAGCTATGCTTTGTTTTCCTCCAGATACTTAGTAGCTAGTTTTGCTAGCAAGTTAAGCCAAAGTACAAGACTAGAGTCTCAGGCTGGGAAAGGAGACAGAGGAACAAATCTTTTACATTTAACCATCCACATTATGAATTATTGTGCAGCCCCCTCAAGAGATAGGCCCTTTAAGCCCTCAGTGAGGACCTGTCCAAATAGGTGCAGGACTATCTGAGCTAGCTGTTACTGAAAGCCCTGTTTTTAGGAACAGGCAAGGAGGGCTTTCTCTAAGCTTCATACTATTGGATAGACGTTTAAGGCCTGGCTAGGTGTGTGAGGCCCAGACCTATCCAGGGGGTGCTAGAAGAGAATTGTAAGAGATGCGAATCTCCTTTAAGGGAGGCACCCTGTTGACTTGCATTACATGGCTGGACTAGGAGGAGAGCTGAATAGGAGGCTGATAGAAATAGGCAGCTTGCGTTTCACTGACCCTAGGCCATCCCCTCAATAGCAGTGGCTGGAGCTGGAAGCTGGGCAGAGGCTGGGCACAGCCAAAGGCTTTTTAGCTCCAGGCCACAAGGTCTGCGGTTCTGAACCAGGAGTCCTTCGACACCCAGGGCAGTTCTGTGTCCAGTGTCCTTGCTCTTGGCAGAGTTGACAGAAGGTAGTTTCTGTCATGACAGCTGCTTGCCCAATGCCCTGGCTCCTTATATCAGCAACAGGTGCCACTTGGGGTGCACTGGCCTTGCTGGGTCTCCTTGATAGCAGATCACCGTGGAAAGCAGCCATTGACTGGCCTGTTGCCTATCCTCTGCTGCTAGCTTGCTCCTCATTCTCCTGGTCTCTAATAAAGTAGACCAAGGAGGCAGCCTCTATGATGTCAGTCAAGGGGGTGCTCAACCCAACCCTGATTTCTTTAATATCAGGGTGAGCTAAAAAAACTATGGTCATGGGCAAATTCTGACACTTAGTATTTTCCTGCGAGTTAAGACTGTGCCCATGAGAACTATGACCCTTTAGGTAAGATCAACTGTGGTGACCTCTTTGCATACTTTGAGGTCATCAGTACAACTTCCTATTTATCCCTCAATTTGGCTTAAAAGGGGAGTTCTGCCCATTTACCACCTACACCGAAAAATCGATCTAGCTGTCACATTATTTCATAGTTTAACCTCTTATTCTGGCTATGCTGTTTGGTCCTCCATACTGTAGCCAGGCATTATTACAGAAAAGGTCAACCATTCCTTACATAAGGTCTGGGGATCAAACCGTACATCACAGTGGAGAGTCCTGCAGAACTGTAGTAACTTCCCTTCTGGTAGAGAAAAGAGGAGAAGTGAGGCAATGAGTCGGGTCTCTAGACTGACTTCCTGGGCTTTCAGATTAAACTGGTGGTTTAACCAGTGCTTACTGCGTAGCCTGACGTAGAGGAGAAATTGTGGCAGAGGTGTCTGCCATCCTTTGGCTTCCAGATATTTACCATGTAGCCAGTGGGTTATGGGCCAGGGTTTCTGGGTTTAACTAGTCTTACTGCATAACCCATAAGTTAAGTTTTTGGACTTCCGGGCTTTCACCGTGTGGCCTGTGGACACTAGAGCTTTCTTGGGCTCCTGGAACCCAGTTCTCTAGCACCTGCCGCATAACCATCTCCCGTCATCTCTAAGTCTCTTTTGGAACACTTTCTCCCTTTTGGCTAGACCTCTCGTTTGATCCACATTTGAACTAGCAATACATTTGAACTAGCAATGCCTGGTTGTTCAGTGTTAGCTGGACGGAGACTTCGTCAGTCCCTCTTTAAAGGATCTGGCTTCTGAGCCAGAGACTGGAGCAGCGAGAAAGAAACCCGTTTATAACTGAAGTTTAGCATCATTTCACATCTTGGCATCACTTTTAATCTAAACAGCCAATTGGTTATTATCTTTGCAAGATGAGAGATATCTCTTTTGACATCTCCAGGGGCCCTCTGGGGATGTCAAAAGTCCGGATAATTTACAACTTTGATTTTCAGAATGCCTGTTAAAGGTGCCAAGAGAACTTAAGAGTATCTGGCCAAATAGAATTCCTTAACATCCTGAAATGATAACCATTCATTAGTCAGGGTGATTTTAACACTTTTAAACCAGATCTAATCATAATGATATTTAACAATGCTTTTCATCAATCCAAACTTAACAGAGACAGTAGAGTACACAATAGATTACTTTGGCAGAACATGAAGTCTATGTCTCTTGTTGTTGAGTAAACCAGAAATAAAAACCTTGAACATAAGGGTTCACATAATTCAGAACTATTTAACAGAGTCAAAAAGAGCTTACAGGATCTAACTCTAGAAATGGCAGAGTAACTGATTCAGCAGACACTGTTAAAATGGACGTTACAGTTTTTGCAAAAACAGATTTCAAGATTTACGACTTAGACCATTTCCAGATATTTACTAACATTAGTGCACATTTTTTTAAAAACCTCATTGTTGTAACAGAAGATCAGACTTCAACTTTAGGTCAGACTTCAACTTTAGGTCAATGTAATTTTGGCATTAGCACTCAACTTAAAGAAAACTCTGTAAGCAATTTTAAAGTTGTAAACCTTTTAAAACTGTTCATGACTTGCTCACACCTTCTGAGACTTTATACCTGTAGTTACTTTTACATAGTCTTGAATTGTCATGTATGGACAATCTATGAGAATACATGCTAACAAACTCAGTCTCTCTTACCGAATTTAAGATGTGAAAAGTACACAATACATTTTCCCACATTTTGCTTAGCATTGATGCCTAGATGGCTTAAGACACTGAGTTATTAATGAATACCACACCATTATCTGAATTAAAAGTTAAAATTACATTTCCATGCTTTTAAGTAACATAAGAATAACTCCTCCTGGACAGCAAACATGGACACTAGTACATGTTTACAACTCTGAAAAGATCTTCGTCGTTAAGAGAAACAAGTTTAAAGCATATCAAAGACATGTAAAACTGAGCAAGTGAGCTACCAAGCAAACCAAAGGGCTTTTGCATTAACTTAATTTTCTGAACCAATCTGTATTGGCTTACTTTAGTTAACAACATAAGGGCTTGTATACACAGAATTTACTCTCATTTTTATAAGACCACTCTAGCTGGAAAGCAAAAACATGAATACAGCATAGGTCTGACACCATTCACAACATTTTAATACATTTCACATAATCTGAATTGACTCAAGCAGCTGTTACTTTAACAAATTTTAGAGTCTCATCCTTTGAGAGTTCCAGGGATCGGACTGGAAGCCCAAAGTTGGAAGACTCGGTTTAGAAATTAAGCTGTCAGAGAGTCAGTTTAGCCAACAATTAGTACGTTTCTGATTAGTTGGGTAATCACCCGAACATGAAAAACAGATAAACAATGTAAACAACTTCGCATTGCAGTTTTCCCAATCAAGACTCTAATGGCAATAGAAAAAAATGCGAAACCTTCAAGACAGGTGATCACTCTCATCAGATAAGTCAGGGACAGCAGCACAGAAAAGAACTAGCCATAGTTCATTAACTGCAAAGAGAAAAACCCATCAGGTTGGAAAGGGTTCATGGCTTAAGGTCCTGGCTCCCTTAGGTAAGGCCAGCAGTAGTATTGAATTGGAAATTCCTCCAGGAGAGGAAAAAAGCAGCCCTGGGGGGCCTCTCTCCCTAGAGATATCTGGCTATGCCTGCCTGGGTGCAGCAGGCCACATGGACTGGAATAGAGTGCAGAGGAAGGCTGTGGTCCCCCATTTACAGGGAAGACTGCGCACACCGGGGCCTGGCAGGACTGGCCGTGGGGTTGGGTAGGTGTGCCATTTCACCAAGAGTGCTGGGGACCTCCTCTAATTCAACAAAGCCAGATCAATCAGGACTACTGAAAACACTCAGTCAATTAAGACAGATAGTTAACTTTAGCTCCTTTCCAGATTCAGTCCTCAGACAATCAAAGCTTAGCAACAGCTCACAAAAACTTCAAGACGCACCAAAGCTACCATAAGCTGCAAAGACAGAAAACCTTCTACCAGGTTGGAAAGGGTTAACTGGTAACAGATTTTCCCTAGGTGCAGAAACCTGTGCAATTCCCTCTCCCTTTCTCCTGGCCAGCGGTCTAGGAATGGAGATGAAGAGAGCAAAGAGTGGGGGAGGGAGCCCTGGGAGGAGGAGGAAGGCAGAAAGCCACAGAGGACAAGATGTGAGTGGCTGCCCCCACCTTCCCCTATGAATCTCAGCTGGAGGAGAGCATAGGGAAAGGCCCTGATGTCTGGGGGGCTGAGTGGGGTTCAAAATCTCCTATCACTCAAGATTGCCCACTACCTAGTTGTCCGAGATTACCTGGACGGCCAATATTAGCCTCAACCGAAGCTAAGCCCTGCTCGCGTAGCAGTAGGCAGCGTGACCAGGCATCCCTCCAAGAGAGAGACCAGGTCCTCGGGTTGCGGTCCGGCTGCCGGGAAGCCAAAGCGAGCTCAGGGGGTCTCCAGGCTCTCAGCCAACTGCCCTTCCTAATCGCCCTTCTGTTCCTTACAATCCCTCTGGAGTTTTGGCCATAGCTAAGCCATGGCTGGAGGACTCCGCGTTCTCAGAGAGCTGTGGGGTGCCGGACACTCAATGGTCACTTCCACAGATCTGGTCCCACTTGATGGAAGGAATACTGACCTCCGATGTCTTCTTAAAATCCCTTCGTGGTTGCGAAAAATGTTACCGGAGAAATTGCAGGGTTCTTGTCTTTGCGAAAGAAAGAATTCAGGCGTGAGACAGAGAGTAGTGGGAGGTAAAATAGCAAGGTGTATTAGAGAAGGGACATCTGAAAGGACAGATGGGCAACTCTCCAGACAGAGCCTGAGAGACTGGGGAGGAAGAAGGAGGGAAGTTACATGTTGAGTAGAGAGATTACACATGACCAGGCCAGGCGGGTTGCTCAGCAAAGAGGCAGAGGGCTGAGCCCACAGTCCAGTTGAGGCTGGGGGTTTTTAGGAGTTGGGTCTGGCTTCCCCACCTCTGTGCCTCTTGGAACAAAGGGCTTTTTGGATGTAAATAGAAAAACTTCCCTTGAAGGTCTGACACAAAGGAGGCAGGGAGCAAGGTGTTTGAGATGCAGATACTGGGCTGCACCTGTGAGCTTGTGGAAGCTTGAGAGGCAGAAGGGGTGGGAAGCTCCACCTGGCAGGTTATCAGGTAGAAGGGGGCAGGGCAGGATGCGAACTCTGGGCTTCACCTGAAACATTCACAGGATGATTTGAGATGCAGATGCATATACTAGACATAGAAGTCTTCACTTTGGGCCTGTAACACACACATAAGCTCAAAACTGATTTCCCTGGCTGGTGCTCTGGCTCACTAGGCTAATCCTCCGCCTTGCGACGCCGGCACACCGGGTTCTAGTCCCGGTCAGGGCACCGATCCTGTCCCGGTTGCCCCTCTTCCAGGCCAGCTCTCTGCTGTGGCCAAGGAGTACAGTGGAGGATGGCCCAAGTGCTTGGGCCCTGCACCCCATGGGAGACCAGGAGAAGCGCCTGGCTCCTGCCATCGGATCAGCGCGGTGCGCCAGCTGCAGCGCGCCTACCATGGCGGCCATTGGAGGGTGAACCAACGGCAAAAGGAAGACCTTTCTCTCTCTCTCTCTACTGTCCCCTCTGCCTGTCAAAAAAAAAAACTGACTTCTCACCTAACAAAGGCAAACACCTGAAGGCTAGCGGAGGGGACCCCTAGCCTGGGAACAGAAACCCTGTGCACGGCTTGGCTAGCAGAGACTGAGACAGAGACCAGGAGAGAGACTGGCCGGTGCTCCGGCAGGCTAAGAGGCCTTAGGCTTGGGGCGTGGGGACAGCCCCCCGAAGCTTTGCGGGCAGCCTGGGAGGCCCGCGAGCTCTAGAACAGGGCCTAGGGCAGTGAGTTAGGTGTCGGGGTGGGAGGCACACACGCACAGTGCTGCACAGCCCAAGATGGCGCGTTGGGGACAGGGCTGAGCTCAGGTGCCCGGCCGAATGCAGGGCTGAATGCAGGCCATGGCTTGAGAGAGGCCCGCGGTCAGGCCAGCAGGCCTGGCCGCGTGAGGCTTAGTCTGCATCTCGCCCACCCCAGGGCATGCAAGAGCCAGTCCGGCACTCCAAACGGGCACCAAGTCCTACCTAGAGGCTAAGACCGGCCTCTGGGGGCCTCAGGCACACGCCTGCGGGCAGGAGCGAGCCCGCTAAAGCTTCTCTTGCAGAAGCTCTGGGCCCCCGTGCCCCCATGCGGCTTGGGCATGTGCAGTGGATGATTTCTGGCACCTGGGGGCAGGGGCCGTGCCTGGGGCGGGGCTGGGGTGGGTGGGTGGGCGTGTCCCTGTCCCCCAGGCAGCTGGTGTGATCCATTCAAGACCAGCAGTGTGGGCACGTGCCACCAACCTGCTGCCCACGTGCCACCCACGCAATGCCCACGCTCCGCTCATGCAGGGATCATGAGACAGTCCACGTGCCCCTCCGAGCCTCCCGTGACAGCCCCAAACTCAGAGCCACAGTTCTGCCCTGAGTGCCCACACTCTGGTCATGAATGGATCACACCAGCAGCCTGGGGGACAGGGACACGCCCACCCACCCACCCCAGCCCCGCCCCAGGCCCGCCCCAAGCACAGCCCCCACCCCCAGGTGCCAGAAATCATCCACCGCACATGCCCAGGCCGCATGGGGGCACGGAGGGCCAGAGCTTCTGCAAGAGAAGCTTTAGCGGGCTCGCTCCTGCCCACAGGCATGTGCCTGAGGCCCCCAGAGGCCGGCCTCAGCCTTTAGGTAGGACTTGGTGCCCGTTTGGAGCACCGGACTGGCTCTTGTGTGCCCTGGGGCGGGCGAGAGGCAACCAAGCCCCACGCGGCCAGGCCTGCTGGCCTGACCGCGGGCCTCTCTCAAGCCATGGCCTGCATTCAGCCCTGCATTCGGCCGGGCACCTGAGCTCAGCCCTGTCCCCAACGCGCCATCTTGGGCTGCGCAGCACTGTGCGTGTGTGCCTCCCACCCCGACTCCTAACTCACTGCCCTAGGCCCTGCTCTAGAGCTCGTGGGCCTCCCAGGCTGCCCGCAAAGCTTCGGGGGGCTGTCCCCACGCCCCAAGCCTAAGGCCTCTTAGCCTGCCGGAGCACCGGCCAGTCTCGCTCCTTGTCTCTGTCTCAGTCTCTGCGAGCCAAGCCGCGCACAGGGTTTCTGTTCCCGGGCTAGGGGGCCCCTTCGCTAGCCTTCAGCTCTTGGCCTTCATGCAACACGTAGTCTGGGGGCCATCCCCGCTGAGACCCAGAACCGGAGGATGAGGCTGCCATTTGGGTGGTGGGCAGCTGCGGGCCAGGAGGATGGGGGCCTGAAGTGGGTATGGGTTTTGAACGCCTGACCCTGAGGCCCGAGAGAGGGGGCTGAGGCGCAGCCCCCGAGCCGAGCCCAGCAACCTGAGTATTCTCAGAAGGCAGGCTGGAGCCCTTGGCTTGGACAAGCCACTGCACATCTGTCCAGGCAGCCTGGAGTGCCAGGCCCAGTGGTCGGCACATGGCAGCTTGCTGCCTGGGGGCCTCAACATACAAGCGGCCCCGCATTGCTCTGCGCTGCCACCCCCCGCTGGCCCACAGGGCTCACGTGAGGGGCCCAGGCGCCCCGCAGCAGCGAACGCGTGACCGTCCATGTTCGCCCTCGTGCCACCCACGCACTGCCCACGCTCTGCTCATGCAGGGATTATGAGACAGTCCATGTGCCCCTCCGGGCCTCCCGTTACAGCCCTGAACTCAGAGCCACAGTTCTGCCCTGAGTGCCCACACTGCTGGTCAGGAATGGATCACACCAGCAGCCTGGGGGACAGGGACACGCCCACCTACCCACCCCTGCCCCGCCTCAGGCACAGCCCCCGCCCCCAGGTGCCAGAAATCATCCACTGCACATGCGCAAGCTGCATGGGGGCACGGGGGCCCAGAGCTTCTGCAAGAGAAGCTTTAGCGGGCTTGCTCCTGCCCACAGGCATGAGCCTGAGGACCCCAGAGGCCAGCCTCAGCCTCTAGGTAGGACTTGGGGCCAGTTTGGAGCACCGGGCTGGCTCTTGCGTGCCCTGGGGCGGGCAAGAGGCAGACCAAGCCCCGCCCACCCAGGCCTGCTGGCCTGACCGCGGGCCTCTCAAGCCATGGCCGCATTCGGCCCTGCATTCGGCCGGGCACCTGAGCTCAGCCCTGTCCCCAATGCGCCATCTTGGGCTGCGCAGCACTGTGCATGTGTGCCTCCCACCCCGACACCTAACTCACTGCCCTAGGCCCTGCTCTAGGGCTCGCAGGCCTCCCTGGCTGTTAAAATCTGAGGTGGTGGTGAGAGAACTCACTGAGTACACAAAAACTGTTTGTGTTGTCCCAGGGTTAGATCAGATGAATACCCACAGAGGCCAGATTTCATACATCAACTGCCCTCAATTCTACTCAGCTGTACGGAATTACTTCCCAACTGAGTCAAAAAAAATAGAGAGAGAGAGAGAGTGAGCAAGAGAGAGTACAATCTGGGTGAGTCACCTTTGGCACACCCTTAACCCTGAAGAAGTAAACAGAGCTCTCTGGCCACAACAATCACAGCCTCTAAGGATCTATCAAAAGCAGACCTTCCACTTAATCTAGAATCGTAGTATAAAAAGAAAAAACACCACAGTGAAGGAACCAAAGAATATCTTCAATATGCCAAATGTAGGAACCAAGGTAACAAGAACAAGGAATACACTCTGATGCCCCAAAATGAACAAGACACCCCAACTCAAGATTATGAAGATGATGAGATAGAAGAAATGCAAGAAGCAGATCTCAAAAATTGATAAGAACATTTAGAAGTTTCAAAACAAATTCTTGAAGTACAGAAATTTTTAATGGACAAGATAGAAAATCTCTTTCGGGAAAATGAAATATTAAGGAGGAATCAAAATGAAGTGAAACAACTAGTAGAACAAGAAACTGATAGTGACGAGAAATCATAATGAAATGAAGAATTCAATAGATCAAATGACAAACACATTAGAGAGCCTTAACAGAATGGGTGAAGCAGAAGAGAGAATATTGGACTTAGAAGACAGAGCACAGGAAAGGAAACAGTCAAACCAAAGAAAAGAAGAGGAAATTAGAAATCTAAAAAATATTGTCGGGAATCTACAGGATACTATTAAAAAACCCAACATTCGGGTTCTAGGAGTTCCTGAGGGCATGGAGAGAGAGAACGGATTAGAAGGCCTTTTTAGTGAGGTACTTGCAGAGAACTTCCCGGGTCTGGAGAAGGACAGAGACATCCTAGTACAGGAAGCTCATAGAAACCCTAGTAAACATGACCAAAAGAGATCCTCACCACAACATGTTGTAATTAAACTCACCACAGTGAAACATAAAAAAAAATGATTCTAAAATGTGCAAGATGGAAACGTCAGATTACTTTCAGAGGATCTCCAATTAGACTCACAGCAGACTTCTCATCAGAAACCCTACAAGCTAGAAGGGAATGGCAAGACATAGCCCAGGTACTAAGAGAGAAAAACTGCCAGCCCAGAATATTATATCCTGCAAAGCTCTCATTTGTGAATGAAGGTGAAATAAAGACCTTTCACAGCAAACAGAAATTGAAAGAATTTGTTGCCACTCATCCTGTCCTGCAAAAGATGCTTAAAGATGTGTTATACACAGAAACACAGAAACATGGTCATCAATATGAAACAAGGTAAAGGAAGGAAACCTCACAGCAAAAGATCACAGGAAGCTCAATTTCTCTTTGACATAGAATTAAACTCTGATTTCTCTGTTAAAGCAATGTGTTAATCTATTATGTTCTCTTGATGTCTGTTAAATTCTAATTGTTCAAAAACAGCTGAATTTTTATTAAGAGCTATGGATTATTTAAATATGTGCTTATTTCCAAAGATCTGAATAATCACCTTGTAACAATGATCAAATTTGGTCTATGTTATGTCATAATTTTAAGGAATCTTATTTCAACCAGATATTTTGGATTTTGAGCCTTCTTGGCATTCTTGACAGGCATTCAAAAAATCAAAGTTTCAAACAATCTGGACTCTAAAATTTCCAGTAAATCTTGGACTTTGGTTTTTCCAGTTTGGGCCCAACTGAAAAAATCGAAGGACCTATGTCTCTTATCTTATAGAGACACCAGCTAATCAGGCTATTTGGATTATATTAGAAGTACTGTCAAGATGTGACGTGGTACTAAATTTTAAGTTTCTATAATGGAAAATGTTATTAATACAAATGTTTGAGAATTGAAAAGTCTAATGATCTTGTGTTACTATACATGATAATTATCTTAATGAGAAAGCCCCAGAGACCTAAAGGGTTAAATACTTGTAAAATTCTACGGGTGCTTTCAAAAATACTGTGAAGTAAGCAAGTGCCTTTTGTTGGTTGATGAGTTTATAATTTTAAACATGGCAACTTAAAGTCTTTTGTCATCCACAGTCATATATGATTGTTGCTCATAAAACTAAAGCGTTGTTGGTTCTGTGTTTAGCTCTCCTCCTATAGGTTCCTATGGACTTTTTCCAGCCACTTCTATTGTATTCAGTACTTTGGGATGGCTCTGTAAACAGATGAAGCCAATAATGTATTAAAGGTACCAACTGAGAGAAAGTATGGTTAACTGAGGTTACTAAAAACAAAAATCAATCCAAATCAATTGCCAATCTACAAAAAGAGTTAAAGATTTTAAAAGCTATTATTAAAATTGCTATATTGGTCTATTATGGTATGTTATATGTGTGTACATATTGAATGTCCACATGGGAAAATTCTATTAAGAATTTTATTTTAATTGGCTTATAGATAAGATTGTCCATAAATTTAAGCTGCTAAATTTAATCAAAGATACATTTTAATTTGTGTGACCTGAATCTCTGTATCAGATGTTTTAAACTTGTTGGTAGAAAGAAACTAAAAACATTGTATATGTTTGTGCTTAAGTTTACTGGTTAAACAAACTACACCATGTTAGATAGTTAAGAGGTGTTTTCAAATACATGATTCTTAAAATTTATAGAAGGCATTAAACCTTCTGGTAAATGTTTTCTTAAGTTGTTATCTAATGGTTGAAACTGTTTGCTGAGTATTCATGTGATATTGCTATTGTCAGCAAGCGATCTAGGACTTGCTCCCTCATTTCTCTATTCTAAGCCCAAATTGTTCTTTCATTTCTCTATTCTCTTCAAGGTAGGTAACTAATTCTATTATGAAGGCATCTGTAGGATGCACAATTTAATCTTTAGACCTTATAAAAGAGATGGCTAACATTTTTTCTGTAATAGTATAGCCAAAATAAGAGCTTAAATTATAATCTCATAGCTAGATTTAATTCACCATCAGTGAAGTAAACAGTAAGTAGAAAAAACTTCCCCTTCAGACCAAAGGGAAAGACAGTTTTAAAGTGAGAATATAATTTTCCAAATGGGCATTGTCTACCTTAGAAAAACTACTACAGAACATGCCTGTGACTATAGACTTGTAGTTCAGGCCACCGAAGATTAGAGATGGGACTTGGGCAGTCCCTTGATTTGCATCCTCTGGTCTGCAATAACAAAAACCAGGAGGAAAAGAAAGATAGGCATCAGAAGCAATGGGTGGCAGGCCTATTAATGGCTGATCTGTACGTGATCTGCCCTCAAGGAGACTCAACAGGATGGTCCACTGCAGTAGCTCTCAATGCGGTAAGCCTGGGCTTCAGCAGAAGTCAGCTTGTGAAGAGCCCTGGCAGCTCTGCCAAGAGTTGGATCACTGGAAATGGACCTGCCCTGGAGTCGAAGGATGCCCAGGTCAGAGCCACAGATCTTATTGGCTCTAAGCTGAAAAGCTCTTCACTCAGCCCAGCTTCCAAAGTGACCACTCAGCTGAGGGGACAGCCAAGCGGGGTCAGCAACATTGCAGACAGAACTGTAAATTTCCTGTTAGAAATGCCACCTGCCTTTACCTGGCCAGCTCTCCTCCCAGGCCAGCTAAGTAATGAAAGTCAACAGAGTGCCTTCTCCCAGGAGGTTCACACCTCCCTTAGGATATACCCCATGTGAAGAGATAGATAGGTCTGGGCCTCTTAACTTACAAGGCCTAAAGCCCAACAGATTATTATCAAGCCCCTTCTATCAGGTTCTATTTGCCTCTCAATCAGAAAACTTAATTGTAGCTTAGACAGCACCTTTCTTAGCTCCTCTGATAATGACTCTGTCCTTTGTTGTAGACCCTGTCTAGCGCACTTGGGCCTCATTCCTTTGTAATCATCACTACTCCCAACCTGTGTGTACCGATGGTCCTCTTCCCCACTTAATGCTGTATAATTGTTCAGACCTGGTTAATGCCACTCTTAGGATCATTGGTTACTATCCTCACCCTGTCTTTTGTGACCTTGTCTAAATATGATCAGAGTTGTCGAACTTGGAAGGCTTCCATAGCCTTGGCAACTCATGAGGACAGCCTAGGGTGGTTACTGGTGCCATAAACTAGAGTGTCAATTTGTTGGGTCAGCAACAGGACTCACTGTGCACTTGCTCCTCATGTGGGATCTCTGTCCTTAATGTGCTGTTCATTGTGATTTAATGCTATAACTAGTACTCAAATGTCGGGGCCAGTGGCCCTGGCCCGACATGAGATGCAAAGGCTGAGGCTGTCCCTTATCTAATCCTGTTTCCAAGACTTTTCGTCCCATATTCCTGCAGGCAGGATGTGACTTCTGATGAAGGTTTATGATGTTCTTTGCTCTATCTGCAGAGCTTGTACCCTGATCATTGCTACTTGTAAACTTGTTTCGTTCCTGTGCTATTCATGATTGCACACAATGAATGTTATCTGTATGGGGCCTGGGGTATATATCCTTGTGTTTCTTGGTGCTCGCTGCTGGAGGCTGAAGAGTTTCCCCAGGGAGACTGCCTCCAGTCCCTCATCGCCGGGCCCCCTACTTTGGCCTGGAACGCGATGAGGCAATAAACGTGGTGATGAATTGACTAAGTGCTGCGTGTCTCCGTGTGGTTTGTTGGGTGGCCTCCGACAGCTGGTGCCGTGACTCGGATTCATCTCATCCACATGTAAGCCTCTGTAAGAGGGAAGGCTGCGGCGGTAGCAGGCCGTAGGGATTACAAGGGAGGCACATAAGCACGAGTAGGGCGTGGCAGACTAGGGCTTTGCCCGGGGAGCCTCTCCTATTGCCCATGGGGAATATACAGTCACATCTAAATGTGACAAGGATATAAAGGCCTTGTTAAAAAGCGCCGGGACGCCGGTTGCAGGAGAAAGGAGGGAGCAATTGGCACGTGTAGGACTTAAAAGACAAAAAATTTCTCAGGAGCCCCTCTAAGCCATAACTATGGAAAATGCGCATTTAAAGAAACAAAGCAAGCAGTGTCAAAGTGTCCGGACTACCCATTCTATTTTTGTATTATGTACTAACTCTACCCTTATTATTGATAGAAATGCTTGGGCAGATTATGCGTGGTTGGCTTTAAAAAAATGTAAATCAAAATATGCCACAAATAGTTAAGATTGCACAAACCTACAAAAATGTAACAATTACAGATAGTAAGAGGCTACTATCATTATGGCTAAATGGTTACCCACCGTGTTCCATCCGCTGAAAAATTTGTTGTCTTATTAAAAAGAGATGTTACAAATATTTAATGAAACCCAAATCACTAATTTCAGAGTAATGCAAAATGTTAGCGCATTTGTTAATTGGACTGTGTGCGCCTCAACATGTCTGTTTAACAAGTAACAGTGCCTCAGATCTCCATGCCATGGGATTGTCTAGCCAGTTCTCAGGCTGTCTGCAGCAGCTTGAGTTGTTGTATTGGAATGGTACTGTTTTTTATGTCCCTGACATGGGTGCCCAAGAAGCTAATTCTCCCTCAGTTATGTTTCAATTTACCCTTATAACACATTGAGTATTATTGTGTTTGATTGCTGGATATATACTTGTATGAGAAATTTGTATTGTATTCTTATAATGTGTTAATTATGTCTACCTCTCAATGCAGCCCTAGGGCCAAATGTAAGGACAAATTTTTGGAATAAAGAGGCTTGTATCTAGGTTCAGCTCTGGTGGACAAGTAACTTTGTTGCCGAATGACCTTCTCCTGCTCCTTGGGAGCCTGGCCAGTTCCCGGGGAGGAGGATAAAGGAATGTTTCTGATAAACAGGTGGGCATGCTTCATGCCTCGGCTCTCTGGCCAAGATCCGGGACGGGACGCACTGCTTGCCTAAAATCTCAGCAATGACACACCCTTGTCCTTGGGGGCTTTAAGAGGGAGCCGGAGCAAGCCTCTGCTGCTGCTGTTTCATCCCAGGGGAACACGCAGTCAAGCTGAATGTTAAACATGCCTGTAATGATGACTGATAATGTCTGATTCTCAGTATGGATTCTTTTCTGGTGCTTTGTAAAGATTGCCTAGTGATGCCCACAACACTATAAATTCTACTAAACGTAAGTACAATGTAAACTTGGATCAATTTGCTACTGTAGCTGAGGTGTTCTGTGACAGTCCCTTACATAAAAAATTAACAAAATAAATTCACTTAAAAACAGGACATTCAGGACCTGCCACTCTACATGGTACGTCATTACAATAATTATCAAGAAGGGCTATGCCCAATAAATAAGGGTGCTATAAATGTGGACAACAGGGACATGTGCAAAAATTGTCCAAAAGTCAAAAATCAAAATAGGACTCCTCATGGCATTTTCCCCCAGTGCTAAAGGGGAAGGCATTGGGCCAATGAATGTCACTCCAAAACTGATAAAAAAGGTAATTCATTAAAAAACAGAGTTCAAAAAACTGGAAGCGGGGCCAGCCTCAGGCCCTTCCAACAGGAATCAGTGGACCGTCTTGCTATAGTATCATTAAAGCAATGGAGCCATGTTTATTGCAACATTCTGTTAATCTATACTCCTTTACCATCTTTCCTCTAAATAATTTTAGTGTGCACTATAAGGCTTGCAGTGTATTTCTTGCAGATTAAACTAAAAATAACTAAGTCTGTGCACAGCAGACAGCTAAAAAATGATTTACTGTCACAAATTGGTGTAGTTGACAGAAACTGCAAGTATACAAAGCAATGCCTTTCTTTAAAAGGAAAACTAAAGTCGCATGTGTAACCTGTAATGTTCCTGGCTGGAAAGACCCTCAGTTCACCTCTTTGGCAAAGGAATGGGCTCTCTGCTCAGGATTGAGTAAAAATTAAAATGACAAGTTACGGAGTGCACAGCCTCCACAAGTTATTAAGGTTTTACAATTGGTAAAATAAAGGGATCCTATCACCAATCAATGAAATACACCTAATCCAATACTGGTATGGGACATGGACTCCTAAGGGATGGGTTTTTTTATGTAGCAAATATGCCTTCACATCGTTAGCCTCTGATAACTTCTGCAATTGCTCCCTGGACTGTGTGGCCCCGATGCTGACATCTGTATTTACAGTGGCAGATAGAGCGCGTCGGCAACATGCTTCACCTAAAGACTGTAACGGCAACACCTTCCTAATAGGAGAGGACACTGCCCTGGCCATGGCTGTACCAGTAGTAAGTGTTCCTGGACTGGCCTTTGGAAATAACCGTGGACTGCGAAGGCTTACATATTCAGTGACCAAAACAATTAATCTTACTGCTACTGGACTGTCCAATATAGCCGAAACATTGGATCAAGTTCACTCAGGAGTACTTTTAAACCATGCAGCTAACAATTACTTGATGTTAAAAGATCATATAAGTTGTAAATCTGTAACAGGAAAATGTTGTTTTAACATTACTAACAATGTGCCATATATAGAGTCTGTTATTGATAAACTTAAGAGTAAAATGCAAAACATGTTTATTACTAACCTCCTAACATTTGGAGGGTTTCAATGGATTCATTGGTTATTAATGTTGACTGGACCACTACTGCTTTTCCTACTTGGTATGAGATGTTTTCTGTGTGTTCTTCATTTTATGCTGACTTCGCTACAGTCTGTATGAACTAACATTCATCATTATTTGTAATCACAAATAATTAATATTTGGCTGTATGTTTCATCTCTCACCTAATGTTGGGCTGGAATGGTACTCAGAGACGGGTAAGACGCTCAACATCCTGTACCAACCTAAGACAGGGCTCTAGGCCAAGCTGCCAGAGTTACCAATGACGGGTAAGGACAGAGATGACTGAGGGCAACCTAAGACAAAGGCCATTCTCAATTAAATAAAAAAGGGGGAGATGTAGGCAGCCCATAAACAAGTCATAGACAAGTCAAGGTCAGTCTTGGCTTGTGAAAATTCCTGAAAAGAAAAAAAAGGGTCACCTATTCCCATGCTCCAAAAGAATGATCAAACAAGAACACTCCGAGTGACAGTGGATCAACATATCCTTTCAGAAATCTTATTACTAAACCAACGGGTCGACGTTCTCCAGGAAGAACTGAATCTTAGACGGGGATGTGGGAAACCCCCTGCTTGGTTCAATCTGTCATGCTTTGCGCTACTCCATTTCCCTGGCATAACTATACTTGTCTTGCTAGTTTGTCTTGCTCTTTAGGCGCCACCTTAAACCATACCTGGGATAGTAATTTCACTGGTTTGCTGCGTGAACTACGGCAAGAGATTTGGGTTCTTAACTCAACACAACTGGACACAGATATTTGGTCCCCATTCAAAGTCATCGCTGCAAAACCCCCCTCCCCTGCAATACAGCAGGTGTTGCTTGGTTTCTTGGACCAGTAGCCAGAGACGGGTAAGTGCCTTGAGGGATGGCATGCAACCTAAGACAGCGGAGGGCTGAGACTGCTCATGCAAGTCGACCCTCTGGCAAAGACGGGTAAGCTGCCACTCCGCTCAGGGGCGCCTAAGACAGGCACTGGTCCTAAAGTAAAAAAAGGGGGAGCTATGGGGAGCCGGCCCACACAACCTCTGTCTTCTGCCTGCCTGTAGACTGATGTGAAGTAATACAACCAAACGTTACCACCGTTCCAATGTGCGCAAACAGAGAGGCTATCAAAAGGACAGTACATACCCTCTAGGACACTCAAAAACAGGGGGCTGCAGTATGTGATATGCCGTGGAAGCCTCGGTCTCTCTCTTCCTAACTGCCTCATTGACCGCTTGCTCCTACACTGTTCTTAGGGTGGACTGGTAGTCAACGACGGGTAAGCACTCACAGGCTTCTCTAGCGACCTAAGACAGAGGACAGGACGTGCTTCCTGTATCCTTAATGACGGGTAAGCGCTGCGGGGCACCTAAGACAGGCACGAGTCCACGCCATTCAGCGTTTAATGCGAGGGACTTGTGGGGGATGTATCCTCCCCCGCGGCCCTCTGGACAGTGTAGACACCAATTACCATAAATACCAGGCCATTCTTGTACAAACAAGAAGGAGGAGATGTCGGGGCCAGTGGCCCTGGCCCGACATGAGATGCAAAGGCTGAGGCTGTCCCTTATCTAATCCTGTTTCCAAGACTTTTCGTCCCATATTCCTGCAGGCAGGATGTGACTTCTGATGAAGGTTTATGATGTTCTTTGCTCTATCTGCAGAGCTTGTACCCTGATCATTGCTACTTGTAAACTTGTTTCGTTCCTGTGCTATTCATGATTGCACACAATGAATGTTATCTGTATGGGGCCTGGGGTATATATCCTTGTGTTTCTTGGTGCTCGCTGCTGGAGGCTGAAGAGTTTCCCCAGGGAGACTGCCTCCAGTCCCTCATCGCCGGGCCCCCTACTTTGGCCTGGAACGCGATGAGGCAATAAACGTGGTGATGAATTGACTAAGTGCTGCGTGTCTCCGTGTGGTTTGTCGCGTGTCCTCTGACACTCAAACAATATGTTTCACTTTGTGTTTCTATGTGGGTGCAAACTGTTGAAATCTTTACTTAATATATACTAAATTGATCTTCTGTATATAAAGAGAATTGAAAATGAATCTTGATGTGAATGGAAGGGGAGAGGGAGCAGGAAAGGGGAGGGAAGTTATGGGAGGGGGAAGCCATTGTAATCCATAAGCTATACATTGGAAATTTATATTCATTAAATAAAAGTTTAAAAAAATTAAAAAATAAAAAAATTTTAAAAAAATTTGAAAAGGGTCTTACTACTTTGTCCAGCTACTGATTATTTATTACTGAAAGCAAAATTGGGTGTTGGCAACTATTGGGAAGTTATTGTTTTAATGTAACAAATAATTTGATGTAATTCAAATGGATTTACAGCTCATGGGTTACAATGGCTTCCCCCTCCCAAAACTTCCCTCCCACCCACAACCCTCCCCTTTCCCGCTCCCTCTCCCCTTCCAATCACATCATGATTCATTTTCAATTCTCTTTATATACAAAAGATCAGTTTAGTATAAATTAGGTAACGATTTCAACAGTTTGCCCCCATATAGCAACACAAAGTGAAAAAAAATACTGTTGGAGTACTAGTTATAGAATTAAATAACAGTGTACAGCACATTAAAGGCAGAGATCCTACATACTATTTTTTTAAAAATTAATTAATTTTCTATGCCATTTCCAATTTAACACCAGGTTTTTTTTTTTCATTTCCAATTATCTTTATATACAGGAGATCAATTCAGTATATAATTAGTAAAGATCTCATCAGTTTGTACCCACGCAGAAACACAAAGTGTAAAAATACTGTTTTAGTACTAGTTATAGCATCACTGCACATTAGACAACACATTAAGGACAGATCCCACATGGGATGTAAGTACACAGTGACTCCTGTTGCTGACTTAACAATTTGACACTCTTGTTCATGGCGTCAGTAATCTCCCTAGGCTCTAGTCATGAGTTGTCAGGGCTATGGAAGCCTTTAGAGTTGGCTGACTTTGATCTTATTCCGATAGGGTCACAGTCAAAGTGGAAGTTCTCTCCTCCCTTCAGAGAAAGGTACCTCCTTCTTTGATGGCCCCGTTCTTTCCACTGGGATCTCACTCGCAGAGATCTTTCATTTAGGTCTTCTTCTTTTTATCTTTTCCATGGTATCTTGGCTTTCCATGCCTAAAACACTCTTATGGGCTCTTCAGCCAGATCCGAAAGCCTTAAGGGCTGATTCTGAGGCCAGAGTGTTGTTTAGGACATCTGCCATTCTATGAGTCTGCTGTGTATCCCACTTCCCATGTTGGATCTTTCTCTCCCTTTTTGATTTCTATCAGTTAGTATTAGCAGACACTTGTCTTGTTTGTGTGATCCCTTTGTTTCTTAGACCTATCCAAGCCATCGAATGTGAACTGAAATTGATCACTTGGACTAGTGAGATGGCATTGGTACATGCCACCTTGATGGGATTGTATTGGAATCCCCTGGCACATTACTAACTCCATCATTTGGGGCAGGACTGAATGTGCATGTCCCAAACTGTGCATCTCCTCCCTCTCTTTTCCCACTCTGAAATTTAACAGGGATCACTTTTCAGTTAAAATTTCAACACCTAAGAATAATTGTGTGTTAATTACAGAGTTCAACCACTAGTACTAGAACAGCAACAACAACAACAAATACTAAAAAGGATAAAGTATTACATTGTACATCTAGAGTCAGGACAAAAGCTGATCAGGTCATTGTTTCTTATAGTGTCCATTTCACTTCAACAGGTTTCCCCTTTGGTGCTCAGTTGTCGCCGATCAGGGAAAACAAATGATATTTGTCTCTTTGGGACTGGCTTAATTCACTCAGCATGATATTTTCCAGATTCCTCTATCTTGTTGCAAATGACTGGGTTTCATTGTTCCTTACTGCTGTATAATATTCTATGGAGTACATGTCCCATAATTTCTTTATCCAGTCTACTGTTGATGGGCATTTGGGTTGGTTCCAGGTCTTAGCTATTGTGAATTGAGCTGCAATAAACATTAATGTGCAGATGGCTTTTTTATTAGCCAAATTAATTTCCTTTGGGTAAATTCCAAGGAGTGGGATGGCTGGGTTGTATGGCAGGGTTATATTCAGGTTTCTGAGGAATCTCCAGACTGACTTCCATAGTGGCCTAACCAGTTTGCATTCCCACCAACAGTGGGTTAGTGTCCCTTTTTCACCACATCCTCTCCAGCATCTATTGTTGGTAGATTTCTGGATGTGAGTCATTCTCACCGGGGTGAGGTGAAACCTCATTGTGGTTTTTATTTGCATTTCTCTGATTGCTAGTGATCTTGAACATTTTTACATGTGTCTGTTGGCCATTTGGATTTCCTCTTTTGAAAAATGATTATTGAGGTCCTTGGCCCATCTCTTCAGTGGGTTGTTTGTTCTGTTGTTGTGGATTTTCTTGATTTCTATGTAGATTCTGGTTATCAACCCTTTATCTGTAGTATAGTTTGCAAATATTTTTTCCCATTCTGTCGGTTGCCTCTTCACTTTCCTGACTGTTTCTTTTGAAGTGTAGAAACTTCTCAATTTGATGCAATCCCAAATGTTAATTTTGGTTTTGACTGCCTGTGCTCCTGGGGTCTTTTCCAAGAAGTCTTTGCCTGTACCTGTATCTTGCAGGGTTTCTCCAATGCTCTCTAATAATTTGATGGTTTCGGGTCATAGATTTAAGTCTTTAATACACGTTGAGTGAATTTTTGTGTAAGGTGAAAGGTATGGGTCTTGCTTCAAGCTTCTGCTCGTGGAAATCCAATTTTCCCAGCACCATTTATTGAATACACTGTCCTTATTCCAGGGATTAGTTTTGGATCTTTGATCAAATTTAAGTTGGCTGTAGATGTTTGGATTGATTTCTGGTGTTTCTATTCTGTTCCATTGGTCTATCCATCTGTTTCTGTACCAGTACCATGCTGTTTTGATGACAACTGCCCTGTAGTATGCCCTGAAATCTGGGATTGTGATGCCTCCGGCTTTGTTTTTGTTGTACAAGATTGCTTTGGCTATTCGAGGTCTTCTGTGTCTCCATATGAATTTCAGCATCATTTTTTCCAGATCTGAGAAGAAGGTCTTCGGTATCTTGATTGGTATTGCATTGAGTGTATAAATTGCTTTTGGGAGAATAGACATTTTGATGATATTGATTCTTCCAATCCATGAGCATAGAAGATTTCTCCATTTTTTGGTATCCTCTTCTATTTCTTTCTTTAAGGTTTTGTAATTTTCATCGTAGAGATCTTTAACATCCTTGGTTAAGTTTATTCCAATGTATTTGTTTTTGTAGCTATTGTGAATGGGATTCATCTTAGAAGTTCTTCCTCAGACGTGGCATTGCCTGTGTATACAAAGGCTCTTGATTATTGTGCATTGATTTTATATCCTGCTACTTTGCCAAACTCTTCGATGAGTTCCAATAGTCTCTTAGTAGAGTTCTTTGGGTCCCCTAAATAAAGAATCATATCATCTGCAAAGAGGGATAGTTTGAGTTCTTCCTTCCCGATTTGTATCCCTTTAATTTCTTTTTCTTGCCTAATAGCTCTGGCTAAAACTTCCAGAACTATATTGAATAGCAGTGGTGAGAGTGGGCATCCCTGTCTGGTACCAGATCTCAGCGGAAATGCTTCCAACTTTTCCCCATTCAATAGGATGTTGGCCGTGGGTTTTTCATATATTGCTTTGATTGTATTGAGGAATGTTCCTTCCATACCCAGTTTGCTTAGAGTTTTCATCATGAAAGGGTGTTGTATTTTATCAAATGCTTTCTCTGCGTCTATTGAGAGAATCATATGGTTTTTCTTCTGCAGCCTGTTAATGTGGTGTATTACGTTGATTGTTTTGCGGACGTTGAACCATCCTTGCATACCAGGGATAAATCCCACTTGGTCTGGGTGGATGATCTTTCTGATGTGTTGTTGCATTCTATTGGCCAGAATTTTATTGAGGATTTTTGCATCTATGTTCATCAGGGATATTGGTCTGTAAGTCTGTAATTCTCTTTCAATGCTGCATCTTTCTCCGGCTTAGGAATTAAGGTGATGCTGGCTTCATAGAAAGAATTTGGGAGGATTCCCTCTTTTTCGAGTGTTCTGAATAGTTTGAGAAGAATTGGAGTTAGTTCTTCTCTAAATGTCTGGTAGAACTCAGCGGTGAATCCATCTGGTCCTGGGCTTTTCTTTGTTGGGAGGGCCTTTATTACTGTTTCAGTTTCTGTGTCAGTTATGGGTCTGTTTAGGTTTCCTATGTCTTCCTGGCTCAATTTAGGTAGGTTGTATGTGTCCAAGAAACTGTCCATTTCTGATAGATTTCCCTGTTTGCTGGCATACAAGTCCTTGTAGTAATTTCTGATGATTCTTTTTATTTCTGTGGTGTCTGTTGTTCGTTTCCTTTTTCATCTCTGATCCTATTGATTTGGGTCTTTTCTCTTCTTTTTTTAGTGAGTTGGGCCAATGGGGTGTCAATTTTGTTTATTTTTTCAAAAAACCAGCTCCTTGTTTGGCTGATTTTTTGTAATTTTTTTTGGATTCAATCCTGTTGATTTCTTCTTTGATTTTAATTATTTCCCTTCTTCTACTGGGTTTGGGTTTGGTTTGCTGCAGATTTTCTAGATCCTTGAGATGACTTGAAAGCTCATCTATTTGGTGCCTCTCCAATTTCTTGATGTAGGCACCTATTGATATAAACTTTCCTCTTAACACTGCTTTTGTTGTATCCCGTAGGTTTTGGTATGTTGTGCTTTTATCCTCATTTACTTCCAGAAAATTTTTGATTTCTCTTTTAATTTCTTCTATGACCCATTGTTCATTCAGGAGCATGTTGTTCAATCTCCATGTGTTTGAACGTGCTCTGGGGATTCCCGAGTTGCTAATTTCCAATTTCATTCCTTTGTGGTCTGAGAAGTTGCATGGTATGATTCTAATTCTCTTGAATTTGCTGAGACTTGCTTTATGGCCTAGTATGTGGTCAATCCTAGAGAAGGTTCCATGTACTGCTGAGAAGAATGTAAAGTCCTTAGATGTAGGATGAAATGTTCTGTAGATATCTGTTAGATCCATTTGGGCTATAGTTTCATTTAAATCTGCTGTCTCCTTGTTGATCTTCTGTCCTGTTGATCTGTCTATCTCTGAGAGTGGAGTATTGAAGTCCCCCAGTACTATTGTATTGGGGTCTAAGTCTCCCTTTAAGTCCCTTAACAAGTCTTTTAAATAAGCTGGTGCCCTGTGATTAGGTGCATATACATTGATAATCGTTATATCTTCCTGTTGAATGGATCCCTTAATCATTAAATAGTGCCCCTCTTTGTCTCTCCTGACAGTTTTTGTGGTAAAGTTTATGTTGTCTGATATTAAGATGGCTACGCCCACTCTTTTTTCATTTCTGTTGGCATGGTATATCTTTTTCCAGCCTTTCACTTTCAGTCTGTATGGATCATTGTTGGAAAGATGAGTTTCTTGTAAGCAGCAAAAAGATGGGTTTTGTTCCTTAACCCAGTCAGCCAATCGGTGTCTTTTAACTGGACAGTTCAAGCCATTAACATTCAATGTGACTATTGAGAAGGAGTAACTTTGCCCTGCCATTTGTCAAAGATATTTTCTAATATATGGTTTGAGATTCCTGTGATCTTTTGTTGTGAGGTTTCCTTCCTTTACATTCCTTCATATTGGTTACCGTTTTTCTGTGTTTCTGTATGTAAGACATCTTTAAGCATCTTTTGCAGGGCTGGACGAGTGGCGACAAATTCTTTCAATTTCTGTTTGCTGTGAAAGTTCTTTATTTCGCCTTCATTCACAAATGAGAGCTTTGTAGGATATAATATTCTGGGCTGGCAGTTTTTCTCTCTTAGTACCTGGGCTATATCTCGCCATTCTCTCCTGGCTTGTAGGGTTTCTGATGAGAAGTCAGCTGTAAGTCTAATTGGAGATCCTCTGAGAGTAATCTGGCGTTTCCATCTTGCACATTTTAGGATCTTTTCTTTCTGTTTCACTGTGGTGAGTTTGATTACAACATGTTGTGGTGAGGATCTCTTTTGGTCATGTTTATTAGGGGTTCTATGAGCTTCCTGTACTAAGATGTCTCTGTCCTTCTCCAAACCTGGGAAATTTTCTGCTAGTATCTCACTAAAAAGGCCTTCTAATCCTTTCTCCCTCTCCATGCCTTCAGGAACTCCTAGAACCCGAATGTTGGGTTTTTTAATAGTATCCTGTAGATTCCTGACAGTATTTTTTAGATTTCTGATTTCTTCTTCTTTTCTTTGATTTGACTGTTTCCTTTCCTGTTCTCTGTCTTCTAATTCCGATATTCTCTCTTCTGCTTCACCCATTCTGTTTTTAAGGCTCTCTAATGTGTTTGTCATTTGATCTATTGAGTTCTTCATTTCATTGTGGTTTTTTGTCACTATCTCAGTTTCATGTTCTGCTAGTTGTTTCATTTCATTTTGATTCCTCCTTAATATTTCATTTTCACGGGAGAGATTTTCTATCTTGTCCATTAAGGATTTCTGTAGTTCAAGAATTTGTTTTTGAGAACTTCTTAATGTTCTTATCACTTTTTTGAGATCTGCTTCTTGCATTCCCTCTATCTCTTCCTCTTCATAATCTTACATTGGCGTGCCTTGTTCACTAGGGGGCGTCATAGTGTCTTCCTTGCTCTTGTTACCTCGGCTTCTATGTTTGTTGTTTGGCATGTTGGAGATAATTTATGGTGTTTTTTTTTTTTTGCTGTGGTGTTTTTTTTCTCGTTATACTATTCCTCTAAGTGAGCTGTCTGCTTTGTTGGAGCCTTAGGGGCTGTGATGGGTGTGGCCAGAGAGCTATGCTTCAGGTAAACTCTTCAGGTTTAAGGCTGTGTAAAGAGCGTCCCAGATTGCTCACTCTCTTGCTCCTTACTGGCTCGCTTTCTCTTTTTTTTTTTTTTTTACTCAGTTGGGAGTGGAGTTGAGGGTAGTTGAAATCTGGCCTCTGTGAGTATTCGTTTGATCTATCCCTGGGACCACACACAGAGTTTATGCAGCCCTCAATGTGTTCTCCAGTTTCGCTAAAGTTACTGAGTTTGGCTGCGCTTTACATATGTAAAATCGTGGTGCTCTTTGTTTTGCTTGGTGAGTGAAGGGAGAGGCCTCTGTTCCCCCCCCCCCCAGTTTTTCGGGTTTCTGAGGTCTTTGTCTTACCCTCCTCGGTTCCCGCGCTGGCAAGAATCTGTGGTTCTGGCTCCTCTCCCGCCGCTCGGCTCGTCTTGGTTGGTTTTCCACGCGGTGGGCTCCCTGTAAGTCCTCTGTGTCCCATCCACAAGATCCGGAAGCGTTTCCTCTACAGTTTTTTTCTTGAGTCTTTTCCTGAGGCTACAGTAATTCCACTTTTATGAAACTTTATTCTCCCAAAATAAAGGCGCACGTCCTCACTATCTGCCATATTGGCTCCGCCCCCTCAAATGGATTTAACAAATTGCATGCAGAGGTAAACAAAATGCATATATCAATATGAAGCTGCTTTAAAAACTGGTAATGCCTATCTTGGCCATTACTCTCCCTAGGACAGATATGTGCCTTCCTTTTTATAATTTCTTGGATCATACATAATAAACTGTCTTACATGCTTTGTGTCCTCCAAGATTAAACCACTAGGAGCCACCAACTCTAGGTGGGACTCAAGATGGAGCACAAAGAAAATCTGTGTTCTACCAGGGATCCTTATATCCACCCTTGGCATAGTGCTCTACTGCTATGCCAGGTCTATGGCCCTTGCTGGCAGGAAGTAGCCAGAATGGTCATTGTCCTAGATCCTCTAGCAGCAGTTAGAGCCCATTCTTCTGAGGGGGGAATATGAGGAGTTAAATGTGTTCCTAGGCAGTGAGGTAAGGTCTCTGTTAGAATTGCAAAGGAGGACAAGAACCATTCAAAACGAAATGCTGGTTTCCTCCTGGGGGTGGCCTCTTGCCACACACAGCTTCATCATAAAACCTGGGCAGTGATGCCTCCCTGATACCAGCAATGGGCATTAAGTCCCATTGCTTGCTGCCTGGACAATAATTTCTACCCATGACTGCATGATTCATTGTAATCTCCACTTGCTGATTGGCATCAGTTTCTGTCCCTGTCTACCTGAGTATCTGCTTGAGTAGCTATTAATCTCTACCTACCTAAACCAATCAGAAGTGTGTATTCCCATGTCCTTTCTTCCCCACTGATTGGCCATAGTTTAAGTTGTCCACCATTTTTGTGTGATAAAAAGCTTGTACTTGCAAGCTACAAAGGCAGCTCCTCCCTTGGAGGCCCTAAATTGACTACTGCATTAGGATTCTCTCTGGATCTCAATAAATCTTTTGCTTCTGCACACTCTTGTCATTTACATGGACCCTCTTCCTCCACTATTATCCTTTGGGAAGAAAGCAACCAGGGAACCACTCCTCCCCTACCAAGCCCCCAAACCAGTTGCTTAGACCTTAAAGGGCTGGAGGACATACATTGTGCCAAGAAACCTAGCAGGCCCAGTTCCAGAAGAAATACAACCAGTGCTATCCTCCAAGCCCTAGCTTGCCAGGCATGGTCTCGGGGGAAGCCCAAATTTCAACATCTCTTCCTCATTCTACAGGGGTCACATTGGCCTAGGGCCAAGATGGCTGCTGAGGAGAATGTCCTGGGCTTTGGGATTCTATGGTTGTCCCTGGAGTCACCGGGATCACAGAAGGGGCAAGAAGGTAGCCAGGCCCAAGGACCTGTCCAGCAGTGGGTATCTATAAGCCTACTTCTCTGGCCAATCACCCTGAGGAATGAGCATCACCTGTGGTCATCCCTGTGTGGTCCTGGAAAGGACATGGCCTGAAATTTGTGGCCTTCACTGGACCTGGAACACATATGCCACACCTGGTGGGAATCTACTCTTGCACCCTCCCAAAAGGGCCCATGTCAGGCCTGACAGGTTTGTCTCAGACATAGGACCCCAGTGTGTGGGAAGGACAAGGAATTCAGAGGACCGAGTACCCCCACAGGAACTCTCCAGGAGGAAGCTGGCAGAAGGGCCTGGCTGCCTGGGCCCCCCAGCTTCAAGTCCAGGGCTGGTGATCAGTGTCTCCCAGGCAGGCACAGGAAAGGTCAAGCGTGTGCCTTCATAAGCAGTGGCAGGACGCCAGGTCTCAGGCTGGCCTGAGTCACTGAGCAGGCCTGAGTCATGAAGTGGGCATTTTCCTGGGGCATGTGCCTTTGGCTGTCAGTGTTACAAGGCCCTAAAGGGCAGTGTTGGATGTCTGGACCTATAGACTCACCCACAGGAGCATGGAAGTTAGGCAGGCCCAAAGGAACACATGCATTGAAAGCCAGGTCTTACGGTTGCACCAACCCACTTCCATGCTGATGTATCGCCCAAGCCCTTTCTCTATAGGTATCTCCATGGCTACAGCACCCTAGCAAGTATCACATGTGCCTGTGAAGCACATACAGTCATTGGCTCACATGGCTAGGTGGGCCTTGGGGGCCTTTCCACTGCTAGTGTTTTGGGTCCTTAGAAGGGGAATCTGCATGTTGTGCCCAAATGTGCACATACAGGAGGACCCTTTGGATTCACAACAGGGTAGAAATTTGTGCAGAGTTCTTTAAATTGGAATCAAGTTACCACCACATGGAAATTGCTACAAAATATGTGGAAGATGTCAGCAAGACCCCAGCCCCAAGCTGGACCTTTAGCCTGTACACACCCTCCTGAAGGGAAAGGAGGGAGCTGAAGTTTGCTCTCATGCTCCACTCATGGACCTGGAGGAGAGAGCACCCAGGGACAGCCTCCTTCCACCCACCCAAACTCGAACAGGTCCATTTAAGCCTGTCAATCGATGATTCCCCCACCACACACACACACACACACACACATAAGGCCCAGAAGTCTGGTAATCCTGGTGTTAGAGGAAATATAGCCTGTGTTGCTGCAAGGCCTACTCTTCCTGGCATTTCCTGGTCCAGTGGGTAGCCCACCGCTTCATACTCCAGCCTCCTTCCATGTCTGGGGGATCACCTTGGCCTGGGGCCAACATGGAGCCTGGGGAGAATGTCTTATCCCTCAGGGTTCCAGGGTTACCCTGGAGACACAGGAACACACACGAGGCCAGATGGTGGTGACGACAGAGGGGCTGCCCAGCTTGGGATGCCTGTCAGCTGTCCTCTTCTCCTCCAAGGCCAGATGTACCACCCAAGGCACTCTGGCAGGTCATGGCCTGAAACTTGGCGTCTTCTTCGCTTGAACCTGGAGCATTTAGGCAACGCTGGCTGGCAGTCTGCTGTGTCTGCTGCCCATAAAGACACTTCAGACTTGACCTGTTTTCCTCAGTGCCTTTGGCTCCAGGACCTGGGGAGGACAAGGACTCAGAGGACTGAATATCACTACACAACCTCCACAGGAAGAGGCTGGTACAAGGGTCTGCCTGCATGGGTTCTCCCACGGTCTAGGCTTCATGAATTAGGGTCCTTTTTATCCACTCTCTCACTTTGTGTCTGTTATGAAGAAATTAATCTGTTTTAGCCATTTTGAAGTTTGTTCTTTTGTTGGGCACCAAAAAATATGTTGTGCCCAGATTGTTAGATCCCCGCAGAGACCCCCAGAAAATCGATCACACCGAACTGCAAAAGCAAGGTTTATTCGGGAGTACAAGCCACGACAGGGACCCCATCCAGCGAACTGGTACAGTGGAGGAAGGAGTGAGGCCCCGGTCTTTGTTTTGAAGGACCCTTATGGGGGAGAGGGACAAGAAACTAGGCCTGGGCAAATATCAGGGGCTTCTTAAGAGGTTAGATGTTCCCCAGAGTCCAGCGGGCAGGACGTTCTCTGGGAAGGAAAAGTCAATCCCCTTCAGAGAACCTCTAGGCACGCCCAGAGCAGAACTGCCCCTCCCCTCCAGGAAACCTCTGGGCGCGCCCAGAGCAGAGCTGCCCCTCCCCTTCGGAGAGTCTCTAGGCACGCACTTATGATGTCACTGCGACCGGCCAATCCTGTAACACCTCAGCACTCTCCCCCAGCATTCTCCGGTATGCTAATTGTCCCTCCGAACCAGCCAATCCCGTGCCACCTCTGCATTTTATACCAGCACTCTCCACCAGCATTCTTCGCCAGCATTCTCCCATATGCTAATATCCCTCTGAACTGACCAATCCTACGCATGCGCATTAGGAATATGCTAATTCGTTGCCTATATAACCTGTGTGAAACTGCCGCTCAGGGCTCCTCACTGCCTGAGGTGGGGGCCCGTTTGCGCAAACGTTCAATAAAAACCTCGTGCTTTTTGCATCAACTGGTCTGGAGTCTGGATCTTTGGGCATCCTCCCGAGCAAGTGGGCATCTCTGCAACTGAGAGGTCCAACATTTTGGTGGCCCGTATGGGGATTTTAGGTCGCCCTCAGACCCATTCCCTGCGGACCAGTTGGAGGTACGATTAAGTGTTTTCTGTTTGTTGTTCTTCGTCCTAAGTGTTCTGACTGGCCAGTACCTGACTCTGTGAGACCAGTGGGGGAGGCAGGCGTGCCCAGCAACCCCTGGTGCGTTCCCCGGAGGACGCTCCGGTTTTTGAGACCAGAAGGGGAAACCCTCGGTCCGTTCCCCCGGAAGACGCTCCCGGGGTGGTCTGGAGGTGGGTCGGAGACCAAGTCTCCCTCCTTCCCGGGGAGGGCTGGTCAAGCAGCCGCTCCCAAAAATAGCGCAATAGCGTTCGATTTGTCCTAGATCTGGTGCCATGTGGTTTGTCTTGTTTATTGTATGTGTCTGTGCATTGGCTATTCTTTTTGAATGGGCTGAAATCCTTGCACCCATGGGTCAACAAATAACCACCCCTTTAAGTCTCACTCTAGATCACTGGGTCAAAGACTGCCCGAAGAAACCACAGGGACCAAAGAAGAGACCAGTTCCAATCCTGTCCCTGGAAGCAGACGATTAGGTGAGTCAGGTCCAGGAGCCCCCCCGAGCCCAGGATAACCCTTGAAGTGGGGGGCAGACTGGTAACCTTCCTGATTGATACGGGAGCCCAGCACTCGGTACTGACTTCAGAAAAAGGGCCTTTAAGCTCCAAGACTTCCTGGGTTCAGGGGGCAACTGGAGGGAAGTTATATCGCTGGACAACCAATCGAGAGGTCCAGTTGAGTACAGGACTTGTGACACACTCGTTCTTACTAGTGCCAGACTGCCCCTACCCCCTCCTGGGCAGGGACCTACTCTCAAAGGTAGGAGCCCAAATTCACTTCCATGAGAAAGGAGCTACCATCACAGACTCAGGAGGGCGGCCCCTCCAGGTATTAACACTACGCTTGGAGGACGAACACCGATTATTCGAGAGGCCCTCGTCCACCATGGCTCCCCTGGACCCCAAGTGGCTCGCAGATTTTCCTCAGGCCTGGGCAGAGACTGCGGGAATAGGGCTGGCCGTCAACCGGCCTCCCTTGATTATAGATCTGAAGCCCACGGCCATTCCCGTGTCAGTTCGTCAATATCCGATGGGCAAGGAAGCTAAGGAAGGTATCCAGCCACATATCCAGAGACTGTTACACCTAGGCATTTTAAAACCTTGTCGATCACCTTGGAACACCCCCCTACTACCAGTAAAGAAGCCCGGTACGGGTGATTACCGCCCAGTACAGGACTTGTGGGAGGTTAACAGGAGAACAGAGGATATGCATCCCACAGTGCCCAACCCCTACAATCTGCTAAGTACCTTGCCTCTGACCCACGTATGGTACACTGTGTTAGATCTAAAAGATGCATTCTTTTGTTTAAGACTGAGCCCTCAGAGCCAATCCATCTTTGCTTTTGAGTGGAAAGACCCAGAGACCGGGTTTTCAGGACAACTCACCTGGACAAGGTTGCCCCAAGGATTTAAAAACTTGCCTACCTTGTTTGACGAAGCTCTGCACCTAGATTTGGCCGACTTCCGAGTCAACCATCCGGACCTGGTCCTCCTGCAATATGTGGACGACCTCCTCCTTGCCGCTGAAACTGAGCAGGACTGCCTAAAAGGTACCAGGGCCCTGCTACAGAGACTGGGGGAATTGGGCTATCAAGCCTCCGTGAAAAGGGCCCAAATATGCCAGAAACAGGTGGCCTACCTAGGCTACCTCCTAGAAGGAGGGCAACGGTGGCTGACGGAGAGCCGAAAAAGGGTGGTTGCTCTAATTCCACCCCCCAGCGATGCCAGAAAGATGCGGGAATTCCTCGGGAGTGCGGGATTCTGCCGCCTTTGGATTCCTGGGTTTGCGGAGCTGGCAGCCCCATTGTACCCCCTCACGAAGTCCAATGCTCCCTTTCAATGGAGAGAAGAGCAACAGCGGGCGTTTGACAACATAAAAAAGGCCCTGGGTGGAGGCGGAGCCGTGCGGCGGGAGCCGAGCCGTGCGGCGGGAGCGGAGCCGTGCGGCGGGAGCCGAGCCGTGCGGCGGGAGCGGAGCCGTGCGGCGGGAGCCGAGCCGTGCGGCGGGAGCCGAGCCGTGCGGCGGGAGCGGAGCCGAGCGGCGGGAGCAGTAGGCGGGAGCCGTGCGGCAGGAGCCGTGCGGCGGGAGCCGTGCCACAGAATCTCGCCAGCGCGGGAACCAATGGAGGAGGGTAAGACCTCAGAAACCCAAGACATTGAGGGGGGAGGGAAACAGAGGCCTCACCCTTCACTCAACAAGCAAAACAAAGAGCACTGCGATTTTACATAACTAAAGCGCAGCCAAACTCAATAACTAGCAAAACTGGAGAACACATTGAGGGATGAATAAACTCTTGGTGTGGTCCCAGAGGTAGATCAAACGAATACTCAACAGAGGCCAGATTTCAACTACCCTCAATTCCACTCCCAACTCAGTCAAAAAAAAAAAAAAAAACAAAAATTATCTCCAACATGCCAAACAATAAACATAGAAGCCGAGGTAACAAAAGCAAGGAAGACACTATGACGCCCCCAAATGAGAAAGACATGCCAAAGCAAGATTATGAAGATGAAGAGATAGAGGAAATGCAAGAAGCAGATCTCAAAAAAGTGATAAGAACATTAAGAAGTTCTCAAAAACAAATTCTTGAACTACAGAAATCCTTAATGGACAAGATAGAAAATCTCTCCCGTGAAAATGAAATATTAAGGAGAAATCAAAATGAAATGAAAAAACTAGTAGAACATAAAATTGAGATAGTGACAAAGAACCTCAATGAAATGAAGAACTCAATAGATCAAATGGCAAACACACTAGAGAGCCTTAAAAACAGAATGGGTGAAGCAGAAGAGAGAATATCGGAATTAGAAGACAGAGAACAGGAAAGGAAACAGTCAAATCAAAGAAAAGAAGAAGAAATCAGAAATCTAAAAAACACTGTCAGGAATCTACAGGATACTATTAAAAAACCCAACATTCGGGTTCTAGGAGTACCTGAAGGCATGGAAAGGGAGAAAGGATTAGAAGGCCTTTTTAGTGAGATACTAGCAGAAAATTTCCCAGGTTTGGAGAAAGACAGAGGCATCCTAGTACAGGAAGCTCATAGAACCCCTAATAAACATGACCAAAAGAGAACCTCACCACGTCACGTCATAATCAAATTCACCACAGTGAAACACAAAGAAAAGATCCTAAAATGTGCAAGAGAGAAACGCCAGATTACTCTCAGAGGATCTCCAATTAGACTTACAGCTGACTTCTCATCAGTAACCCTACAAGCCAGGAGAGAATGGCAAGATATAGCCCAGTTACTAAGAGAGAAAAACTGCCAGCCCAGAATATTATATCCTGCAAAGCTCTCATTTGTGAATGAAGGTGAAATAAAGACCTTTCACAGCAAACAGAAATTGAAAGAATTTGTCGCCACTCGTCCAGCCCTGCAAAAGATGCTTAAAGATGTATTACATACAGAAACACAGAAACACGGTAGCCAATATGAAGGAAGGTAAAGGAAGGAAACCTCACAACAAAAGAACACAGGAATCTCAAACCAGATATTAGAAAATATCTTTGGCAAATGGCAGGGCAAAGTTACTCCTTCTCAATAGTCACATTGAATGTTAATGGCTTGAACTGTCCAGTTAAAAGACACCGATTGGCTGATTGGGTTAAGGAACAAAACCCATCTTTTTGCTGCTTACAAGAAACTCATCTTTCCAACAATGATCCATACAGACTGAAAGTGAAAGGCTGGAAAAAGATATACCATGCCAACAGAAATGAAAAAAGAGCAGGCGTAGCCATCTTAATATCGGACAACATAAACTTTACCATAAAAACTGTCAGGAGAGACAAAGAGGGACACTATTTAATGATTAAGGGATCCATTCAACAGGAAGATATAACAATTATCAATGTATATGCACCGAATCACAGGGCACCGGCTTATTTAAAAGACTTGTTAAGGGACTTAAAGGGAGACTTAGACCCCAATACAATAGTACTGGGGGACTTCAATACTCCACTCTCAGAGATAGACAGATCATCAGGACAGAAGATCAACAAGGAGACAGCAGATTTAAATGACACTATAGCCCAAATGGATCTAACAGATATCTACAGAACATTTCATCCTACATCTAAGGACTTTACATTCTTCTCAGCAGTATATAGAACCTTCTCTAGGATTGACCACATACTAGGCCATAAAGCAAGTCTCAGCAAATTCAAAAGAATTAGAATCATACCATGCAGCTTCTCAGACCACAAAGGAATGAAATTGGAAATTAGCAACTCGGGAATCCCCAGCGCACGTGCAAACACATGGAGATTGAACAACATGCTCCTGAATGAACAATGGGTCATAAGGAAATTAAAAGAGAAATCAAAAATTTTCTGGAAGTAAATGAGAATAACAACACAACATACCAAAACCTATGGGATACAACAAAAGCAGTGTTAAGAGGAAAGTTTATATCAATAGGTGCCTACATCAAGAAATTGGAGAGGCACCAAATAGATGAGCTTTCAAGTCATCTCAAGGATCTAGAAAATCTGCAGCAAACCAAACCCAAACCCAGTAGAAGAAGGGAAATAATTAAAATCAAAGAAGAAATCAACAGGATTGAATCCAAAAAAAGTTACAAAAAATCAGCCAAACAAGGAGCTGGTTTTTTGAAAAAATAAACAAAATTGACACCCCATTGGCCCAACTCACTAAAAAAAGAAGAGAAAAGACCCAAATCAATAGGATCAGAGATGAAAAAGGAAACGAACAACAGACACCACAGAAATAAAAAGAATCATCAGAAATTACTACAAGGACTTGTATGCCAGCAAACAGGGAAATCTATCAGAAATGGACAGTTTCTTGGACACATACAACCTACCTAAATTGAGCCAGGAAGACATAGGAAACCTAAACAGACCCATAACTGACACAGAAACTGAAACAGTAATAAAGGCCCTCCCAACAAAGAAAAGCCCAGGACCAGATGGATTCACCGCTGAGTTCTACCAGACATTTAGAGAAGAACTAACTCCAATGCTTCTCAAACTATTCAGAGCAATCGAAAAAGAGGGAATCCTCCCAAATTCTTTCTATGAAGCCAGCATCACCTTAATTCCTAAGCCAGAAAAACATGCAGCATTGAAAGAGAATTACAGACCAATATCCCTGATGAACATAGATGCAAAAATACTCAATAAAATTCTGGCCAATAGAATGCAACAACACATCAGAAAGATCATCCACCCAGACCAAGTGGGATTTATCCCTGGTATGCAAGGATGGTTCAACGTCCGCAAAACAATCAACGTAATACACCACATTAACAGGCTGCAGAAGAAAAACCATATGATTCTCTCAATAGACGCAGAGAAAGCATTTGATAAAATACAACACCCTTTCATGATGAAAACTCTAAGCAAACTGGGTATGGAAGGAACATTCCTCAATACAATCAAAGCAATATATGAAAAACCCACGGCCAACATCCTATTGAATGGGGAAAAGTTGGAAGCATTTCCGCTGAGATCTGGTACCAGACAGGGATGCCCACTCTCACCACTGCTATTCAATATAGTTCTGGAAGTTTTAGCTAGAGCTATTAGGCAAGAAAAAGAAATTAAAGGGATACAAATCGGGAAGGAAGAACTCAAACTATCCCTCTTTGCAGATGATATGATTCTTTATTTAGGGGACCCAAAGAACTCTACTAAGAGACTATTGGAACTCATCGAAGAGTTTGGCAAAGTAGCAGGATATAAAATCAATGCACAAAAATCAACAGCCTTTGTATACACAGGCAATGCCACGTCTGAGGAAGAACTTCTAAAATCAATCCCATTCACAATAGCCACAAAAACAATCAAATACCTTGGAATAAACTTAACCAAGGACGTTAAAGAACTCTATGATGAAAACTACAAAACCTTAAAGAAAGAAATAGAAGAGGATACCAAAAAATGGAGAAATCTCCCATGCTCATGGATTGGAAGAATCAATATCATCAAAATGTCTATTCTCCCAAAAGCAATTTATACATTCAATGCAATACCAATCAAGATACCGAAGACCTTCTTCTCAGATCTGGAAAAAATGATACTGAAATTCATATGGAGACACAGAAGACCTCGAATAGCCAAAGCTATCTTGTACAACAAAAACAAAGCCGGAGGCATCACAATCCCAGATTTCAGGGCATACTACAGGGCAGTTGTCATCAAAACAGCATGGTACTGGTACAGAAACAGATGGATAGACCAATGGAACAGAATAGAAACACCAGAAATCAATCCAAACATCTACAGCCAACTTAAATTTGATCAAAGATCCAAAACTAATCCCTGGAATAAGGACAGTCTATTCAATAAATGGTGCTGGGAAAACTGGATTTCCATGTGCAGAAGCTTGAAACAAGACCCATACCTTTCACCTTACACAAAAATTCACTCAACGTGGATTAAAGACTTAAATCTACGGCCCGAAACCATCAAATTATTAGAGAGCATTGGAGAAACCCTGCAAGATACAGGTACAGGCAAAGACTTCTTGGAAAAGACCCCAGGAGCACAGGCAGTCAAAACCAAAATTAACATTTGGGATTGCATCAAATTGAGAAGTTTCTGTACTTCGAAAGAAACAGTCAGGAAAGTGAAGAGGCAACCGACAGAATGGGAAAAAATATTTGCAAACTATACTACAGATAAAGGGTTGATAACCAGAATCTACAAAGAAATCAAGAAAATCCACAATAACAGAACAAACAACCCACTGAAGAGATGGGCCAAGGACCTCAATAGACACTTTTCAAAAGAAGAAATCCAAATGGCCAACAGACACATGAAAAAATGTTCAAGATCACTAGCAATCAGAGAAATGCAAATAAAAACCACAATGAGGTTTCACCTCACCCCGGTGAGAATGGCTCACATCCAGAAATCTACCAACAATAGATGCTGGAGAGGATGTGGGGAAAAAGGGACACTAACCCACTGTTGGTGGGAATGCAAACTGGTTAAGCCATTATGGAAGTCAGTCTGGAGATTCCTCAGAAACCTGAATATAACCCTACCATACAACCCAGCCATCCCACTCCTTGGAATTTACCCAAAGGAACTTAATTTGGCTAATAAAAAAGCCATCTGCACATTAATGTTTATTGCAGCTCAATTCACAATAGCTAAGACCTGGAACCAACCCAAATGCCCACAACAATAGACTGGATAAAGAAATTATGGGACATGTACTCCATAGAATACTATACAGCAGTAAGGAACAATGAAACCCAGTCATTTGAAACAAGATGGAGGGATCTGGAAAACATCATGCTGAGTGAATTAAGCCAGTCCCAAAGAGACAAATATCATTTGTTTTCCCTGATCGGCGACAACTAACTGAGCACCAAAGGGGAAACCTGCTGAAATGAAATGGACACTATAAGAAACAATGACCTGATCAGCTTAGGTCCTGACTCTAGATATACAATGTAATACTTTATCCTTATACTTTGCATTTCTGTGTGGGCACAAACTGATGAGCTCTTTACTAATGATATACTGAAGTGATCTTCTGTATATAAAGAGAATTGGAAATGAAAAAAAAATAACAACCTGGTGTTGAAGGGGAAATGGCATAGAAAGTTAATTAATTTGAAAAAAAATCATGTGGGTTCTCTGTCTTTAATGTGCTGTACATTGCTATTTGATGCTATAATTAGTAATCCAATGGTAGTTTTTTCACTTTGTATTGCTATCTGGGCAAAATGTTGAAAACTTTACCTAATATATACTAAGCTGATCTTCTGTATACAAAGAGAATTGAAAATGAATCCTTACATGAATGGAAGGGGAGAGGGAGCGGGAGAGGGGAGGGTTGCAGGCGGGAGGGAAGTTACGGGAGGGGGGAAGCCATTGTAACCCATAAGCTGTACTTTGGAAATTTATATTCATTAAATAAAGGTAAAAAAAAAAGGCCCTATTGTCAGCCCCAGCCCTGAGCCTCCCTGATATGACCAAGCCCTTCACATTATATGTGGATGAGAACAAGGGAGTGGCGAAGGGAGTGCTAACACAAATGCTTGGACCCTGGAAAAAGCCGGTGGCATACTTTTCAAAAAAGCTAGACAATGTAGCGGCCGGCTGGCCTCCGTGCCTCCGCATGATAGCGGCCGTGGCAGTTCTGGTGAAAGACTTGGATAAATTGACTCTAGGCCAACCTCTCACCGTAGTGGCACCTCATGCTGTGGAGACAGTTATCCGCCAGCCACCAGATCGGTGGCTCTCAAATGCTCGGATAACTCATTACCAGACTATGTTATTAAACTCAGAGCGGGTCCGGTTTGGGACTGCCACCTCTTTAAACCCGGCCACCCTGCTCCCGGAACTGGGGCCCCAGGCCCAGGTAATCCATAACTGTCACCAAATCCTGGCTGAGGCCCACGGCACCCGAAAAGACCTAACCGACCAGCCTCTGCCGGATGCTGAAATGACCTGGTTCACGGATGGGAGCAGCTTTCTACAGAACCGTGAGCGGAGGGCTGGGGCAGCAGTGGTGGATGGAAAAACCGTTATCTGGTCAAGTGCCTTAAAGCCTGGAACTTCTGCTCAAAAAGCCGAGCTCATAGCCTTAACTCAAGCTTTAAAACTGGCACAAGACAAAAAGGTCAACATTTACACAGACAGTCGGTATGTTTTCACCACTGCCCATGTACATGGGGAGATATACCGGCTAAGGGGCCTCTTAACCTCGGCAGGCAAGGACATTAAAAATAAGCAGGAAATCCTAGATCTTCTACAGGCCCTGTTCCTGCCCAAAATGTTGAGTATAATCCATTGCCCCGGGCACCAACGAGGAGACGACCCCGTAGCAAGGGGAAACAGGATGGCAGACGAGGCCTCTAGGGCAGCAGCCCTGAGCCAACAGGTGTTCCCGTTAAAGACAACTGAGCCCACCCAAGTATCGAGGGAACCACCTTTCCTCTATTCGGACCAAGACTTAGATACGATCCAGCGGCTCAGTGCGGAGTATGACGAACAAATAAGGGTTTGGAGGCTCGGAGAGAAAATAGTCCTGCCACACCAATTGGCTAAAGAAATAATTACCAACCTCCATCAATGGACTCATTTGGGACACAAAGAGCTAAAAGCAGCCTTACAGGAAGATAGGCAGTCCTATTACATCCCCGGACTTGACTCTTTAGTCCAGCAGGTGACTGAATCCTGTGTTCCGTGTGCCAAGGTAAATGCCAGACACCTCAAGCTCCCGGAGGAAGCTAGGTTAAGAGGAGACCGACCAGGGATCAACTGGGAGGTCGATTTCACTGAGATAAGGCCGGGCAGTTATGGGAATAAGTATCTTCTAGTTTTCTCCGGATGGACTGAGGCATTCCCCACAAAATGGGAAACCGCCCGGGTGGTCGTCTAGAAGATCATAGAGGAGATCTTCCCCCGGTTTGGCTTGCCTAAGGTAATCGGGTCCGACAACGGCCCAGTGTTTGTCTCCCAGGTAAGTCAGTTGGTGGCCAAAGCATTAGGCATAAATTGGAAATTGCACTGTGCCTATAGACCCCAAAGTTCAGGACAGGTAGAAAGAATGAACAGAACAATTAAAGAGACCTTGACCAAATTAGCGTTGGAGACTGGCGTTAAAGACTGGGTCCAACTCCTCCCTATGGTGTTGTTCCGGGTCCGAAACACGCCCTCTCATTGCGGGCTGATGCCATACGAAATCCTTTATGGAGGGCCCCCACCAGTAGCAGGCTTGCTTGACCTTGCCAGTGACTCCGTTGCCGATGCCCCTAAATTACAGGCCCGGTTGAGAGTGCTCCAGATCATCCAGAACCAGGTCTGGAAACCTCTTGCAGCAGCCTACCAACCCAAGACGACAACCATCCCACATCCTTTCCAAATCGGAGACGCTGTGTATGTCCGAAGGCACCAATCTAAGACTCTAGAGCCCCGGTGGAAAGGCCCCTTCACTGTGCTGTTGACAACTCCCACCGCTCTCAAGGTCGACGGAATCGCTGCTTGGGTCCACGCCTCACACGTGAAGCGAGCACCACCCCCCCAGGGCCCCGAGGATCCGGATAGACCAGCCAAATGGAAGCTCCAGCGCACTCAGAACCCACTCAAGCTAAGACTTTCAAAAACTGTTTAATATTTGTGATGTTCCTGGCCTTTCCCCATTGTTTTTCCAATCCCCATGCTCCACAATTGTTAACGTGGGACCCAACCCAGTCCAGCAAGAACAGAGTTCCCTCCCTCCAGTGAGGCAGGCTCTCCCCAGGCCACCCCTCCCGCCAGCCACCCTTTCGCCTAGCTTGGCAAGTTTAACTCCAAACGCTTCAAGCCCCCGTACAACTGGACAGCGGCTGTTTAACCTTTTGACAGGGGCCTTTTTGGCCCTCAACCAGACCAATCCGGAGCTGACCGAGTCCTGCTGGCTATGCCTAGCCCCAGGTCCACCTTATTATGAGGGCCTCGCGGTCCCCAGGACCTGGAATGGCACTACAGAGGCAAATAATTGCCTCTTGCCCCTTCAGCCGCGTATCACTCTTACAGAGGTGTCGGGACAAGGTACTTGTGTAGGAAATCCTCCCTTGTCCCACCGACACTTGTGCAATGTCACCCACAATGTTACTATACAAGACGGCCCATGTATTCTTAACAGGTTGCTCCAGTTTATCCGCGAGAGGCTTTTCCTTGTCCAAACCCTGGTGCTGACTCAACAGTACCAGTGTCAAGCTTCAAAGACCTCCGAGGTCCAATAGATTTTAGGATTAAAATCTGTGCAAAAAGAAAAGGAGGGAATGAAGGACCCTTATGGGGGAGAGGGACAAGAAACTAGGCCTGGGCAAATATCAGGGGCTTCTTAAGAGGTTAGATGTTCCCCAGAGTCCAGCGGGCAGGACGTTCTCTGGGAAGGAAAAGTCAATCCCCTTCAGAGAACCTCTAGGCACGCCCAGAGCAGAACTGCCCCTCCCCTCCAGGAAACCTCTGGGCGCGCCCAGAGCAGAGCTGCCCCTCCCCTTCGGAGAGTCTCTAGGCATGCACTTATGATGTCACTGCGACCGGCCAATCCTGTAACACCTCAGCACTCTCCCCCAGCATTCTCCGGTATGCTAATTGTCCCTCTGAACCAGCCAATCCCGTGCCACCTCTGCATTTTATACCAGCACTCTCCACCAGCATTCTTCGCCAGCATTCTCCCATATGCTAATATCCCTCTGAACTGACCAATCCTACGCATGCGCATTAGGAATATGCTAATTCGTTGCCTATATAACCTGTGTGAAACTGCCGCTCAGGGCTCCTCACTGCCTGAGGTGGGGGCCCGTTTGCGCAAACGTTCAATAAAAACCTCGTGCTTTTTGCATCAACTGGTCTGGAGTCTGGATCTTTGGGTGTCCTCCCGAGCAAGTGGGCATCTCTGCAACTGAGAGGTCCAACAGTTTGGGAGAGTTTTGAAAGGAAAATGGGCTACATCGCAGGAAAAGAGTTACATACAGCACGGGAGCTCTGGGCACAGGGAGTTACATCGAGGCTTACAGCACGGGAGCTCTAGGCACAGGGAGTCACTTTGTTTAGCAATATCTACTGCTGTCCTTGGTCTACCGAGCTAGCTGTCCACGGTGAGCTTTGGTATCTCCGGAATGCCTGAATGCCTGCTTGTACAAGGACTCGGGTCTGCTATGGGAAACGGAGGCTGCTTTTTTTTATTGTTTAAAAATGGAGTCACTTTGGTTCTTCACTTTCATCTTTGTAGCTTTTATTTGTCTTTGTGATTCTATTTTTCCTTTGTAGTATATTTTCATTTCTTCCTTGTTAAATTTTGTTTGTGTTTTATAAGTTTTTATTTGTAATTACCAAGAAAGATGCAGAAAAGTATTTAAACTGTTGTTTAAGTTGTTTAACTGTGAAGTGATAAGAAACATAAGAAAAGGAATCAAATAAGGAATAATAAACTCAGAGATCCAAAATGCCTCTGACACAGATGAACCAGAACAAGAAAAGATGGACTGCATTTCCAGGAGGCTGACTGAAGTGAAACTTCAATAAAGAAGTGATGGGGGCTCTAACAACACAGAGACCTGGAAAGCCAGCATTGAGAGAGAAGCAAAGCACACAACTGCTACCCCAGCTCACCAGCCAAGAAATGGCATCTTATTGGCGTAGTTTGCATCAGGTGACCCCACCCCTGTCAAACCCAGAGTGCTTCCCCGGGCAGAGAGGAGGTCCCCGTGCACTCTGTAACTGTGGAATTAATAAGAATAAGCCACAAAGCCATACTGATGCACGCTGCACAATCTAGAGAAATTCCCTCTGCTGCTTCTTGGGCTTGATGCCAGCAGCTGCCAATACATGAGCTGTTAGTGCCAAAGCTGCAGAAGGCCCCTTCTGTGTCTCATAGCCCTGGGATTCTTGATGGCCGGGGCACAAGACCAAATGTCACCGTTGCTTCTCTGTGGACCTGGAGGCAGTCTCTTCTGTGTCCTGTAGTTCTGGGATTGGGACCTCTGGTGCTACAATGCATGGAGCGGGCTCTATGTGTGTTCCTCTGTGACAGGCTGGCATTTGGCAGTCTACACCTCCAGTGTAACCTGCACTTGCCCTGCAGGACCCAAGTCAGGACCTCACTGTACTCTGAAGCTCTGTGACTGAGACTACTGGGACACCTCACTAATCTGTATTGTCTGGGGAAAGCCCCATCTGCATCCCACTGACCAAGGCTTGCACTTCTTAGTAAGCACCCTCTGAATCACCGGAAATCACACTATGGACCTGGGTCCTGAATCCCACAGCAGTGTGAATACTGGAGTCCTACTCCAAAGATTTGCCAGAGTTCATCCTGAGGGACCTTGAAAGGACCCCACTGCACACTGCAACTCTGGGCCTGTGAAAGCTTGTCCTGCAATCCCACATGATGACCTGTCATACAGGTCTTTCCCAACAAAGCTCATCCATAAAGGGAGGAATTGCTACACCGTATGTCAACCTAGGGACCTGGGAAATATAAAGAAGCAGAGAAGCAGGATGCTTCCAAAAGAACGCAATAGCTCTTCAGAAATAAGTCCTGATTCAGAGGAAATCTATAAAATGCCTGAAAATTCAAGACAGGGGCTGGTGCTGTGGTACAGTGGTTTAAGCCACTGCTGGTGAAACTGGCATACTGGGGCCCATGTTGTGGCACAGCAGGTGAAGCCACTGCCTGTAACCACCAAAATCTTATATGGGCATCGGTCCATGACCCAGTTTCTCCACTTCTTATCCAACTGCCTGCCAATGCACCTGAGAAAGCAGTAGAAGATGCTCCAAGTTCTTGGGCCCCTGCACCCATGTGGGAGACCTGGATGAAGCTCCAGGCTCAAGCCTTCAGCTAATCTAGGCCTAGCTTTGTGGCCATTTGGAGAGTGAACCAGTGGATGAAAGATTCTCTCTCTCTCTCTCTCTCTCTCTCTCTCTCTCTCTCTCTCGTGTGTGTGTGTGTATGTGTGTGTGTGAGATAGAGATAGAGAGAGAGAGCTCATGTCACTCTGAAGTAAATAAACACATTTTTTAAAAAAAGGAAACTGCCATCCTGTATGAGTGCCAGTTTGAGGTTCATCTGATCCACTTCTGACCCAGTTCCCTGCTAATGCACCCGAAAAAAACAGCAGAAGATGGTTCAAGTGCTTGTACCCCTGCCACTCATGTGGGATACACAGGTGGATTTTAAGCCTCCTAGCTTAGGCCTGGTCCAGACCTGCCTATTACAGCAATCTGGGATTAAACCAACTGATGTAAGATTTCTCTCTATCTAAATTGCTTTTTCTTAATGAAGCACTGATTAGAAATCTCCCATCAAAGAAAAGTTCAGAATATGATGACTTTATTTTTTTAAATTTATTTATTTATTTGAGAGGTAGAGTTACAGACAGTGAGAGGGAGCGACAGAGAGAAAGGTCTCTCATCCACTGGTTCACTCCCAAATTGCTGTTAGGGTTGGAGCTGCACCAATCCAAAGCCAGGAGAGAGGTGCTTCTTCCAGGTCTCCCATGAGGGTACAGGGGCCCAAAGATTGGGCCATTTTCTTTTGCTTTCCCAGACCACAGCAAGGAGCTGGATTTGCAGAGGAGCAGCCAGGATTAGGACTGTCGCCCACATGGAATGACAGTGAGCAGGCGGAGGATTAACCTGTGCCACAGTGCTGGCCCCACAATGATCTTAAATCTAAATTCTACAAAATAAAGAGTACCTAATTCTAATACTCTTCAAACTATTCGAAGATACTGAAAAAGATGCAATGCTACCTAGCTGTTTCTATGAGACAGGCATCCTTCTGACCTCAAAACCAAAGACACAACAAACAAGAAAACTACTAACCAATATCCTTGAGGATTGTAGATGTAAAAATTCTTGACAAAATATCAGCAAATTGAATCGAACACTACAGCAAAAAATCATACATCATAACCAAATGGAATTTATCTTTATAATGCAAGGGCAGTTCAACTACCACAAATAACTGAATGTCATAAAGCACATAAACATAATGAAGAACAAATCCAGGTAAGCAATTCAATAGATGCAGAGAAAGCACATAATAAGATTCCAAATTTCTTTGTGATAAAAACTTTCAACAAATTAGGAATTGAAGAACATATCTCAAAATTATAAAAGCTCATATGACAAACTCATAGGCCATGTCATGCTGCATGGAGAAAATATGGAAGCATGTACCACCACCCACCCAGATCTGGACCAGGACAAGGATAACCACTTTCACCACTTGTACTCAATACATTATTGGAAGTATAGCAGGAGCAATAACAGAAGACAAGAACAAAAGGGCATCAAAGGGCATCTTCCATGTTGGAAGAAAACAGGATTTGTACATGGAAAAGCCTACAAACTCCAACAAAATATTAGAATTAATAAGCCAATTTAATACAGTTGCAGCACACAAAATCAGCCTACGAAAAACTGTAGCATTTCTATATACTAATGATAATCCTACTGAATGAGAAATAAAAAGAGAAATTTATTCACAATAACTACCAAAAATTTATATTTAGAAATATACCAAAGAACTTCACCAAAGAACTGATGTATCTCTTGGGTTGAAATAACTAATATTGTTAAAAGGCCTCACTACTTAGAGGGAGAGAAGGATCCAACATGGGAAGCGGGATACACAGCAGACTCATAGAATGGCAGATGTCCTAAACAACACTCTGGCCTCAGAATCAGCCCTTAAGGCATTCGGATCTGGCTGAAGAGCCCATGAGAGTATTTCAGGCATGGAAAGCCAAGATACCATGGAAAAGAAAAAAAAGAAGACCTAAATGAAAGATCTCTGCGAGTGAGATCCCAGTGGAAAGAATGGGGCCATCAAAGAAGGAGGTACCTTTCTCTGAAGGGAGGAGAGAACTTCCACTTTGACTATGACCCTATCAGAATAAGATCAAAGTCAGCCAACTCTAAAGGCTTCCATAGCCCTGGCAACTCATGACTAGAGCCTAGGGAGATTACTGACGCCATAAACAAGAGTGTCAAATTGTTAAGTCAGCAACAGGAGTCACTGTGTGCTTACATCCCATGTGGGATCTGTCCTTAATGTGTTGTCTAATGTGCAGTGATGCTATAACTAGTACTGAAACAGTATTTTTACACTTTGTGTTTCTGTGTGGGTGCAAACTGATGAAATCTTTACTAATTATATACTGAATCGATCTTCTGTATATAAAGATAATTGGAAATGAAAAAAAAAATAAAACCTGGTGTTAAATTGGAAATGGCATAGAAAATTAATTAATTTTTTAAAAAATATTATGTAGGATCTCTATCTTTAATGTGCTGTACACTGTTATTTAATGTTATAACTAGTACTCCAACAGTATTTTTTTCACTTTGTGTTGCTATATGGGGGCAAACTGTTGAAATCTTTACCTAATATATACTAAACTGATTGTCTGTATATAAAGAGAATTGAAAATGAATCTTGATGTGAATGGAAGGGGAGAGGGAGCAGGAAAGGGGAGGGAAGTTATGGGAGGGGGAAGCCATTGTAATCCATAAGCTGTACTTTGGAAATTTGTATTCATTAAATAAAAGTTTAATAAATGAAAAAAAAAGAAAGCTGTAGAAATAATCTAAACAAGATACGAATGTGCGGTCAGAACAAATAACAGTAGCATTTACCATTTGACCTTGAGATTATGTTATTAGATTTAGATTCAAAATATTCAGCAGCCAAATTATAGATTTTCATACACAAAGATATTTATCACAGCACTATTTGTGATAGTAAAATACAAAGCAACTGACATGTCTGTTGTTAGGAAGTTATCTTACTAAGTTATGGTACAATGGTTTGCCATACAAAGGTACGTCAAAACGTTTGTGGGAAGTGGAATAAAAAGGTGTTTATTTTGGTGAAAAAATTCATAATCGTTGCTGAAAGTACAGTTATAAACAGAAAAATTAGTGATCTCAAGGATATATTGTTACACCAGAAAAAGCAACGTGGAGGTGAGTGTGTGGTACACTTGCATTTATCTATCAGGTGGACTATTTCTTTAAGGACAGAGAGAATGGAATAAAATGACAGTAAACCTTCCACAGCTAAAAAAAAAAAAAAAGCCTCACTACTTAGGTAATCTACAAATAATTTGCAATCCCTTTCAAGCTACAATGACATTTTCTTTACAGAATTAGAAAAAGTCCTAAAAATTGTATGGACTACAAAAGAACTCAAATTGACAAAGTAATCTTGAGGGTGAAATATAAGAAATGGCAGTTGAAAGAATCATAAGCCATGAACTCAAATCTACTACAAAGTTAAAGTAATTAAAACAAAATGGTTGGCCGGCGCACGGCTCACTAGGCTAATCCTCCGCCTTGCGGCGCCCGCACACCGGGTTCTAGTCCCGGTCGGGGCTCCGGATGCTGTCCCGGTTGCCCCTCTTCCAGGCCAGCTCTCTGCTGTGGCCAGGGAGTGCAGTGGAGGATGGCCCAAGTGCTTGGGCCCTGCACCCCATGGGAGACCAGGAGAAGCACCTGGCTCCTGCCATCGGATCAGGGCGGTGCGCCAGCCGCAGCGCACTACCGCGGCGGCCATTGGATGGTGAACCAACGGCAAAAGGAAGACCTTTCTCTCTCTCTCTCTCTCACTGTCCACTCTGCCTGTCAAAAAATAAATAAATAAATAAATAAATCTTTAAAAAAAACAAAATGATGGGTCCAGTGCTGTGGTGCAGTAGATTAATCCTTGCCTGTAGTGCTGCCATTCCACATGGGCACTGTGGCCATTTGGGGAGTGAACCAGGAGATGGAGGACCTCTCTATCTCTCCATCTCATTATCTGTAACTTTGCCTCTCAAATAAATAAATTAAAGCCTTAAAAATAGTAATGGCACAAAAGCCAACCCAAACATAGAGAACACAGAAATTAGCCTTGTACAAACATTAAAATAATTTTTGATAAAGGTGCCAAAAATATTCATTGGGTAAAGGGCAGTTGTTTCAGTAGTCAATGCTTGAAAAAGTTGGTTATACATTAAAGGATTAGGTATTTATTCCAGTCTTCACAGCCTGACTTTGTACCCATGCTTCCAGAACAGATATGCAAAGTTTATTATGCTTTCTGAGCCTCATAGTAGTCTCTGCCACGTCTTCAGCACTATTTGTGGCCTAAGACCACTATAGCCACCCAACCAGGATACAAGTCTGTCCCACTGGGGTTACAGCTATATACCTAGTGCCTGCACACTGCCGTGGTGTTAGGAATTGCTGAGTGCTCCCCAGTGTTGAGACTTGCTGTGGGGCAGAAAAGAAGCATTCTGGGGGGCAGCAAAGCAGTGTAGCAGGTAAAGCCACTGCCTACAGTGCCTTCATCCTATATGGGCACTGGTTCAAGTCCTGGATGCCCCACTTCTGATCCAGCTCTCTGCTATGTCCTGGGAAAGCAGTGAAAGATGGCCCAAGATTCCTTGGGCCCCTGTACCTGTATGCATGGGAGACCCGGAAGAAGCTCCTTGCTCCTGGCTTCAGATCAACCCAGCTCCAGGCACTGTGGCCATTTGGGGAGTGAACCAGTGGATGGAAGACCTCTCTCTCTCTCTCTCTCTCTCTCTCTCTCTCTCTCTCTTCCTCTGCCTTTGCCTCATTATAACTCTACCTTTCAGATAAATAAATAAATCTTTTAAAAAAGAAAGAAAAGAAGAATTCTGTAGTCCTATGATTAGATTGCAACCTTGTAGTGAGCCTGTATGCTGTCAGCCATTATCTTCTAGAGTGTTTCTCAGGTTTACCCCTCTCGGAGGGGGCAGAAACAGTGGAAGTGGCTGGAGTTGGATATTCCCATTCACAGCCTTCAATTAGACTCCGGTAAAGTGACTTATCCTTGGGAAAGATGGAGAACAGAATGCTCCAGGTTTACACCAAAATGGGCATTTTCCCTCCCCCTGCCATAGTCACACATGGATCATTTTACAGTTTTCAGAGCAAGAACCTACTGAGGCTTCTAAAGTGTCTGGGGAGAGACACTTCCAAGAGTTTATAATTCTCAAGCTTGAGTATGCTGATCTCCCAGCAATTCACCAATTAGATGTCTTAAGGGTCCAAAATGCTGACTTCATCACAGCCGTCTAATCCTGGGCTGTGGTGACTGAGAATGAGCCGTCTGCACTCAGCTGCTCTCACGTTTCAGACCTGTTTGTCAGTTCTTGAGAAAGCTGCTTATTTCCAGTTTATTCTTTTTTTTTTCTGAGATGGGAAGAATAATTCCAAACTTTACCTGTTGGAGTGGAAACCAGGAATTCTTGTGAACAATTTTTCAAACAAATAAATATTTAGATGGAGCCAGTGCTGCCATTGATCCCTTCCTCAGGAAGCTCCGCTTCTATTCCATTATTCCTGCCTTTGCAGAATGAAGGTTTTCTTACAAAGGAAATGGATCAGTTGCCAACGTTTAGCATTTTCACACAAAAGACTGTGTGTATGTTAGAATCTTGTAACCAGTTGGGGCCATAACGAGCAGAGAACATACCAGGAAACACATTCAGCAAGCTTTTGCTTATGAGGATCCACAAGAGGCTTAGCATGGGTAGCCAAGCAAAGGCAGAGGACGACCTGAAGATGGGGGGCAAAAAGGGCAATAAAGGCGGAGAAGGGGGAAAAGGGGAAAAAGGAAAAAGGAAAAACGGCCAGACCACCATGTTCCAGGCCACTTATCCACTTCTGAAGCGTAATGGTTATGTAGTCTGATTGGCAGGTGGGCGTAGAGGTGGGGTCAGATAGGGACATGAGATCACACGGGGACATGGTGAAGGAGTGGTCTTCCAGCTCACAAACCTTATCAGTTTTATCCTATCTGCCTGCCTACATCAGCATGATGTTAATTCATGTTAATTCAACACAGTATACAGTATCTTGAGCAGAGAGGCAAATAGGAGTGAGGACTAGGGATAAAAGGAGACCCTATAGAAACTGATGAAGAAAGTATCACAAACTGGGAGTGGGATTAAAACCGCGCACCTTCTTCTTTGTTCTCTTCTACATTTCTGGATCTGCTTTTCCTGGACCTTATCCAGCTCTCACCTCCACTTCTCTCGATGTGGGAAATCTGACTTCAAGTTCCCAGACAGCAGGAACCCTGTGCAACACAAAGCCACGGCCCTCAGCCTTGGAGAGTGGACCAGCAGACAGTGCTTGTAACTCTCCACATTTTAGTGAAAAGAGCTGACCCAGAGGTCCACTTGGGCAACCAGAGGCCCTGTGACTACATTTCCCAAGTTCACAGTGCTGACTCTTACTGGATTAGGAGGTGGGGAGATATGGAACATAATAAAAGAAAGTCCTCTACAGATTTGAAAGTGAAAGAGTAGCATTCAGCCTGGTTCCTGATCGCAGGTCCTGGAAACCTGGTAAGTGGAGCTCCGTGGCTGCAGGCTTATGAGATCTGGGTTTAATTCTATCTTACATGTGAGTCCAGAGGCCAGATTGTTCACTTTACCAGAACTTCAGGTCTAAGGCTGTTCAGAAAGTATGCGTGGTCCATATTTGGAGGGCCATGCCATAATTATTATACAGCGTAGTGATGAATTTGAAAGATTCTTCCTTCAACCCCCGGGCTGAGCCAAGCCATGCCACATTCAAGCTGTGAGAACATGAACAAATCATTTAGCTTTTAAAAACTCTATTTGCCATGAGCAAAATGGAGCTAGTTACAGTACCTACTTAAAAGGTTTGCAATAGGGATTAAATATGAGTATTAGGAGATAACTAGTGTGTTTCAAGGAACCTACTTGCCTGGCTTGCCCTCTTGGGTACTTGTAACAGTGCTGTCCACCCTCTTTTTGCCTGACAGGATGCATCCCGAAGGACCATGTCCTACAGGCACTTCCTGCTGAGAAATCCCTAGTGATCCCAAAAGTCTGGGGAGGCTGAATTGTGTGGCCTGAAGGCTGTGTCAAGGGGAATTCCTGAGGATATTTTTCTGCACAAGCAGTCATAGTGGGAGGGTCTCCAGGACAAACAAATGATAATATCAACTATTCCGCCATCTGTCTGGCTGAGGGTGTCCCCCTTCTTATGTGGTCCATAGAAGGGACACTTCCTAGGCCAATGGGGTGTAATGGGCAGTCTCCTCTAGGTGCTTCTCCTGTGCTCTGACATCAGGCCCACCACAAATGGACACTGTTAGCCGTAGCTGACTCAACTCTCTCCCTCACAAGGAACACTCCTGCTGCATCCTGCTCCCAGGCCTATATTGTTGGACCCTTACCTTCTTCAAATGTAGATTTGTTTCCCTTTAGATTTCTTTTCTGACCTCCTACATGTTAATGGACATGGCCTGCCTGGCCACTGCAGGCATTTCCTATCAGCCATGCTGAGACACAGGTCTTCTGCACACTACAGAGAGCTGAATAGGGGCCTTCAGGTATGGCTATCCCAGCCATCCCCAGCCATGGGGATTGTCAAAGTGGAAGGGTCTGGGTGGGGATGTTAATTGAATGAAATGCCAAGCCCTTCACTCTCACATAGGTAAAAGAAGTGAAAAGGGACAAGAGAAGGAAAATACCACACAGACAAAAAGAAAAGCCACTTATTAGCTAAACATACTTCTATTCAGTAATGACAGAAAGCTGTGCAGTAGGAATGAAAGTCAGCTCAGTCTATGGTCGCATTGGTGTTGCTCAGAGTCCTTAAGATACGACGGCAGGATCTCATGGTCCTCCTGCCTCTGCATCAATCTGCTTTGGGGCTCTAGCGTTTTTCCCAATTCATTTCCTTTCTACTTCATTTTATCATAAAGCCAACATGAACATAAAGGCAATCTCAAAAGGGAAAGTCCTTGAGAAATGCAACAACTGCAAACTATCCTGACAAGTGTTTCCTCTGCATTAGTCAATGAAGAAGTAAAAGGTAATGAAAAATAAGTCAAGAGTTCACGATAAAGAATTGCTAGCATTGCCTCTTTGATTACAGAGCAGAGTAGCAAGGTTCTGAGAATTATGGCTATTGAATAAGCAGTTCTGGCTTAAGTGGAAACAGAAATACGAATTTAAAGTTAAATCTGAAGATAGAGAAAATCCAGATTAAAGCATTGGTAGTTCAAGTGGTAGAATTCTGATTCAGTTTTGTCAATATCAGAACTGAGAAAGGTAAACTAGCATATTAACGTTTTAAAGTGTTGATTTAAGTCAACAGCAACTCAAGTATTAAGCAACACCAGACTGCAGGTAATTGTTCAGTGCCCTTCTCTAGGGAGGTGAGAGAGAAACTTTCCTGATATGTTAGCAAAAGCAAGATAAAGGAAATCTATTTGATTGGGTAGAGTGAAAAGTCTCTAGTTAGAGGTTTACTAGTGATTTCTGATGGGCAAAGTCTAGTTTTGATTTACAGTTTACATTGGGAGCCCAAAGTCCTGGAGGCATCAAGCTTACAATCTCTTGCCAGCCTGATTTCTTCTTCCTTATGAAATATTTTATTTCCATGCCAAATGCTCTAGAGGTCTCTTTAATTTTTAATTTCAATAATTGAACATAAATACATGTCACCATCAAGCATGCTGACTCAGACTCCTGGAATCCCATCCTCCTTGCTGTCCAGGTTCAGTTTTTGCTTCACTTCAGGATAATATTTTTTATCTTAATTTTGGTTTTATTTTCTAAAATGGAAAGACATTGATTTCTCTGATTCTTTTTTTTTCATTTTTTAAATGACATCTTTTAAATCATATTATTGTTAGATTTAGGATTTTTTTAGGATTCTGAATAATTGAGGCATGGCCACTTAAAAGCAGAAAAGATTTTGTTGAAAACAGAACAGCATGGTGGAGAGAAAGTTAGGTTGCATCCCACCAGGAGAGCATGTGGTGGTGATCTTACAAAAGATTCAGCTCACCAGGCAGTGGGCAGCTTATTTATGTTGATTGTTGTGCTCAGACCCACGTCTAGTATGATAAGGTGGCTTTGAATGTGCAGAAGACTATCTTGACAGATATTTATCAAAGCCAACAATTTGCAATGTATGCTCTTATCATCTTTTGATGTCCCAGGCAAGCAGGCACCTATAATATCCAGCTCCCTTGCTGATAGCCTGGGGGAGCAGTAGAGGGTGGCCCAAACACCTGGGCCCCTGCACCTCCATGGGAGACCCAGAGGAAGCTCCTGGCTCCTGGCTTCAGATATGCCAGCCCTGGACATTGCAACCATTTGGGAAATGAACAGATGGAAGACCTCTCCATCTGTCTCTCCCTCTCTCTGTCTGTAATTTTGCCCCATTAATTAATAAATGAATGAATTAGTCAATCCTTCAGAATCTTAGGCCTGAAAATTCCATCTTGACATCCTCAGGGTCATTCTTTTTTTTTTTTTTTGAAAGGCAGTGGACAGTGAGAGAGAGAGAGACAAAGAGAAAAGTCTTCCTTTGACGTTGGTTCACCCTCCAATGGCCGCCGCAGCTGGAGCGCTGCGGCCGGCGCACTGCGCTGATCCGAAGGCAGGAGCCAGGTGCTTATCCTGGTCTCCCATGGGGTGCAGGGCCCAAGCACTTGGGCCATCCTCCACTGCACTCCCTGGCCATAGCAGAGAGCTGGCCTGGAAGAGGGGCAACCGGACAGATTCCGGTGCCCCGACCAGGACTAGAACCCGGTGTGCCAGCGCTGCTAGGCGGAGGATTAGCCTGTTGAGCCACGGCGCCGGCCTCTTTTTTTTTTTTTTTAAGAGTTATTTGTTTTACTTAAAAGGCAGAGTTGCAGAGAGGGAGAGGCAGAGGAAGAAAGACAAAGATCTTCCGTCCACTGGTTTACTCCCAAAATGGCAGTGACAGCTGAAGCTGAGCCAGTCAGAAGCCAGAATACAGGAGCCAGGAGCTGCTTCCAAGTTTCCCACATGGTTGCCAGGTCCCAAGGACTTGGGCTATTTTCCACTGCTTTCCCAGGCACATTAACAGGGAGTTGTATCTGAAGTGGAGTAGCCAGGACTCGAACCAGCACCCATATAGGATGCTGCAGCAGTTTAACATGCTATGCCACGACACCAGCCCTCTCAGGATCATTCTTAATTGGGGATCAGTTTGTCAAATGTCAAGTTAACTACTTGTTCCCCAACAGCCTACCAAGTTCTAACAATCATAATGAAGGGCTTTTTGCTCCTCTACATAAAAAATTCAATAAAAAAAGAAAAAAACTAAAACGATCGCAGTTTATTAGGAATATAGGCAACGGCTCCAAACAATATCAGATGAAAAAATTGTCATTTTCATTCATATACAGTCAATTTGAAAAATCTCGTCAAACTTTCTGAGTTCTCTTCAGAAGCACCAAATATTTTTACCTTTGATTTCTTTGACTTCTTCCTATGTCTGGTTGCTTTTCCTTTGTTTTTTTTTTTTTTTTCTTAGAGTGCCGTGGAATGTTCACGCTCAAAAAGCATTTAATTATTAAACATTTCCTTTTCTCCAAATCATGGTTCTCCTCTTTAAACAAGTATTGCAGCTTTATTAAAGAAAGGATACCATTTGTAAAGACTTCAATACTATTTCAAAGGTTAGACTGAAATCTGTCCAAACCTAATGTCCACGGGTAAAACAACTGAACTTGTGATCACTCACACAGAAGACTGATGTGCTAGTCACATAAGCTATTTCTAAGCTCCTCAAACTGGTCCTCAATCAAGAGAAGAACCCATTATAAAAACTACAAGCTCTCTGAGAGTGAGACTATCGGGGTTCACCTTTGCTTGAACTGAAGTCATTACAAATGGTCCTTTCCCAGGTGCTTCTCACCATCTCATTTCCCACCCTCCCCTCCTCAACAAAACAGCAAAGGTTAAAAAAAACTTGAGTGTAGTCCATACTAGTCATTAAAAATCTTTCCTCTTGTAAACACTTCCTAGTAGGATAACAAGATACAGTACTCAAAGATGACTGGTGCAACCTATGATGTTCATAAGAAAAAAAAAGAAAAAAACCTCAAAATAAAAAAGCACGGCAACACCAAACTCTCCTGCAGCCTAAATGTATTATGCAACAGCCCCCATTCCAGATGTTAATCCCCATCTGTGGTGCAGGGATAAAATAAAAACAACATGGGTATAATGCATTCCGCGCTTACACATTTGCGAGCAGCCAACAAATTAAAAGAGGAACCTTGAAAATGACAAACTGTGTAACAGTTCCGACAGAATCACAATTAAAACTTTTCCTTTGGGTAATCTCATCCACAAATCCTCACACATGAGCGTATTAATTTGGGTTTTGAGAGGGTCTCCCAAAGGGGGAACGGGACCTGCATCAGGTGGTTATCTTAGGAATCACTCCTTGTCAGGCACCGACACCAACATCAACATTTCCAAAAGCTGAAAGGCGAGGACAACAATGGGAGTAAATGTAACCCAGACCCAGACCATCCAGGGCGCAAGCCTTCATTCACCCTTCCATCTCCAGAGGCAGGGGCCCCTGAAAAGCTTCATAACGGTCAGATTAAAAAAGAGAGAGAGAGAGAACAAAACTGCAACGACCTGAATTCTAGAGGAGGGAGGATCTGTACAGCACCGATTCCAAAAGTAGTTACAGAAACGCTCAGAGCATCTCTGTGGGGACCACCTGCTTGGCTGGCCCGGAGGCTTAAGTTCCACACCTCATCAGGTCCGCCTCCCATGCTTTCAGGGCACTCAGAGAAAACCCACGGCCGCCGGGTGGGCAAAGAGAGAGGAGGGGCTCCGCAGGCGGCAACTGCGAGGCGGAAAGCAACTGAAGCGAGCGGGGAAGGAGAAGCAGGCATTCCCCCAGACAAAACGGTGGCGCTGCCGCGGAGGCCGGCGCACCTGGAGGCGCCACACGCCTCGGCGGGCCCCTGCCGGCCGACGCCAGCTGGACGCGCGCCCCAGGCCCGTAGGGAGTCTGCAGGGGCCTCCTGCCGCCCGCCATCCGCGTCTTGGCCCGGGGAGGCCGCCAGGACGAAGCCAGCAGCGGCCGGGTCCCGGCCGCAGCACCCTGTGCCTGACACCGCGGCCCCCGCCAGGACACGCCGCGTAATGGCTTTATCTTTCCATCAGCCTTTATGATGAATGTCCAAATTTCCCATTGCACGAGTAATGTGATATTGTGCTGTAACTACACACTCCTTTCTGATTATCATGACTTATGTGTTAGCTTTGCTTGATGTCTGGAATAGTTAACATCATGAAGCTATTATTTTATCTGCTTATTTAGTTTTTATTGAGTTAGTTTCACACGTTTACTGTTCCACATACCTATAAAGAAATTCTTTCTATTCAGATTATTTTTCTATTTGAATTGTATTTATTTTACTACAAGTAAATCTTTGCATTTTAAGTTTTTAAAATACTTTTGGTAATATAAAGATAATGGTTTCATATATTTCATAGACACAAATAAAAGGAGACAACCATACTTTCCTCTTTCTGTCTCTCCTTCCCTCATCCCCCTCTTCCTTCCTTCCTTTTCTTTAATGTTTGCAAAGAGATCATTTCAATACCCCCATAATCACAAGCTAAATGTACCACTAACCAGAATATTCAACAAGTCAAAGGTAGGAAGACCACAGTTCCTTGGAAGTAGAAAAAATGCTAACAACAACAATCATATCACAAGATGTCTTTTGTTTCCTATATATTTTTGGTATTCTATATTAACTTCCACATATTAGAGAAAACATATATTTTCTTTTTGGGACTGGCTTATTTCACTAAGCTTAATGGTTTCCAACTGCATCCATATTGTTACAAAAGATGATTTCATTCTTTTTAATAGCTGGGTAGTTTTCCATAGTGTATATGTACCACATTTTCTTTATCCAGTCGTCAGTTGATGAACATCTGTGTCAATTCCACATCTTAGCTACTGTTAATTGAAATGTAAATAATGTGGGTGTACAAATAACTCTTCCATATGTTGATTTCATTTTGTTTGGGTAAATTCCCAGGAGTGGGATTTTTGGGTCATTTGGTAGATCAATTTTCAGATTTCTGAGGAATCTCCATACTGTTTCCATAATGGTTGTATTAGTTTACATTCCCAGCAACAGCAGATTAGGGTACCTTTTTTCCACCTCCTCACCAGCATTTATTATTTTATTTTTTTTTTTTTTTGGATGATAGCCATTCTCATTGTGGTATGGTGAAGCCTCATTGTGGTTTTGATCTACATTTCCCTGATTACTAGTGATCCTGAGCATTATTTCATGTGCCTGTTGATCATTTGAATTTCCTCTTTTAAAAATGTCTGTTCAAGTCCTTGTCTTGACTGTTGAGGAATAGGTTTGGTTTTCATACTATTTGTTGAACTCTTTACTTAACATAGAGTTCAACATCTGTGTATAAAGTCAATTGAAAATAGATCCCAATACATAGTAATAGTCAAAACCAGAGAGGGAGAAGAAAAAGGGATTGGAAATATGGATAGGAAAGTGGACGTGATGGGAAGAATCACCATGTTCCTGAAGTTGTAATTATGAAGTGTATGATGCTTGTAACTGTATCGCTGTATAGTTCTGCATACAAATATGGAATTACTTCTAAGGGTACATTTTAAAACTTGACATGAGACCCCAAATCCCCTTAAGTCAGGTAGTAAAAATGCAATCTTTTTTAAAAGATTTTATTTATTTATTTATTTGAGAGGTAGAATTACAGAGAGAGCCACAGAGAGAAAAGCCTTCCATCCTCTGGTTCACTCGCCAAATGGCTGCAATGGCCAGAGTTTTTCCCATTCAAAGCCAGGAGCCAGGAGATTCTTTCCAGTCTCCTATGGCAGGTGCAGGGACCCAGGCACCCAGGCCATGTTCCACTGCTTTCCCACGCCATAGCAGAGAGCTGGATTGGAAGACAGAAGGCAGGACTAAAACCAGTGCCCATATGGAATGCAGGCACTGCAGGTGGAAGATTAACCTACTACACCACAGTGCTGACCCCAAAAATACCAACTTAAGTGTTAAAGCGATCACATGGCTACATTTAAGGGTTTGGTAATGATAAGAGATAGAATTAAAAAGGAGGGAATGCTCCAACATGGGAAGCAATTCGCACAGCAAACACATAGAATGACAATTGCTTTAACTTGCACTCTGATCTGTGAATTAACCTTTAATGCATTCCAGTCTGGCTGAAAATCCCATAAGGCATGGAAAACCAAAACATTATTGCAAAAAATTTCCTACATGAAGGACCTCAGTGGGTAAGACTCCAATGGAAAGAAGTGGCCATCACAAAGGATGTACTTTTCTCTGAAGGGAGGAGAGAACTTACACTTTGCTTATGGCCTTGTCTCAATACACATGGAATTTATGGATTCAAAAGGTTTCCATAGCCTAGGCATCTCATATCAAGAGTAACAGGCAATCACTGACGTCATACATGAGAGTGTTAATTGTTGAATTAACAAGAGTTGCTGTGCACTAAATTTCCACAGAGTACCTCTGTCCTCAAAGAGTTGTATTATAATTAGTTTAAGTATTCCCAAAAGATGTGTCTCTACTGTTGAGGAACAGTTTTTTTGTTTTATTTTGTTTTTTGTTTTTGTTTTTGTTTTTCAATTCAGATTGTTGAACTCTTTACTTAGTATAGAGTTGGTCTTCTATGTATAAAGTTAACGGAAAATAGATCTTAGTGGAGAATGGAACTGGGAATGGGGGAGGGAAGAGGAAAAAGGGTGGGAGAGTAGGTGGGAGGGAGGGTATGGTGGGAAGAATCACTGGATTTTTAAAGTTATACTTATGGAATGCATAAAATCTGTATTTCTTAAATAAAAAGCTTCTTTGGGCAGAAATAAATTTTTTAAAAAATGCCTGTTAAATCCTTGGCACATTTTTTAACTGGATTGTTTGTGTTTTCATTGTTGAGTTTCTTGAGTTCTTTATAGATAGAGCTCTTTATACCATCCATATTAGTCCTTTATCAGCTGCATAGGTTCAAGTATTTTCTCCTATTCTGTCAGTTGCCTTTTCACTTTGTTCAGTGGTTCCTTTGCCATTCAGAAGCTTCTTAGCTTGATGTAATCCCATAATTTTGCTTTGCTTGCCTGTGCTTCTGAGGCCATTTCCAAGAAGTCTTGGCCTATACCAACATCTTGCAGAGCTTCTCTAATGGTAATTTGAAGGTATCAGGCCATATATTTCGAACTTTGGTTCATTGTGAGCTGAATTTTGTAAGGTAGGGGTTGTTTCATACTTTTCTATTCATAGATCTAATTTTCCAAGTACCATTTGTTGAGGAAACTGTCCTTTCTCAAAGGACTGATTTTAGCTCATTTTTCAAAGATGAATTTGTGGTAGCTGTGTGGATTAATTTCTGGGGTTCCTACTCTGTTCCATTGATCTACAAGTCTATTCTTGTGCCAGTAGCAGGCAATTTTGACTATAATTGCCCTGCAATATGCTTTGAAATCTGATATTGTGATGCCTCCTGTTTGTTTTGTTGTTTAAGATTCATTAGCTATTAAGAATCCCTGATTTTTCCATATTGGTTTTAGTACAATTTTTTCTAGATCTGAGAAGAATATCCTTGATGTTTTGATTGGGATTGCAATGAATCTGTAAATTGCTTTGGGTATTATGGACATTTTCATGATATTATCTTCCAATCCACAAGCATGGAAAATTATTTCATTTTTTGAGTCTTCTATATTTTCTCTAAAGGTTTGTAAATTTCATTGTAGAAATCTTTCCTGTTCTTGGTTAAATTTTCCTAGATATTTAAATTTTTTGTAGCTATTGTGAGTGGTATTGATCATACTAAGCCATGGCATTGTTTGTGTGTACAAAAGCTATTGATTTTTGTGCATTGATTTTTTTCTCTTTAATTTTTTTAATTTAACATAAACAAGTTTAATGTAATTCACATGCATAGGCAGTTTAGGAACATACTGATACTTCCTACCATAACCTCCCTCTCTCTCATGCTCCCACCCTTCTTCCACCTTCTCTTATTTTCTCTTAATATTTACATTAATCTGCCTTCAGTTTCCTTACTTCTCATAATATTTTTTTAAAGGGAAAGGGTTTATTGGGGAACACCCAACAGACTGGAGTGAAGGGGTGGCAAAGGGAAAGAGAGAGAAAGAGAATATAAGAAAGAAATAGAGAGGAGAGGAGCTAGCAAAGATAGAAGAGAGATGAGAGGAACCGAGAGAGAGAGAGCCAAGAGACCAGAGGAGGAGGCTACATAGAAGAACCAAGAGAGCGCAGGAGAGAAGGGCCAAGAGAGAAGAACCAAGAGAGCATGTGTGCAGGAACAGGCCCTTTTAAAACTGCCCGAGGGTGGGTAGGGAAGCAGGAGCAGCGAATCTCATTAGGATGGGGGTGGAGTTTGACCACAGAGGTTGGGCCATGTGGCCACCTGGCTAAAACTGTGCCAGTTTCCGAACATTCACCCCTTTTGTTTTTTATAAATCAGGGTTTGTATGGGATTATATTAGTCCCAAAAGTCCAGGAGGGGTAGAGGGACGATGATGTGTCTTTAGAGTTACTTCCAGCTGACATGGGATGATGAGGTACTCTTCGCTGGCATAGGGCAATATCTCAAGCTGCTGTCTCCTTTGTGGGGAGCTGAGTATATCCTTGTAGCAGCATTTGGTTGACAGACTGTTTGCTGAAGGCCTTGGTTCATTCCATTATCACCTACTGTAAACACTTAGACACTGTAGTATAAAAGATAGGGTGATAATAGTAACCAATGATCCTAAGAGTAGCATAACCAGGTAATGAGAGGATTTTATAGAGAGGAAATGGGGGTGGTGGTATCTGGACCCTTGTAGGGATAGTTTGATGTGTGGCTTAAAGCTGATCACAGCCAAGACTGGGAGAAAAGACACTCATTTCTTGTGGGTAAAGGGGTTTGTCTGTAGAGAAATCCTGAACAGTCATACAACATTAAGTGAGGGAGAGGACCATCAGGACACACAGGTTGGGAGTACAGCCATTGGTAGTATAGGTTATGATTACAAAGGAATGAGGTTCAAGTGGGCTAGATACAAAGGACAAAGTTGTTATTAGAGAAGCTAAGGTGCTGTTTAAGCTACAAATAAGTTTTCTGATTGAGAGGTAAATAGAACCTGACAGAAGGGCCTTGATAATAATCTGGTGGGCTTTGAGGCCTTGTAAATTATGAGGTCCAGGCTTACCTGTCTCTTCATAGGATACATCCTAAGGGAGGTGTGAACCTCCTTGGGAAGGCACTCTGTTGACTTTCATTATTTAGCTGGCCTGGGAGGAGAGCTGGCCAGGTAAAGGCAGGTGGCATTTCTAACAGGAAATTTACAGTTCTGTCTGCAATGTTACTGACCCCGCTTGGCCATTTCCTCAGCTGCGGTGGTCACTTTGGAAGCTGGGCTGAGTGAAGGGCTTTTCAGCTTAGAGCCAGTAAGATCTGTGGCTCTGACCTGGGCATCCTTCGACTCCAGGGCAGGTCCATTTCCAGTGATCCAACTCTTGGCATAGCTGCCAGGGCTCTTCACAAGCTGACTTCTGCTGAAGCCCAGGCTTACTACATTGAAAGCCACTGCAATGGACTGGCCTGTTTGATCTCCTTGAGGGCAGATCACTGTACAGATCAGCCATTAATAGGTCTGCCACCCATCTTTCCTTTCTTCTGATGTCTAGCTTTCTCTTCCTCCTGGTTTTTGTTAAAGCAGACCAGAGGATGCAAGTCAAGGGAGTGCTCATGTCCCATCTCTAATCTTTGTGGCCTAAACTAGAAACCTACAGTCACAGGCATGTTCTGTAGTAGTTTTTCTAAGGTAGACAATGCCCATGAGGAAAACTATATTCTCACGTTAAAATTTTCTTTCCTTTTGTTTGGTCTGAAAGGGAAGTTTTTCCAGTTTAATGTTTACCTCACTGATGGCAAAGTAAATCTAGCTATGAAATTATAATTTAAGCTTTCATTTTGGATACACTATTACAAAAAATGTTAGCTATCCCTTTTATAAGATCTAAAAATCAAATTGGAGAGTCCTACAGAATAGAATCAGTTTCCTACCTTGAAGAGAATAGAGAAATGAGAGAACAAGTTGGGCTCAGAATAGAGAAATGGGGGTTGCCAGTCCCAGATCGCTTACTGACAATAGCAATATCACATGAAAACTTAGCAAACAGTTTCAACCATTAGATAACAACTTAAGAAAACATTTACCAGAAGGTCCAATGCCTTCTATAAATTTTAAGAATCATGTATTTGGAAACATCTCTTAAATATCTAACATGGTGTAACTTGTTTAACCAGTAAACTTAAGCACAAACATGTAAAATGTTTTTACCTTCTTTCTACCAACAAGTTTAAAACATCTGATACAGAGATTCAGGTCACATGAATTAAAATATATCTTTGAATAATTTCAGCTGTTTAAATTTATGGACAATCTTTTATCTATAAGCCAACCAAAATAAAACTTTTAATAAATTAGACATACATAGACACATAATATGTATACACATATAACATAATAGACCAATATAGCAGTTTTAATAGCTTTTTTTAAAAATCTAACTCCTGTTTGTAAATTACTAATTGATTTGTATTACTTTTTGTTTTTAGTAAACTCAGTTAACCATACTTTCTCTCTGTTGGTACCTTTAATACATTATTGGCTTCATCAGCCATCCCAAAGTACTGAATCCAATAGAAGTGGCTGGAAAAAGTCCATAGGAACCTATAGGAGGACAGCTAAACACAGCACCAACAATGCTTTAGTTTTATGAGCAGCAAATCTGATATATAAAACTGTGGATGACAAGACTCTAAGTTGCCACATTTAAAATTATAAACTCATTAACCAACAAGAGGCACTTGCTTACTTCACAGTATTTTTGAAAGCACCTGTAGGATTTAACCCTTTAGGCCCCTGGGGCTTTTTCATTAAGATAATTATTATGTCTAGTAACACAAGATCATTAGACTTCTTAATTTTTAGACATTTGTGGCAGTAGCATTTTATATTAGAGACTTAAAATTTAGCACCACTTCACATCTTGACAGTACTTCTAATATAATCCAAATAGCCTGATTAGTTGGTGTCTCTACAAGATGAGAGACATGTATGTCCTTCGATTTTTTCAGTTGGGCCCGAACCGGAAAAACCGAAGTCCAAAATTTACTGGAAATTTCAGAGTCCAAATTGTTTGAAACTTTGATTTTTTGAATGCCTGTCAAGAATGCCAAGAAGGCTCAAAATCCAAAATATCTGGTTGAAATAGAATTTCTTAAAACAATGACATAATAAAGACCGAATTTGATCATTGTTACAAGATGATTATTTAAATGTTTGAAACCAAGCACATAAATAACCCATAGCTCTTAATAAAATTTAGCTGTTTTTAAGCAATTAGAATTTAACAGATACATCAAGAGAACATAATATATTACTTTAACTCATTGCTTTAACAGAGAATCAGATTTTAACTTTACAGTAAAGAGGAATAGATTAGTATACTTGTGATTTTTTCATCTGCCAATGTCCTTGATTTACATTTTAAAATAATCTGCTCAACATTTCCAGAATAAGATTAAGGTAACCCATCAAATTTTAGTCTGAGTTACTTTAAACAGTGTTGAACTATTTTCATAGACAGTTTATAAACTAACCCAAATAGTTTTTTATAGAATATACCATGTTGAGTATACAAAGTTTACATTTAGACACATTTATTTCATTCGCCTTTACCCAATTTAAATTAGCAGTTACACCTAAATGACTTAGGATGCTGATATATTTTTATCTGAATTTAATTGAAATTAAAATTGCATTTATCTAAGACAAGTGATGTTGCCATTGATTTCTCAACTATGTTGCAGTGGATTCATTTCTGAGAGGAGCAGCATGGTGGGGGCAAGAGGTACGGAGTCAACACACAGACTCCTGGAGTTGGGTGAAAGCAGGCCTGAGGCGAGCAGCCCACAGACTCGTTTATTACAGTTGGAAATACATCTTATATAGCCAAGACCAGCCAATCTGGTCAAGGGGCGGTCTATGCCTCAGCCAATCACAGCCTGTTGCCAGGCAGGCTCTATTGCCGGGTGGGTTTCAAAGCCATTCCTGAGTAACTGATGCTCGCTTGCCAATGGCCACCTTGGCATGGCCTTCTCATTCCACCACATTTCCCCCTTTTCATTTATTTTTGAACAATGGGAGGCATGATTCTTGGCCATACCATTGTTGACCCCGTTTCCATGTGGTCTCCGTACGCAGCTGTGCCTGTCTTGGGTTGTCCCCCAGGGGATCTTACCCATCATTGACTAACCAGCACTCAAATTGAAACACCACAGGATTGCTTGCTCAGATAGGGGTAGGAATGAGGAATAATGGTTATCAGGAATGGCATGACCACAACAGGCTGTGGGCCATTTGAGTGGCTGAACAGAGCTAGTGGGGTACACAACAGTAACAGATATGGCTTTGGGCAGTTTCTCAGGGTAGGATGATAGGACAGGTGTGTCTGCTAACAAGGCGGAGTCTCGGTCTTGTTCAGCTGGTTCTGGTTGGCTGTCAGTTGCAGGCTTGATGTTTCTGGCTGGTACCCAAATGGGCTGTTCCGCATTCTCTGGAAAGACACAAGCATATCCTCGACCTTTGGTTAACAGAAGCCATTTTACAGGCATTGGAATCCAGGGCCTGGTTTTGCGTTCACTTTGACATTAATGGCAAATATGAAGGTGGCATGGGGTCTAACAGCTGCCCTAAGAGCTTGTGGTACCTGAGTACTGCCACAAACGTGGGGATCCTCACTGGGTGCGGATGGGATGACCTCGCATGAGTTATTGTCTAGAGGTCCTCTTAGTTCATCCCACAGGTATGTGGGGGGTGGCTGACTAGGTGTTGCTACATTGTTTGCTACATTATTTTTTTCACTGTCAGAACACTCTCTCCCTAAGTCATCAACCATTGTCTGTGAGACAGGGACCTGGAGTGACAGGCTCTTATCACTCACAGATTCACTATGTTTGATAATCTGCACAGGATTCTGAGAGGGGGGTATCTTTCCCATGTCTGAGCGCTGAAGAGTGGCACAGCACGCCAACTCTAGCCAAAGGAAAGACACGTACAGCACTGCTGCCATAACAAAGCAAATTCCTAGCGCCTCAGCTGTTGATGACATTTTGCAGGAAGTTTCCCTACGTTAGACAAACAGATAGTGGTATATCAGATCGTAAGTATGTCCTGTGCTTAGTGGGGAACTTCCTTGATTCGTTAGGTCAAGGCCGTATGCCCACACGGTGTCTCCAGAGCGTCACCTCTCTCGAGTGAGGGAAGATGACTTGGTTCTGAATTCTGGGATGATCAGTCCCTTATGTGAATTTGCCGGGCGAACCGAAAGTAAAAGGAGGAGCCGAGAAGTGACGTACGCTTCTGGGCGGTGTGTGCTAACCTGGGGTCACTTAGACCAAAGACAAGGACAAGGAAAGGGTTGTAGGAGGGGGTTCTGTGCTCACCTTCACAGAACCGAACAGCACACAAAACACCGAGGGGCCTGCTTGCCGAAATCTAGGGGGGACCTCGCCGAGTCCGACACATTGTCTTTCTCTCAGTCACGTTAGCACACCAGATGTATCAGTTGATTTCTTTCCTGGCCCCATGTTGGGCACCAGATGTTGCCATTGATTTCTCAACAATGTTGCAGTGGATTCGTTCTGAGAGGAGCAGCATGGTGGGGGAAAGAGGCATGGAGTCAACACACAGACTCCGGGAGTCGGGTGAAAGCAGGCCTGAGGCAAGCAGCCCGCAGACTCATTTATTACAGTTGGAAATACATCTAATATGGCCAAGTTCAGCCAATCTGGTCAAGGGGTGGTCTATGCCCCAACCAATCACAGCCTGTTGCCAGGCAGGCTCCTTTGCCAGGTGGGTTTCAAAGCCGTTCCTGAGTAACTGACACTCGCTTGCCAGTGGCCACCTTGGCATGGCCTTCTCATTCCACCACAAAGTACTAATTACCCATTGCTGTTTCATTGAGTACTGATTACTCAGAAACCTGTTAAAATAAATTGTAAAATAAGTTCAGCAAGTTACAAAGCAATATTTTTAAAAGCAGTGATCTTCCTAAATTCAAAGAAAAATTAGTTACAGTCGCTTTTTTTCCCTAAGAATACCTTAGGCCCATGACATCATAATCTATCAGCCATGTGGCACGGCTTCTGAAGAAAAACTTAAGGCAGCTGTCCCAGTTTCCAAACCTGATTTTACTGTCTGCCTTGCTCATGAGCCATCAGAAGGGGGGGGGGATACCTAGTTTGATTCTCCATAAGCAGGGAATCCAAAAGGATGGGACTACCATTCCCTTGCTATTCTTATGGTAAGACTGGGACAAGAGAGGGGCAAAAGACCAGTTGCAAACCATGGAGACCGCCATTCCCAAACTGATAAGACAGAGATAGTAGACATTGGGCCAGGACTGGTTCTAAGATAAAGTCCAAATTCCTAGGTGGGAGGGGAAGATACAGTAAGAAAAGGGGTAGGAGCTAGGGAGGAAGTACAGGCAGGTAGAGAATGGCTTTGAGGATTAGATGAGCAAGGGGCTTGAGATAGGACAGAAGAGGTTGACACGGCCCCCTGGAGTTCAGCAGGAGGGGGAGGTGATGACGCAGCCAGGGCCAGAGCCCACGGTGGATTCTGCAGTTGCCATGTGGGAAATAATGGCACCAGAACTTCAGCAGCTGAGGCCTCAGGAGGGGGCTGAGCCAGTGCCTGTAGATTGGAGCAATAAGGGGGAGGTTCATCTGCCAGATCAAAGGAGGCTGTGGTAGTGGCAGTAACAGGATTAGAGATAGACAAGGGAAGGTTTAGTTTGAAGATAGGAAAAAGCTTGAACATATGGAATCTCCTTCCATTTTCCCAAATGCTCACGGAAGTGATAATGATGCTATCAGGGTCAAACTACTCCGACTTCTGATCCCTCAGGGGCCACTTTGGAGCCAATTTGAGAGGGACCATCAGAAAGAACGTGGTTAGAGAAAAGTTCCCATCTGACCTGTAGTCAGATCCATGGATTGCAAGCGTCCTTGCATCCCGGCTATCACACTAATGAGAGAATATGGGAGCAGAAGGTGGGGTCATCACCCAAGTGCCCACTGGAGCCCAGGGCCTAGCCTGTAAAGAGGCAAACAGAGATTGAGTCGTCACTCACACCCACTGTTGCCCGGACACCGTGTCCATAGAGGCTAAAGGCCTTAAGTAGGAGTTGTGGTGTCTAGCACTACGACTTTAGACTTGAGCAGAAAAGCCTCAGATGATTATAGACGAGAGTAGACCACAACTCAAAGAGTCGCTGTGAAAATTTTCCGTTCCGCGTCTTACCTCAGAATTTGGAAGGCTGATGTGTGGATGGAGATTGCAGAGCGTTCAGTGGCTTGGAAGGAGTTCCAGGGGTGTGCTTTGCAACTGGCAGAAATCCAGGACCCCAGAGCACTGGGGGACGCTGGATTACCAATATGAGGGTATCCGAATCATGGCACCAGTGTTATATATTAATGTTAGCCATCACAAAACACACCGAACACTGGGATAAGGGAAAGGGTTTATTGGGGAACACCCAACAGACCAGAGTGAAGGGGCGGTGAAGGGAAAGAGAGAGAAAGAGAATATAAAAAAGAAACAGAGGAGCTAGCAAGGAGAGAAGAGAGATGAGAGGAGCCAAGAGAGAGAGCCAAGAGACCAGAGGAGGAGGCTAGAGAGAGGAACCAAGAGAGCACAGGAAAGAAGGGCCAAGAGAGCAGAACCAAGAGTTTACTTATCATAATATTAACACCACACTAAGTAAAGAGTTCAATAAATAGTAAGGGAAAAAAACATGCCCTCACAGTAGACACAAGGGTTGTAAATAATCATCAAATCTCAAAATGTGAATTTCATTCCCATACATTACATTTTTGGTGCAACCGGAAACCATTATACTTAGTGAAATAAGCCAGTACCAAAAAGACAAACATTATGGTTCCCCTGATCTGTGATAACTAAGAGAGTAACAAAAATGTGTGTTGATTTTATATCCTGCAAATTTACCAAACTCTCTGATGAGTTCCAATAGTCACTTCATGGAGTCTTTTGGTTCCCCTATGTAGATAGAAACATGAGTCTTCTAATCTGAAATTTCATAGTGTATTTTCATTTTGTTGTCTCATCATATTAATATATTTATAACTCTGTATCCACTTTTATGTGTTTCTTGAATCTAGCATGGCTGGTAGTGAGCTTAGCCTCATCAGTATTTTCAGTGGAGGTAGAGCTGAAGGAATAGGAATTGACAAAACACACATAGCTAGTAGATACTTTCAGATGACTCCATATATTAAGAGCATCACCTTGTTTTTCTACTCTCAAATACCCAATTATGGTTATCACCTAAAGGAAGACCAGGCAGTGCCACTGTGTACTGATCTTTAGTGTTTGGCATGTGTGGTGATAGTGATCAGGGACATGCTCACCACACAGCTAACCCTCCTGGCTTAGTCCATGGAAAATAGTCACTGGTTGGTTGTTTTAGGGTCCCCTCCTATGGCTTCCAGAATCTTCAGGTTAAGGGTCCATTGATGTGGCTCCAGTCTCCTGTTACACTCACTACACACTTCCATCGGTGCCCCTCCCATAGTCCTTTTACTACACAATCAATTCACCTACTTTTGTGATTTTGAGAGATTCTTTTTTTTTTCAGTTTCTTTTTTTTTTTACTTAGTGAATATAAATTTCCAAAGTACAGCTTATGGATTACAAAGGCTTCCCCCCGACACAACTCCCCCCCCCCCCCCCGCAACCCTCCCCTTTCCCACTCGCTCTCCCCCCCATTCCCATCAAGATTCATTTTCAATTCTCTCTATACACAGAAAATCAGTTCAGTATATATATAGATTTCAACAGTTTGCTCTCCCATAGCAACGCAAAGTGAAAAAAATACCATTGGAGTACTAGTTATAGCATTAAATAACAGTGTACATCACATTAATGACCGAGATTCTGCAAAATAATTTTAAAAAAAGATTTATTATTTTTCTATGTAATTTCCAATTTAAAAAACCAAGTTTTTTTTTCATTTTCAATTATCTTTATATACAGGAGATCGCTTCAGTATATACTAAGTAAAGATTTCATCAGTTTGCACCCACATATAACCACAAAGTGTAAGAATATTGTTTCAGTACTAGCTATATCATTACTTCACCTTCAACAACCTATTAAGGACAGATCCCACATGGGACGTACACAGTGACTCCTGATGTTGTTTCAACAATTTAACACTCTTGTTTATGGTGTCAGTAATCTCCCTAGGCTCTAGTCATGAGTTGCCAGGGCTATGGAAGCCTTTAGGGTTCGCCGTCTTCGATCCCATTCCAACAAGGCCATAGTCAAAGTGGAAGTTCTCTCCTCCCTTCAGAGAAAGGCACCTCCTACTTTGATGGCCCCATTCTTTCCACTGGGATCACACTTGCTGAGATCCTTCATTTAGGTCTTCTTCTTCTTCTTCATATTTTTTTTCCCCAGCGTGTCTTGGCTTTCCATGCCTAAAATACTCTCATAGGTTCTTCAGCCAGATCCAATTGCCTTAAGGGCTGATACTGAGGCCAGAGTGCTATTTAGGACATCTGTCATTCTATGAGTCTGCTGTGTCTCCCCCTTCCCATGTTGGATCCTTCTCTCCCCCCCCTTTTTTTTTAATCAGTTAGTATTAGCAGACATTAATCTTGATAATTTCTTTTTTTTTTTTGACAGGCAGAGTGGACAGTGAGAGAGAGAGACAGAGAGAAAGGTCTTCCTTTTGCCGTTGGTTCACCCTCCAATGGCCGCCGCGGTAGCGCGCTGCGGCCGGCGCACCGCGCTGTTCCGATGGCAGGAGCCAGGTGCTTCTCCTGGTCTCCCATGGGGTGCAGGACCCAAGGGCTTGGGCCATCCTCCACTGCACTCCCTAGCCACAGCAGAGAGCTGGCCTGGAAGAGGGGCAACCGGGACAGGATCGGTGCCCCAACCGGGACTAGAACCCGGTGTGCCGGCGCCGCAAGGCGGAGGATTAGCCTGTTGAGCCACGGCGCCGGCCTTGATAATTTCTTATGTTTCAAAAACTACAATCTTTGTTTTAGAGAAAGGTCATGGTGTGTTTTTAAGTCTGTCTTTTCTATTTTTTCTAAGGTTTGGCTTGGAAGAAAAAATACCCCAAGTCACCTGAATTAAAACTGAAGATCAACCTTTTTTCATCTTACTAAGGTAGGCACTGAGTGCATTTCTGTGAGTCATTAGTAGGTGACCTAAGTGTGTTCACTCTGTCTACTTAAGCTGTTTCTTTCAGATATGATAAAGCTGACAGAGAAAGGTATATCCATGCAGAGAGATGATACAAATCACCAATAAAAAGCTAACAATGGTTTCAGTCAGCCATTTTCCTGACAACCATTTTCCAAGTGATTTCAACATTTCAACTTGAAATGGAAGATTTCTTATGATTAGACACAGAATATATAAGTATTACTAAGGTATAACATGTAGCTGGTATCCAAGCCCTTAACAAAAACTGAATTCTTTTGAAGGCACCTGTAGTTACAAAACCTCAACTCAAATTTTTATCTGAGAAAAAAAATCAGAATTAGGGAGAAGAATGTGGAGGAAGATGAAGACAAGAAGAGAGGGGGCAGAGAGAGACAAAACTTGAAAACATAATATAGTATTTAAAAGATGTATAAAGTAAGCTCTAGGGGCCAGTGCTGTAGTGCAGCATGTTAACACCATGGCCAGAAGCATCGGCATCCCATATGGGCGCAAGTTCTAGTCCGTGCTGCTCTACTACCAATCCAGCTCTGTTCTATGGCTTGGGTAAGCAATAGAGGATAGCCCAAGTCCTTAGGCCCCTGCACCCATGTGGGAGACCTGCAAGAAGCTCCTGGCTCCTGGCTTCAGATTGGCACAGCTCTGGCCACTGCAGCCATTTGGGGAGTGAACCATCAGATGGAAAACTCTCTCTCTCTCTCTGCCTCTCCTCTCTCTATGTAACTCTGATGTGCAAATAAATAAATTAAAATTAATAAATAAAATTAAATAAGTTCTCAATTGAAAGGATGATGACCAGGCATATATAAACCACCTTATTTTTTGAGGTGTGCCATCCCTTCTCTTCCTTTTATGCCTGGGGGAAATTCTGGGTTAAGTATTATAGAGGTTTTGGGGCAGTCTGAATGAGTACTAGTTGAAATCCCTTTGCCTGTGTGGTAGAGTTTTAGGGCTTGTCTAAATGTGGAGGAATGACAGCAATGCACTATTAGGATGAGGAAGGCAATTGGTTAGATCCAGGGGAAATATTGGAGGAATCAAGAAGAGAGACTGAAAAAACTGGAAAATTAAAAGAATTGCTGGACCAAATGTAGAGTAGCTGGCACTCAAACCAGGCACCTTGATATTAGATATGGGTACCCTAAGCAGAAACTTACATGCTATATCAAGGCTTGGCCCATATTTTCTTTTTTTGCATTTTTTATTTAGTAAATATAAATTTACAAAGTACAGTTTATGGATTACCATGGCTCCCCCCCCCATAATTTCCCTCCCACTCACACCCCTCCCATCTCCCACTCCCTCTCCCATTCCATTCACATCAAGAATCATTTTCAATTGTCTTTATATACAGAAGATCGATTCAGTATATATTAAGTAAAGATTTTATCAGTTTGCACCCACACAGAATCACAAAGTGTAAAATACTGTTTCAGTACTAGTTATAGCATTACTTCACATTGGACAACACATTAAGGACAGATCCCACATGAGACGTAAGTACATAGTGACTCCTGTTGTTGACTTAACAATTTGACACTCTTGTTTAAGCATCAGTAATCTCCCTAGGCTCTAGTCATGAGTTGCCAAGGCTATGGAAGCCTTCTGAGTTCACCGACTTCGATCTTATTCCAACAGGGTCATAGTCAAAGTAGAAGTTCTCTGCCCCCTTCAGAAAAAGGTACCTCCTTCTTTGATGGTCCCATTCTTTCTTTACACTGGGATCTCACTCACAGAGATCTTTCATTTAGGTCTTCTTTTTTTTTTCCCCCAGAGTGTCTTGGCTTTCCATGCCTGAAATACTCTCATGGGCTCTTCAGCCAGATCCGAATGCCTTAAGGGCTGATTCTGAACCAGAGTGCTGTTTAGGATATCTGTCATTCTATGAGCCTGCTGTGTATCCCACTTCCCATGATGGATCGTTCTCAACCTTTTTGATTCTATCAGTTATTATTAGCAGACACTAGTCTTGTTTGTGTGATCCCTTTGACTCTTAATCCTATCATTATGATCAATTGTGAACTGAAATTGATCACTTGGACTGGTGAAATGGTATTGGTACATGCCACCTTGATGGGATTGTATTGGAATCCCCTGGCACGTTTCTAACTCCACCATCTGGGGCAAGTCCGATTGAGCATGTCCCAAATTGTACATCTCCTCCCTCTCTTATTCCCATGCTTATATTTAACAGGGATCACTTTGCAGTTAAATTTAAACACCTAAGAATAATTGTGTGTTAATTACAGAGTTCAACCAATAGTACTAGAACAAAAAAAAGACTAAAAAAGCTAAAGTATTACATTGTACACCAACAGTAAGGACAAGGGCTGATCAAGTCACTGTTTCTCATAGTGTCCATTTCATTTCAACAGGTTTCCCCTTTGGTGCTCAGTTAGTTGTCACTGATCAGTGAGAACATATGATATTTGTCCATTTGGGACTGGTTTGATTCACTCAGCATAATGTTTTCCAGATTCCTCCATTTTTTTACAAATGACCGGATTTCATTGTTTTTGACTGCTGTAAAGTATTCTATAGAGTACATGTCCCATAATTTCTTTATCCAGTCTACTGTTGATGGGCATTTGGGTTGGTTCCAGGTCTTAGCTATTGTGAATTGAGCTGCAATAAACATTAATGTGCAGATGGCTTTTTTGTTTGCCAATATAATTTCCTTTGGGTAAATTCCAAGGAGTGGGATGGCTGGGTTGAATGGTAGGGTTATATTCAGGTTTCTGAGGAATCTCCAGACTGACTTCCATAGTGGCTTTACCAGTTTGCATTCCCACCAACAGTGGGTTAGTGTCCCTTTTTCCCCACATCCTCTCCAGCATCTATTGTTGGTAGATTTCTGTATGTGAGCCATTCTCAGCGGGGTGAGGTGAAACCTCATTGTGGTTTTGATTTGCATTTCTTTGATTGCTAGTGATCTTGAACATTTTTTCATGTGTCTGTTGGCCATTTGGATTTCCTCTTTGGAAAAATGTCTATTGAGGTCCTAGGCCCATCTCTTAAGTGGGTTGTTGTTTTGATGTTCTGGATTTTCTTGATTTCTTTGTAGATTCTGGTTATCAACCCTTTATCTGTTGCATAGTTTGCAAATATTTTTTCCCATTCTGTCGGTTTCCTATTCACTTTCCTGACTGTTCCTTTGAAGTACAGAAACTGCTCAACTTGATGCAATCCCAAATGTTAATTTTGGCTTTGACTGCCTGTGCCTCTGGGATATTTTCCAAGAAGTCTTTGTCTGTACCTATATCTTACAGGGTTTCTCAAATGCTCTCTAATAATTTGATGGTGTCTGGTCATAGATTTAAGTCTTTAATCCATGTTGAGTGAATTTTTGTGTAAGGTGAAAGATATGGGTCTTGCTTCATGATTCTGCATGTGGAAATCCAATTTTCCCAGCACCATTTATTGAATAGACTGTCCTTATTCCAGGGATTAGTTTTGGATCTTTGATCAAATATAAGTTGGATGTCAATATTTGGGTTGATTTCTGGTGTTTCTATTCTGTTCCATTGGTCTATCCATCTGTTTCTGTACCAGTACCATGCTGTTTTGATTACAACTGTCCTTTAGTATGTCCTGAAATCTGGGATTGTGATGCCTCTGGCTTTGTTTTTGTTGTACAGGATTGCTTTGGCTATTCGAGGTCTTCTGTGTCTCCATATGAATTTCAGCATCATTTTTTCCAGATCTGAGAAGAAGGTCTTCGGTATCTTGATTGGTATTGCATTGAATGTATTGCTTTTGGGAGAATAGACCATTTGATGATATTGATTCTTCCAATCCATGTACTGTACTTGGAAGATTTTTCCATTTTTTTTGTATCCTCTTCTATTTCTTTCTTTAAGGTTTTGTAGTTTTCATCGTAGAGATCTTTAACGTCCTTGGTTAAGTATATTCCAAGGTATTTGATTGTTTTTGTAGCTATTGTGAATGGGATTGATCTTAGAAGTTCTACCTCAGCCGTGGCATTGCCTGTGTATACAAAGGCTGTTGATTTTTGTGCATTGATTTTATATCCTACTATTTTGCCAAACTCTTCTATGAGTTCCAGTAGTCTCTTAGTAGAGTTCTTTGGATCCCCTAAATAAAGAATCATATCATCTGCAAAGAGGGGTAGTTTGAGTTCTTCCTTCCCAATTTGTATCCATTTAACTTCTTTTCCTTGCCTAATAGCTCTGGCTAAAACTTCCAGAACTATATTGAATAGCAGTGGTGAGAGTGGGCATCCCTGTCTGGTACCAGATCTCAGCGGAAATGCTTCCAACTTTTCCCCATTCAATAGGATGTTGGCCGTGGGTTTTTCATAAATTGCTTTGATTGTATTGAGGAATGTTCCTTCCATACCCATTTTGCTTAGAGTTTTCATCATGAAAGGGTGTTGTATTTTATCAAATGTTTTCTGTTTATTTGCTTCAGATAGAGAGACATGTGCACACAATGAAAGAGAGAGAGAAACTCCCACTTCTGGGTTCACTTGGGATTCACTTCCCAAATACCTGAACCAGTCAGGGCTGGGCCAAGATTGGGCTGGGTCTGAACCAAGCAGAAGTCAGAAGTTGGGGGCTCAATCCAGGTCTCACGTATGGGTGGCAGGGACCAATTAGTTGAGCCATCTCCACTGCCTCCCAGGTCTGTAACCTGGGAGCCAGAGATGGCTATTGGACCAGGCACTCCTTTGTGGGACATGTACATCTTACCAGTAGGCCAAACTTCTGCCCCATGTACATATCTAAATATGTTACAGCTATCATTAGCCTACCCTAGGATACCCACCTTCAAAAGTAATACAAGTTGGTTTTGTTCTGTTTTCCTCATCTTAGGGGATCATGGATATTGAAGCATATTATCAAAGAATTGGTTACAAGAACCCTAGGAACAAATTGGACTTGGAATCACTAACAGACATTTTTCAGCACCAGATCCGAACTGTTCCCTATGAGAACCTTAGCCTTCACTGTGGGGAGTCCATGGAGTTGGACTTAGAGGCCATTTTTGATCAAATTGTCAGGAGGAATAGAGGTGGCTGGTGTCTCCAGGTCAACTATCTTCTGTACTGGGCTTTGACTACCATCGGTTTTGAGACCACAATGTTAGGAGGGTTTGTTTATGGCAATCATAATGACAAATACAGCACCGGCATGATTCACCTCCTAATACAGGTGACCATCAATGGCAGGAACTACATTGTCGATGCTGGGTTTGGATGCTCCTCCCAGATGTGGCAGCCTGTGGAGTTAATTTCTGGAAAAGATCAGCCTCAAGTGCCTTCCATATTCCGCTTGAGAGAAGAGGGAGAAACCTGGTATGTGGACCAAATCAGAAGACAGCAACATGTTCCAGACCAAGAATTTCTTAATTCTGAACTCCTGGAAAATAAAATATACCAAAAACTCTACTGCTTTACTCTTCAACCTCGAACAATTGAAGAATTTGAGTCTGCAAACACATATCTTCAAGAATCCCCATCATCTGTGTTTTTGGACAAATCAATTTGTTCCTTGCAGACCCTAGAAGGTGTTCACACTTTAGTGGGCCTCATCCTCAGCTCCAGAACATACAATTATAAGGAAAATACAGATCTGGTAGAATTTAAAGTTCTGACTGAGGAGGAAGTGGAGGAAGTGCTGAAGACTATATTTAATATTTCCTTGGGAAAAAAGCTTGTGTGCAAAAATGGTCATTTGTCTTTCACTATTTAGAATAGGGAGCAAAAATCATCTTCAATCCTAGTACAAGTACTTGAGCTTTTTATTATAAAAATGCTCAAACATGAAAAATCACAGAGAATAGAATAATAAAATCATATGTATTCATCAACCAGATCACCAACTATCCACTGATGACAGATCATATTCTCCCTAGTCTCTTGTTGTCTTAATGAAAATCATAAACATCAAATCATTCACCTATAAAGGTATCAACATATATCATTTGAAACCTTTGTAAAGACTTATAGGAGTACTCCTTTACAAAATTAATAAAGAAGGCATTTCAATAATAGTGTACTGTGACTTAAAATAGGAAATCTCCAAAACTGATTTATGTTGAACTCATACAAAACATTTTCTGGTAACTAAATATAAAGAATATTGGGGAAACGGTTTCCATTAAATTCATCCAGTGTGTATCCAAGGTCCTGGCTTTACAAAATACCACCTTTAGAATTTAGGATTAGCACCATCAAAGAAGTATAAGGTATGATATTCACTCCAAATAACTTAACAGCCCTCAAGACCAGATGTTAAACAATTCACAGCAGGTGATGAGGTGCCCAGAATGTGACACAGTTAATACTTTCTTCCAGGCTATTTTGTAGTCATAGTTCTTCATGTATCACTTTTTTTTCTTTTTTTTAATCTTTTATTTAATAAATATTAACTTCCAAAGTACTGCTTTGGGTTTATAGTGGCTTTTCCCCCCATAACCTCCCTCCTACCCACAAGTATCCCATATCCACACCCTCTCCCATCCCATTCTTCATCAAGATTCATTTTCTTTTTTTATTAGGCAGAGTTAGACAGTGAGAGAGAGAGAGAGAGGCAGATAAAGGTCTTCCTTCTATTGGTTCACCCTCCAAATGGCTGCCATGGCTGGTGCGCTGCCCCGATCCAAAGCCAGGAGCCAGGTGCTTTTCCTGGTCTCCCACATGGGTGCAGGTGCACAAGAACTTGGGCCATCCTCCACTGCCTTCCAGGGCCACAGCAGAGAGCTGGACTGGAAGAGGAGCAACTGGGAATAGAATCCGGCGCCCATATGGAATGCGTAGGATTAACCAAGTGAGCCATGGCACCAGTCCCAAGATTGATTTTTAATTATCTTTATATACAGAAGATAAAATTAGTATATACTAAGTAAATACTTCAACAGACTGCACCCACACAGACACACAAGACATAGAGTACTGTTCGAGTAGTAGTTTTACCGTTAATTCTCATAGTACAACATATTAAGGACAGAGATCCCACACAGGGAGCAGGGGCAGAGTGACTCCCATTGTTGATTTAAGAACTGACACTCTTATTTATGATGTCAGTAATCATCCGAGGCTCTTGTCATGAGCTGCCAAAGCTATGGAAGCCTCTTGAGTTCATCAACTCTGACCTCATTTAGACAAGGCCATATCAAAGTGGAAATTCCTTCCTCCCTTCAGGGAAAGGTACCTCCTTCTATGATCCCATCCCATTCTTCATCAAGATTCTTTACAATTATTTTTATATAAAGAAGATCAACTTAGTATATACTAAGTAAAGATGTCAACAGTTTGCACCCACACAGAAACACAAAGTATTAAGTACTGTTTGAGTACAAGTTATACCATTAATTCACATAGTACAACACAGGAAGGACAGGATCCTACATGGGGAGTAGGTGCTCAGAGACTCCTGTTGTTGATTTAACTATTGACACTCTTTTTTTTCTTCAATTTCTTTTTATAAATTTTTATTTAGTAAATATATATTTCCAAAGTACAGCTTATGGATTACAATGGCTTTTCCCCCCCATAACTTCCCTCTGAAGGACCCCAAATCTGGGAATCCAATGCGCTTGGGTGGTCACCCAAAAACCCAACCTCCAGACCAGAAGATGCAAGAGCAAGAGGATTTTTATTAGGCGTTTGCGCAAATGGGCTCCCCAGCACCACAGGCAGTCGAGAGAGTGAGAGAGCCCTGAGCAGGGGTTGCAGCAGTTTTTAAAGACAATAGCCACCTGATTAACATATGTATGCGGGGCGTTTGGTGATTAGCTATTTTGAAGGGCAAACTCTTGTTGCGATTTTAGCGAGGGAAGGGGTAAGTTTATACAATGGTCACAGAACCTTATTGCAACTCTTTTTCGGACTTCGGCAAGTGTTATCGCGTGAGACAGTTAGAGCAGTTTCACAAGGCAGTTTCCCAAGGTTATTCTGCAGGCAGGTGGAGACACAGTTATTTTAAGGGATGTCTACTGTCAGCAGCTAAACTTTTTAACCCTTTACTATAATATTATTTTAATATTTACTTTTAGCAGGGGTCTTACACCTCACACCCGCAACCCTCCCAACTTCTGCTCCCTCTCCCATTCCATTCACATCAAGATTCATTTTCAATTATATTTATATACAGAAGATCAATTTAGCATATATTAAGTAAAGATTTCAACAGTTTGCACCCACACAGAAGATAAAGTGTAAAATACTCTTATTTATGACATCAGTAATCACCCGAGGCTCTTGTCATGAGCTGCCAAGGCTATGGAAGCCTCTTGAGTTCGCCAACTCCAATCTTATTTAGACAAGGCCATAGTCAAAGTGGAAATTCTCTCCTCCCTTCAGAGAAAGGTGCCTGCTTCTATGATGGCCGATTCTTCTTTTTTTTTTAAAGGTATACTACAGCACTATTGGCTATTTGAAAGAGCTTGGGTATTATGGGCTAGGTGACGTCTCTGCAATAGAAGCTTCTTCTCACCCTCTTTCTTGCCCATTAGTTACAGTCTTTGATTTGCTTCCACAGTTTGTCATAAGAAAGAACACGAAGTTCTTGGTGTAATTCTGAATTCAAATGTTGTGGACATTGGGTGAATTGCTTGATAAACGGTCTGGCTCCTCATAGGTAAAATGGGACAACGTGTGCTTTGCAGTATTAGTCCCTTTTCAGTGACTAAAACAAAATACCTGAAGGCACGTAGAGCATAAAGAAAAGAGATTTACTTTGCTCAGAGTTTTGAAGCTGAAAGTCTGAGATGCAGCAGCCCCATCTGATGCGGGCCAGCCGCACCTGTCGAACGGAACCTGAAGGAGGGAGTGGGAATGAAAAGAGGGACAAGGGCACAGAGAATGGAGCCAAGACAAAAGTCTGATCAAGGCTCGTTTATTCCAGCATCTCAGCGATATTTTATACATAACCAGCTGCAGCTCAAGGCAACACAGAAGTGAACAACACAGGCAAGCAAGTTATCAGGCTTTCTACAGCACAATCATAACATAGTTAATTTTGGCGGAGTGTTCTTGTTTGATCATTCTCCTGAAGCATGAGAATAGGTGACTTCTTTTCCTCCCAGGAATTCCACAAGCCAAGACTGACCTTGACTTGTCTATGACTTGTTTATGGGCTGCCTACATCTCCCCCTTTTTTATTTAATTGAGAATGGCCTCTGTCTTAGGTTGCCCTCAGTCATCTCTGTCCTTACCCGTCATCGGTAACTCTGGCAGCTTGGCCTAGAGCCCTGTCTTAGGTTGGTACAGGATGCTGAGCGTCTTACCCGTCTCTGAGTACCATTCCAGCCCAACATTAGGTGAGAGATGAAACATACAGCCAAATATCAATTATTTTTTATTACAAAGGAGGTTTAGTACGAAGTTTTAAACGATGAATGTCAGTCCATACAGACTGCAGTGAAGTCAGCATAAAATGCAGAACACACGGAAAACATCCCATACAAAGTAGGAAGAGCGGTAACGGTCCAGCCAGCATTAATAACAAATGAATCCATTGAAACCCTCCAAATGTTAGGGGGTTAGTAATAAACATATGTTGCATTTCAGTCTTAAGTTTATCAATGACAGACTCTATATATATGGCACGTTGTTAGTAATGTTAAAACAACATCCCCCAGGTACAGATTTACAGCTTATATGATCTTTTAACAGCAAGTAATCGATAGCTGCGCCGTTTAAAAGCACTCCTGAATGAACTTGATCCAATTCTTCAGCTATATTGGACAGTCCAGTAGCAGTAAGATTAATTGTTTTGGTCACTAAACATGCAAGCCTTCACAGTCCACGGTTATTTCCAAAGGCCAGTCCAGGAACACTTACTACTGGTACAGCCATGGCAAGGGCAGTGTCCTCTCCTATTAGGACGACGTTGCCATTACAGTCTTCAGGTGAAGCATGCCGCCGACGCGTTCTATCCGCCACTGTAAATACAGATGTCAGCATCGGGGCCACACGGCCCAGGGAGCAATTTGGGAAGTTATCAGAGGCTAACAATGTAAAGGCATATTGGCTGTATAGAAAAACCCATCCCTTAAGAGCCCGCGTCCCATTCTATTACTGGATCAGGTCCATTCTATGGATTGGTGATAGGATCCCTCCATTTCACCATTGTTCTTTTTGCAGCTGGTTTTAAACAGTTAGAATTTAACAGAGACATCAAGAGAACATAATAGATTACTTTAACTCATTGCTTTAACAGAGGATCAGATTTTGATTTTATGTCAAAGAAAATAGACTAATAGTTTTATAACCAAAAATGTCTTCTTCCTATAACATTTTGCAACTTTCTCACACCTTCTGTAACTTACTCAAACCTTTTTTTTTCCAATATAGAATAAACTAGCCATTAAGATAAACAATTTTTACAAACCCTATCCTTCCTTTATTTAAAAACCTCTTTTCCTTTTAACTTTCCTTATCAAGAACACGCTTTTATACTTCTGACCTTTTACATCAAAATGATGGTATCTGGGACTGCAGCAGTCAATGGGAGAGTAACTTTGTTCAATTTCCTGTAATCCACAGTCATTCTCCAGGTTTCATCTGATTTCTTAACAGGCCAAATTGGATTATTCCTTTTAGTGGTTATGGAAATCATCACTCCAGCATTAATATAATTTTTTACTGTTTTAGATATTTTCTTATGTCCACCTGGAATTCTGTATTGTTTACACTGAATAACCTTAGTTGGCCCTGGCAGCAGTACAGGGGCTTGATATAATTTTTTTACCACTATCTAGCGGTTTGACTCCAAAGGGCAGCATTTTCTTTTTCCCAATTTACATTTATCCTGTACTGCTTTTTTAATTGTTTGCACATGCATCAGTATGCAGATAACAAAATCCATCCTCACCTTCCCAAAGCCTATAGTTCATTCCCCTTTTCTACTGGCACCAATTGCAAACCTCAATAACTTTTGGAGGCTGTGCACTCCGTAACTTGCCATCCCAATTCTCACTCAATCCTGAGCAGAGAGCCCATTCCTTTGCCAAAGAGGCCAACTGAGGGTCTTTCCAGCCAGGAACATTACAGGTTACACATGCAACTTCAGTTTTCTTTTTAAAGAAAGGCATTGCTTTGTATACTTGCAGATCCTGCTAACTTTGCCAATTTGTGACAGCAAATTATTTTTCAGCTGTCTGCTGTGCACAGACTTAGTTACTTTTAGTTTAATCCGCAAGAAATACGCTGCAAGCCTTGTAGTGCACACTAAAATTATTTAGAGGAAAGATGGTAAAGGAGCATAGATTAACAAAATATTGCAATAAACATGGCTCCATTGCTTTAATAATACTATAGCAAGACGGTCCACTGATCCCTGTAGGGAGGGCCCGAGGCTGGCCCCACTTCCAGTTTCCTGAACTCTGTTTTTTAATGAAATACCTTCTTTATCAGTTTTGGAGTGACATTTTTGGCCCAATGCCTTCCCCTTTAGCACCGGGGGCAAATCCCAGGAGGAGCCTTATTTTGATTTTTGACTTTTGGACAATTTTTTGTACTGCCCACATTTATAGCACCCTTATTTCTTGGGCATAGCTCTCCTTGATTATTTTTATAATGACATACCTTGTAGAGCGGCAGGTCCTGAATGTCCTGTTTTTAAGTGAATCCGTTTTGCTAATCCCTCATTAAAGGAACTGTCACAGAACACCTCAGTCACAGTAGCCAATTGATCCATGCCTGTGTTGTACTTATGTTTGGTAGAATTTACAGTATTGTGGGCATCACTAGGCAATCTTCACACAGCACTGGAAAAGGATCCATACTGAGAATTAAACATCATCAGTAATCATCACGGGCACGTTTAAAGTTCAGCTTGACTGCGTGTTCCCCCGGAATGAAACAGCAGCAGCAGAGGCTTGCTCCGGCTCCCTCTTAAAGCCCCCAAGGACAAGGGTGGCTCATTGCTGAGATTTTAGGCAAGCAGTGCGTCCGGTCCCGGATCTTGGCCAGAGAGCCGAGACATGAAGCATGCCCACCTGTTTATTAGAAACATTCCTTTATCCCCCTCCTCGGGAACTGGCCAGGCTCCCAAGGAGCAGGAGAAGGTCATCCGGCAGCAAAGTTACTTGTCTGCCAGAGCCAAACCTAGATACAAGCCTCTCCATCCCAAATATCTGTCCTTACATTTAGCCCTAGGGTTGCATTGAGAGGTAGACATAATTAGCACATCATAAGAATACAATACAAATTTTTCATACAAGCATACATCCAGCAATCAAACACAGTAATACTCAATGTATTTTAAGGATAAATTGAAACGTATCTGAGGGAATTAGCCTCTTATTATCTGTAATTATTACATTTTTGCAGGTTTGTGTAATCTTGACTATTTGCAGCATATTTTGATTTACATTATTTTGTAAAGCAAACCAAGCATAATCTGTCCAAGCATTCCTATCAATAATAGGGGTAGAGTTAGCACATAATACAGAAACAGAATGGGTAGTCCAGACACTTTGTCACCACAATTCCTCATTTCACATAGTAATATTAACTTTATAACAGATAACATTCACTTCAAATGAAATATTCAAATGCAGGGTGGGGGATGTCCAGTGTACACTGATCTATATTTTTTACTTCCAGGTTTCTTATCCACAACACCCTCTTCAACAAACCAAGGACTAATTTTTTCAGCAGCACTGATAAATTGCTCTATGGGTTTGTTTCTTTAACCCTATTCTCTACATCTGCAATAAAGTTTTCACAGCCTTTGTCATGGCTTGCTTTGTTTCTTTAAATGCGCATTTAAATCTTTTCCGAGCAAATCCCAATGTTGCTCATCCACGACTCCTTCTGCGAACCAAGGACTGACTATTCCTATAGCATTAATGAACTGTTCTATGGTTCGCCTTTTTTAACCCTATTCCCTGCATCTGTAATGGAGTCTTTATAGCCTTTATCACGGCCTGCTTACCTTGTGCTTGTCCCATAATTGCCCCTTTCACACCTATCCAGAGGCAAGCGGTATTGGGTACTTACCGTCTTCCTCTCATTATTGTGTTGTCGCTGCAGCCTTTCTGGCGGGGTTCCTCACTTCTGTCCCTCGTATTCAGGTCCCTGTTAGGGCGCCACCTGATGCGGGCCAGCCGCACCTGTCGAACGGAACCTGAAGGAGGGAGTGGGAATGAAAAGAGGGACAAGGGCACAGAGAATGGAGCCAAGACAAAAGTCTGATCAAGGCTCGTTTATTCCAGCATCTCAGCGATATTTTATACATAACCAGCTGCAGCTCAAGGCAACACAGAAGTGAACAACACAGGCAAGCAAGTTATCAGGCTTTCTACAGCACAATCATAACATAGTTAATTTTGGCGGAGTGTTCTTGTTTGATCATTCTCCTGAAGCATGAGAATAGGTGACTTCTTTTCCTCCCAGGAATTCCACAAGCCAAGACTGACCTTGACTTGTCTATGACTTGTTTATGGGCTGCCTACACCCATCCATCTGGCCTCTGGGGAGAGACCCTTGGCTCTGTCACTTCATGGCAGACAGCATCATGGAGGGAGTATTGTGCAAAAGAGAAATCACATGGAAGACAGAAAATGAGAGGAATGTTCAAACATCAAAATTGCTCTTTTAAGTCACTCGCTCTTATGAGAACAACTAACTCATCAGTACTAATCTCATCCAAAGCAGCTCCCTCAATAACCTGATTACCTTGTAGAAGTCTCACCTCTTAAAGGCTTCACAACCGCCAAGCATCACCAAAGACCAAATTTCCAACACATGAGCCCTTGGGGACAAACCCAGACCTCAGCAAATCTACAGTGGAACCTGGAGTAAACGCCCAATGAATACCTCATGGCAAAGCTTTGTGTGAGTGTTTATTTCCCACTCAGCCCATGTTAAAAAATCAGTGACAAATGCCTGTACTCACCTGCAGGATGCCTCCTCTGTTCCTGGAGGAATAGCAGCTGAGAATAATTTCACCACATACCCCACTTCCTTGTCTCTTTGTTATCTAGGCCTGCTTAAGCATGCAGAGCCCCCATCAATCCCCAGAATTATGTCAAAAAGGACACCATCTCTTGGGTAAGTGCTATAGAAATTGTGGCACTCAGTGCATGGAAAAACCTCTTCCAGCAAGAATGAGTATTCCTTTTTTTTAACTGGGGCAAACTGGAGGGAAGACCAGGGAAGTGCCAAGCTGTGGCGCAAGCTGCCGAGGAGCTACTGTTTAACACCACATTAACTCCCAGATGCAATCTCTTAGAAACAGACCATCAAGAAGAATGTGTAATAAGTCTCATTGGAAAGAAAAGAGGGCTGCGTGTTCCAGTCTCTTTTCTGCACTGCTTGTAGGTCAGAGTCTACATGTCCTCTTAAAACCAACTCTTGGCTTTGCATCAAGGGACAATTGCACATTCCTAATCCCTTCTGCTTCCAAAGCTAGGAGATTCCTTGGGTACAGTCAGTCAACTGGTAGCTGTAGAAGTTGGGGTGCTCAGTGCATGTCATAAAACTCATCCAGGAAGAAACAGAGTTGAAATTTTTGAACTCCTCCCAGAGAATTAAGCTCATGGAAGTGCTTGCATGCCTATACAAAACTGCTACTCTTTTCTGTGTGTTGGAGGCCACCCGACAAACCACACGGAGACGTAGCACTCAGTCAATTCATCACCACGTTTTTTGCCTCATTGCGTTCCAGGTCAAAGTAGGGGGCCCGGCGATGAGGGACTGGAGGCCGTCTCCCTGGGGAAACTCTTCAGCCTTCAGCCATGAGCACCAAGAAACACAAGGATATATACCCCAGGCCCCATACAGATAACATTCATTGTGTGCAATCATGCATAGCGCAGGAACGAAACAAGTTTACAAGGTAGCAAAGATCAGGGTACAAGTTCTGCTGATAGAGCAAAGAACATCATAAACCTTCATCAGAAGTCACATCCTGCCTGCAGGAATGTGGGATGAAAAATCTTGTGCCTACAAAACAAAAGCACAGGAAACAGGATTAGATAAGGGACAGCCTCAGCCTTTGCATCTCATGTCGGGCCAGGGCCACTAGCCCCGACATCTCCCCCTTCTTATTTGTACAAGAATGGCCTGGTGTTTATGCTAACCAGTGTCTACACTGTCCAGAGGGCTGCGGGGGAGGATCCATCCCCCACAAGTCCCTCGCGTTAAACGCTGAATGGCGTGGACTCGTGCCTGTCTTAGGTGCCCCGCAGCACTTTCTCTGCTTACCCATCATCAAGGATACAGGAAGCATGTCCAGCCCTCTGTCTTAGGTTGCTAGAGAAGCCTGCAAGTGCTTACCCGTCGTTGACTACCGGTCCACCCTAAGAACAGTGTAGGAGCAAGCAGTCAATGAGGCAGTTAGGAAGAGAGAGACCGAGGCTTCCACGGCATATCACATACAGCAGCCCCCTGTTTTACAGAGTGTCCTTGAGGGTATGTACTGTCCTTTTGATAGCCTCTCTGTTTGCGCACATTGGAATGGTGGGAACGTTTGGTTGTTTTACTTCACATCAGTCTACAGGCAGGCAGAAGACAGAGGTTGTGGGGGCCGGCTCCCCACATCTGTGGTCTACAGAGACATCTTCTGTTTTTCTAGTCTCCTAAATCTAGAAGGTTTAGGACAAAGTACCCTGGGATGGGAGATGTAAAACCTAGGTCACCTTATATATGGATGCACTCCTTCTAAGGATTAATGGACCTAGAGCTATCACTGGGGTGATCTGGGAGAAGGCTCAGAAAATACCAGTGTGCTTCTCCTGGTATCATGGGCTACTTTTTTTCTGTCCCTTAACAACCTGATGCAAGCTACTTAGAAGCCAGAAGGTTAAAATAGCCCCTACAAGAGCTCTGTCTTAAACGCCTTCTAAGGAGACAAGGCGCTGCAGTGTTTCTGGAAGCTCTTTCTCTGCATTGCTTCTGTGAGTTCAAGACCCTGGAAAAAATTCTGCAATTCATATAAAGCTGCTTTTTTCTGTGATCTGGAAGAACATATTGTATGTGCTTAGTTTGCTCTGCTCCCAGAGTTACAAAGGTTAGGATGCTGACCTTTGGGTGAAAACAGTAAACGTTGGGGACTCAATGTGTGGACAAACTCCTGCCAAGAAGAATTAATAGATCTGTAGTTATCCCTGGGATGAGACAAGGGAACTCACAATGTGCAGATCTGCTTCTGAAGCTGCCAGTGGGCTATCGTTTGTCACCCTTTAGCTACAGGACATAGTTCATTACAAGCCAGGCTCCCCAGCAACCCTTGGAAGAATGTGTGATAGACAGGGAGCTGCAGGAGTTTGGAAAGCCCTTCTTCTACACCACTTCTGGGTGAAGAGCTCCCTGGAACACACCCATGTAACACCAATGCTTTTTCTTTGTGGTCTAGAGATACTTGTTCATGTCTAATTCCCTCCACTCCCAGAACCAGGAGATTTAAGATGCAGTCCTTCAGGTGGAAGCTCTAATAGTTGAGATGCCTAAGGTACGCACAAACTCCTCCCAACAATTCCAACAGACCTAGAATTGCTGTTGGCAATACTGAGATAGGCAATTATCTGATTTAACATGCAGAAGTCAACACAGAGAGTCACAAAAATTAAGGAATACACACACACACACACACACACTATATATATATATATATATATATATACACACACACACACACACACACAATGAAAGAGTAAGTGGAATCCCCAGAAACTGTTCCCAATGCAAATGACATAGTGGTTTACCTGACAGGGAATTCAAAATAACAGTCATAAAGATATTCATCAGAGTCAGGAGAGCACCAAAGAGACAGAACAACAAAGAGCTAGAAGGTACTAAAAAGTACCAAGTAGAAATCATGGATTCGAAATACTATAAGTGAACTGAAAATGTAATAGGGTTGTTCAACAGGAGACTAGATTAAGATAAGCCAGCAAAGAGTACCTCATCACCCCATGTCAGCAGGAAGTAGCTCTAAAGATAGATCATCGTCCCTCTACCCCTCCTGCACTTTTGGGACTAATGTAATCCCATACAACTCCTGCTTTATAAAAAACAAAAGGGGGGAATGTTAGGAAACTGGGGCAGTTTTAGCCAGGTGGCTGCATGGCCCAGCTACCTGAGCCAGGCTCCACCCCCCATCCTAATGTGATTCACTGCTCCTGCTTCCCTGCCCACCCTCAGGCAAAGTTTTAAAAGGGCCTGTTCCTAAACACGTGCTCTCTCAGCTCTTCCCTCCTGCTCTCTTGGTTCTTCTCTCTTGGCCCTTCTCTCCTGCGCTCTCTTGGCCTCTCTTGGCTCCTCTCATCTCTCTTCTCTCTCCTCTCTCTTAGCTCCTCTCCTGTTTCTCTCTTATACTCTCTTTCTCTCTCTTTCCCTTTGTCATCCCTTCACTCTTGTCTGTTGGGTGTTCCCCAATAAACCCTTTCCCTTAAGAAAAAAAAAGAGGGAGGTGCCTTTCTCTGAAGGGAGGAGAGAACTTCCACTTTGACTATAACCTTGTCTAAATATGATCAGTCAGCGAACTCGGAAGGCTTCCATAGCCTTGGCAACTCATGACGGGAGCCTAGGGTGGTTACTGGTGCCATAAACTAGAGTGTCAATTTGTTGAGTCAACAACAGGAGTCACTGTGCACTTGCTCCTCATGTGGGATCTCTGTCCTTAATGTGCTATACATTGTGATTTAATGCTATAACTAGTACTCAAACAGTATGTTTCACTTTGTGTTTCTATGTGGGTGCAAACTGTTAAAATCTTTACTTAATATATACTAAATTGATCTTCTGTATATAAAGAGAATTGAAAATGAATCTTGATGTGAATGGAAGGGGAGAGGGAGTGGGAGAGGGGAGGTTTGTTGGTGGGAGGGAAGTTATGGGGGGAGCCATTGTAATCCATAAACTGTACTTTGGAAATTTATATTCATTAAATAAAAGTAAAAAAAAAGGTAAGTTAGATCAAAAATAGGTTACAGGAAATCATTCAATCTGAGGATCAAAAAAAAGAGTACTAAAAAAAGAGACAATCCTGAGACTTACAGAATATCATCAATTGAAAATCAACCTGCTTATTATCAGTGGTCCACAAGGAGAGCAAGAGAAAGGGACAAAACATGTTCAAAAATAATAACAAAGAATTCCCAAGCTTGGGGAAGAAAATAGAAATCCTGATCCAGGACACCCAAAAGACACCAAACAAAAATGAATCCAAAGAGACCCACAGCAAGACATAATAAAACCAAATTGTGGAGGTAGGAGGATGGCCAACCAATAATATTTTACCAAGTAATTTTTCTTTCAAAAATAAAGAGGTAAACAAGGTTCTCAAAGAGAAATTGAGAGAGTTCACAACCACTAGTTCCTCAAGCTTAAGGGAGAAGCTGTTAATGACAAACATGAATACACTGAAGTCCCAGATAAAAGCGAGTTCACCACCAAATCTAAAACACCAGCTTCATTATGAAGGTGAGCAAATCAATCACATCTTTAGATTGAAGGTTGAAAGTAGAAACAATTTAAAATGTACAATAATTTGTTAAACAATATAAATTTTTTAAAGTTAAAAATTGTGACAATGAAACATAAAACAAGGGTGAAGGGAGAGCAAGTGTGTAGACTTTTCATATACACTCAAAATTAAGTTATATCAGCTAAATATAGACTACTATGAGATGTCTTACATAAGCATCAAGATGCCTACGAAGCAAGACCCTACTATGGACAGACAAAAGATTTGAAGCATACCACTATAGAACCCCATTCTGGTTTCAGAATGGAAGAGAGAAACACAGGAAGAAAGGAACAAAGGACCTACCAAATAACATGAAAATAGTTAGCAAAATGCAATCTAGGTAAGTAGATTAAACTCTCTGATCAAGACACATTTAAAATTGTATATTTTTATAGGTTTGTATTTATTTGAGAGGCATAGATACAGACAGAGAAAGGGAGAGACAGACAGGGAGGTGTTCCATCCGCTGGTTCACTCCCCAAATGGTCACAATGTCAAGAGCTGGATTGATCCAAACCCAGGAGCAAGGAGTTTCTTCTGGGTCTCCCAAGTGAGTGCAGAGGCCCAAGCACCTTGTCCATCTTCCATTGCTTTCTCAGGCCATAGGCAGAAAGCTGGATTGGTAGAGGAGCAGCCAGGACATGAACTGGAAGCTCTATGGGATTTCAGCACTACAGGCAGAGGCTTAACCTACTATGCCACAGCGCTGGCCCCCTTAAATTGTTTTAAAACAAAAATGAATTAAAAATAAAAAAGAGAAGTCCCAAGATACCAATATATTCTGCCTACAAGAGAATCCACCATCTAGGATATACTTAGATTAAAACGGAAAGAATGGAAAAGAAAATTTCACACAAACGATAACAACAAAAGAACAATGGCAGCTACACTCCTGTAAGATAAACCAGAATTTAATCAATAGCTATAAAAAAGTGATTAAGAGTATAATTACATTATGGTAAAGAGGTCAAATCATAAAAAGACTATAAAATATGGCCCCAACATTTTCATATCTAAATTTAGAAAGCAAATATTAAGAGATCTCAAAGGAAAATAGATGCAAGTCAATAGAGGACTTCAATATCCCATTTTAAACCTTATACATAAGATCCAGACAGAAAATCAATAAGAAAACTTTCAAATTGAGCCATACTTTAGCCAAGATGGATGTTTAGAGAAAACAGAACTTTCTACTCAACAGCAATGCACACACATTGTTCTCAGGTACATGTGAGCATTCTCCAAGCCGGATCATGTTAGACCACAAAAAAGCAAGTCTTACAAAATTTTAAGATCAAAATTCTATCCTATATTTAAACCACAGTGGTATGAAAGTTAAATGAAATGAAGATGAATAAGGGAATTTTTTTTAAATTGAAAATTAAACAATATGTTCTGAAAAAACACTGGGTCAAAGAAGAAATTAAAATGGAAAATGCCAAGAAACAAATAAAAATGGAAACACAACATCAAGACTTAGAGGATGCATCAAGAGCAGTTCTAAAAGGGAAGCTTAGAACAAAAAAAAAAATAAAAACCTACATTGAAAAAAGTTTTACACAAAGAACTTAACACAACATCTTAAAGAGCAAAAAAGAGAGAGAGAGAGAGAGAGAGAGAGAGAGAGAGAGAGAGAGAGAGAACTAAGCCCCAGTATTAACAGAGGGAAAAATCAGAGACGAGAGAACAAATAAGCAACATAGACTCGAAAAAGATCAATGACACTAAGAGTTGGTTTTTTGAAAGGATAGAACAGAATTGGCAAAACTGTAAAAAATAAGAGTTAAAACTCAAAAAGTATAACGAGTAATGGAAGAGGGAGCATTATAAACTGTGGAGACCGGGCGGGGTCGAATATGAGATGTGCGTGAGAAGCCTGAAGGATACTTCAGAGAACAGGGTCAAAAGTCACCGTGCGTTATGTGCTAATCTGATAATGTTCCTTGGCCAGATATCGCAACTCACTTTCTTATGCAGCTGCAGGCTGTATCTGTCCTTGAAGGCAAATATTTTTGCTACTTTTTTAATACAAATTGTTCCTTCAGAATATATGAAACACAAATATTAGCTCCTTTGTAAAAAATATATTTCCTTGAACTAATCTTGTTTTCCTAGTACTACCCACCCCCGGTGAAAGCATGCTGTGAGTATAAAAGCCCTTTGATACTAATAAAATTGGACAATTGCCCTGACAGTAGTCCCGGCCCATTCTTCAACTCTTGGTTCCAAACCACTCTGGAAAACACCACAATAACAACAACACAGAAAAAGAAAGGATCAGAGGAGATCACCATTCTTCACAGAAACAGAAAAAGGTGAGAATTCCTAAAGAATCGCAAAACATACTATCATCACTCATTTTCTGCTACTATAACAGAATAGCTGAAGCTGGGAAATTGATAAAGAACAGAGATTGCTTGTGGTCCTGGAGGCCTGGAAGTTGGAGCATAAATGCTGGCATCCGGGCCGGGGCTATTTGTGGTGAACACGGTGAAGGGCATTGCATGACAAGGAAACAGAGGAGGGGGCTATCTCAGATTCCCTCTTCTTACAAAGCCACTAATAGAGGGGCCGGCATCATGGCATGGCAGGGTAAGTCATCACCTGCAACACTGGCATCCCATATGGGCAGCAGTTCAAGTTCTGGCTGCTCCTCTTCCCATCCAGCTCCCTGCTAATTCACCTGGGAAATCAACAAAGATGGCCCAAAGCTATAGTAATCAAAACAGAATATTATTGGCAGAAAACCTGACACATAAGCTAATGAATGAGAACAACCAGCTCAGAAATAAGTCCATGTATTTATGGTTAATTAATTTTTAAAAGGTGCCAAGAACCCAATGGATAAGGACTTTTTCTTCAATATATGGTGATGAGAAATTCAGCATGCACATCCAAAGACTGAATTGCAGTCCTATCTGGCTTCTTATATAAGAACCAACTTAGGGGCCAGCGCTGTGGTGTAGCAGGTAAAGCCATTGCCTACAGTGCCGGTATCCCTTATGGGTGCTGATTTGAGTCCCGGCTGCTCCACTTCTGATCCAGCTCTCTGCTATGGCCTTGAAAAGCAGTAGAAGATGTCCCAAGGGCTCCTGCACTAACATGGGAGACCTGGAAGAAGCTCCTGGCTCCTGGCTTCAGATAGGCGCAGGCTAGTCATTATGGCCAACTGGGGAGTGAGCCAGTGAATGGAAGACCTCTCTCTCTCTCTGCCTCTCCTTCTCTCTCTGTGTAACTCTGACTTTCAAATAAATAAATAAATATTTAAAAATAAATAAAATATACAAAATGGTATCACAGCAAATTAAAAAAAATATTTCTGCAATGCAAAGGAAACAGCAGAGCAAAGAGACAACACACAGACTAAAAGGAAATATTTGTAAGTCATAAATTGTATAGGGGGCGGATATTGTATAAGATGGCGGATAGTGAGGACGTGCGCCATAGTTGGGGAAAATAAAGTTTCATAAAAGTGGAATTACTGTAGCCTCAGGAAACGATTCAAGAAAAAAAACTGCAGAGGAAACGCTTCCGGATCTAGTGGATGTGACACAGAGGACCTACAGGGAGCCCACCACGTGGAAACCCAACCGCGGGAGACGAGCCACAGAATCTCGCCAGCGTGCGAACAAACGGGAGGTAAGACAAAGGCGTCAGAAACCCGAGACATTGGGGGGAAAAGCAGAGGCCTCTCTATTCACTCACTGAGCAAAACAAAGAGCAGGTGCCATTTTACATATCTAAAGCGCCGCCACAAACTCAGTAACTTTGGAACTTTGGTGAAACTTGAGAACACATTGAGGGCTGCATAAACTCTTTGTGTGGTCCCAGGGGTAGATCAAATGAATACTCACAGAGGCCAGATTTCAACTACCCTCAATTCCACTCACCGGTGCCGAATTACTTCCCAACTGAGTGAAAAAAAAAAAAGAGAGAGAGAGAGAACAATCCAGCAAGGAGCAAGGGAGTGAACAATCTGGGTGAGTCGCTTTTTGCACAGCCTTAAACCTGAAGAATCAAGCATAGCTCTCTGGAAACACCCATCACAGCCTCTAAGGATCCATCAAAGCAGACAGCCCACTTAGAGGCATAGTATAACGAGAAAAAAAACCACAGCAAAAAAAAAAAACATAAATTATCTCCAACATGCCAAACAACAAACGTAGAAGCCGAGGTAACAAGAGCAAGGAAGACACTATGATGCCTCCAAATGAACAAGACACCCCAATGCAAGATTATGAAGATGAAGAGATAGAGGAAATGCAAGAAGCGGATCTCAAAAAACTGATAAGAACATTAAGAAGTTCTCAAAAACAAATTCTTGAACTACAGAAATCCTTAATGGACAAGATAGAAAATCTCTCTCGTGAAAATGAAATATTAAGGAGGAATCAAAATGAAATGAAACAACTAGTAGAACACGAAACTGTGATAGTGACAAAAAACCACAATGAAATAAAGAACTCAATAGACCACATGACAAACACATTAGAAAGCCTTAAAAACAGAATGGGTGAAGCAGAAGAGAGAATATCGGAATTAGAAGACAGAGAACAGGAAAGGAAACAGTCAAACCAAGAAAAGAAGAAGAAATCAGAAATCTAAAAAATACTGTCAGGAATCTACAGGATACTATTAAAAAACCCAACATTCGGGTTCTAGGAGTTCCTGAAGGCATGGAGAGGGAGAAAGGATTAGAAGGCCTTTTTAGTGAGATACTAGCAGAAAATTTCCCAGGTTTGGAGAAGGACAGAGACATCCTAGTACAGGAAGCTCATAGAACCCCTAATAAACATGATCAAAAGAGACCCTCACCATGATACGTCGTAATCAAACTCACCACAGTGAAACATAAAGAAAAGATCCTAAAATGTGCAAGAGAGAAACGTCAGATTACTCTTAGAGGATCTCCAATTAGACTCACAGCAGACTTCTCATCAGAAACCCTACAAGCTAGAAGGGAATGGCGAGATATAGCCCAGGTACTAAGAGAGAAAAACTGCCAGCCCAGAATATTATATCCTGCAAAGCTCTCATTTGTGAATGAAGGTGAAATAAAGACCTTTCACAGCAAACAGAAATTGAAAGAATTTGTCGCCACTCGTCCAGCCCTGAAAAAGATGCTTAAAGATGTCTTACATACAGAAACACAGAAACATGGTCACCAATATGAAAGAAGGTAAAGGAAGGAAACCTCACAGCAAAAGATCACAGGAGTCTCAAACCATATATTAGAAAAAAATCTTTGGCAAATGACAGGGAAAAGTTACTACTTATCAATAGTCACATTGAATGTTAATGGCTTGTACTGTCCAGTTAAAAGACACCAACTGGCTGATTGGGTTAAGGAACAAAACCCATCTTTTTGCTGCTTACAAGAAACTCATCTTTCCAACAATGATCCATACAGACTGAAAGTGAAAGGCTGGAAAAAGATATACCATGCCAACAGAAATGAAAAAAGAGCGGGCGTAGCCATCTTAATATCAGACAACATAAACTTTACCACAAAAACTGTCAGGAGAGACAAAGAGGGGCACTATTTAATGATTAAGGGATCCATTCAACAGGAAGATATAACGATGATCAATGTATATGCACCTAATCACAGGGCACCGGCTTATTTAAAAGACTTGTTAAGGGACTTAAAGGGAGACTTAGACCCCAATACAATAGTACTGGGGGACTTCAATACTCCACTCTCAGAGATAGATCAACAGGACAGAAGATCAACAAGGAGACAGTAGATTTAAATGACACTATAGCCCAAATGGATCTAACAGATATCTACAGAACATTTCATCCTACATCTAAGGACTTTACATTCTTCTCAGCAGTACATGGAACCTTCTCTAGGATTGACCACATACTAGGCCATAAAGCAAGTCTCAGCAAATTCAAAAGAATTAGAATCATACCATGCAGCTTCTCAGACCACAAAGGAATGAAATTGGAAATTAGCAACTCAGGAATCCCTAGAGCACGTGCAAACACATGTGCCGCGGACCGGCTCTCGCGGAGTCACCAGACCCGAGGGAGAACGAGGGGTGAAAGCACAGGAGAAACAGGAATCGGCGGGGAAATGACAGACAGACACGCACACCTCTTTGAGTATGCTGTTGCTGCAGTTGTCTGCCTGCAGTTTATTGGCGGGAAAACCAGAGTTTATATAGGGAAGCTTACATTGCTGAAGACAAAAGAAATTCCAAGATTACAAAAACTTGTTAAGGCTAATGGGGTTACATGATTAACTTTACAAGAGACACAGGGAGACATTGTGGTGATGATTTGCAGTCCTACTTTTAAGAAAAGGTAAAGGTCAGGTTACTAGCTAACCTCTCATTAGGAGAACCTGGGACAGGGGAGTTATCAGATGGTGGTGCTTGTTAGCCCAAGTCCCATATATCACCTAGGTAAGATTGAATGTAGCTTTCTCATCCCTATGCTGCCTAAACCTTCTGATAACCCGGAACCTAAATCACACCTCAGCTCTCTAAAACTCACACCTCAGCTCCCTTTGTTTTATCTTGTCCAGGGTGTGCTGTTTTTTGTCAGTGTTTAATGCCTCCTCGTAAATTGCCCTAATGACTGGTGGGCCAAAGTCTAAAGTGTTTTTTGTTGATTTTTGTGAAATGCTTATTGGCACTACTTGACTCCCTTGTTTCTAATCATGGTGCACTTGTCCTAACGCACTACGTGGCATAACTACTAAATACAAAATTACTATTAATGTTGAGACACATTGCCTTATTAACCAGCAGTAATAAGTCTCCTACTTCTTAGTACGTAGCCAAAAGCCTTTACGACTGTTGGCTACACAGAAACCACTCGAGGCCACACTCCGCAGAAGTTCTCACCTCGGCCCTGCAGCCTTGGACCCCCCAACGCAACAAAAGTTTGCTACGCAGGTGTCACAACAGCTGTGGGTCCAGCACACATGGAGATTGAACAACTTGCTCCTGAATGAACAATGGGTCATAGAAGAAATTAAAAGAGAAATCAAAAATTTTCTGGAAGTAAATGAGGATAAAAGCACAAGATACCAAAACCTATGGGATACAACAAAAGCAGTGTTAAGAGGAAAGTTTATATCAATAGGTGCCTACATCAAGAAATTGGAAAGACACCAAATAGATGAGCCTTCAAGTCATCTCAAGGATCTAGAAAATCTGCAGCAAACCAAACCCAAACCCAGTAGGAGAAGAGAAATAATTAAAATCAGAGAAGAAATCAACAGGATTGAATCCAAAAAAAAATTACAAAAAATCAGCCAAACAAGGAGCTGGTTTTTTGAAAAAATAAACAAAATTGACACCCCATTGGCCCAACTAACTAAAAAAAGAAGAGAAAAGACCCAAATCAATAGGATCAGAGACGAAAAGGGAAACATAACAACAGACACCACAGAAATAAAAAGAATCATCAGAAATTACTACAAGGACTTGTATGCCAGCAAACAGGGAAATCTATCAGAAATGGACAGATTCTTGGACACATACAACCTACCTAAATTGAGCCAGGAAGACATAGAAAACATAAACAGACCAATAACTGACACCGAAATTGAAACAGTAATAAAGGCCCTCCCAACAAAGAAAAGCCCAGGACCAGATGGATTCACTGCTGAGTTCTACCAGACATTTAGAGAAGAACTAACTCCAATTCTTCTCAAACTATTCAGAACACTCGAAAAAGAGGGAATCCTCCCAAATTCTTTCTATGAAGCCAGCATCACCTTAATTCCTAAGCCAGAAAAAGATGCAGCATTGAAAGAGAATTACAGACCAATATCCCTGATGAATATAGATGCAAAAATCCTCAATAAAATTCTGGCCAATAGAATGCAACAACACATCAGAAAGATCATCCACCCAGACCAAGTGGGATTTATCCCTGGTATGCAAGGATGGTTCAACGTCTGCAAAACAATCAACGTAATACACTACATTAACAGGCTGCAGAAGAAAAACCATATGATTCTCTCAATAGACGCAGAAAAAGCATTTGATAAAATACAACACCCTTTCATGATGAAAACTCTAAGCAAACTGGGTATGGAAGGAACATTCCTCAATACAATCAAAGCAATATATGAAAAACCCACGGCCAACATCCTATTGAATGGGGAAAAGTTGGAAGCATTTCCGCTGAGATCTGGTACCAGACAGCGATGCCCACTCTCACCACTGCTATTCAATATAGTTCTGGAAGTTTTAGCCAGAGCTATTAGGCAAGAAAAAGAAATTAAAGGGATACAAATTGGGAAGGAAGAACTCAAACTACCCCTCTTTGCAGATGATATGATTCTTTATTTAGGGGATCCAAAGAACTCTACTAAGAGACTACTGGAACTCATAGAAGAGTTTGGCAAAATAGTAGGATATAAAATCAATGCACAAAAATCAACAGCCTTTGTATACACAGGCAATGCCACGGCTGAGGTAGAACTTCTAAGATCAATCCCATTCACAATAGCTACAAAAACAATCAAATACCTTGGAATATACTTAACCAAGGACGTTAAAGATCTCTACGATGAAAACTACAAAACCTTAAAGAAAGAAATAGAAGAGGATACAAAAAAAATGGAAAAATCTTCCAAGTACAGTACATGGATTGGAAGAATCAATATCATCAAAAGGTCTATTCTCCCAAAAGCAATACATTCAATGCAATACCAATCAAGATACCGAAGACCTTCTTCTCAGATCTGGAAAAAATGATGCTGAAATTCATATGGAGACACAGAAGACCTCGAATAGCCAAAGCAATCCTGTACAACAAAAACAAAGCAGGAGGCATCACAATACCAGATTTCAGGACATACTAAAGGACAGTTGTAATCAAAACAGCATGGTACTGGTACAGAAACAGATGGATAGACCAATGGAACAGAATAGAAACACCAGAAATCAACCCAAATATTGACATCCAACTTATATTTGATCAAAGATCCAAAACTAATCCCTGGAATAAGGACAGTCTATTCAATAAATGGTGCTGGGAAAATTGGATTTCCACATGCAGAAGCCTGAAGCAAGACCCCTATCTTTCACCTTACACAAAAATTTACTCAACATGGATTAAAGACTTAAAGCTACGACCGGAAACCATCAAATTATTAGAGAGCATTGGAGAAACCCTGTAAGATATAGGTACAGGCAAAGACTTCTTGGAAAAGACCCCAGAGGCACAGGCAGTCAAAACCAAAATTAACATTTGGGATTGCATCAAATTGAGAAGTTTCTGTACTTCAAAAGAAACAGTCAGGAAAGTGAATAGGAAACCGACAGAATGGGAAAAAATATTTGCAAACTATACTACAGATAAAGGGTTGATAACCAGAATCTACAAAGAAATCAAGAAAATCCACAACAACAGAACAACCCACTGAAGAGATGGGACAAGGACCTCAATAGACATTTTTCCAAAAAGGAAATCCAAATGGCCAACAGACACATGTAAAAATGTTCAAGATCACTAGCAATCAGAGAAATGCAAATCAAAACCACAATGAGGTTTCACCTCACCCCAGTGAGAATGGCTCACATTCAGAAATCTACCAACAATAGATGCTGGAGAGGATGTGGGGAAAAAGGGACACTAACCCACTGTTGGTGGGAATGCAAACTGGTAAAGCCACTATGGAAGTCAGTCTGGAGATTCCTCAGAAACCTGAACATAACCCTGCCATACAACCCAGCCATCCCACTCCTTGGAATTTACCAAAAGGAAATTAAAGGGGCAAACAAAAAAGCCATCTGCACATTAATGTTTATTGCAGCTCAATTCACAATAGCTAAGACCTGGAACCAACCCAAATGCCCATCAACAGAGACTGGATAAAGAAATTATGGGACATGTACTCCATAGAATACTACACAGTAGTAAGAAACAATGAAACCCAGTCATTTGCAACAAGATGGAGGGATCTGGAAAACATCATGCTGAGTGAATTAAGCCAGTCCCAAAGAGACAAATATCATTTATTTTCCCTGATCGGCGACAACTGAGCACCAAAGGGGAAACCTGTTGAAGTGAAATGGACACTATAAGAAACAATGACCTGATCAGCTCTTGTCCTGACTCTAGATGTGCAATGTAATACTTTATCCTTTATAGTATTTGTTGTTGTTGTTGTTCTAGTACTATTGGTTGAACTCTGTAATTAACACACAATTATTCTTAGGTGTTGAAATTTTAACTGAAAAGTGATCCCTGTTAAATTTAAGAGTGGAAAAAGAGAGGGAGGAGATGTACAATTTGGGACATGCACAATCAGACTTGCCCTAAATGGTGGAGTTAGAAATGTGCCAGGGGATTCCAATACAATCCCATCAAGGTGGCATGTACCAATGCCATCTCACTAGTCCAAGTGATCAATTTCAGTTCACATTGGATGGCTCTGATAGGTCTAAGAATCAAAGGGATCACACAAACAAGACAAGTGTCTGCTAATACTAACTGAGAGATTCAAAAAGGGAGAGAAAGATCCAACATGGGAAGCGGGATACACAGCAGACTCATAGAATGGCAGACGTCCTAAACAACACTCTGGCCTCAGAATCAGCCCTTAAGGCATTTGGATCTGGCTGAAGAGCCCATGAGAGTATTGTAGGCATGGAAAGCCAAGATACCATGGAAAAGAAAAAAAAAAAGAAGAAGAAGACCTAAATGAAAGATCTCTGCAAGTGAGATCCCAGTGGAAAGAACGGGGCCATCAAAGAAGGAGGTACCTTTCTCTGAAGGGAGGAGAGAACTTCCACTTTGACTGTGACCCTATCGGAATAAGATCAAAGTCAGCCAACTCTAAAGGCTTCCATAGCCCTGGCAACTCATGACTAGAGCCTAGGGAGATTACTGACGCCATGAACAAGAGTGTCAAATTGTTAAGTCAGCAACAGGAGTCACTGTGTACTTACATCTCATGTGGGATCTGTCCTTAATGTGTTGTCTAATGTGCAGTGATGCTATAACTAGTACTGAAACAGTATCTTTACACTTTGTGTTTCTGCGTGGGTACAAACTGATGAGATCTTTACTAATTACATACTGAATCGATCTTCTGTATATAAAGATAATTGGAAATGAAAAAAAAAATAAAACCTGGTGTTAAATTGGAAATGGCATAGAAAATTAATTTTTTTAAAAAAATATTATGTAGGATCTCTGCCTTTAATGTGCTGTACACTGTTATTTAATTCTATAACTAGTACTCCAACAGTATTTTTTTTTTCACTTTGTGTTGCTATATGGGGGCAAACTGTTGAAATCATTACTTAATATACTAAACTGATCTTCTGTATATAAAGAGAATTGAAAATGAATCTTGATGTGATTGGAAGGGGAGAGGGAGCGGGAAAGGGGAGGGTTGCGGGTGGGAGGGAAGTTTTGGGAGGGGGAAGCCATTGTAACCCATAAGCTGTACTTTGGAAATTTATATTCATTAAATAAAAGTTTAATAAACCCCCAAAAAAATGTGGATGCAGAAAAAAAAATAAATAAATTGTATAAGGAGCAGATGTTTAAAATGTGTAAGAAACTCAAACTATTCAAAAATACTAAAAATCAATAACTCTATTAAAATTGGTCAAAGGACATGAATCAACATTTTCAAAAGAAGATATACAAATCATCAGCAGATATATGAAAAAAAATCACCAGTGCTAATCATCTAAAAATACAGATTGAAACCACAATGAAATATCTTCTCGCATCCATGAGCTTGGCTATTCCCAATAAGATTAAAGATAAGTATCGGTGAGATATGAGGAAAAGGAAAGTTGTGTAGACTCTGGAAATATTGGGAAGTAGTACAGCCAATGAGGATAACAGGAAAAAGGCTCTGTAGAAACTTAAAGAACAACACGATGGTAAATCCAGCAGTCCTATTAGTGAGTATAGGTATCCAAAAGGAAGTGAACCCAGTATTTTAAAAAGATGTCCATACATCAGTGTTCTTCACAACACTAGACACAAGAACCATGATATGAAAAAAACTAAATAACTAAAAAAAACTAAAATCTAAGCACATCAATAACTTATAAAATGTGGTAAACACATAAAATTTGCCCCAATAGTCTTTAAAATGCAGGAAATGGCTTTTTGGGATAACATGGTGAACCTAGAAAAAATCATAAGTGACAGAAACCAGGTACAGGGAGACAAATACCACATAACTTTATTTTGTATGTAAAATATAAAAAGATTTAACTCCAGAAAGTAGAGAGTAACATGGCGGTTACCAAGTGCTGTGGATATTATGTCGGAGGGAGACATTTATGTCGGAGTTTCTGTTTCACAGAAGGAATAAGTTCTGGTGATGTACTGCACAATATAATAATTGTGTAGAGTTGAAATCAAAATGGGGTAAGTGTGACTAAAAGCTAAATGCACCATTTCCCATTTCTGTAAAGACCAGTCTTGCTTGCTTGCTTGCTAACAGCTATCTTGTGAAACTGTGTGGGGCCAATTCCAGGGACTGACATATGGTGCCAATTCCAAGAATTGAGAAAAGGTCCACCCAGTATTCTGCCTAAGATTAGAGAAATGTGCCTCACCATATTTATCTTACAATTGGTCCTGGTAACTGCATGACAAGAAGTTTCAAATTTGTGAGCCCTAATGCACAGAATTCTATAAAAAGCTGTGTAACTCGATGTTGGGGGCTGCAGTCTGGTAAGGGGTGTTGGTCCTGATTGGTTTCTTTGCCTCTCAAATAAAATTTTAGTCCCCAGAGCCCGTCCAGCATGGGGTGTCTGTAAGCCTACTTCTCTGATATATTACCCTGAAGAATGACCATCACCTGTGGTCATCCCTGGGTGGTCCTGGGAAGGACATGGCCTGAAATCTGTGGCCTTCACTGGACCTGGAGCACATATGCCGCACCCGGTGGGAACCTACTGTTGTACCTTCCCTAAAGGGCACATGTCAGGCCTGACAGGTTTGTCTCAGACATAGGACCCCAGGGTGTGGGAAGGACAAGGAATTCAGAGGACCGAGTACCCCCACAGGAACTCTCCAGGAGGAAGCTGGCAGAGGGGCCTGGCTGCCTGGGCCCCCAGCTTCAAGTCCAGGGCTGGTGATCAGTGTCTCCCAGGCAGGCACAGGGAAGATCAAGAGTGTGCCTTGATAGGCAGAGGCAGGGCCCCAGGCCTCAAGCAACTGAGTGGGATTGAGTTATACCTGGGGCCTGGGCCTTTGGCTGTCAGGGTTACAAGGCCCTAAAAGAGCACTTTAGGATGTCTGGACCTATAGACTCACCCACAGGAGCATGGAGGTTAGGCAGGCCCAAAGGAACACAGGCATCTGAAGCCAGGTAGTACGTGTCCTGGACTTATGGTCGCACCAACCCACTTCCATGCTGATGTGTCTCCCAAGCCCTTTCTCTATCAGTATCTCCATGGCTACAGCACCCTAGCAAGTATCACATGTGCCTGTGAAGCACAGCCATTGGCTCACATGGCTAGGAAGTCCTTGGAGACATTCCCACTCCAAGTGTTTGGGTCCTTAAAAGGGAAATCTGCATGTTGTGCCCAAATGTGCACATACAAGCAGGCCCCTTTTCATCTCACAGAGGATGCACAACAGGGTAGTATTCTTTGCAGAGTTCTTTAAGTTCAAATCATGTTACCACCACATGGAAATTGCTACAAAATATGTGGAAGATGTCAGCAAGACCCCAGCCCCAAGCTGGACCTTTAGCCTGTACACACCCTCCTGAAGGGAAAGGAGGGAGCTGAGGTTTGCTCTCATGCTCCACTCATGGACCTGGAGGAGAGAGCACCCAGGGATAGCCTCCTTCCACCCACCCAAACTCGAACAGGTCCATTTAAGCCTGTCAATCGATGATTCCCCCACCACACACACACACACACACACGGCCCAGAAGTCTGGTAATCCTGGTGTTAGAGGAAATATAGCCTGTGTTGCTGCAAGGCCTACTCTTCCTGGCATTTACTGGTCCTGTGGGTAGCCCACCACTTCATACTCCAGCCTCCTTCCATGTCTGGGGGTCACTTTATCCTGAGGCCAGCATGGAGCCTGGGGAGAATGTCTTATCCCTCAGGGTTCCAGGGTTACCCTGGAGACACAGGAACACACACGAGGCCAGACGGTGGTGACGACAGAGGGGCTGCCCAGCTTGGGATGCCTGTCAGCTGTCCTCTTCTCCTCCAAGGCCAGATGTACCACCCAAGGCACTCTGGCAGGTCATGGCCTGAAACTTGGCGTCTTCTTCGCTTGAACCTGGAGCATGAAGGCAACGCTGGCTGGCAGTCTGCTGTGTCTGCTGCCCATAAAGACACTTCAGACTTGACCTGTTTTCCTCAGTGCCTTTGGCTCCAGGACCTGGGGAGGACAAGGACTCAGAGGACTGAATATCACGACACAACCTCCCCAGGAAGAGGCTGGTACAAGGGTCTGCCTGCCTGGCTTCTCCCACGGTCTAGGCTTCATGAATTAGGGTCCTTTTTATCCACTCTCTCACTTTATAGCACTCTCTCTCTCTTTCAGTTGAAGAAATTAATCCATTTTAGCTGAAGTCTCAATATTACCATTTTGAAGTTAGTTTTATCATTTCTGTAGCTTTTATTTATCTTACTATGCTCCTTTGTGATTCTATTTTTCCTTAGTAATATATTTTCTTTTTTTAATTTTATTTTTTATTTTTGACAGCCAGAGTGGATAGTGAGAGAGAGAGAGAGAGAGAGAAAGGTCTTCCTTTTTTTTGCCATTAGTTCACCCTCCAATGGCCGCTGCAGCCGGCGCATCTCGCTGATCCGAAGCCAGGAGCCAGGTGCTTCTCCTGGTCTCCCATGCGGGTGCAGGGCCCAAGGACTTGGGCCATCCTCCACTGCCTTCCCGGGCCATAGCAGAGAGCTGGCTAAGAAGAGGGGCAACTGGGATAGAATCCGGCGCCCCAACCAGGACTAGAATCCGGTGAGCCGGCGCCACAAGGCGGAGGATTAGCCTGTTAAGCCACGGCACCGGCCAGTAATATATTTCACTTCTTTGTTATATTTTGTGTTTTGTAAGCTTTTATTTGTAATTACCAAGAAAGTTGCAGAAAATGTATTTTAACTATAAAAACAACTGTGAAGTGATAAGAAACATAAGAAAAGGAATCAAATAAGGAATAATAAACTCAGAGATCCAAAATGCCTCTGACACAGATGAACCAGAACAAGAAAAGATGGACTGCATTTCCAGGAGGCTGACTGAAGCGAAACTTCAATAAAGAAGTGATGGGAGCTCTAACAACACAGAGACCTGGAAAGCCAGCACTGAGAGAGAAGCAAAGCACACAACTGCTACCCCAGCTCACCAGCCAAGGAATGGCATCTTGTGGGGCTTAGGGGACATAGGGTAACCCCATCCCCATCAAACCCAGAGTGCTTCCCCGGGCAGAGAGGAGGCCCCCGTGCACTCTGTAACTGTGGAATTAATAAGAATAAGCCACAAAGCCATACTGATGCACGCTGCACAATCTAGAGAAATTCCCGCTGCTGCTTCTTGGGCTTGATGCCAGCAGCTGCCAATACACGAGCTGTTAGTGCCAAAGCTGCAGAAGGCCCCTTCTGTGTCTCATAGCCCTGGGATTCTTGATGGCCGGGGCACAAGACCAAATGTCACCGTTGCTTCTCTGTGGACCTGGAGGCAGTCTCTTCTGTGTCCTGTAGTTCTGGGATTGGGACCTCTGGTGCTACAATGGATGGAGCGGGCTCTATGTGTGTTCCTCTGTGACAGGCTGGCATTTGGAAGTCTGCATCTCCAGTGTAACCTGCACTTACCCTGCAGGACCGAAATGAGGACTTCACCGTACTCACCCACAATCACACTATGGGCCTGGGTCCTGTCTGAGTCCCGCAGCTGTGTGAGTCCTGGAGCCCTACTCCACAGAGTCCCCAGAGTTCATCCTGAGGGACCTTGAAAGGACCCCACTACACACTGCAACTCTGGGCCTGTGAAAGCTTGTCCTGCAATCCCACATGATGACCCATCATACAGGTCTTTCCCCAGAAAGCTCATCCATAAAGGGAGGAATTGCTACATCGTATGTCAACCTAGGGACCTGGGAAATATAAAGAAGCAGAGAAGCAGGATGCTTCCAAAAGAACGCAATAGCTCTTCAGAAATAAGTCCTGATTCAGAGGAAATCTATAAAATGCCTGAAAATTCAAGACAGGGGCTGGCGCTGTGGTGCAATGGGTTAAGCCACTGCTGGTGAAACTGGCATACTGGGGCCCATGTTGTGGCATAACAGCTGAATCCTCTGCCTGCAACTACCGGAATCCCAAATGGGCATCGGTCCATGACCCATTTTCTCCACTTCTTATCCAACTCCCTGCTAATGCACCTGGCAAAGCAGTGGAAAATGCCCACGTTCTTGGGCCCCTACACCCATGTGGGAGACCTGGAAGAAGCTCCTGGCTCCTGGCTACGGTCTGGCCCAGCTCTGGTCATTGAAGCCATTTGGGGAGTGAACCAGTGGATGGAAGATTCTCTCTCTCTCTCTCTCTCTCTCTCTCTCTCTCTCTCTCTCTCTCTCCCTCTTTGTGTGTGTGTATGTGTGTGTGTGTGTGTGTGTGAGAGAGAGAGAGAGAGAGAGAGAGAGAAATGCTCATGTTACTCTGACTTTGAAGTAAGTAAACACATTTTTAAAAAAAGGAAACTGCCATCCTGTATGAGTCCAGTTTGAGGTTCAGCTGATCCACTTCTGACCCAGTTCCCTGCTAAGGCACCTGAGAACACAGCAGAAGATGGTTCAAATTCTTGTACCCTGCCACTCATGTGAGAGACCCAGGCTGATTTCCAGCCTCCTAGCTTAGGCCCGGTCCAGACCTGGCTGTTACAGCTATGTGGGGAGTAAAACATCAGATGGAAGATTTCTATCTATATATATATATATCTTTTCTACTGAAGCACTTATTAGAAATCTCCCATCAAAGGAAATCCAGGATGCAATGACTTTAAATCTAAATTCTACAAGATAAAGAGTAACTAATTCCAATACTCTTCAACTATTCAAAGATATTGAAAAGATGGAATGCTACCAAGCTGTTTTTATGAGAGATGCATCCATCTGACACCAAAACCAAAGACACACAAACAAGAAAACTACTGAAGAATATCCTTGAGGATTGTAGATGTAAAAATTCTTGACAAAATATCAGCAAATTGAATCGAACACTACAGCAAAAAATCATACATCATAACCAAATGGAATTTATCTTTAGAATGCAAGGGCGGTTCAACTACCACAAATAACTAAATGTCATAAAGTACATAAACGTAATGAAGAACAAATCCAGGTAAGCAATTCAATAGATGCAGAGAAAGCACATAATAAGATTCCAAATTTCTTTGTGATAAAAATTTTCAACAAATTAGGCATTGAAGAACATCTCTCAAAATTATAAAAGCTCATATGACAAACTCATAGGTCATGTCATGCTGCATGGAGAAAATACGGAAGCATGCACCACCACCCATCCAGATCTGGACCAGGACAAGGATAACCACTTTCACCACTTGTACTCAATATATTATTGGAAGTATAGCAGGAGCAATAACAGAAGACAAGGACAAAAGGGCATCAAAGTAGGGAAGGAGGAACTTAAAATGCCCATGTTTGAAGAAAACATATTTTTTACATGGAAAATCCTACACACTCCAACAAAATGCTATTAGAATTAATAAGCCTTGGCTGGTGCCACGGCTCACTTGGGTAATCCTCTGCCAATGGTGCCAGTACCCCAGGTTCTAGTCCCTGTTGGGATGCCGGATTCTGTCCTGGTAGCTCCTCTTCCAGTCCAGCTCTCTGCTGTGGCCCTAGAAGGCAGTGGAGGATGGCCTAAGTCCTTGGGCCTTGCAACTGCATGGGAGACCAGGAGGAAGCCCCTGGCTCCTGGCTTTGGATCAGCACAGAGTGCTGGCCGTAGTGGCCATTTGCGGGGTGAACCAATGGAAGCAAGACCTCTCTCTCACTGTCTAACTCTGCCTGTCAAAAAAAAAAAAAATGTTGGCCGGTGCCGCGGCTCAATAGGCTAATCCTCCACCTTGCGGCGCCGGCACACCGGGTTCTAGTCCCGGTCGGGCACCAATCCTGTCCCGGTTGCCCCTCTTCCAGGCCAGCTCTCTGCTGTGGCCAGGGAGTGCAGTGGAGGATGGCCCAAGTGCTTGGGCCCTGCACCCCATGGGAGACCAGGAGAAGCACCTGGCTCCTGCCATCGGAACAGCGCGGTGCGCCGGCCGCAGCGCGCTACCACAGCGGCCATTGGAGGGTGAACCAACGGCAAAAAGGAAGGCCTTTCTCTCTGTCTCTCTCTCTCACTGTCCACTCTGCCTGTCAAAAAAAAAATGTTGATTGAAAATAAAAATAGAGATCCGGGCAAGATGGCGGAATAGGAAGGGAGCACACTGATAGTCTGGGGAGAGACAGTTTAATAAAAGTGGAGATACTGCAGGTTCAAGGAAGAGTAGTGGAAGAAACAGCAGAGGAAACTCTTCCGGAACTAGTGATTCACAGTGGACCTGCGTGGAGAGCATGGGAGCCCAAGTTCGGGACACCAGCGGCAGAATCAACACACCAGCACTGGAATGTGAGATGAGCTGAACCTCAAAAGCCCAAGATACCAGCGGGCAAGCGGAAAGAGGAGACTAGAGGGAACGAGGCTTGAAACTCCATGGGGAAAAGTTTATCAGGCTAACTAGAAGAAAGACAGAAGAAAAAAAGTGACCGATTCGGACATGAGTTTCTCTCCACTCATCTCTCAAAGGCAAGCAAGACAAAGAGCAGGCGCCATTTTGGACATACGTCATAAGCAGGGTGACCTCAGGTCTGCACCAGCCCTGAGCCTAGCAGAAAAACCTGGCTCTGGGGTGTGTGTGTGTGTGTGTGTGTGAAATAACAGGAGATTAGGATCTAATGAATGTGTGGTGCGAATGAACTGAGACTGAGAAAAAAGAGACAGTGTGGGAGAGAACTCACAGAATTCATGTGAGTACTCTCCAAGAGACACTACAATTCGGCAACCTTGGCAACCCAGTGGGAGACTGCAGGAGAATTGGAGCCCACACTGAGGGCAGCACAGATTCCCTGTGTAGTCCTTGGGAAAGAATTTCCAATCTCTGGCTCCTGTGGGTATATCATTCGCCTGCTAACTACCTCCAATTCTGTTCAGCTGTGCGGAATTACTTCCCTTTTGAATCAAAAAGAAAGAAAGAAAGAAAGAAAGAAAGAAAGAAAGAAAGAAAGAAAGAAAGAAAGGAAGGAAGGAAGGAAGGAAGGAAGGAAGGAAGGAAGAAAGAAAGAAAGAAAGAAAGAAAGAAAGAAAGAAAGAAAGAAAGAAAGAAAGAAAGAAAGATTGATTTACCACGCCTAACCTGGGAGTGTCACCTTTGGCACACCCTCAACCCTGAGGAACCAAACAGAGCTCTCAAGCCACACCCATCTCAAGCCTCTAAGGCTCCACTGAAAGCAGACAGTCCACTTAATCTAAACTCATAGTATAAAAAGAAAAAACACCACCATGAAGAAACAAAAGAATATCTCCAACATGCCACTCGTTGCCACTTGTCCAGCCCTGCAAAAGATGCTTAAAGATGTGTTACACACAGAAACACAGAAATCAATATGAAAGAAGGTAAAGGAAGGAAACCTCACAGCAAAAGATCACAGGAAACTCAATTTCTCTTTGACATAGAATTAAAATCTGATTCTCTGTTAAAGCAATGTGTTAAAGTAATCTATTATGTTCTCTTGATGTCTGTTAAATTCTAATTGTTCAAAAACAGCTGAATTTTTATTAAGAGCTATGGATTATTTAAATATGTGCTTATTTTCAAAGATTTGAATAATTATCTTGTAACAATGATTAGATTTGGTCTAAGTTATGTCATGATTTTAAGGAATCTTATTTCAACCAGATATTTTGGATTTTGAGCCTTCTTGGCATTCTTGACAGGCATTCAAAAAATCAAAGTTTCAAACAATCTGGACTCTAAAATTTCCAGTAAATCCTGGACTTTGGTTTTTCCAGTTTGGGCCCAACTGAAAAAATCGAAGGACCTATGTCTCTCATCATATAGAGACACCAGCTAATCAGGCTATTTGGATTATATTAGAAGTACTGTCAAGATGTGACGTGGTACTAAATTTTAAGTTTCTATAATGGAAAATGCTATTAATACAAATGTTTGAGAATTAAAAAGTCTAGTGATTTTGTGTTACTAGCCATTATAGTTATCTTAATGCGAAAGCCCCAGGGGCCTAAAGGGTAAATACTTGTAAAATCCTACAGGTGCTTTCAAAAATACTGTGAAGTAAGCAAGTGCCTCTTGTTGGCTGATGAGTTTATAATTTTAAACATGGCGACTTAAAGTCTTTTGTCATCCACAGTTATATATGATTTGCTGCTCATAAAACTAAAGCGTTGTTGGTTCTGTGTTTAGCTCTCCTCCTATAGGTTCCTATGGCCTTTTTCCAGCCACTTCTATTGCATTCAGTACTTTGGGATGGTTCTGTAAACAGATGAAGCCAATAATGTATTAACAATACCAACTGAGAGAAAGTATGGTTAACTGAGGTTACTAAAAACAAAAAGCAATTCAAATCAATTGGCAATCTACAAAAAGAGTTAGAGATTTTAAAAGCTATTATTAAAATTGCTATATTGGTCTATTATGGTATGTTATATGTGTGTACATATTGTATGTCCACATGGGAAAATTCTATTAAGAATTTTATTTTAATTGGCTTATAGATAAGATTGTCCATAAATTTAAGCTGCTAAAATCAATCAAAGATACATTTTAATTTGTGTGACCTGAATCTGTGTATCATATGTTTTAAACTTGTTGGTAGAAAGAAACTAAAAACATTGTATATGTTTGTGCTTAAGTTTACTGGTTAAACAAACTACAGCATGTTAGATAGTTAAGAGGTATTTCCAAATACATGATTCTTAAAATTTATAGAAGGCATTGGACCTTCTGGCAAATGTTTTCTTAAATTGCTATCTAATGGTTGAAACTGTTTGCTGAGTATTCATGTGATATTGCTATTGTCAGCAAGCGATCTAGGACTTGCTCCCTCATTTCTCTATTCTAAGCCCAACTTGTTCTTTCATTTCTCTATTCTCCTCAAGGTAGGAAACTAATTCTATTATGAAGGAATCGGTAGGATTCACAATTTAATCTTTAGACCTTATAAAAGAGATGGCTAACATTTTTTCTGTAATAGCATAGCCAAAATAAGAGCTTAAATTATAATCTCATAGCTAGATTTAATTCACCATCAGTGAAGTAAACAGTAAGTAGAAAAAACCTCCCTTTCAGACCAAAGGGAAAGAAAGTTTTAAAGTGAGAATATTATTTTCCTCATGGGCATTGTCTACCTTAGAAAAACTACTAAAGAACATGCCTGTGACTATAGGCTTGTAGTTCAGGCCACCGAAGATTAGAGATGGGACTTGGGCACTCCCTTGACTTGCATCCTCTGGTCTGCTTTAACAAAAACCAGGAGGAAAAGAAAGCTAGGCATCAGAAGCAATGGGTGGCAGGCCTATGAATGGCTGATCTGTACAGTGATCTGCCCTCAAGGAGACCCAACAGGCCAGTCCACTGCAGTGGCTTTCAATGTGGTAAGCTGGGCTTCAGCAGAAGTCAGCTTGTGGGCCGGCACTGCGGCTCACTAGGCTAATCCTCCGCCTTGCAGCGCCAGCACACCGGGTTCTAATCCCGGTCGGGGCACCGATCCTCTCCCGGTTGCCCCTCTTCCAGGCCAGCTCTCTGCTGTGGCTAGGGAGTGCAGTGAGGATGGCCCAAGTGCTTGGGTCCTGTACCCCATGGGAGACCAGGATAAGTACCTGGCTCCTGCCATTGGATCAGCATGGTGCGCCGGACGCAGCGCGCCTACCGCGGCGGCCATTGGAAGGTGAACCAACGGCAAAAAAGGAAGACCTTTCTCTCTGTCTCTCTCACTGTCCACTCTGCCTGTCAAAAATTAAAAAAAAAAAAGCTTGTGAAGAGCCCCGGCAGCTCTGCCAAGAGTTGGATCACTGGAAATGGACCTGCCCTGGAGTCGAAGGATGCCCAGGTCAGAGCCACAGATCTTATTGGCTCTAAGCTGAAAAGCCCTTCACTCAGCCCAGCTTCCAAAGTGACCACTGCAGCTGAGGGGATGGCAAAGTAGTGTCAGCAACATTGCAGGCAGAACTGTAAATTTCTTGTTAGAGATGCCACCTGCCTTTTCCTGGCCAGCTCTCCTCCCAGGCCAGCTAAGTAATGAAAGTCAACAGGGTGCCTTCCCCCAGGAGGTTCACACCTCCCTTAGGATGTACCCCACGTGAAGAGATAGATAGGTCTGGGCCTCTTAACTTACAAGGCCTAAAGCCCAACAGATTATTATCAAGGCCCTTCTGTCAGGTTCTATTTGCCTCTCAATCAGAAAACTTAATTGTAGCTTAGACAGCACCTTTCTTAGCTCCTCTAATAATGACTCTGTCCTTTGTTCTAGACCCTGTCTAGCGCACTTGGGCCTCATTCCTTTGTAATCATAACTACTCCCAACCTGTGTGTACCGATGGTCCTCTTCCCCACTTAATGCTGTATAATTGTTCAGACCTGGTTAATGCCACTCTTAGGATCATTGGTTACTATCCTCACCCTGTCTTTTGTGACCTTGTCTAAATATGATCAGAGTCGGTGAACTTGGAAGGCTTCCATAGCCTTGGCAACTCATGACGGGAGCCTAGGGTGGTTACTGGTGCCATAAACTAGAGTGTCAATTTGTTGGGTCAACAACAGGACTCACTGTGCACTTGATCCTCATGTGGGATCTCTGTCCTTAATGTGCTGTTCATTGTGATTTAATGCTATAACTAGTACTCAAACAGTATGTTTCACTTTGTGTTTCTATGTGGGTGCAAACTGTTAAAATCTTTACTTAACATATACTAAATTGATCTTCTGTATATAAAGAGAATTGAAAATGAACCTTGATGTGAATAGAAGGGGAGAGGGAGCGGGAGATGGGAGGTTTGCGGGTGGGAGGGAAGTTATGGGAGGGAGCCATTGTAATCCATAAGCTGTAGTTTGGAAATTTATATTCATTAAATAAAAGCTAAAAAAAAAAAGAAAAAAAAATCTTGCGTTCGGTGCTGTTGTGAAGTAGTTTAATCCTCGCCTGCAGTGATGACATCCCATAAGGACCTGGTAGGTCCAGCTGCTCCTCTTCTGATCCAGTTCTCTAGTAATGGTCAGAAAGGGCAGTGGAAGATGGTCCATGTGCTTGGGCCCCTGCGCCCATGTGGGAATCCCAGATGAAGCTCCTGGCTCCTGGCTTCAGATTGGCCCAGTTCTACTCTTGCAGCCACTTGGGGAGTGTACCAGCAGATGGAAAACCTCTCTATCTCGCCAGCTCACTGTCTGTAACTCTACCTCTCAAATAAATAAATAAAATCTTTTAAAAAATGATACTGGCACAAAAGCCAACCCATAAACAGAATAGAAAACACAGAAATTAGCCCATGTACAAACATTCAAATAATTTTTGATAAAGGCACCAAAAACATGCATTGGGTAAAGGACAGTCATTTCAATAAATGGTGCTTGAAAAATTGATTAACACATTAAAGGATTAGGTATTTATTCCAGTCTTCACAGCCTGACTTTGTACCCATGCTTCCAGAACTGTTATGCAAAGTTTATTAGGCTTTCTGAGCCTCATAGTAGTCACTGCCAAGTCTTCAGCACTAGATGGCAATCTTTGTCCAGATTTGCTGCATAGCCACTCTTTCAGCACTAGACAGCACTCCAAGCACAACTGGTATGCTGTGCACAACATGGACTTAGGGACTGCCCAAAGAGGTGGTCATCCCATCTGTGTCTGTGGGCCTCCACCTGGCACAGGCATGGCCCCAAATTCCTTGTCCATAGCACCTGTGGTTAGCCTCAGAAATTCTGCTCAGTGCTGGGACCTCACAGTGGAGGGCCTGGCCATAGGCTCCCAAGCAGCATTTTGCACCTTCCTTCTCTTCTTCCTTCCCAATGGACTGTGATTCTCCATGTTGTGCTTCCTAGGGTTGAGAGGGAAGAACCAAGGTCACTGCAATCACAATACCAGAGACTCACAGTCAGTAGTGACCGCACAGCACAGATCAGGATCAGGGTCCGTGCTGCTATGCCCTGTCTGCTGTTGTAATCTATTTGAGGTCTAAGTCCACTGTAACCACCCAGCCAAGATACAAGTCTGTCCCACTGGGGTTACACTGTCTACCTAGTGCCTGCACACTGCTGTGGCATTAGCAATTGCTGAATGCTCCCCAGTGCTGAGACTTGATATGGGGCACTCTGGGGGGTGGCAGCTTGGTGTAGTTGGTATAGCTGTCTCCTCCAGTGCTGGCATTCCATATGGGCACCGGTTCAAGTCCTGGATGCTCCACTTCTAATCCTGCTCTCTTAGATTGCCTGGAAAAGCAGTAAAAGATGGCCCAGTGGTCCTTGCGCCCCTGTACCCACATGGGAGACCCAAAAGAAGATTCTGGCTCCTGGCTTCAGATCAACCCAGCTCTGGCCATTGAAGTCATTTGAGGAGTGAACCAGTGGATGGAAGACCCCTCTCTCACTCTGCCTCTGCTTTTTCCTCACTGTAGCTCTGCCTTTCTTTTTTTTTTTTTTTTTTTTTGACAGGCAGAGTTAGACCATAAGAGAGAGAAAGACAGAGAGAAAGGTCTTCCTTTTTCCGTTGGTTCACCCCCTAAATGGCTGCCACGGCCATCCAAAGCCAGGAGCCAGGTGCTTCCTCCTGGTCTCCCATGCATGTGCAGGGCCCTAGCACTTGGGCCATCCTCCAATGCCCTCCCGGCCCACAGCAGAGAGCTGGACTGGAAGAGGAGCAACTGGGACAGAATCCAGCGCCCCAACAGGGACTAGAACCTGGGGTGCCAGCGCCGCAGGCAGAGGATTAGGCAAGTGAGTTAAGGCACCGGCCTGTAGCTCTGGCTTTCAAATAAATCAGAAGGAAGGAAATAAGGAAGGAAAGAGAGAGAGAGAAAGGGAGGGAGGGAGGGAGGGCAGGAGGAAGGAAAGAAGGAAGGCAGGAAGGCAGGAAGGCAGGAAGGCAGGAAGGAAGGAAGGAAGTATTCTGTAGTTCTGGGATTGGCTTGCAACCTTGTAGTGAGCCTGTGTGCTGTCAGCCATGATCTTCTAGAGTGTTTCTCAGGTTTCCCCCTCTTGGAGGGGGCAGGAATAGTGGAGGAGGCTGGAGTTGGATATTTCCATTCACGCCCTTCGATTAGACTGCTGTAAAGTGACTTACCCTTGGGGAAGATGGACAACAGAATGCTCCAGGTTTACACCAAAATGGGCATTTTCCCTCCCCCTGCCACAGTCACACATGGATCATTTTACAGTTTTCAGAGCAAGAACCTACTGAGGCGTCTAATAAAATGCAAGTCTGGAGAGAGACACTGCCAAGCTTGAGGATGCTGACCTCTCAGCAATTCACCAATTAGATATTTATGCTGACTTCATAGCAGCCGTCTAAGCCTGGGCTGTGGTGACTGAGAATGAGCCGTCTGCACTCACCTGCCTCCCTGTTTCAGGCAGCACTTGGCCCTGTACCTGTTCTGACAGTTCTCAAGAAAGCGGCTTATTTCCAGTTTATTCATATTTTTCTTTGCTGAGAAGATGGGAAGAGTAATTCCAAACTTTACCTGTTGGAGTGGAAACCAGGAGTTGTTGAAAACAATTTTCGAACAAGTAAATAAGTCTTTACATGGAGCCAGTGCTGTCATCAATCCCTCCCTCGGGAAGCTCAGCTTCTACTACATTATTCCTGCCTTTGCAGAATGAAGGTTTTCTTACAAAGGAAATGGATCAGTTGCCAACGTTTAGCATTTGCACACAAAGGTGTGTATATGTTAGAATCTTGAAACCAGACATGCTAATTCTAATACTTTAAGGGTTAAAAAAAAAAAAACCTGAATATAGTGCAAATGTCACAGTGCCAAAGGCATCATTCCTCAGTGCAACTCATTAGTTAAACAGTTCTCTTGGGTTGAGCTCCCACAAAACCAGATACAGATAAAGGATTGCATTCAAGTAGCTTGTTTAGGAGGGGATTCAGGGGAGCTCCAGTTCAGGAGTGAGACTAGCGCAATTTAGGATCTATAAGGGACTCAGAATGGGCAGGCTCCCTGTGGACAAAGGGGGCGTGATCCCACTGGATGACACAAGCTGGCAGTGTTGTACTAGCTCAGTGTATGCACTTGAGCAGATGGAACTCATCACCCTGGGCTGAGTTGTGGTCCCAGGGGCATTAATTTGCAGGTCCATCTAAACTGCCCAAGCATTGGTTAAGACAAAGCTTTCAGCTACAGAGTCCCAAGCTCATGCAGCAGGACACCAGTAGAATGTAATGACAGTGGGAGCCAAAGGGATTGCAAAAGGCATCAGTGACATTATGAAGTTTTTCCTAAATATGGTATACTGAGAAAGGCAAAAGAAATGGCAAGACTTGTAGACCAATGTCATAAATGTAAATCAAAACATGCAGAGAGGCCCGTCCATGTGGTAGAATGGGTTAAAGCCCTGAAATGTAGCGCCAGCATCCCACATGGGTGCCAGTTCGAGTCCCAGCTGCTCCACTTCTGATCCAGCTCTTCTTCTATGACCTGGGAAAGCAGTAGAAGATGGCAGACATTCCTAGGCCCCTGCACTTGTGTGGGAGACCTGGAGGAAGCTCCAGCGTCCTGGCTTCAGAACGGTTCAGCTTTGGCTTTTGTGGTCATTTGCCGAGTGAACCAGCAGATGGAAGACCTCTCTCTTTCTCTGGCTCTACCTCTCCCTGTAAATCTGTCTTTGAAAGAAATTTTTAAAAATGCAGAAACAAAATCATATGACAGATAATATTTATACCCTAGGCATTGAATCCAATCTACTTATCGATATTTCCCTTACCAATAAGGTTGTGGGCTCTTGCCATGAATTCAGAGAAGAATGCTGAATATTGCTCCAACAGCCAGGCAGCATGGTAAGCTTTTTAAGGTTTTTGCTTAGTGAGGGAAATGCTCTAAGGGAGAAAAGGAAATCTGGAAATTAAGTTGGGACCACAGCGAGGAGAGAAGAGACCAGGAGCCACGTGCAGCAAGTGTTTGGTTATGAGCAGCCACAAGCAGCTTAGCAGGGGTAGCAAAGCGAAGGCAGAGAGGGTGGCCTGAAGAAGGGGGCAAAAAGGGCAATAAAGGCGAAGAAGGGGGAAAAGGAAAAAGGGCCAGGTCCACCGTGTTCCAGGCCATTTATCCACTTCATAAGTGGTGTGGTTATGTAGTCTGATGTGCAGGTGGGTGTAGAGGTGGGGTCAGATAAGACCGTGAGCTCACACAGGGACATGGTGAAGGCGTGGTTTTCCAGCTCACAAACCTTATCAGTTTTATGCTATCTGCCTGCCTACATCAGCATGATGTTAATTCATGATAATTCAACACCAGTATACAGTATCTTGAGCAGAGAGGCAAATGGGAGTGAGGACTAGGGACTGATGAAGAAAGTATCACAAACTGGGAGTGGGATTAAAACCGCGCACCTTCTTCTTTGCTCTCTTCTACATTTCCGGGTCTGCTTTTCCTGGACCTTATCCAGCTCTCACCTCCACTTCTCTCGATGGGGGAAATCTGGCTTCAAGTTCCCAGACAACAGGAACCCTGTGCAACACAAAGCCACGGCCCTCAGCCTTGGAGAGTGGACCAGCAGACAGTGCTTGTAACTCTCCACATTTTAGTGAAAAGAGCTGACCCAGAGGTCCACTTGGGCAACCAGAGGCCCTGCGACTACATTTCCCAAGTTCACAGTGCTGACTCTTACTGGATTTGGAGGCGGGGAGATATGGAACACAATAAAAGCACTTCCTCTGCAGATGTGAAAGTGAAAGAGTAGCATTCAGCCCGGTTCCTGATTGCAGGTCCTGGAAACCTGGTAAGTGGAGCTCCTTGGCTGCAGGCTTACGAGATCTGGGTTTAATTCTATCTTACATGTGAGTCCAGAGGCCGGATTGTTCACCTTACCAGAACTTCAGGTCTAAGGCTGTTCAGAAAGTATGCGTGGTCCATATTTGGAGGGCCATGCCAAAACTACTATACAGCATAATGATGAATGCGGAAGAATCTTCTTTGAACCCCCTGAGTCACGGCAACAAAACATTTGAGCTGTGAGAACATGAGCAAATCATTTAGCTTTTAAAAACTCTATTTTCCATCAGCAAAATGGAGTTCATTATAGTGCCTACTTAAAAAATTTTGCAATAGGGATTAAATATGAGTATTAGGAGAAAACCAGTGTGTTTCAAGGAACCTACTTGCCTGGCTTGCCCTCTTGGGTACTTGTAACAGTGCTGTCCACCCTCTTTTTGCCTGACAGGATACATCCCAAAGGACCATGTCCTGCAGGCACTTCCTGATCAGAAATCCCTTAATGATCCCAAATGTCTGGGGAGGTTGAATTGTGTGGTCTGAAGGCTGTTTCAAGGGGAATTCCTGAGGATATTTTTCTGCACAAGCAGTCATAGTGGGAGAGTCTCCAGGACCAACAACATAATACCAACTATCCCACCATCCTTCTGACTGAGGGTGTCCTCCTCCCTATGTGGTCCATAGAAGGGACACTTCCTAAGCCAGTGGCATGCAATGGGCTTCTGCTGTGCTCTGACATCATGCCTACCATTAATGGACACTGTTAGCCGTAGCTGACTCAACTCTCTCCCTCACAAGGAACACTCCTGCTGCATCCTGCTCCCAGGCCTATATTGTTTGACCCTTACCTTCTTCAAATGTAGATTTGTTTCCTTTTAGATTTCTTTTCTGACCTCCTACATGTTAATGGGCATGGCCTGCCTGGCCACTGCAGGCATTTCCTATCAGCCATGCTGAGACACAGGTCTTCTGCACACTACAGAGAGCTGAATAGGGGCCTTCAGGTATGGCTATCCCAGCCATCCCCAGCCATGGGGATTGTCAAAGTGGAAGGGTCTGGGTGGGGATGTTAATTGAATGAAATGCCAAGCCCTTCACTCTCACATAGGTAAAAGAAGTGAAAAGGGACAAGAGAAGAAAAATACCACACAGACAAAAAGAAAAGCCACTTATTAGCTAAACATACTTCTATTCAGTAATGACAGAAAGCTGTGCAGTAGGAATGAAAGTCAGCTCAGTCTATGGTCGCATTGGTGTTGCTCAGAGTCCTTAAGATACGACGGCAGGATCTCATGGTCCTCCTGCCTCTGCATCAATCTGCTTTGGGGCTCTAGCGTTTTTCCCAATTCATTTCCTTTCTACTTCATTTTATCATAAAGCCAACATGAACATAAAGGCAATCTCAAAAGGGAAAGTCCTTGAGAAATGCAACAACTGCAAACTATCCTGACAAGTGTTTCCTCTGCATTAGTCAATGAAGAAGTAAAAGGTAATGAAAAATAAGTCAAGAGTTCACGATAAAGAATTGCTAGCATTGCCTCTTTGATTACAGAGCAGAGTAGCAAGGTTCTGAGAATTATGGCTATGGAATAAGCTGTTCTGGCTTAAGTAGAAATAGAAATACGAATTTAAAGTTAAATCTGAAGATAGAAAAAAATCCAGATTGAAGCATTTGTTTTTTAAGTGGTAGAATTCTGATTCAGTTTTGTCAACATCAGAATTGAGAAAGGTAAACTAGCATATTAACGTTTTAAAGTGTTGATTTAAGTCAACAGCAACTCAAGTATTAAGCAACACCAGACTGCAGGTAATTGTTCAGTGCCCTTCTCTAGGGAGGTGAGAGAGAAAACTTCCTGATATGTTAGCAGAAGCAAGTAAAGGAAATCTATTTGATTGGTTAGAGTGAAAAGTCTCTAGTTAGAGGTTTACTAGTGGTTTCTGATGGGCAAAGTCTAGTTTTGATTTACAGTTTACATTGGGAGCCCAAAGTCCTGGAGCCATCAAGCTTAGTCTCTTGCCAGCCTGATTTCTTCTTCCTTATGAAACATTTTCCTTCCATGCTAAATGCTCCAGAGGGTCTCTTTAATTTTTAATTTCAATAATTGAACAAGAATACATTTCACTATCAAGCATGCTGACTCAGACTCCTGGAATCTCATCCTCCTTGCTGTCCAGGTTCGGTTTTTGCTTCACTTCAGGATAATTTTTTTTTATCTTTATTTTGGTTTTATTTCTAAAATGGAAAGACATTGATTTCTCTGATTTTTTTTTTCATTTTTTAAATGACATCTTTTAAATCATATTATTGTTAGATTTAGGATTTTTTAGGGTTCTGAATAATTGAGGCATGGCCACTTAAAAGCAGAAAAGTTTTTACTGAAAACAGAACAGCATGGTGGAGAGAAAGTTAGGTTGCATCCCACCCGGACAGTAGGTGGTAATGATCTTACAAAAGATTCAGCCCACCAGGTAGTGGGCTGCTTATTTATGTTGTTTGTTGTGCACAGACCCACCTCTACTATGATGAGGTGGGTTTGAATGGTCAGAAGACTCTCTTAACAGGTATTTATCAAAGTCAACAATTTGCAATGTATGCTCTTATCAGTTTGGGATGTCCTAGGCAAGGAGGCATGTATAAAATCTAGCTCCCTTGCTGATGGCCTGGGAGAGCAATGGAGGATGGTCAAAGCACCTAGGCCCCTGCACCTCTATGGGAGACCTAGAGCTCCTGGCTCCTGGCTCCTGGCTTCAGATATGCCAGCTCTGGACATTGCAGCCATTTGGGAAATGAACAGATGGAAGACCTCTCCATCTGTCTCTCCCTCTCTCTGTCTGTAATTCCACCCCATTGATTAATTAATGAATTTATTAGTAAATCATTCAGAATCTTAGTCCATAAAATTCCATCCTGACATCCTCTGGGTCATTTTTTTAAAAAAGAATTATTTGTTTTACTTGAAAGGCGGAGTTACAGAGAGGGAGAGGCAGAGGCAGAGAGAGAGAGAGAGACAAAGAAAGACCTTCCATGCACTGGTTTACTCTCAAAATGGCTGTGACAACTGATGCTGAGCCAGCCAGAAGCCAGGAGCCAGGTGCTGCTTCCAGGTCTCCAATGTGGGTGCAGGGTCCGAAGGACTTGGGCTATTTTCCAGTGCTTTCCCAGGCACATTAACACGGAGTTGCATCTGAAGTGGAGTAGCCAGGACTTGAACTGGCACCCATATAGGATGCTGCAGCAGTTTAGCACGTTATGCCACAGCGTCAGCCCTCTCAGGATCATTCTTAAATGGGGATTTGTTTGCCACATGTGAAGTTAACTACTTGTGCCCCAAAAGCCTAGCAATTTCTAACAATCATAATCAAGGGCTTTTTGCTCCTCTACATAAAGAGTTCAATAAAAAAAGAAAAAACTAAAACGATCGCAGTTTATTAGGAACATAGGTAACGGCTCCAAACAATATCAGATGAAAAAATTGTCATTTTCATTCATATACAGTCAATTTGAAAATCTCGTCACACTTTCTGAGTTCTCTTCAGAAGCACCAAATATTTTTACCTTTGATTTCTTTGACTTCTTCCTATGTCTGGTTGCTTTTCTTTTCTTAATGGCTCTATCTTTCATTAGCCTTTATGATGAATGTCAAGCTTTCCTACTACATGATTAATGTGATATTGTTCTGTAACCACACACTCCTTTCTGATTATCATGACCTATGTGTTAGCTTTGCTTGAAGTCTGGAATAGTTAAAATCATGAAGCTATTACTTTATTAGCTCAGTGTTTTGTTTTTATTGAATTAGTTTTGCATATTTCACTGTTCCACGTATCTATAAAGAAATTCCTTCTATTCAGATTATTTTTCTATTTGAATTGGAATAATTTTACTACAAGTAAATCTTTGCATTTTAAGTTTTTAAAAACTTTTGTTAATATAGAGAATGGTTTCATGTATTTCATAGGCACATATAAAATGAGACAGCCATACTTTCCTCCTTCTCTCTCCCTCCCTCAATCCCCCTCTTCCTTCCTTCTTTTTAATTTTTGCAAAGAGATAATTTCAATTACCCCATAATTACAAGATTAATGTACCACTAACCAGAATGTTCAACAAGTAAAAGTAGGAAGATCACAGTTTCTCCGAAGTAGAAAAAAAGTGCTAACAGAACAATCAAATCACAAGATGTCTTTGCTTTCCTATTTTTTTTGTATCCTATATTAACTTTCATATATCAGAGAAAGCATATATTTGCTTTTTGGGACTGGCTTATTTCACTAAGCATAATGGTTTCCAACTGCATCCATTTTGTTTCAAAAGATTATTTCATTCTTTTTAATAGCTGGGTAGTATTCCATAGTGTATATGTACCACATTTTCTTTATCCAGTCATCAGATGATGAAAATCTGGGTCAATTCCACATCTTAGCTATTGTGAATTGAAATGTAATAAATGTGGGTGTACAACTAACTCTTCCATATTTTGATTTCATTTTCTTTGGGCAAATTCCCAGGAGTGGGATGGTTGGGTCATATAGTAGACCCATTTTCAAATTTCTGAGGAATCTCCATATTGATTCCAAAATAGTTGTACTAGTTTACATTCCCAGCAACATCAGATTAGGGTACCTTTTTTCTATATCCTCACCAGTATTTATTAGTATTTGATTTTGGGGCGATAGCCATTCTAACTGTGGTAAGGTGAAACCTCATTGTGGTTTTGATCTGCATTTCCCTGATGACTAATGATCCTGTGCATTATTTCATGTGTCAGTTTTCATTTGAATTTCCTCTTAAAAATGCCTGTTCAAGCCCTTGTCTTGTCTGTTGAGGAACAGGTTTGCTTTGTATACTATTTGTTGAACTCTTTACTTAACATAGAGTTAAACATATGTGTATTGTGTCAATGGAAAATAGATCTCATACATAATAAGATTTGAAACCAGATAGGTTGAAGAAATAGGGACTGGGAGTAAGGGTGGGAGGGTGAGCATGGTGGGAAGAATCACCATGTTCCTAAAGTTGTAATTATGAAGTGTGTGATGCTTGTAACTATAAATCAGTATAGTTCTGCATACATTACTATGGACTTACTTCTAAGGGTACAGTTTTAAAACTTGCCATGGGACCCTAAATCCCCTTAAGCTGGGTGGTAAAAATATCATCTTTTTTATTAAAGATTATTTATTTATTTGAGAGATAGAGTTACAGTGAGAGGGACACAGAGAGAAAGGTCTTCCATCCTCTGGTTCACTTGCCAAATGGCTGCAATGGCCAGGGTTGTGCCCATCCAAAGCCAGGATCCAGGAGCTTCCCAGTCTCCCACACAGGTGCAGGGGCCCAGACACCCAATCCATGTTCCATTGCTTTCCCATGCCATAGCAGAGAGCTGTATTGGAAGAGGAGCAGCCAGCACTAAAACCAGCACCCAAATGGAATGCCTGTACAACTGGCATAAGATTAATCTACTACACCACAGTGCTGGCCCAAAATGGCATCTTCTGTGTTAAAGTGAACACATGGCTACATTTAAGGATCTGGTAATGATAATAGATAGAATTAAAAAGGAGGGAATGCTCCAACATGGGAAGCAGTCCACACAGCAGACTCATAGAAAGACAACTGCTTAACTAGCACTGTGATCTCCGAATCAACCCTTAAGGAATTCCGGTCTGGCTGAAAAGCACATGAGGCATGGAAAGCCAAGAAATCATTGCAAAAAATGTCCTATGTGAAGGACCTCGGAGGGTGAGACCCCAGTGGAAAGAAGTAGCCATCAAAGAATGTACTTTTCTCTGAAGGGAGGAGAGAACTTACACTTTGCTTACAGCCTTGTCTAAATACAGATGGAATTTATGGATTCAAAAGGCTTCCATAGCTTAGGCATCTCATATCAAGAGACTCAGGTATTCACTGACATCATACATGAGAGTGTTAATTGTTGAATCAACAAGAGTCACTATACACTAACTTTCCATGGAGGACCTCTGTCCTCAAAGAGTTATATTATAATTAGTGTAAGTGTTCCCAAAAGATGTGTCTCAACTGCTAAGGAACTGATTTTTGCTTTGTTTTGTTTTTGTTTTTTGGTGCAAATTTTTGAACTATTTACTTAGTATAGAGTTGGTCTTCCTTGTATAAAGTTAATCGAAAATGGATCTTAGTGGAGAATGGAACTGGGAATGGGGGAGGGAAGAGGAAGAAGGGTGGGAGAGTAGGTAGGAGGAAGGGTTGGTGGAAAGAATCACTGGATTCCTAAAGTTATACTTATGGGAAGCATAAAGTCTGTATTTCTTAAATAAAAGGTTTCTTTGGGTGGGAAAATAAAATTTTTAAAAATGCCTGTTCAAGTCCTTGGCTCATTTCTTAACTGGATTGCTTTTGTTTTTATTGTTGAGTTTCTTGAGCTCTTTATAGATAAAGCTCTTTCTACTATCCAGATCAATCCTTCATCAGCTTCATTTTATTCCATTCTGTCAGTTGCCTCTTCACTTTGTTCAGTGACTCCTTTGTCATGCAGAAGCATCTTAGCTTGTTGTAATCCCATAATTTTGCTTTGATTTCCTGTGCTTCTGAGGTCATTTCCAAGAAGTCTTTACCTATGCCAACATCTTGCAGATCTTCCCTGATGGTTACCTCTAGTAATTTGAAGGTATCAGACCATAGGTTTCGATCTTTAATTCATTGTGAGCTGAATCTTGTAAGGTAGGGGGTTGTTTCATAGTTTTCTATGCACAGATCTAATTTAACAAGCACCATTTGTTGAGGAGACTGCCCTTTCTTCAAGGATTGATTTTAGTTCATTTATCACATATTAATTTGTGGTAGCTGTGTGGATTAATATCTGGGGTTTCTACTCTGTTCCATGATCTACATGTCTATTTTTGTGCCAGTTTCAGGCTGTTTTGATATGTAATATCAAATATGTTTTGATATGTAATTGTAATATGTCTTGAAATTTGATGTTGTGATGCCTCCTGCTTCGTTTTGTTAAGATTCATTAGCTTTTAGGGATCCCTTTTAGGGTTTAGCACCATTTTTTTGTAGACCTGAGAAGAATATCCTTGATATTTTGATTGGGATTGTAATGAATCTGTAAATTGCTTTGTGTATTATGGACATTTTAAGGATATTAATTCTTCCAAACCACAAACATTGAAGATTTTTTTCATTTTTTTTGTGTGTCGTCTTCTATTTTCTCTAAAGTTTTGGAATTTTCATTGTAGAAATCTTCCCCATCCCTGGTTAAATTTTTCCTAGACATTTGAATTTTTGTAGCTATTGTGAGTGGTATTGATCTCACTAAGCCATAGAATTGTTTATGTATACAAAAGCTATTGATATTTGTGCATTGACTTTTTTCATTTAAATTTTTTTAAATTTAACATAAACAAGGTTAATGTAATTCACATACATAAACAGTTTAGGAACATAATGATACATCAAACCCTAACCTCCCTCTCCTGCTCCCACCCTTCCTCCTTCTTCCTCTCTTATTCCCTCTCTTAATTTTTATGTTGATCTGCATTCAGTTTACTTAATACTAATAAGATTAACACCACACCAAGTAAAGAGTTCAACAAATAGTAAGAAAAAAGATATTTCCCCAACAGTAGAGACAAGGGTTGAAAATAATCATCAAAACTCAAAATTTGTATTTCATTTCCATAATATACATTTTTGGTGCAACTGGAAACCATTATACTTAGTGAATTAAGCCAGTAGCAAAAAGACAAATATCATGTTTTCCCTGGTCTGTGATAACTAAGAGAGTAACAAAAATGTCTGTTGTGAGGCGAATGTGATAACCACTACACTATGGAAACCAGGCAGTATTTAAAAAAAAAAGGAAACCTGTTGAAGTGAAAGGGACACTATGAGAAACAGTGACTTGATCAGCCCTTGTCCTAACTGTTGATGTACAATTTAATATTTTATCCCTTTTAGTATTTTTTTGTTCTACTTAATACTATTGGTTGAACTCTGTAATTAACACACAATTATTCTTAGGTGTTGAAATTTAACTGCAAAGTGATCCCTGTTAAATATAAGAGTGGGAATAAGAGAGGGAGGAGATGTACAATTTGGGACATGCTCAATCGGACTTGCCCCAAATGGTGGAGTTAGAAATGTGCCAGGGGATTCCAATATAATCCCATCAAGGTGGCATGTACTAATGCCATCTCGCTAGTCCAAGTGATCAATTTCAGTTCACAATTGATCACACTAAGAGTGTGTCTAAGAGTCAAAGGGATCACACAAACAAGACTAATGTCTGCTAATACTGATAGAATCAAAAAGGGAGAGAACGACCCAACATGGGAAGTCGGATACACAGCAGACTTATAGAATGGCAGATGTCCTAAACAGCACTCTGGCCTCAGAATCAGCCCTTAAGGCATTCAGATCTGGCTGAAGAGCCCATGAGAGTATTGTAGGCATGGAAAGCCAAGACACTCTGTCAAAAAATAAAAAGAGAACCTAAATGAAAGATCTCTGTGAGGGAGATCCCAGTGGAAAGAATGGGCCATCATAGAAGGAGGTACCTTTCTCTGAAGGGAGGAGAGAACTTCCACTTTGACTATGACCTTGTCTAAATAAGATCAGAGTTGGCAAACTCAAAGGCTTCCATAGCCTAGGCAACTCATGACTAGAGCCTAGAGAGATTACTGACGCCATAAACAAGAGTGTCAAATTGTTAAGTCAACAACAGGAGTCACTGTGTAGTTACTCCTCATGGGGAATCTCTGTCCCTAATGTGTTGTCCAATGTGAAGTAATGCTATAACTAGTACTGAAACAGTATTTTACACTTTATGTTCTGTGTGGGTGCTAACTGATGAAATCTTTACTTAATATATACTAAATCGATCTTCTGTATACAAAGATAATTGAAAATGAATCTTGATGTGAATGGAATGGCAGAGGGAGCGGCTGGTGGGAGGGGTGCGGGTGGGAGCCACTGTAATTCATAAACTGTACTTTGGAAATTTATATTTACTTAATAAAAGTTTTTTTAAAAAATGTGTGTTGATTTTATATCCTGCAAATTTACCAAACTCTCTGATGAGTTCCAATAGTCTCTTCATGGAGTCTTTTGGTTCCCCTATTTAGATAGAATCATGAGTCTTCTAATCTCAAATTTCATAGTGTATTTTCATTTTGTTGTCTCATCATATTAATATATTTATAACTCTGCATCCACTTTTATGTGTTTCTTGAATCTAGCATGGCTGGTAGTGGGCTTAGCCTCCTCAGTATTTTCAGTGGAGGTAGAGCTGAAGGAATACGAATTGACAAAACACGCATAGCTAGTAGATACTTTCAGATGACTCTACCTCCAAATACCCAATTATGGTTATCACCTAAAGGAAGACCAGGCAGTGTCACTGTGTACTGATCTTTAGTGTTTGGCATGTGTGGTGATAGTGATCAGGGACATGCTTGCCACACAGCTAACCCTCCTGGCTTAGTCCATGGAAAATAGTCACTGGTTCCTTGTCTTAGTATCCCCTCCTGATGGTTTCCAGAATCTTCAGGCTAAGGGTCCATTGTTGTAGCTCCAGTCTCCTGTTACACTCACCACATGCTTCCATCTGTGCCCCTCCCATATTCCTAAAACTACACCGTCAATTCATCTACTTTTGTGATTTTGAGAGTTTCTTCATTTCTTGTTTTAAAAACTACAGTCTTTGTTTTAGGGAAAAGTCATGGTGTGTTTTTAAGTCTGTCTTTTCTATTTTTTCTAGTTTAGGCTGAGAAGAAGAAATACCCCAAGTCACCTGAATTAAAACTGAAGATCAACCCTCCTTCAACTTACTAAGGTAGGCACTGAGTGCATTTCTGTGAGTCCTTAGTAGATGACCTAAATGTGTTCACTCTGCCTATGTAGCCGTCTCTTCCAGATATGATAAAGCTGACAGGGAAGGGTATATCTATGGAGAGAGATGCTACAAAACACCAAAAAATGCTAACAATGGTTTCATCCAGCCATTTTCCTGGGAACCATGTTCCAAGTGATTTCAACATTTCAACTTGAAGTGTAAGATTTATTATATTTAGTCACAGAATACATAAGTATTACTAAGGTATAACATGTAGCTAGTATCCAAACCCTTAACAAAAACTGACTTCTTTTGAATGCACCTGCAGTTACAAAACCCCAACTCAACATTTTATCTGAAAAAAAAAAAATGAGAAGTTGGGAGGAGAATGAAGAACAGAAGAGAGGGGGCAAGGAGAGAGAAAGACTTGAAAACATATTATAGCATTTAAAAGAAGTATAAAGGAAGCTCTACAGGCCTGAACTGTGGTGCAGTGGGTTACCACCTTGACCTGAAGTGCCAGCATCCCATATGGGTGCCAGTTCTAGTCCGGGCTGCTCCACTTCCAATCCAGCTCTCTGCTATTGCTTGGGCAAGCAGTATATGATGGACCAAGTCCTTAGCCCCTGCACCCATGTGGGAGACCTGGAAGAAGCTCCTGGCTACTAGCTTCAGATTGGCACAGCTCCAGCCATTGAGGCCAACTGGGGAGTGAACCCTCGGATCAAAGACACCCCCACCCCGTGTAACTCTGACTTGCAAATAAATTAATAAAATAAAGTATGCTCTCAATTTAAACAATGATGACCAGGCATATATAAATCACCTTATTGTTTTGAGGTCTGCCTTCCTTTCTCTTCCTTTTATGCTTGGGGAAAATTCTGCTTTAGGGACTATTGAGGGTTTGGGGCAGTCTTAATGAATACCAGTTGTACTCCCTGTGCCTGTGTGGTAGTTTTAGAGCTTGTCTAAATGTGGAGGAAGGACAGCAATGCACTATTAGGATGAGGAAGCCGATTGGATAGACCCGGGGAAACGTTGGAGGAATCAAGAATAGACTGAGAAAAACACTGGAAAAATTGAAAGAATAGCTGGGTGAAATGCAGAGTAGCTGGGACTCAAACCAGGCACCTTGATATTAGATGTGGGTGGGTGCCCTAAGCAGCAACTTACATGCTATATCAAAGGCTTGACACATATTTTCAATTTTTTGTTCATTTGCTTCAGAGAGAGGCATGCACACACAATGAGAGAGAGAGAGAGAGAGAGAGAGAGAGAGAGAGAAACTCCCACTCCCATCTACTGGGATCACTTGGGATTCATTTCACAAATACCTAAACCAGTCAGGGCTAGGCGAAGATTGGGCTGGGGCTGGGTCATGCAGAAATCAGGAGTTGGGAGCTCAATCCAGGTCTCCCATGTGAGGGCAGGGACCAATTAGTTGAGCCATCACCACTGCCTCCAGGTCTGTAACCTGGGAGCCAGAGATGGCTATTGAACCAGGCACTCCTTTGTGGGACATGTACATCTTACCAGAAGGCCAAACTTCAGCCCCATATACATATCTAAATATGTTACAGCTATCATTAGCCTACCCTAGGATACCCACCTTCAAACGTGATACAAGTTGGTTTTGTTCTGTTTTCCTCATCTTAGGGGATCATGGATATTGAAGCATATTATCAAAGAATTGGTTACAAGAACCCTAGGAACAAATTGGACTTGGAATCACTAACAGACATTTTTCAGCACCAGATCCGAACTGTTCCCTATGAGAACCTTAGCCTTCACTGTGGGGAGTCCATGGAGTTGGACTTAGAGGCCATTTTTGATCAAATTGTCAGGAGGAATAGAGGTGGCTGGTGTCTCCAGGTCAACTATCTTCTGTACTGGGCTTTGACTACCATCGGTTTTGAGACCACAATGTTAGGAGGGTTTGTTTATGGCAATCATAATGACAAATACAGCACCAGCATGATTCACCTCCTAATACAGGTGACCATCAATGGCAGGAACTACATTGTCGATGCTGGGTTTGGATGCTCCTCCCAGATGTGGCAGCCTGTGGAGTTAATTTCTGGAAAAGATCAGCCTCAAGTGCCTTCCATATTCCGCTTGAGAGAAGAGGGAGAAACCTGGTATGTGGACCAAATCAGAAGACAGCAACATGTTCCAGACCAAGAATTTCTTAATTCTGAACTCCTGGAAAAGAAAATATACCAAAAACTCTACTGCTTTACTCTTCAACCTCGAACAATTGAAGAATTTGAGTCTGCAAACACATATCTTCAAGAATCCCCATCATCTGTGTTTTTGGACAAATCAATTTGTTCCTTGCAGACCCTAGAAGGTGTTCATTCTTTAGTGGGCCTCATCCTCAGCTCCAGAACATACAATTATAAGGAAAATACAGATCTGGTAGAATTTAAAGTTCTGACTGAGGAGGAAGTGGAGGAAGTGCTGAAAACTATATTTAATATTTCCTTGGGGAAAAAAGCTTATGTGCAAAAATGGTCATTTGTCTTTCACTATTTAGAATAGGGAGCAAAAATCATCTTCAATCCTAGTACAAGTACTTAAGCTTTTTATTATAAAAATGTTCAAACTTGAAAAATCACAGAAAATAGGCTAATAAATTCATATGTGTTTATCAACCAGATGACCAATTATTCGCTGATGATAGATCATATTTTCCCTACTCTCCTATTGTTTTGATTAAAATCATAAACATCAAATCATTCACCGATAAAGGTATAAACATATATCATTTGAACACTTTGTAAAGAATTATAGCAACACTCCTTTACAAAATTAATTTAAAAAGGCATTTTAAAAATGGCATACTTATCTTGGGATGCACAATGATTTATACCTGAAATCTCCAAAACTGACTTATGTTGAGCTCACACAAAACATTTTCTGGTGACTGAAAATACAAAATATTGGGGAAATGGTTTCCATTAAATTCATCCAGTGTGTATCCAAGGTCCTGGGTTTACAAAATACCACCTGTAGAATTTAGGATTAGCATCCAACAAAGAAGTATAAGGCATGATATTCACTCCAAATAACTTAACAGTCCTCAATACCAGATATTAACCAATTCGCAGCAGGTGATTTTAGGTGCCAAGAAAGTGACACAGCTAATACTTTCTTCCAGGCTGCTTTTTGTAGTCATAGTTCTTCATGTATCATTTTTTTCTTAATAAAGAAACATTATATTTGAAGTTTTCAACTTCCAGAACTTATTTGCCTAAAAGTAACACTTATTTTTATGTATGATAACATATGTATAATTTTATTGTCTAAAAAGGTTATTACATGGGACCAGCACTATAACGTAGTGAGTAATCTGCAGCACTCACATCTCATGAGTCTCATATGGGTATTGTTTGAGTCCTAGCTGCTCCACTTCCAATCTGGTTCCCTGATAATACACCTACAAAAGCAGGCAAGATGACTCATGTGCTTGGGCCCCTGATACCCATGTGTAAGACCCAGAAGGAGCTCCTAGATCTTGGCTTTGGCCCAGGCTGTTGAAGCCATTTGGGGAATGAACCAGCAGATGGAAGATTCTATCTTTTCCTCTCTTTGTTAATCATGCCTTTCAAAATAATTTTTTTAAAAAAAGGATACTACAACAGAGCTTGGGTATTATGGACTAGGTGACGTCTCTGCAATAGAAGCTTCTTCTCACCCTCTTTCTTGCCCATTAGTTACAGTCTTTGATTGGTTTCTACAGTTTGTCATAAGAGAAAGAACATGAAGTTCTTGGTGCATTTATGATTTCAAATATTGTGGACATTGGGTGAATTGCTTGATAAACGGTCTGGCTCCTCATAGGTAAAATGGGACAACGTGTGCTTTGCTGTATTAGTCCCTTTTCAGTTACTAAAACAAAACACCTGAAGGCACGTAGAACATAAAGAAAAGAGATTTACTTTGCTCAGAGTTTTGAAGCTGAAAGTCTGAGATGCAGCAGCCCCATCCATCTGGCCTCTGGGGAGAGACCCTTGGCTCTGTCACTTCATGGCAGACAGCATCATGGAGGGAGTATTGTGCAAAAGAGAAATCACATGGAAGACAGAAAGTGAGAGGAATGTTCAAACATCAAAATTGTTCTTCGAAGTCACTCGCTCTTATGAGAACAACTAACTCATCAGTACTATGGTAAAAATGTGACAAATGCCTTTACTCACCTGCAGGATGCCTCCTCTGTTCCTGGGGATAGCTGCTGAGAGTAGTTTCACCACATACCCCACTTCCTTGTTTCTTTGTTATCTAGGCTTGCTTAAGCATGCAGAGCCCCCATCAATCCCCAGAATTATGTCATTAAGGACACCATCTCTTGGGTAAGTGCTATAGAAATTGTGGCACTCAGTGCATGGAACAACGTCTTTCAGCAAGAATGAGTGTGCCATTTTTTGTTTTTTTTTTTTTACTGGAGCAAACTGGAGGGAAGACCAGGGAAGTGCCAAGTTCTGGCACAAGCTGCCAAGGGACTACTGTTTAACACCACATTAACTCCCAGATGCAATCTCTTAGAAGCAGATCATCAAGAAGCCACTAGAAGAATGTGCAGTAAGTCTCATTGGAAAGAAAAGAGGGCTGCCTTTTATAATCCCTTTTCTGCACTGCTTGTAGGTCAGAGTCTACATGTCCACTTAAAACCAACTCTTGCCGGCACCATGGCTCAATAGGCTAATCCTCCGCCTTGTGGCGCCAGCACACTGAGTTCTAGTCCAGGTCAGGGCGCCGGATTCTGTCCTGGTTGCCCCTCTTCCAGGACAGCTCTCTGCTATGGCCTGGGAGGGCAGTGGAGGACGGCCCAAGTGCTTGGGCCCTGCATCCCATGGGAGACCAGGATAAGTACCTGGCTCCTGCCTTTGGATCAGTGCGGTGCGCAGGCCGCGGGGCCCAGGCCGCGGTGGCCATTGGAGGGTGAACCAACAGCAAAAAGGAAGACCTTTCTCTCTGCCTCTATCCACTCTGCCTGTCAAAAATTAAAAAAAAAAAAAAAAACTCTTGGCTTTGCATCGAGGGACAATTGCACATTCCTAGTCCCTGCTGCTTCCAAAACTAGGAGATTCCTACTGTAGAAATTGAAGTGCTCAATGCATGGCATAAACCTCTACCAGGAAGAAACAGAGTTGAATTTCTGAACTCATCCCAGAGAATTAGGCTCCTGAAAGTGCTTACATGCCTATACAAAACTGCTACCCTTTACTGTGATCTACAGAGACTTCTGTTTGCCTAGTCTCCCAAATCTAGGAGGTTTAGGACAGAGTCCCCTGATGTGAACTGTAAAACCTAGGGCACCTAATATGTGGATGCACTCCTTCTAAGGATTAATAGACCTAGAGCTATCACTGTGGTGAACTGGGAGAAGGCTCAGGAAATACCAGTGTGCTTCTCCTGGTGTCAGTGGGTTACTTTTTGTCGGTCCCTTCAACAACCTGATGCAAGGTAGTTAAAAGCCAGAGGGTCAAAGAGCCCCTAGAAGAGCTTTGTGTCATAAAAACCTTCTGAGGAGACAAGGAGCTGCAGTGTTTTAAGGACTTTGTCTGCATTGCTTCTGTGAGCTCAAGGCCCTGGAAATGTTTCTGCAATTCATATGAAGCTGCTTTTTATTCTGTGATCTGGAAGAACAAATTGTATGTGCTTAGTTTGCTCTGCTCCAGAAGCTACAAAGTTAGGATGCTGTCCTTTGGGTGAAAACAATAAATGTTGGGGACTCAACGTGAGGACAAACTCCTGCCAAGAGCAATTAATAAACCTGTACTTATCCCTGGGATGAGACAAGGGAACTCACAATGTGCAGATCTGCTTCTCAAGCTGCCAGTGGGCTATCGTTTGTCACCCTTTAGCTACAGGACATAGTTCATTACAAGCCAGGCTCCCCAGAAATCCCTGGAAGAATCTGTGATAGACAGGGAGCTGCAGGTTTTTGGAAAGCCCTTTTTATGCACCACTTCTAGGGGAAAGTCTCCCTGGAATGGCCACATGCCCATGTAGCACCGATGCTTTTTCCTCTGTGGTCTAGAGATACTTGTTCATTTCTAATTCCCTCCACTCCCAGAACCAGGAGATTTAGGATGCAGTCTTTCAGGTGGAAGCTGTAATAGTTGAGATGCCCAAGATGTGCACAAACTCCTTCCAACAAATTAATAGAACAGACCAAGAATTGCTGTTGGTTAGTCTGATAGGCAATTATCTGATCTAACATTCAAAAGCCAACACAGAGTGTCACAAAAAATTAAACAATAGGTGTATATATATATATGTATATATATATACACACATATATATGCACAAAATATGTACACAGTGAAAGAGTAAGTTAAATCCCCAGAAATTATTCCCAATGAAAAGGACATAGTGGGGGCCAGCGCCGTGGCTCACCTGGTTAATCTTCCGCCTGCGGCGCCGGCTTTCCAGATGGGCTCTGGGCTCTAGTCTTGGCTGCTCCTCTTCCAGTCCAGCTCTCTGCTGTGGCCCGGGAAGGCAGTGGAGGATGGCCTAAGTGCTTGGGCCCTGCACCCGCATGGGAGACTAGGAAGAAGGACCTGACTTCTGGCTTCAGATCGGCACAGTGCTGGCCATAGTGGCCAATTGGAGAGTAATCCAACGGAAGGAAGACCTCTCTCTCTGCCTTTCTTCTCTCTGTGTAACTCTGACTTTCAAATAAATAAATAAAATCTTTACAAAAAGGAAATAAAAGGACATAGTGGTTTACCTGACAGAGAATTCAAAATAGCAGTCATAAAGATACTCATCAGAGTCAGGACAGCGCCAAAGAGACAGAACAACAAAGAGCTAGAAAGTATTAAAAAGTACCAAGTAGAAATCATAGAGTCGAAATACTATAAGTGAACTGAAAATGTAGTAGGGTTGTTCAACAGGAGACTAGATCAAGATAAGTCAGATCAAAAATAGGTTACAGGAAATCACGCAGTCTGAGGGTCAAAAAGAAGAGTATTAAATCGGGCAGACTAGGCTTGAGACTTACAGAATAATAACAAAGAATTTCCAAGCTTGGGAAGAAAACAGAAATCCTGATCCAGGACACCCAAAAGATACCAAACAAAAATGAATCCAAAGAGACCCACAGCAAGACATAATAAAACCAAACTTTTAACATTAAAGACATTCTACGGAAAGCACTAAGGGGAGAGGGGACTTTATTTAAAAAAAGATTTATTTTATTTATTTGAAAGACAGAGTTATAGAGATATGTAGAGACAGAGAGGTCGGTCTTCCATGCACTGGTTCACTCCCCAGATGGCCACAACAGCTGGAGCTGAACTGATCTGAAGCCAGGTGCCAGGAGCTTCTTCCAGGTCTCCCACGTGGGTACAGGGGCCCAAGGACTTGGGTCATCTTCCACCTCTATCCCAGGCCATATCAGAGAGCTAGATTGGAAGAGGAGCAGCCAGGATTAGAACCGGTACCCATATGGGATGCAGGCACTTCAGGCCAGGCCTTTAACCTGCTGTGCCACAGCACCACCCCAGAGAGGGGATTTTTATATGCAAAGAAAACCTCAGAATATTATTAGTGTTTTTTTCCAAGGGAAACCTGACAGGCTAGAATGCAGTGCAATGATATTCAAAACCTTGGGGGGTGGGCCTATGCTGTTGAGCAATGGGTTAAATAAATCTCCCAGCCTGCAGCACTGGTATCCCATATAGGCACTGGTTCAAGTCCTGACTGCTCCACTTCTGATCCAGCTTCCTGCTAATGTACCTGGGAAAGCAGTGGAGGATGGCCCAAGTCCTTGGGCCCCTGCACCAACATGGGAGACCTAGAAGTTCATGGCTCCTGGCTTCAGATCGGCTCCACTCTGGCTGTTGTGACCAATCTGGGGAGTGAAACAGTGGAATGAAGACCTCTCTGTCTCTCTCTCTCTCCTTCCCTCTGTAACTCTTTCAAATTAATAAAATAAATATTTTAAAAAAACTTTGGGGTGGGGGTAGGAGGATGGCCAATCAGGAATACCGCACCAAGCAATTAGTCTTTCAAAAATGAAGAGGTTTCAAAGAAACCTGAGAAGAGTTCACAATCACTAGTTCTTCAAGTTCAAGGGAGAAGTTAACATAACCCTAATCTTAAACAAAGCATAGATTTAACCCTATTCCTAAACCTATCCCTAACCTTAATCCTAGATAGAACCCAAACCCTACCCCAACCCTAAATCTTGCCCATATCCACACATTAGCAATTGCATTCACAGGAGTCCTAAGGTTATTTCTAGCCATATCTCTAACTAGCACACATGTGGGAGAATCAGAAGAAGCTCCTGGCTCCTGGCTTTGGATCAGCACATCTCCAGCCATTGTGGCCAATTGGGGAGTGAACCATCAGATGGAAGACCTCTCCACTCTCTGCCTCTCCTCTCTCTATGTAACTCTGACTTGCAAATAAATAAATAAATAAATCTAAAAGGAAAAAAAAAACTAATTATAGTTCTAACTCTCACCCTAACCACTAATCCTAACCATAATCCTATCACAACATACTACTAACTCTAATCTATCCCAACCATAACCCTAAACCTAATGCTATCAAGGGCCCTAAACTTAACATTAGCCACCAACTCAGCCCTAGCCTTAAACTTAAATTTAGCCTTGGCACTCACTCTAACCACAAATCTGAACTGTAATCTTAAGCAAATGAGAATAACAAAAGAACAACAGCAGCCATACTCCTGTAAGATAAATCAGAATTTAATCAACTGAAATAAAAAAAGTGACAAAGTATAAGTATATTATGGTAAAGAGGTCAATTCATAAAAAGACTATAATAAATATGGTACCAACATTTTCATATCTAAATTTAGGAATTAAATATTAGGAGACCTCAAAGGAAAATAGACACAAGTGAACAGAGGACTTCAATACCCCATTTTAAACCTTATACATAAGATCCAGACAGAAAATCAATAAGAAAACTTTCAAAATAAGCCATAATTTAGCCAAGATGGATGTTTAGACAAAACGGAACTTTCCACCCAACAGCAATGCACACATTCTCCAAGCCTGATCGTGTTAGACCACAAAAAACAAAAAAACAAAAGAAAAACAAAACAAAAAAAAAAGTCTTAAAAATTTTAAGATCAACGAAGTTGGCGAACTCAAAAGGCTTCCATAGCCTTGACAACTCATGACTAGAGCCTAGGGAGATTACTGACACCATAAACAAGAGGGTCAGCAACAGGAGTCACTATGTTCTTACTTCTTATGTGGGATCTGTCCTTAATGTGTTGTCCAATGTGAAGTAATGCTATAACTAGTACTGAAACAGTATTTTACACTTTGTGTTTCTGTGTGGGTGCAAACTGATGAAATCTTTACTTAATATATACTAAATCGATCTTCTGTATATAAAGAGAATTGAAAATGAATCTTGATGTGAATGGAATGGGAAAGGGAGCGGGAGGTGGGAGGGGTGCCAGTGGGAGGGAAGTTATGGGGGGGAAAGCCATTGTAATCCATAAACTGTACTTTGGAAATTTACATTTACTAAATTAAAGTTTTTAAAAAATTAAGATCAAAATCCTATCCTATATTTCAACCACAGTGGTATGAAAGTGAAAGAAAATAAAAGATTAATCAGGGAATTATTTTTAATGTGAAATTATACAATATGTTCTGAAAAAACACTGGAATCAGAGAAGAAATTAAAATGTTTACTGCCATGAGGAAAAAAAAAATGGAAACACGACATCAATATTAGAGGATACATCAAGAGAGGTTCTAAAAGGGAACCTTATAACAAAAAAAAAAAAAACCCACATTGAAAAAATTTTTACACAAAAACTTAACATAATATCTCAAAGAGCTATAAAAAGAAGGGTGAACTAAGCCCCAGTGTAAACAGAGGGAGTGAAACCAGAGAACAGAGAACAGATAAGCAAAATAGACTCGAAAAAGAACAATGACACTAAGAGTTGGGTTTTTGAAAGGATATTACAAAATTGGCAAAAACCTTAAAAAATAAGAGTTAAAACTCAAAAAATATAATGAGTAATGGAAGAGGGAGCATTATAAACTGTGGAGACCGGGTGGGGTCGAATATGAGATGTGTGTGAGAAACCTGAAGGATACTTCAGAGAACAGGGTCAAAAGTCACTGTGCATTATGTGCTAATCTGAGAATGTTCCTTGGCCAGATATCGCAACTCACTTTCTTATGCAGCTGCAGGCTGTATCTGTCCTTGAAGGCAAACATTTTGGCATTTTTTTAATATAAATTGTTCCTTCAGACTATATGAAACAAAATCTTAGCTCCTTTAATAAAAAAAATATATTTCCTTGAACTAATCTTGTTTTCCTAGTACTGCCCACCTCCCCGGGTGAAAGCATGCTGTGAGTACAAAAGCCCTTTGATACTAATAAAATCGGACTATTGCCCTGACAGTAGTCCCGGCCCATTCTTCAACTCTTGGTTCCAAACCGCTCTGGAAAACAGCACAGTAAGCAATAACACAGAAACACAAAGGAACATAGGGGATCACCATTCTTCACAGAAACAGAAAAAGGTGAAAATTCCTATGGAATCACAAAATATGCTATCGTCACTCTTTTTCTGCTACTATAACAGAATAGCTGAAGCTGGGAAATTGATAAAGAACAGAGATTGCTTGTGGTCCTGGGGGCCTGGAAGTTGGACCATGTAATGCTGGCATCCGGGCCGGGGCTATTTGTGGTGAACACGGTGAAGGGCATTGCATGACAAGGAAACAGAGGAGGGGGCTATCTCAGATTTCCTCTTCTTACAAAGCCACTAATAGAGGGGCAGGCATTATGGCATAGCAGGGTAAGCCATGACCTGCAACACTGGCATCCCATATGGGCAGCAGTTCAAGTTCTGGTTGCTCCTCTTCCCATCCAGCTCCCTGCTAATTCACCTGGGAAAACAACAGAGATGGCCCAAGTACTTGAGGAAGCTCCTGGCTCCTGGCTTTGGCCTGGCCCAGCCACAGCTTTTATGCCTTTATAGTCATTTAGGAGTAAACCTAAGGAGATAGAAGATTCTCTCTCTCTCACCTCTCATCCCTCACCTCTTATCTCTCTATCTTCCTTCCTAACTCTGCTTTATAAAATGTAAAATCTTGGGGCTAGTGCTGTGGTGTAGCAGGTAAAGCCACCGCCTGCAGTACCATCATCCTATCTGGGTGCCAATTTGAGTCCAGGCTGCTCCAGTTCCAACCCAGATCTCTGCTATGGCCTGAGAAAGCAATAGAAGATGGCCCAAGGACTTGGGACCCTGCACCTGCATGGGAGACCTGAAACAAGCTCTTGGTCCCTGGCTTCAGATCAGCACAGCTCAGGTCATTGTGGACATCTGGGGAGCGAACCAGCAGTAGAAGACCTCTTTCTCTTACTGTCTCTGCTTTCAAATAAATAAATAAATAAATCTTTAAAAAATAAAATAGAATCTTTTTTTGTTTGACAGGCAGAGTTAGACAGAGAGAGAGATAGAGAAAGGTCTTCCTTCCATTGGTTCACCTGCCAAATGCCTGCCACGGCTGGCGCGCTGTGCCATTCCAAAGCCAGGAGCCAGGTGCTTCCTCCTGATCTCCCATGCGGGTGCAGGGCCCAAGCACTTGGGCCATCCTCCACTGCCTTGACACCAATCCAGTCGTAGGAAGGTCACCTTCATTGCCTCATCAAATCTTATATATTCTTCTAAAGCCCCCACCTTCAAATGCCATCAGTATGAGAATTTGATGATTAAGTTCCCAACACATGAGCTTTTGGAGCACCCTTGCAAACTATAGCAGCCACTGAATAGGTAAAGCCATCTTAGGCAAAAATAACAAAGCAAGAAATATCACACTATCAGATTTCAAAATATAATACAAAGCTATAGTAATCAAAACAGAATGTTATTGGCAGAAAACCTGACACATACGCTAATGGATGAGAACAACAAGCTCAGAAAATCCATGCATTTATGGTTAATTAATTTTTTTAAAAGGTGCCAAGAACCAAATGGATAAGGGCTTTCCCTTCAATATATGAGGAATGAGAAATTCCACATCCACATATGAAGATTGAAATGCAATCCTATCTGACTTCTTATATAAGAATCAACTCAAGGGGCCAGCGCTATGACACAGTGGATAAAGACATTGCCTGCAGTGCTGGCATCCCTTATGGGTGCTAGTGCGAGTCCTGGTTGCTCCATTTCTGATCCAGCTCTCTGCTATGGCCTGGGAAAGTAGTAGAAGATGGTCCAAGTCCTTGGGCCCCTGTACCCACATGGGAGACCCTCTCCTTCTCTCTGTGTGTAACTCTCACTTTCAAATAAGTAAATAATTTTTTTTTTCATTTTTTAACAGGCAGAGTTAGTGAGAGACAGAGAGAGAGAGACAAAGGTCTTACTTCCATTGGTTCACCCTCCAAATGGCCACTATGGCCAGCGAGCTGCGCTGATCCGAAGCCAGGGGCTAGATGCTTCCTCCTGGTCTCCCATGCAGGTGCAGGGCACAAGGACCTGGGCCTCCTCCACTGCACTCCGGGGCCACAGCAGAGAGCTGGACTGGAAGAGGAGCAACCAGGACAGAATCCGGTGCCCCAACCGGGAATAGAACCCGGGGTGCCGGTGCCACAGGAAGAGGACTAGCCTAGTGAGCCATGGCACCAGCCAATAAATATTTTTAAAAATAAATAAAATACATGAAATGGTATCACAGCAAATTAAAAATATATCTGCAAAGCAAAGGAAACAGCAGAGTAAAGAGCCAACACATAGACTGAAAGGAAGTATTTGTAAGTTATAAATTGTATAAGGAGCGAATGTATAATGAGAGCATTGGAGAAATCCTACAAGATACAGGTACAGGCAAAGACTTCTTGGAAAATACCCCAGAGGCACAGGCAGTCAAAACCAAAATTAACATTTGGGATTGCATCAAATTGAGAAGTTTCTGTACTTCAAAAGAAACAGTCAGGAAAATGAATAGGCAACCGACAGAATGGGGAAATATATTTGCAAACTATGCTACAGATAAAGGGTTGATAACCAGAATCTACAAAGAAATCAAGAAAATCCACAAAAAAAAAAAAAAACCCACATAAGAGATGGCCAAGGACCTCAATAGACATTTTTCCAAAAAGGAAATCCAAATGGCCAACAGACACATGTAAAAATATTCAAGATCACTAGCAATCAGAGAAATGCAAATCAAAACCACAATGAGGTTTCACCTCTCCCCGATTAAAATGGCTCACATTCAGAAATCTACCAACAATAGATGCTGGCAAGGATGTGGGGAAAAAGGGACACTAACCCACTGTTGGTGGGAATGCAAACTGGTTAAGCCACTATGGAAGTCAGTCTGGAGATTCCTCAGAAACCTGAATATAACCCTACCATCCAACCCAGCCATCCCACTCCTTGGAATTTACCCAAAGGAAATTATATTGGCAAACAAAAAAGCTGTATGCACATTAATGTTTATTGCAGCTCAATTCACAATAGCTAAGACCTGGAACCAACCCAAATGCCCATCAACAGTAGACTGGATAAAGAAATTATGGGACATGTACTCCATAGAATACTTTACAGCAGTCAAAAACAATGAAACCCGGTCATTTACAACAAGATGGAGGAATCTGGAAAACATCATGCTGAGTGAATTAAGCCAGTCCCAAAGTGACAAATATCATTTGTTTTCCCTGATCGGCGACAACTGAGCACCAAAGAGGAAACCTGTTGAAGTGAAATGGACACTGTAAGAAACAATGACCGGATCAGCTCTTGTCCTGACTGTTGAGGTACAATGTAATACTTTATCCCTTTTTAGTTTTGTTGTTGTTGTTCTAGTACTATTGGTTGAACTCTGTAATTAACACACAATTATTCTTAGGTGTTTAAATTTGAACTGAAAAGTGGGAATAAGAGAGGGAGGAGATGTACAATTTGGGACATGCTCAATCGGACTTGTCCCAAATGGTGGCGTTAGAACAATTCCAGGGGATTCCAATATAATCCCATCAAGATTGCATGTACTAATGCCATCTCACTAGTCCAAGTGATAAATTTCAGTTCACAATTGATGACTCTGATAGGTCTAAGAGTCAAAGGGATCACACAAATCACACAAACAAGTCTAGTGTCTGCTAACACTAACTGATAGAATCAAAAAGGGAAAAAACGATCCAACATGGGAAGTGGGATACACAGCAGACTCATAGAATGGCAGATGTCCTAAATAGCACTCTGGCCTCAGAATCAGCCCTTAAGGCATTCGGATCTGGCTCAGGAGCCCATGAGAGTATTTTTGACATACTAAAAAAGAAGAAATGGAGGATCAGAATAGTGAGGACTCTTGGGTAATGCTTTGTTCTTAATTTGAGTATTGGTTATGAGTATGATCAGATGACTACCAAAAAACTCTCTTTTCTGTACATTTACATGTATTTCTTGGTATGAATACCATATCATGACAAAATGTTAATGATCTCATGGAAGGAAAGCTGTGTCAGTAGTCCCTATCCAGAGAAAGTTAGGTGCAGGTATTCAAATCCTGGAATCTTGACATTATTGTAATTCCTCCTTACCCAAAGGGAAAGCACTGACTCTCTCCATCAAAAACTTATATACTCAATTAAATTAAACATTTGAAATAAAGGACCAATCAAGTTAGAATATGGTAGCAGTGGGCATCCCATGTCCTGATCCTCTTAATAATATATTCCTTATGAGATACAGCTTTCTGGCATCTCCTTAATATTTGATAAGGGTTTTTTTTTTTCTTAAACATATGTGTTTAATCATTTGAAAGGAAGAGAGGCAGACAGGGATCTCCTGTCTAGGGGTCACTTCCCAAATACAGCAGCCAGGGCTGGGCCAGGCTCATGTCAGGAGCCTCAAACTTAATTCAGGTCCCCCTAATGAGTGTCAGGAACCCAAGAACTTGGACCATTACCTGCTCCCTTTCAAAGTGTGCATCAGCAGGAAGTTGGAGGGCTAAGGAGCGAGGTTTCAGAGGAATTCAACCCTGCTGGCACCTGGATTACAGGTTTCCAGCCTCCAGAACTGTGAGAAAATGAGCTTCCATTGTTTAAGCCTCAGTCTGTGGTATTTGGTAACAGCAGCCTCAGCAAAGCAAATTGATACAGTGAGGGTCTGAGTTTTCTGCTACCAATGGAGGCCTAAGAACAGTTGCTTAAATTAAGGGTCAACAAACATAGGCCCAAACATAGACCTTAACCTAAGTGCCAACAATCTATAGCACTCAGTCTCTGTAAGTAAAGTCCTATTGCAGCGCAGCCGTGCCTGTTGATTGCATATTGTCATGAGTGCTTTCACTTTGCAATCGTAATACGGCAGCCATCATATGGCCCTGAAAGTCTAAGGTGTTTTCTATATTGCCACATTACACTTGCTATAGCAAATGATTTACTCTCATATTTGCTCTACAGTCATTTACAAAAACAGTTGGTGACCTTTGTTTTAAATAAACAGGGGCTATTATCTCATATAAATAAAGTCTGGAGGCCAGAAAACCCAGGGTTGGTACTGCAGCTCCCTCGACATGATCTTTTTTGCTCTACTATCCTTAAGTGACAGCTTGTAGCCACCACATTTTCATTCTAGGAAGAAAAAGGGGGAAGAACAAGGCACAAAAAGAGCTCCTCCTGGATGAATCCTATCCAAGAGGCTTTCCAGGGGCCCTGACTTTAAATGTGTGACAAAGAACTGAGGGCCTGGTATTAAGTAGGAGCCCTGGGGGTCTAACAAAGGGGACTATGAGAGAGGTTGTGGATATTGCTAAGGTTTGAATAAGATGTTGCTCTTGAACTCAGGCAGATATCTAAACCAAAAGTCGTAAGTTATCGGTACTAAGGGAATGAAATTTAAATCAATTAAGTTGTCTAGGAGGTATGAGGTCCTGGTTTCATAAGCCAAGTTGGGCCCAGTCTCATTCTGTTACCTGGCTCCCTCTAGGATCTTTCCTCCCTATATGGCCCACCATTGCCATCCCACAGCCTTGTTTAAGGTTAGAGTTCAGGCTAGGGTTAGGGTTAGGGTTAGGCCTGGGCAAGGGTTAGATTTAGTTCTAGGCTTGGGATTGGATTAGAATTAGGGTCCTGGCTATGGCTAGAGTTAGGTCTAGAGTTATTGTTAGATTTGCTGTTAGGATTAGGATTTGGGTTAGGATTAGGATGAGGGCTAGGTTCTGGTTAGGGCTAGGGTTACTGCAAGCATTAGGGTCATAGATAGGGCTAGGGTTAGGCCTAGGATTAAGGTATGGTAAATGTTAGGGTTAGGTTTAGGGCTGTGTTTAGGGTTAGAGTTCGGTTTAATGCTAGAGGAATGTTATGGTTAGGGATATGCCTAGGATTAGGGTTAGGGTTATGGCTAGAGCTAGCGTTTGGTTATGTTTAAGGCTGGGCAAGTATTAGGTTTAGGGCTAAGGTTAGGATTAGGATCAGGTTTAGGGTTAGCGCTAGAGCTATTATAAGGATTAGGTTAGAGAAATGCTAGTGTTGGGTTTAGGGTTAGTGTAGGTTTAGTGTTAAGGCTAGGGCTAGGGTCATAGTTAGGATTAGGGTTTGGGTTATGGTTATGTTTAGTGTTAGGTCTATGTCTAGGGTTAATTTTAGCCTACGTTCAGGGTTAGGCTTAGGATTGGGGCATGGGCTAGGACTAGGGTTAGGATTAGGTTTAATTCTGGGGTAATGGGTAGGGCTATGGATAATACTTATTGTTATGGCTATGTTTAGGGTTAGGGTTTGGACTGGGCTAGGGTTAGGATTAGGACTTGGGTTTGAATTAAGATGAAGGTTAGGTTCTGGCTGGGGCTAGAGTTAGTGCTAGCATTAGGGTTAGAGTTGCCTAGCACTACCATTAATGCCTTTGGCTAGGGTTAGGGCTGTGATAAATGTTAGGGTGTTAGAGAGGTAAGACTAGGGCTAGGGTTAGGCCTAGGTTTAGGTTTAGGGCTAGGGCTAAGTTTAAGGCTGTGGTTATGGTTAAGGTTTTTATTTGATTTAGGTCTAGGGTTAAGGCTAGGGGTATGGTTAGGCTTATGATTAGGGTTAAGGGAAGGGTCGGTGTTAGTGTTAAGGTAAGGGTTAGGGTTAAGTTGTGGTTTAGGGTTAGGACTATAGTTAAAGCTAGGGTTATTGTTAGTGTTAGATTTAGGTTAGGGGTTAGTTTTAGAGGTTAGAGTTAGGGTTAGTTTTAGGGCTAGGTTTAAGTTAAGGCCATGTTTACGGTTAGGGCTAGGTTTAGGGTTAGATTTAAGGTAAGGATTTGGGTTATGGTTATGGTTATGGTTAGTGTTAGGACAAGGTCTAGGGTTAATATTAGGGCTGGGTTTAGAATTAGAGTTAGCATTACTGCTAGGACTAAGGTTGGGTTTATGATTAGGGCTGGGCGAAGTGCTACAGGTAGGGCTACCATTAGAATTAAGTTTAGGGTTTGGGTTATGCATAGGGCTAGGATTCTGATTAGGGCTATTGTTGTGGCTAGGGTTAGGGTTATGCTTAGGGCTAGTTTTAGGGTTAGGGTTAAGGTAAGGGTTAGTGCTATGGTTAGGGCAAGTACTAGGGTTAGTTTTGGGAGTAAGGTTAATGTTAGGGCTATTGTTAGGGTTAGGGCTGAGGCTAGCATTACGAATAGGGTTATGGCTAGGGATATGGTTTGGCCTTAGTTCATGGTTAGGGTTAGGTTTATGAAAATTGCTAGTGTTAGGGATATGTTAAGTGTTATGTTTAGGGCTGGGGCCACATTTAGGGCAGAGCTAGTGCTAGGGTTAGGCATAGGGTTATGGTTAGGGCTAGTTCTAGGATTCAGTCTAGCGTTAGGATTAGGGTTAAGGCTGTGGCTATGGTTAGGTTAGGATTAGAGCTAGGGAAAGGGCTAGTACTAGGGTTAGGTATAGGGCAAAGTTTAGGGCGTTAGGTATAGGTTTAGGGCAAGAGCTAGGGTTATATCTAGGGTTCAGGTTAGGGCTAGGGCTATGATTAGCATTTAGGTTAGGAATGGGGCTAGGTTTAGGACTAGGTCTAAAATTCAGTCTAAGGTAATGGTTATTGTTAAGATTAGGATTATGACTAGGGCTAGGTTTAGCTTTAGGGCAAGGCTAGGTTAGAGTTACTGTTAGGGTTAGTGTTAGGGCCAGGTTTAGGGTTAAGTTTAGGGCTAGAGCTAGGGTTAGGTTTCGGGTTAGGGATTAGGGCTAATGTTACATTTAGGAAAATTGCTATTGATAGGGCTATGATTATTGTTAGATTTAAGGCTGAGACAAGGGCAAGGGCTAGGGTTAGAGTTAGGGTTATGTTTAGGGCAAAATTTAGGGATAAGGATAGGGCTAGAATTTCGGTTAGGGCTTGGGCAAGGGCTATGGCTTTGGCTAGTGCTAACGCTAGGGTTAGGCCTAGGATTATGGTTAGGGTCAGAGTTAGGGTTAGGTTTTGGTTAGGGTTAGGATTAGTTTTAGGCACAGCCCTATAATTCAGTCTGGGGTTAAGGTTAGGATTAGAGTTAGGTCTCAGACTAGGTTTAGGTTAGCTATATGACTAGGGCTAGTACTAGGGTTAGGGATAAGGTTAGATCTAGTGCAACTTTTAGGGCTAGGTTAAGGGATAGGGTTAGGGCTAAGGCTAGGTTTGGCCTTGAGTAAGGGTTAGGTATAGTTTAAGGGTTAGGATTCAGATTGGAGCTAGGGTTATGGTAAGGATAATGGTTACTGTCAGGGCTAGGTTTAGGGTTAGGGTGGGTCTGGGGAAAGAACTAGGGCTAAGGCTAGGGTTATGGTTAAGGCTAGGTCTAGGTTTAGGGCTACGGTTAGGCTTAGTCAGGGTTAGGTTTAGGCCTAGGACTAGTATCCAATCTAGCAATAGGTCTATGGTTAGGGCTAGGAAAGGATTAGGACTAGGGAAAGGACTAGTGCTAGTGCTAAAGTTAGGGTTAGGGTTAACATTAGAGTTAGTTTTAGGATTAATTCTAGGGCAATGTTTAGGGCTATTGTTAGGGTTAGAGTTAGGGCTGGCTAGGGCTAGGGTTTGGCCTAAGCTGTTACGTTTTGATTAGGGCTAGAGAAAGGGTTAGTGCTAGAGTTAGTGTTAGTATTAAGGTTAGCATTAGGTTTAGGCTTGGGAAGGCCAATTGTTGGCTAGGATTAGGGTAAGGTTAGGATTATGGCTAGGCTTTGGAGGAACATTAGGGTTAGGGCTAGGGCTATGGTTAGGACTAGGGTTAGGGTTAGTGCTAGGGCTAGGATTAGGACTATGTTTGGTGTTAGAGCTAGGGATGGGGATAGGTTCAAGACGAGGTCTAGGATTCAGTCTAGGGTTAGGGTAAGAGTTAAGGTGAGAGTTAGGGATAGGGCTAGTTTTAAGGTTAGGTCCAGGGTTAGGATTAGGACTAAGGCTATGGTTAGGTTTAGGTTTAAGACTTGGTCTAGGATTCAGTCTAAGATTAGGGCTTCAGTTCGGGTTAGTGCTAGGCCTAGGGTTTGGGTTAAGGTAAGATTTAGTTTTAGAGTTAAGGTTAGATCAAGGACTAGGGTTAGTGTTAGAGCTATTTGTATGTTTAGGGTTATTAGCCCTAGGTCTAGAGTTTATTCTAGGGTTACGGTTAGGATTAGGGCTAGGGTTAGTGTTAAGTTTAGGTCTAAGGCTAAGGTTAGCGCTAGGGCTGGTTAGGGTTAGATTTAGGAGTAGGGCTAGGTTTAGACCTCAGGTTATGTTTCGGGCTAGGGTCAGGCTACGATTAGGGTTAGGATATGGGTTAGCATTAGTTAAGTTTAGAGCTAGGTCTAGGATTCAGTCTATTGGTTCGGGTTAGGGTTACATGTTGTGAAAAGTTTTAGGGCTAGGATTAAGGATAGGATTAGGCAAGGCCAGGGTTCAGCCTAGGGATATGGTTAGGGCTAGGATTAGGGTTATAGTTATAGTTAGGTTTAGGGATGTGGTTAGGTTTAGGACTAGATCTAGGTTTCTGTCTAGGGTTAGGGTTAGGCTTAGGGTTAAGGTTAGGGTAAGGGCTAGGGCTACAGTTAATGTTAAGTTTAGGGCTAAGGCTAGGGTTAGGACTATGGTTAGTGTTAATAGGGTCATGTTTAGGGTTATGGCTATGATAATGGCATCCTTCGATTCCAGGGAGGTCCATTTCCAGTGGTCCAACTCTTGGCTAACAGAGCTGCCAGGGCTCTTCATAGCTGACTTCTGCTGAAGCACAGGCTTGCCACAGTGAAAGCCACTGCAGTGGACTGGCCTGTTGGGTCTCCTTGAGGGCAGATCACTGTGCAGAGTAGCCTTTAAAAGGCCTGCCACCTATCTCTACATTTCTGATGGCTAGCTTTCTTTTCCTCCTGGTTTTTGTTATTGCAGACCAGAGGATGCAAGTCAAGGGAGTGCCCAAGTCCCATCTCTAATCCTCGGTGGCCTAAACTACAAATCTATAGTCACAGGCATGTTCTGTAGTAGTTTTTCTAAGGTAGACAATGCCCATGAGGAAAATAATATTCTCACTTTAAAACTTTCTTTCCCTTTGGTCTGAAAGGAAGTTTTTTTTTACTTACCATTTACTTCACTGATGGCAAAGTAAATTATACTTTAAGCTCTTATTTTGGCTATGCTATTACAGAAAAATGTTAGCCATCTCTTTTATAAGACCTAAAATTAAATTGGAGATTCCTTCATAATAGAATTAGTTTACTACCTCGAAGAGAATAGAGAAATGAGAGAACAAGTTGGGCTTGTTCTCTCATTTTCTCTAGTAATAGAGAAATGGGGGAGCAAGTCCTAGATTGCTTACTGACAATAGCAATATCACATGAAAATTTAGCAAACAGTTTCAACCATTAGATAACAACTTATGAAAACATTTACCAGAAGGTCCAATGCCTTCCATAAATATTAAGAATACATATTTGGAAACATCTCTTAAATATCTAACATGGTGTAGCTTGTTTAACCAGCAAATTTAAGCACAAGCATATAGAATGTCTTTAGTTTCTTCTCACCAACAAAATTAAAACATCTGATACAGAGATTCAGGTCACATGAATTAAAATAATTTTAGCTGTTTAAATTTATGGACAATCTTTTATCTACAAGCCAATTAAAAATAAACTCAATAAATTCTCCCATTTAGACATACAATATGTATACACATGACATAATTTTTGTTTTTAGTAACCTCAGTTAACCATACTTTCTATCAGTTGGTACCTTTAATACATTATTGGCTTTATCTGTTTACAGAACCATCCCAAAGTACTGAATACAATAGATGTGGATGGAAAAATTTCATCAGAACCTATAGGAGGACAGCTAAACACAGAACCAACAATGCTTTAGTTTTATGAGCAGCAAATCTGATATATAAAACTGTGGATGACAAAAGACTAAGTTGCCACATTGAAAATTATAAACTCATTAACCAACAAGAGGCATTTGCTTACTGTATACAGTATTTTGAAAGCACCTGTAGGATTTTACAAAGCTTTTAATTCTTTAGGCCTCTGGGGCTTTCTCATTAGGATAACCATTATGTCTAGTAACACAAGATCATTAGACTTTTTAATTCTCAGACATTTATTAATGCCATTTTATATTATAGAAGCTTAAAATTTACCATCACTTCACATCTTGACAGTACTTCTAATATAATCCAAATAGCCTGATTAGTTGGTGTCTCTACAAGATGAGAGACATGTATGTCCTTCGATTTTTTCAGTTGGGCCTGAACTGGAAAAACCGAAGTCCAGAATTTACTGGAAATTTCAGAGTCCAAATTCTTTGAAACTTTGATTTTTTTGAATGCCTGTCAAGAATGTCAAGAAGGTTCAAAATTCAAAATATCTGGTTGAAATAGAATTTCTTAAAACAATGACATAAAAGACCAAATTTGATCATTGTTACAAGGTGATTATTTAAATATTTGAAAATAAGCTCATATTTAAATAACCCATAGCTCTTAATAAAAATTTAGCTGTTTTTAAACAATTAGTTTTTAGCAGACATCAAGAGAACATAACAGATTACTTTAACTTATTGCTTTAACAGAGAATCAGATTTTGATTCTATGTCAAAGAGAAATAGATTAGTATACTTGTGATGTTTTCCATCTGCCAATGTCCTTGATTTACATTTTGAGATAAACTGTTAAAAATCTTCAAATTAAGATTAAGGTAACGCATCAAATTTTAGCCTGAGTTACTTTAAACAATGTTGAACTATTTTTATAGACAGTTTATGAACTAACCCAAATAGTTTTTTATAGAATAAAACATGTTCAGTATACAAAAGTTTACATTTAGACACATTTTTTCACCTTTACCGAATTTAAATTAGCAGTTACACCTAAATGACTTAAGGTGCTGATATATTTTTAAAGGTAGTGATCTTTTTAGATTCAAAGAAAAATTAGTTACAGTAGGCCAGGTCCATGCAGGAAATCTGATTATCCAGTCTGGCTTGCTCTTGATAAAACAAAGAGCCATCAGAAGGGTGGGTTACCTAATTTGTTTCTCAATAAGCAGGGAGCCCAAAAGGGTAGGACTACCATTCCCTTGCTATTCTTATGATAAGACTGGGACGAGAGGGACAAAAGACCAGTTGGAGACCATGGAGACCGCCATTCCCAAAATAAGACAGAGATAGTAGACTTTGGGCCCTGACTGGTTCTGAGATAAAGAATTCCTAGGAGGGAGGGGAAGATACAGTGAGAGTGGGGGTAGAAGCTAGGGAGGAAGTACACGTGGGCAGAGAATGGCTTTGAGGAATAGATGAGCCAGGGGCTTGAGATAGGACAGAAGAGGTAGACACCGCCCCCTGGAATTCGGCAGGAGGGGGAGGTGACGTTGCAGCCAGGGCCGGAGCTGATGGTGGATTCCCCAGCTGCCGCGTGGGATAATGACGCTGGAACTTCAGCAGCTGAGGCCTCAGGAGGCGACTGAGCCAGTGCCTGTAGATTGGAGCAGTAAGGGGGAGGTTCATCTGCAGGATCTAAGGAGGCTGTGGTAGTGGCGGGAACAGGATAGGGCAGAAGAAAGGATTTTTTGCTCAGGCTTCTGCCCCCTAGTGCAAGTCTTGGAGACCAGAAGGACTTGAGCGGGACAGCAAGTGCACAGGGAAGGCTTAGTTCAAAGATAGGAAAAGGCTTGAACGTATGGAATCTCCTTCCATTTTCCCCGAAAGCTCACGGAAGTGATAAAGATGTTATCAGGGTCAAACTACTCCAACTTCCGATCCCTCAGGGCCAAATGCCACCATGGAGGGGTGGCTTTTTGAGGGCTGGGGCCAATTTGAGAGGGACCATATTACTTATAAGGCAATCAAGAGGAGAATCAGATGGAACGCGGGAGGAAGAATTTCCCAAGGCGACTCAGTAGGTCAGATCGGTGGACAGAAAGCGTCCTTGAAGTCCTGGCCATCTGACTAGGAGAGGAATGGGAGCAGAAGGTGGGGTCGTTACCCAAATGCCCACTGGAGCCCAGGGCCTTGCCTGTAAAGAGGCGAACAGAGATGGAGTTGTCACTCACACCCACTGTTGTCTGGACACAGTGTCCGTAGAGGCTAAAGGTCTTAAGTAGGAGTAGTGGTGTCTAGCACTACGACCTTGGACGAAAGTAGAAAAGCCTCAGACGAATGTAGACGAGGGTAGACCACAACTCAGTAGACAAGTAGAGTCGCCGTGAGAGCTTCCCATTCCGCGTCTTACCTCAAAATTTGGAAGGCCGATGTGTGGATGGAGATCAGAGAGCGTTCAGTAGCGTGGAAGGAGTTCCGGAGGTGTGCTTTGCGACCAGCAAAAATCCAGGACCCCAGAGCACTGGAGGATGCTGGATTGCCAATATAAGGCTATCCGAGTCACGGCACCAATGTTATATCTTAATGTTAGCCATCGCAAAGCACACCGGACACTGGAGAAAGGGAAAGGGTTTATTGGGGAACACCCAACAGACCGGAGTGAAGGGGCGGCAAAGGAAAAAGAGAAGGAGACTGTAAGAGAGAGATAGAGAGGAGGGAGAAGAGAGACGAGAGGAGGAGAGAAGCCAAGAAAGCAGGGAGCAGAGCCAAGAGAGCACGTGTTCAGGAACAGGCCCTTTTAAAACTTTGCCTGAGGGCGGGCAGGGAAGCAGGAGCAGTGAATCCCATTAGGATGGGGGTGGAGCCTGGCTCAGGTAGCTGGGCCATGCGGCCACCTGGCTAAAACCGCGTCAGTTTCCTAACAGGTATAGTATATCCTATCAGGTTCAGTGACTTCATTGTTGAACTACTCATTATGGAGTGAAAAAACTTAGGCACCAGGCCTTGACTATGAATGATCCTTGTGTACAATTTACTCTTGGTTGATTTATTCTTATCCTGAAATACCTTCAGTAACTTCCTGTCCATGACAAGATAAAATCCTGTCTCTGTAGTAAACCTTCAAAATCTACCTCCTTCTCAAAATGTTTTCATATATTCAATTCCTAATCCATATTAAATATTCCACCTATTTCTCTGCTTTCTCCCATGTTCAACAAATAACTATTGAGAAATACCGTATCCAAAATCTTTGCTAGGTGCTAAGAATACACTGATAAAGAAAATACCATCTATTATACTAGTGATGATGGAACAACCATTTCCGAAATAGGGAATAGTAGATACAGATATTCTAGTGGTAAAATTAACTTGGTATATTGACCTTAATTCTAAAACATTAGCATAGGCTGTGGAGCAAAGGTGAGGTCAGAAGCAAGAGAAACTACAACAAAGCCATTTTGCTCATAATGAGTACACTACTTTTTTCAGTGAGAAAGTTTTGATAAGAAAGTAAAAGATCAGCTGAATGTAACAACATTCTTAATGACATGGTGGATGTTTTTCTGTCCAAGTGCATTACATCCTGGCAAGTTCACAAAAAACAGTTCGTAGTCTGGCACACTGAGTTCATAGTCTGGTACCATGTATCTGGTTGCCATAGATATTGATATTTTTAAAACAGAAAAGTAATACTCATTGTGAAAAAAGTCACCATGGTTTTGGCAAAACCAGAGACGGTTGCTTCAGCCATCACACTGCTTACTTTTGCATACCTAAATGTAAGGTTACCAGGAAGCAGCATGACTCGATACATATGTCTAGAAGAGGAGGAAAGAGGAGTGGAGGATTTTTGTTTTTCATAATTCCTACAGATTTTTGAGTAGGTACATAGTGCTCAAAATCTTCACTTAGAAGAATTTTAGGTCTGGAATCTAGTATTTCTCTTGCCTATCCAACAGGAAAATTATGTTGAATGATTACTTTACGTCTCATGTTTGTCATGAGTTTGGAGAACATTTTACTCTCCATAGCCATTTTATGCTGCTTTTCAATACTCAAGAAGCAGAGTATAAGTGCAAGGGCTGTGAAGCTTTCTCATGGATGCTGGCACACAAGGAAGAAGACCTATTTAGAACAGTTTGCAGCGCCATCTTGTGACAAAGGAAGTAATTGCTTTCATAGATGGAGCATCTCAACATTACATACTTCACACTCTTTAGAGGATTTTTTAAGGCAAAGGGTAATGAAGAACATGTACAGTATCTTCATGCCTTCTGCTATTTTCCATGCAAATTTGAAGTTGAAAATTAAAAACAATAGCATTCAAAGTTAAGAATACTGTACAAAAATTATATCTGAGTTGTATCAAAAAGTGTACTAGAGGCCGGTACAGGGGTTCAATAGGTAATCCTCCACCTGTGGCGCCTGCACCCCGGGTTCTAGTCCCGGTTGGGGTGCCAGATTCTGTCCCCATTGCTCCTCTTCCTGTCCAGCTCTCTACTGTGGCCAGGGAAGGCAGTGGATGATGGCCCAAGTGCTTGGGGCCTGCACCCGCATGGGAAACCAGGAGGAAGCACCTGGCTCCTGGCTTCGGATCGGCGCAGCACGCCGGCCACAACACACTGGCCATAGCGGCCACTTGGAGGGTGAATCAATGGAAAAGGAAGACTTTTCTGTGTCTCTCTCTCTCTCTCACTGTCTAACTCTGACTCTCAAAAAAAAGAGGAAGAAGAAGAAGAAGAAGAAGAAAAAGAAGAAGAAGAAGAAGAAATAAAAAGTGTACTAGAACAATTAAGGTAAGCTAGAAGTTATATGATGCACTTAAATATTTAGCATCTCCCTAAGGTAGGTTTTCCAGATATTGAAATACAATTACTTTGTTTTGGTGACATTGCACGTGTTGACACTTTACCAAAAGCCCTCCTGGTAGTGCCTTTGGCACAGCACCGAAGACACCCACATCCCAAATCAGAGTGCCTGAGGTCAATATTGGCTCCTTTGTCAATTCCAACTTCCTGTCAGTGTGCACCCTGGGAAGCAGGAAGTGATTGTTCAAAGCACCTGGGTCCCTGCTATCCACTTGAGAGACCTGGATTGAGTTCTAGACCCCTGGCTTCAGCCTTGCTAAACCATGACTGTTGTGGATTTGGGGAGTGACACAGTGGATGAAAGATCTCTCTCTTTCTCTTCTATTTGTCTGTTTCTATATCTCTGCCTTTCAAATAAAACAAATAGATAAAAAGGGTTCTAAATTCCTTCTCTATAAGAAAGCTAAGAAATTACTAGCATTATTTTCAACAGACATTTCATGGTTAGCACAGTTATTCCCAGCTAAACATGCACATTGCTTTAGGAGTACAGGATTTCCTTCATATATACTTTGTTTTTTTAAAAGTATATATTTATTTGAAAGAGTTTCAGAGAAAGAGAGGGAAAGACAGACAGTGAGAGATGTTTCATCTACTGGTTCCTCCCCAAATGGCTGTAACTCCCCTGTCAGTGCAGGATCCCAAGTACTTGGGCCATCTTCTGCTGCTTTCTCAGGCACCTTAGCAGTTAGCTTGGATTGGAAGTAGAACAGCTGGGACTATATGAACAGGTGACCATATTGGATGCTGGCATTGCAGGCAGTGGCTTTACCTACCATGCTACAATGCCGGCCCCCACATGTACTTTCCAACATGAAGTTTTTTTCTTTATTATTATGATATCTATGTACTGCTTAACATCGTTACCTGGAAAATATGTTCCAAAATAGAAAAGTTTCCTTTCTCTCTATCTCTCTCTCACTGTCTAACTCTGCCTGTCAAAAAAAGAAAAAATAATAGAAAAGTTTTAATTCCACAACAAAGAGATATTTCCTTCTAAAATACTGAAGCAGAAAATTTCTGAAACATAGTTTCATTTCCTAGATTTTGCTATTTTAGTCACACTATTCTCCAATGCTAGTACAGCAATCCAGCATGTTTTGGCCTCCAGTAAGTACTTGCATGTCATAGGTTAGTCCTCCTGATTTAGAAATTATTTTCTTAAAATCATTCTTTGATAGGTAGATGTGTGTGTGTGTGTGTGTGTGAAGATGGGTCCTAGATTGTTTGATGAATGATAGATACCTTGATACATCCTGTTTTCTGTCTGACCTTCCAAATGCCAGCAATGGGGATTGAATAAGGCCAAAGCCAGAATCCAGGAACTTAATCCAGTCCCCTACATTGGGCTGGCCAGGTAATGCCAAAGGTGATGTTCCTAATCCAGGCTAGTGGGCCAGCACAAAGGCCTTGAGAGTGCGTCAGAGAGGCAGGCTTACAGACATCACAGCTGGGCAGCTCCTCAGCTCTGACCGCCTTTTTGCCATTCCTATGACCCCCACGACCCCGCCTTCATGGACAACCATAGACCGCCAGGGACCAAAATACTCTCCATAGCCACACCTCAGTATAGGCCAGGTTTTGGCTCCCCAGTAGGTGTCCTCGGGCCCAGCAGGCCTAAGCAGGGAGCTGTTAGAGGAACACGGAACACCAGTGGAACAAGAGAACAAACAGTGCCCTGTCCTCTCTCCTGGAGGGCGTGTGTCTGCCTCTGGCCCTCCTTTGACCGGAGGCCTTGCTACTTTCCTATATATATTTTGAAACAACTTCTGTGAAATGGCAACATGCTGAAGCCTTAAATAGCTCTGCAATGCTTTATATCTGTTATTTAGCCACCCTGCAAGATGACCTATGTCTCCTATACTGTACATTGGAACACAGCAGGCCCTGCTGACAGTTTTCTAAAGGCTAGGCAACAGCTGTCACAAGACTGCCAAGATCCGCTCAGCCAAGGGAGCTTATGGTTGTGGTTACAGCTATATGCAGTGTTCAAAAGGGCCCTGTGTGCATGAAGCAACCTGCAGAGAGAGGTCTTGAGGGATGCATCAGCTTGGGGATGGCTGGGTATGCCTTGCAGACGTGTTGTGCACATTCCACTCCTGATGTTGGTTTTCTTTGTTCCCCATCCTCTCTGTTCCCCTGGGTGGGTCTCAGTGTCAAGGGACCCAACGGTGCTTTATCAGGGTTTCTAAGCCATGTTGGCCCAAGGCCCATGCCCTGCATACATGTCTCCTCCCTGCTAAGCTGGGTCCCCCTGGTTACTAGGACCAGCCTGCATCCTGTTGCCCAGTGCCCAACACCTGCCTGCTGGAGTGTGCATATGCATTGGGCTTACACAGGGCCTACCTGGGATACCTTGTTCACCAGTTCTGAAGTTTATGATGGGGTCCCACAGCCAGCCAGGTACTTCTGAGGGCGAATTCCATGGGAGATGCAGTGATGGCACCTGGTCCTCTGATATCCTTCTCGTTCAAAATGCCTGTGGTTCAAAGAGCCTGAGAAACCATTTTCAAACCTGAAGTGTGCTTTAGGGGCAATTGCCAGAACAGGCAGGCACGTGGTTCCGATGGACATACTCTCAGTTAAAGAGAAGGCCACAAGTCTCAGGCCATGGGCTGTTCTAGACCAGTCAGGGGCTGCCACAGGTAATCCTTGGCCTCTAGGGCTATGGATCAGCCACATGGCTTGAGAAGGGGCCAGGAATGCAGGCTTGCACACACCCACAGTTGGGCAGTCACTCAGGCCCAGGAGCCACGATGCCCTGTCTGTGACCCTATTGCCTCCGTGGAACACTGAAGGCCTAAACATCCTCCACAGCCACCACCTCAGCCCCTGGCAAACAGGAGCCCCAGATGTGGAATGAGGCAGGGATACTGAAAATGTGTGCTTCCTCCGGCACTGTGCCTGCCGGGCTAGGCCTTGCTTGCCAACCCCAGGTGCATTTCTCCTAGTAGAAGACTGGCCAGGTTTCTGGGCCCCCACGGTGTCCTCGGGCCTCACAGGTCTAGGCAGAGAGCTTTGAGCCATGTGGGAGTGTAAGAAATTAGATGGATTAATGGGAAGTTAGGAGGGGTCGTTATTGGAATGAAAAAAGGACAAGTTCCCTTCAAAAGGAAAAAATGCTGTTCCCTCCTTGGGATGGTCTCTAGTTGCACATAGCTTCATCAAAAAACATGGATTTTTCTAGAGAGAGCCCAGTGATGCCTCCCTGACCCGAGAGTCTTACTGCTTGCTGATTAAACAATAATTTCTGTCCATGGCTCCATGATGGGCTGTTATCCCACCTGCTGGTTGGCACCAATTTCTATCCCTGTCTCCCTGAGCATCTCCTTGAGTGACTCTTAACCCCTACCTACACAGACCAATCCAAAGTGTGTATTCCCATGGCCCTTTTTGCCACACTGAATAGACACACTTTTAACCCAAATAAATAAGTTATACACCCTTTTTGATGTCTTTTTTGTGATGAAATCCTGTACTTGCAAGCTGCAAAGGAGCCCCTCCATAGAGCCCCCCTCCAAATTCCCACATTAAGCCCCATGCCCTCATAAAGCCTGAGCCCCTGCTCACTCTTGTCTGCGTGGAAATTCCTCTTTGGTATGGACAACAACCAACACTGTCTTCCAGCTGTAACATATTGATGCCATGACTCAGTTTACCTTGTCAAAAAGAGAACCAGCAGAAAGCTTCTGCCGCACTGTCCTCCATGGACACTCTCTCTTAAAGACAAGGGGTCTCTGTCAGCCAGAAAAATCAGTTAGTACGTCTGACAGTCTTAAAGTTCAGGGGTGAGGCTTGCTGACCGTGTCTGGATGAATATCCAACATAATGGTTCTGTTCTAATTCCCCTCTCCTGCATGGATTGGCCTATTGCAAAGGACTTGGAGAACGTTTTGAGACAATTGTCGGATTCTGGCTGAGGCCACGCTCGGATATTTCACTAAGGCCTCTTAACTGGACCTCAGACTCCAACAGTCAGCCAGGTGTTGGGCTGAGAGATGCATCCCCTCTCCTGCATGGCCTGGCCCATCACAAGGGACTGCTAAAAAGTTTTAAGACAATGGACCGATTCTGGCTGGGGCCACATCCAAGCATATCCTGAAGGTGTCTCAACTGGTCCCAGGACCCCAAAAACCCATTAGGGTTTGGGGCTGAGAGGCAGTCTCTGTAGGATGACACTGTTGAGAATGGGCTTAGTCTGGAGTGAGGTCATGGGCTCCATGCCCCAGTGATGCCTCACTTTACCCCAGACCCTGACATGATCTTCACCTTACTCTCTGCTTGATTCGCTGTACCACAACTTTGGGATGCTCTCTGTGTCCCAGAAATCCCCCTCAAACTTTACACTCTATCAAACTCAAGTTTCTGATTCCAGTGTCTCCTGAAATGGTTGGTCGATTTGGATCCATAATTCAGATGTCTCCTTTGTAGATTCAGGCGGCCTTTCCCATCTAATTACTTCCATCTACACAGATCCTCTCATGACTCGGACTTGAGACAGGACCTCCAGTGTGTTCTCTAGTGTCCTTCCCTTCCTGTTTCCGGTCACTCCCTCTTTTGGATCCTCTCCCTTCAGGTCTTTTTCATAGCTTATATATTAGAAGTAGCTCACTGGGGAAGATTTTTATCCTCATACCATGCTCCTTTATTTTCTCACCTGCTTAGTCAACAATCCTGGTGGTGACCAGCACCAGTACCTTCCACCCAAACTATAGTCCTGTAATCCTTAATACTCTCATCATAGAAACTCACTTTCAAGTTCTGTATTATAAGATGTGGCTCAAACTCAGGAGACATAGAATAAATGGCTTTTTTTCACAAAAAAGGCACAGAGTAGTGGTACTTAGCTAAAAGGCAAAGGCCCAGCCTCTGTTCTAACATGATGCAAGCCCAAGACAGGCAGGGAACTCAAGCAGCCCAGGGCATGTTGTTAGATATAAATCCCAGGTCACAGATGAGGAAGAGCTTAATCTGGGTAATACACGTTAGTCCCACCTGTGGCTTCCTCCCTTCCCTGTGGGCCACAGGGCATGTCTGGACATAAAAGACAGAGGAAGAAAATCTGAGAGATATCTCAAACACAGGAGAAATGAAAGCTGAAGAACGCCTGTTTTTATCCTCTCATCACAAGTGAGAAAATGAACCATCTATACCCTATACCCCCTTGGGTGCATTCTCATATGTTGGGGATCCTCTGAACCACCACCCACCACAACCAATCTTAAAGAAAAAAATTTCTTGATCTTTTTCAGCACCTGGCCTGTTTCCAAACTGGAGGATGGAGAAAGTTGGCCTCCTGAGGAAAGTTTTAATTATATTACTACTCTTCAACTAGATCTGCCCTGTTGTAAAACCGCGAAGTAGACTGCGGTCCTTCATTTCCAGGCTCTCTTTGTGCTGTGAGACAGTCCATACCTCAGTAAAACTTGTTGGGCTGATTGACCACTTTGACTACCCTATCTCCACTAGGACCACAACAACCTCCCTGTCATCCTTCTACTTGCCTTACATGTCCTGCACATCCAAATCGCTACCCTCCCCACAGCCTTACAGTAGCCAAATGTCCCTTCAGCAAATGCCAGGAGGGTAAGGTGCTATCTGGGTCCAAGTCCCTTTTCCCTACAGATTAAGGGAGATATAGATAGCTTCATAAACGGCTTAGAATACTAAATAGAAGTCTTCCAAAGTCTCACAAGTGAATGAATTAACTTGGAAGGATATATTGCTGCTTCTCAGCCAAACTCTAACAAGGTCACAAAGGCTTGTAGTCTTACAGGCAACAGAGAAATCTGGGGATTCATTCTGCATATCACAAAGGACTAATGCCAAAGTTACAGTCCCTGAACAGCAGGCATATTTCCCTGTGGTCAACTCTAACTGGAATCCTAATGCTCTTTACTTGAATGGAGCAGAAGGCTTTTTATTGTCTGTGTTACAAAGAGCTTAAAGACAAGCTAAAATGGGAATGGGTGGGGACCAGGGGATAGGGAATAGCAGCTGCCCAGATGGTTGAAGCCTTGGCAGAAGTCTCTGGAAGGTGGGACTGAGGTCAGAAGTTGGCAGGACTGTGGCCAAGGACAATGCTGGGAGCCAGGGTGGCAGCGAGGTGTTGCAGGCCTGTGGGGATACTCGGGGAGAGGCGGCCACAGATCACTCCCTGCCTCGCTTTCTGCAGGAGCACAAGGCCAAGGTGACAGAACTAGAGCAGCAGGTGGCCCAGGCTAAGACTTGCTACTCGGTGGCCCTGCGCAATCTGGAGCAGATCAGCGAGCAGATTCATGCACGCCGCCGCCTGCCTCCCCACCCACCTGGCCCACGGCGCTCCTCCCCTGTGGGGGCAGAGGCTGGGCCTGAGAGTGTCAAGGACAGGGACAGTGGGATCGAGGGAGCTGAGGGTGAGGGGCTGGAGGAGGGCAGCAGCCTGGGGCCCGGCCCAGGCCCTGATATGAACACACTGAGCCTGCTGAGCCTGCGCACTGCAGCCTCTGACCTGCAGAAGTGTGACTCGGTGGAGCATTTGCGAGGCCTCTAAAACCATGCCAGCCTGGATGGCCAAGAGCTGGGACCCCAGAGCGGGGGCACTGGGGCAGTGATGGGGGGAGTCGTGGGGGGCGCCACCAGCGCAGCATCAGCCTGTAGCCTCTCATGGCCAGAGTGCAGGCTGGACTCTCCCCCAGGAGCTGATGGAGGCCTGCAGGCTTCTCCCTCGCCTCTGGGGCCCTGTGTTCCCTGAGGTCTCCTTTCCCAGGTCCCTCAGGAGGCAGCTACACAATGCCTCGCCCATCCTGCTGGCTCTTGGAGACCTTCTGACACCATTGCTCTCCCATTCTGGCTTCCCTCTCTCCCTCCATCTGCCTGGTGTCTCTTTCAGGGAGCATGGTCTAGGAGGCCCAGGAGCGGGCGGAAGAGATGCGTGCGGGGCAAAGTGGAGAGCCAGACGTCACAGCTGTGGTCCCCGCCCAGCCGTGTGTAAGTGTGAGGTGTATGCACCTCTGGAAGGTCCTCTCTGTCGGTGCCCCTCCCCCCGGCTGACCTGGAGCAGAGCCAGGCCCACAGCAGCACAGGGAGGGTTCCCAGTTCCTCAGGGGCTGGCAGGTCCCTATGGGGCAGGGTGTGGTGAGGACAGAGGTTGTGGCCTGCCATCACTCTGGCTATGGGGCTGCATTTGCCTTTCTTGGGTAGAGGAGCTGAGCCGCAGCTCCACAGTCTCCTGCAGAGTGCGTCAGGGAATTTGGTGCTCAGTTGCTCTGCCTTGCTCTTCCCCAACCACACCTGTCCCAGGGTCCTAGAGTGCGGTGCTCAGGTAGGCTGCCACGCCTCTGGCGTCCCCTGCTATGGGGGGTGGGGTGGGCTGAACTGTGGGGCTCTACCCTGCTGAGGGAGCTCTTCAGGAGCCCAGTGTGGCTCCAGGGGAGCCAGCAGGATCTGGGTGCCTTGGGAGAGCCAGTGTGGGGGAAGCCGTTGGCCCTGCACGGTTGCAGCTGTCTCCTGGTGGAAAGAGGGTGGTCATAATGAGAGCCTCAGCGTTTGAGGTGGCCACAGAGAACAGGGAGGGGGAGGACCTGGTTGTGTGTGTTTATTTTGGGGGGAGGGGGGTGGTCTGCCCTGGTTTTATTTAAATAAAATAGTTTCTGTAACAGTAAAAAAAAAACAAAAGAGCTTAAAGAAAACTATATACAAGGCCCTTAACCAATCCAAATTACCCTGAAAAGTTAAAGGCCAGAGGAAAATCCCTCCACCTTCCAAAAACATCTGAGAGAGACTTTAAATAAATATACCCCACGGAGATTCCAGGACGGCAGAATAGGAAGGGAGCTTACTGATCCAGGCCAGGAGAAGATAGGTTAATAAAAGTGGAGATAGTATAGTCTCAGAAAAGAGTTAAGGTAAAGATGGCAGAGGAAATTCTTCCATAATTAGGGGGACACGATGGACCTACGTGGAGGGCGGAGGACCAGTGGCTCTGGATGCGCAGCCTCTGCACCAGTGTCAGCCCTTAAGGCACTCATCCAGCTAAAAAGCCCATGAGAGGTTCACAGGCAAGACACTGCGGCAAAAAAAAAATGACCTAAATGAAAGATCCCTGTGAGTGAGATCCCAGCGGAAAGAATAGGCCATCAAAGAAGGAGGTACCTTTCTCTGAAGGGAGGAGACAACTTCCACTTTGACTGTGGCCTTGTCTAAGTAAGGTCAGAGTGTGTGAACTCAAGAGGCTTCCATAGCCTTGGCAGCTCATGACAAGAGCCTTGGGTGATTACTGATGTCATAAATAAAAGTGTCAATTGTTAAATCAACAACAGAAGTCACTGTGCACGTATTCCTCATGTAGGATCTCCGTCCTTATGTGTTGTACTATGCGAATTCACAGTAAAACTAGTATTCAAACACTACTTTATACTTTGTGTGTCTGTGTTGGTGCAAACTGTTGAAATCTTTATTTAGTATATTCTAAGTTTATCTTCTGTATATAAAGATAATTAAAATGAATCTTAATGAAGAATTGGATGGGAGGAGGAGTTGGAGTTAGGATGGTTTTTAGTTGGGAGTGTGGTTATGGTGGGAAAAACCACTGCAATCCATAAGGTGTACTTTCGAAAGTTATATTTATTAAATAAATGTTTTCTAAAAAAATGAAAAAAAGGGAAATATACCCCATTAGATCATGACTACATAGAAGGACAAGTGATTTTAAAAGACAGCTTCCTGAGGCTTTTGCTGTGGTGCAACAGGTTAAGACTTTGGCATGCAGTTTCTGCATCCCATATGGGTGCCTGTTCTAGACCTGGCTGCTCCACTTCCAATCCAGCTCTCTGCTGTAGCCTGGGAAAACAGTAGAGATGCCCAAGTCCTTGGGCCCCTGCACCCATGTGGAGACCTGGAAGAAGCTCCTGACCTCTGATTCAGATCAGCGCAGCTCTAGCCATTGTGGCCAATTGGGGAGTGAATCATCAGATGGAAGACCTCTCTCTTTCCCTCTCTACTCTCCCTCTCCTTCTCTCTGTCTCCCTCTCCCTCTCCTTCTCTCCATCTCCCTCTCCCTCTCCTCCCTCTCCCTCTCCCTATCCCTCTCCTCTCTCTGTGTAACTCTGACTTGCAAATAAATAAATCTTTAAAAAAAAAAAAACAGGGCCGGCGCCGAGGCTTAACAGGCTAATCCTCCACCTTGCGGCGCCAGCACACCGGGTTCTAGTCCCGGTTGGGGCACCGGATCCTATCCCGGTTGCCCCTCTTCCAGGCCAGCTCTCTGCTATGGCCCGGGAAGGCAGTGGAGGATGGCCCAAGTGCTTGGGCCCTGCACCCGCATGGGAGACCAGGAGAAGCACCTGGCTCCTGGCTTCGGATCGGCATGGTATGCCGGCCGCAGCGGCCATTGGAGGGTGAACCAACGGCAAAAAGGAAGATCTTCCTCTCTGTCTCTCTCTCTCTCACTATCCACTCTGCCTGTCAAAAAATAAAAATAAAAATAAAATAAAATAATAAAATAAAAAAAAAACAGCTTCCTAACCCAAACCCAGTCTGTCATAGATGTTAGGAGAAAACTCCAAAGACTTGCAGTGGGTCTTGAAATTACCCTTGAGAACATCATGAAGTTGACTATCATGGACTCTTTTTTTTTTATTTATTAAACTTTTATTTAATGAATATAAATTTCCAAAGTATATCTTATGGATTACAATGGCTTCCCCCCTCCCATAACTTCCCTCCCACCCGCAACCCTCCCCTTTCCCGCTCCTTCTCCCCTTCCATTCACATCAAGATTCATTTTCAATTCTCTTTATATACAGACGATCAGTTTAGTATACATTAAGTAAAGATTTCAACAGTTTGCCCCCATATAGCAACACAAAGTGAAAAAATACTGTTTGAGTACTAGTTATAGCATTAAATAACAGTGTACAGCACATTAAAGACAGAGATCCTACATGATATTTTTTAAAAATTAATTAATTTTCTATGCCATTTCCAATTTAACACCAGGTTTTTTTTTCATTTCCAATTATCTTTATATACAGAAGATTGATTCTGTATATAATTAGTAAAGGTTTCATCAGTTTGCACCCACACAGAAACACAAAGTGTAAAAATACTGTTTCAGTACTAGTTATAGCATTACTGCACATTAGACAACACATTAAGGACAGATCCCACATGAGATGTAAGTACACAGTGACTCTTGTTGCTGACTTAACAATTTGACACTCTTGTTTATGGCGTCAGTAATCTCCCTAGGCTCTAGTCATGAGTTGCCAAGGCTATGGAAGCCTTTAGAGTTCGCCGACTTTGATCTTATTCCGATGGGGTCATAGTCAAAGTGGAAGTTCTCTCCTCCCTTCAGAGAAAGGTACCTCCTTCTATGATGGCCCCGTTCTTTCCACTGGGATCTCACTCGCAGAGATCTTTCATTTAGGTCTTCTTCTTTTTTTTTCGTTTCCATGGTATCTTGGCTTTCCATGCCTACAATACTCTCATGGGCTCTTCAGCCAGATCTGAATGCCTTAAGGGCATTCAGAGTGTTGTTTAAGACATCTGCCATTCTATGAGTCTGCTGTGTATCCCACTTCCCATGTTGGATCCTTCTCTCCCTTTTTACCATGGACTCTTAAAACAAAGATCAGGAGGGAATCCAACCACAGGAGCTAAAGGATAACAGGAAATGTATACTCTAGGTGATGTCGCTCAAGTGAGACCCCTGGGAACCTCTCAAGGGCTTACAGTGAAAAATAGTGGACACTCTCCAAGGATAGTCAAAAGGACCTCTAGGGCCATGTCCAATTTGCAAAGGAGATCTCTCTAGATTTGACTTCTCCCAAAGGCCAAGAATTCTGGGTCACGCATTACTGATATACTTCCTACATAGGACTGAAGGGGCCAGGACACCATTATAGGCTCTAGTTACATATCAGATCACACCCAGGAGCCCTTGGTGGTTCTCATGGCAGAGAGAAAACCTATATATTTACATCTAGACACTGAGCAAATTATTCTGCTCTTTTCTCTAGTTTTGGCCTCCTTTCCTCTTATGCTGTAACCACAAAGAGTGCTTCAGGGACCCCAAAATTTAGATATTTCACCCAACCTTTCAGCTGTGTTTATAATGATCTAATATTTTCTCATTCCTTCTGATTATACCAGAAAGTCCCAGTCCCCTTCTTGGTAGAAATCTGCTAAGCAAAATGAAGACCATAGTTCTTATTGAGCTGGGAGAGATTTTATGCCTTCCTTTGACAGATAAAGATGGCAACTCTGAAATTTGGCGTGTCCCGTGAAAAGCTAGTTGAGCTATTACATCTCAGCCTGACTAGGTTCATCTTAAAGACCCCATCCTTGTGATTGATTCCAAGATGGCCGAATAGGGAAAAGACATGCTGCTGTTAATCAAGGAGAGATAACGTAAAAAGAGTGAAGGAAGTGCAATCTTAAGGGACAATTGGAGAAAAATTTGAAGGGGAAATTTTAATAATAAAAAAGAGACTCTAAGGAGCAGTGTGGACAGTACAACCATGCAGCAGTGAGTAGGGACACAACCCATGATTCCCATAACCAAGGGCTAGAGGAAACACAATCTTCTGAGAGTGATATAACAGGAGACTGTGACAATCACTGTAACTCATGATATTGCCTGAACAATCGTAAGATTTCTCAAAAACACAGAGAAGCAAATACTTGAGAAACATGTCCATACATGACACGAATGAAAAACTCTGCTGGGAGACAGATATATTGAAGCAAAATCAAACTGAAATATTAGAAATGAAGAATTCAATATGTCAAATAGAAAATACAGTAGAAATAGTTAAAAACAGATATGATGAGGCCAAAGAAAGAATACTCTATCTATAAGACAAACCTTTGGAAATATCTCAGACAAAAAAAAAAAAGAAAAATATTAGAAAAAACAAAAATACTGCTAAAGATTTATAGGATACTATCAAGCAATGAAATGTACAGGTCTTATGAGTTGCTGAAGGTGTGGAAACACAGAATGGCTTAGAAAGCCCATTCAGTGAAATAATAGCAGAAAACTTTCCTATTTTGGAAAAAGAATGACATACAAATGCAGGAAACACTTAGAGCTCTGAATAGACATGATCAGAGCAGATCTTCACTATGGCACATTATAATCTATCAACAGTAAAGCATACAGAAGAAATTCTAAGAACAAGAGAAACACCAGGCTGCTTTCGGAGGATCTCCAATTAGTTTGATTTCTCATCAGAATCCCTACAGACTAGGAGAGAATGGAGAGGCATAGTGCAAGTCATAAAGGGAAAGAAAGTGTCAACCAAGAACAGTGTACCCTGCAAAGATCTCATTTATGAATGAAGGTGAAATAAAGACCTTACATAACAAACAGAAATTGAAAGAATTTGTCACCACTGATAGAGTTTTAAAAAATGATTCTTGGGGCGGGCTCCAAGGCACATAGGTTAATCCTCTGCCTGCAGTGCTGGCATCCCATATGGGTGCTGGTTCTACTCCTGGCTGCTCCTGCTGTGGCCCAGGAAAGCAGTAGAAGGTGGCCCAAGTCCTTAAGCCCTTGCACCCACGTGGGAGACCAGGAAGAAGCTCCTGGCTCCTGGCTTTGGATCGGCACAGTTACCGCCGTTGCGGCCATTTGGAGAGTGAACCAACGGAAGGAAGACCTTTCTCTCTTTCTCTTCCTCTCACTTTCTGTAACTATCTCTCAAATAAATAAATAAAAATCTTTAAAAAATGATTCTTAAGGATGTGCTGCACACAGAAACATAGAAAGATAGTCATCATTATGAAAGACTACTAACGCAGAAAATTTCCACAAAGGAAATGGAAAGCAATCAATAGAAACATTTATGGAAAAATGAAAGTTACTTATCAATAGTAACCTTCAACATAAGTGGCCTAAAATTGCCAATTGAAAGATGTAGAGTGGTTTAATCAATTAACAATCCATCTACATGTTACTTGCAAGAAATACACCTCATCAACAATGACACACACAGACTGAAAGTGAAAGGATAAAAAAGATAACCCATGCTAATGGATAGCAAAAAATAGCTGGTGTAGCCATCCTGGTATTAGACAAAAGATAGACTTTAACACAAAAACTGTTAAAAGAGACAAAGAAGGACATAATGAACTGATTAAGAAATCAATTCAAAATATGTAACTATAATAAATGCATATGCACCCAATTACAGGACACCTGGCAATTTAAAAGCAATGTTACTGGATCGAAAGGGAGACACAGACTTCAACACAATAAAAATGAGGGGTGTCAACAGACCACTTTCATCAATGGACAGATCAACAAAACAAAAAATCAACAAAAAAAAAACAACAGAGCTAATCTACACTATGGACCAAAAGGAACTAACTGATATTTATAGATCATTTTATCCCAAAGCTGAAGAATACACATTGATTTCATCAGTGCATGGGACTTTCTCTAGGATAGACCCTATGCTAGGCCATAAAGCTAGTCTCAGCAAGTTAAAAAAAATGCTATAAAACCATTTATCTTTTCTGACTACAATAGAATGAAGCTAGAAATTAACACCTTAAGAAACTCTAGAAAATATGCAAACATTTGGAGACTAAACTACATGCTCCTGATTAAACAGTGATTCATAGAAGAAACAAGAAAGGAAATCAGAAAATTCCTAGGAACAAATTAAATTGACAACAGAGCATATCAAAACTTATGGGAGATAGTAAAAGCAGTGTTAAGAGGATAGTTGATTCTAACTTGTTCCTACATAAAGAAATTGAAAGGACATCAAATAAATTATCTAAAAATGCATATAAGGACCTACAAAAACAAGAACAAACCAAACCCAAGTAGGAGGAAAGAAATAATTAAAATTAGAGAACAAGGAAAATTGTAACAAATACAAAAGATGAGTGAAATGATGAGATGTTTTTTTGAAAAAATAAACAGAATTCATAGACTATTGGCCCAACTAACCAAAAAAGGGGGGAATGGATAAGACCCAAATTAATAAAATCAGAGATGAAAGAGGGGATGCTACGATACCACAGAAATAAAAAGAATCATCAGAAATTATTGCAAACAGCTTTATGTGCAAAAACTGCAAAATCTAAAAGAAATGGATCAAGTCCTGGACACATACAATCTACCAAAATTGACTCATGAAGACATAGAAACCTCCAGGAATATATGGCTTCATTGCTGAATTCTATCAGGCTTTTACAGAAGACCTAATTCTCCCATCCAAGTATTAACCAGGCCCGACCCTGCTTAGCTTCCGAGATCAGATGAGATCAAGTGCGTTCAGGGTGGTATGGCCGTAGACCAGAAGACCTAATTCTAATACTTCTCAAACTATTCATAAACAATTGAAAGAAAATGAGTATTCCCAAGCCCTTATGAGGCAAGCATCACCTTAAAACCAAAATCAGAAAAAGAAACAACAAAGAAAGAGAACTATAGATCAACTTCCCTGATGACCATAGATGCAAAAATCCTCAAAAAAATTACTAGCTAATTGAATCTAACAACACATCAGAAATATCATTCACCCAGACCAAGTGGTATTTATCTCTGGTATTCAAAGATTGTTCAACATATATAAATCAATAAATGTGATATATCACATAGCAAATTGAAGACTAAGAACCATATGTTTATCTCAACAGATGTGGAGAAAGTATTTGATAAAATATAACATCCTTCCATGATAAATTCTTAAGCAAACTGGTTATAGAAGGAACACTGTTATTCAATATAGCTCTGGATTTTAGCTGGAGCTAGAAAAAGAAATCAAAGGGATACAGCTTGGAAAGGAGGAAGTTAAATTATCCTTATTTACAGATAACATGATCCTGTATATATAAAGGAAATAAGAACATTCTGCTGAGATACTATTGGAACTCATAAGAGAATTTGATAAAGTTGCAGGGAATAAAATCAAAGCACAAAAATCAACAGCTTTTGTATACATAATGCTATGGCTGAGGAAGAACTTGTAAGATCAATATCTTCACAATGGCTATAAAAATTTAAATTCCTTATAATAAGTTTAAGCAACAATGTGAAAGACCTCTCCAAAATAAATTACAAAATATCAAAGAAAAAATAGAAGTAGAAAAAATGGAGGACTCTTCTAAGTACATGGAATGGAGGAATAAATATCAAATTGTCCATACTACTAAAAGTGATTTGTATATTTAATGTAATTGTAATCAAAATACCAAGGACATTCTTCTCTGATCTAGAGAAAACAATGCTAAAATTCATATAGAAACACAAGAGACTCTAAATAGATAAAGCAATCTTAAACTACAAGACAAAGCCAGAGGCAACACAATACCTGATTTTTGAGGCATACTACAAGCAGTTATAATCAAAACAGCTTGGTACTGGCACAAAAATAGACATGTAGACCAATGGAATAGATAAAAACCCAGGATTTAATCCACCCATCTAAAACCAACTAGTCTTTGAGAATCTAGCTGATGTCAATCCCTGCTGAAAGGATAGTCTCTTCAACAATTGGTGTTGGCAAACTTGGATCTACATGTGCAGAAGTTTGAAACAAGCCACCTATCTTACACCTTATACAAAAATCAATTCACAAATGATCAAGGATCTAAATCAAATTACTAGAGAAAAACATCAGGGAAACTATGCAAAGCATTGGCATATGCAAAGACTTGACAAAGAGCCAAAAGCACAGACAATAAAAAGAAAAATAGACAAATGGGATTACATCAAACTAACAAACTTCTGCACTGCAAAGGAAAGAGTCAACAAAGGCAGCGGCAAATGACAGAACAGGAGAAAAGATTTGCAATCAATGCAGCTCATAAAGTATTAATATCCAGAATCTATAAAGAGCTCAAGAATCTCAACAACAACAAAACAAATAATCCTGTTAAGAAATGAGCAAAAGACTTGAGCAGACATTTTTCAAAAGAAGAAATTCAAATGCCCAATGGTCACATGAAATAATGCTCAGGATAACTAGCCATCAAAGAAATGCAAATAAAAACCACAATGAATTTTCACCTTACCACAGTTAGAATGTCTATCATCCAAAACTCTAAAAATAATAAATTCTGGGGAGATGTGGGAAAAATGGTACCCTAATCCACTGTTGGTGGGAATATAAACTAATACAATCATTGTGAAAGACAGTATGGAGATTCCCCAGAAATCTGAAAATAGATCTACCATATGACCCAGTCATCCCACTCCTTGGAATTTACCCAAATAAAATGAAATCAGCATATGAAAGAGTTATTTATACTCCCATGTTTAATTGCAGCTCAACTCATAATGTCCATTGTCTGATAACTGGATAAAGAAAATATAGTATATATACACTATGGAATCTACCAGCCATTAAAAAGAATAAAATCCTATCTTTTGCAAAAAAAAAAATGGATGCAATTGGAAATCATCATGCTTAGTGAAATAAAGCACTCCCACAAATATATTTTTTTCTGGTACGTATTAGTTGAAATAGAATACAAAATAAGTGCAAGAATATAACACACGTGTTGTGATTTGATTGTTGTTTTTAGCCTTGTTTCTACTTCTGTGGAATTGTTGTCTTACACCTTTTACTTGTTGAAAATTATGGTTAGTATTGCATTAAAGCTGTGTTTATAGAGTGGAGTGAAATTTTGTATTTGTTCCTATTAAAGAAAAAAGGGAGGAAGCGGGGAATCATGGGAAGGAGAATGGAAAGAAGTGCATCATGCTTATCCTCTTATAATCGTACCTGTGAATTATTCAAAATCTGTTTCTTTTTAACTAACACAATTTCTTCTTTAAAAAGAACTTAATAACACCATTTACTTAATGGCAAATGCATCTGTAACTGTTGTCATCCATCCAAATTCTCTCACCCCTACTGTAACTTATGGAGCCATCAATTTCAAATGTACTAAACCAAACTTCCTTCAGTGTGCATGAAGGAACTTCCACCAATATATTACAGCAAAATTTGCTAGGGCTCGGTACCTCACTTAACTACTTCAGAAAGATAACTAACCACAATATTTATTTGTCCATAACTAAAAGCCCATTATAAAACTCAGGGCCACTGCTAGTTACCATGTATTATGATTGTGTCTGAGTCTCTTGTAATTCAACACAAAAGCATAGCTGCTCTTCTATAACATATGAAGCTTTCAGTTGACATAACTATGCCAACAGACCGGGGTCTTCTTTTCACCTTCCCCACATTGTACTCCACCCATGATCATGTCTCATATAACAACATCTACTTGTTCCACACATGCCAGATAACCATTACATCACTGCTGTGATGATGATTCTTTGTCACTGTTGACTCTAACTAAGGCAGTAGCAATGTCTGTCTTCATTTTGCCAATCCCTGGATTGGCTGCATGGGCATATGAGGAAATTCATCAATTTCCATGTATGTTGAAAAAGACTGCTAACATTGCTAGTACTTTTTATAATTTCTTGGATCATACATAATAAACTGTCTTACATGCTTTGTGTCCTCCAAGATTAAACCACTAGGAGCCACCAACTCTAGGTGGGACTCAAGATGGAGCACAAAGAAAATCTGTGTTCTACCAGGGATCCTTATATCCACCCTTGGCATAGTGCTCTACTGCTATGCCAGGTCTATGGCCCTTGCTGGCAGGAATTAGCCAGAATGGTCATTGTCCTAGACCCTTTAGCAGCAGTTAGAGCCCATTCTTCTGAGGGGGGAATATGAGGGGTTAAATGTGTTCCTAGGCAGTGAGGTAAGGTCTCTGTTAGAATTGCAAAGGAGGACAAGAACCATTCAAAACGAAATGCTGGTTTCCTCCTGGGGGTGGCCTCTTGCCACACACAGCTTCATCATAAAACCTGGGCAGTGATGCCTCTCTGATACCAGCAATGGGCATTAAGTCCCATTGCTTGCTGCCTGGACAATAATTTCTACCCATGACTGCATGATTCGTTGTAATCTCCACTTGCTGATTGGCATCAGTTTCTGTCCCTGTCTACCTGTGTGTCTGCTTGAGTAACTATTAATCTCTACCTACCTAAACCAATCAGAAGTGTGTATTCCCATGTCTTTTCTTCCCCACTGATTGGCCATAGTTTAAGTTGTCCACCATTTTTGTGTGATAAAAAGCTTGTACTTGCAAGCTACGATGGCAGCTCCTCCCTTGGAGGCCTTAAATTGACTACTGCATTAGGATTCTCTCTGGATCTCAATAAATCTTTTGCTTCTGCACACTCTTGTCATTTACATGGACCCTCTTCCTCCACTATTATTCCTGGAGGAAGAAAGCAATCAGGGAACCACTCCTCCCCTACCAAGCCCCCAAACCAGTTGCTTAAACCTTACAGGGCTGGAGGACATACAAGGTGCCCAGAAAACTAGCAGGCACAGTTCCAAAAGAAATACACTCAGTGCTGGCCTCCAAGCCCTAGCTTGCCAGGCATGGTCTGTGGGGAAGCCCAAATTTCAACATCTCTGCCTTATTCTACAGGGGTCACATTGGCCTAGGGCCAAGATGGCTGCTGGGGAGAATGTCCAGGGATTCAGGATTCTACGGTTGTCCCTGGAGTCACCAGGATCACAGAAGGGGCAAGAAGGTAGCCAGGCCCAAGGGCCTGTCCAGCAGGGGGTGTCTGTAAGCCTGCTTCTCTGGCTTATCACTCTGAAGAACAACTGTTGGGCACCAAAAAATATGTTGTGCCAAGATCGTTAGATCCCCGCAGAGACCCCCAGAGAGTTGATCACACCGAACTGCAAAAGCAAGGTATATTCGGGAGTACAAGCCGCGACAGGGACCCCATCCAACCAACCGGCACAGCGGAGGAAGGAGTGAGGCCCCAGTCTTTGTTTGGGAGAGTTTTGAAAGGAAAAAAGGGCTACATCAGCAGGAAAAAAGAGTTACATACAGCATGGAAGCTCTGGGTACAGGGAGTTACATCGAGGCTTACAGCACGGGAGCTCTGGGAGATACTTTGTTTAGCAATCTCTACTGTGCTGTCCTTGGTCTGCCGAGCTAGCTGTCCCCGGTGAGCTTTGGTATCTCCGGAATGCCTGAATGTCTGCTTTTACAAGGACTCAGGTCTGCTATGGGAAACAGAGGCTGTTTTTTGTAATTGTTTTAAAATGGAGTCACTTTGGTTCTTCACAACCATCACCTGTGGTCATCCCTGGGTGGTCCTGGGAAGGACATGGCCTGAAATCTGTGGCCTTCACTGGACCTGGAACACATATGCCGCACCCGGTGGGAACCTACTGTTGTACCTTCCCTAAAGGGCACATGTCAGGCCTGACAGGTTTGCCTCAGACATAGGACCCCAGGGTGTGGGAAGGACAAGGAATTCAGAGGACCGAGTACCCCCACAGGAACTCTCCAGGAGGAAGCTGGCAGAGGGGCCTGGCTGCCTGGGCCCCCCAGCTTCAAGTCCAGGGCTGGTGATTAGTGACTCCTAGGTAGGCACAGGAAAGGTCAAGTGTGTGCCTTGATAGGCAGAGGCAGGGCCCCAGGCCTCAGGCTGGCCTGAGTCACTGAGTGGGCCTGAGTCATGAAGTGGACATCTGCCTGGGGCCTGTGCCTTTGGCTGTCAGGGTGACAAGGCCCTAAAAGAGCACTGTTGGATGTCTGGACCTATAGACTCACCCACAGGAGCATGGAGGTTAGGCAGGCCCAAAGGAACACAGGCATCTGAAGCCAGGTAGTACATGTCCTGCTCTTACAGTCACACCAACAGACTTCCATGCTGATGTATCTCCCAAGCCCTTTCTCTATAGGTATCTCCATGCTACAGGACCCTTGCAAGCATCACATGTACCTGTGTAGCACATACAGTCATTGGCTCACATGGCTAGGTGGGCCTTGGGGGCCTTTCCACTCCTAGTGTTTTGGGTCTTTAGAAGTGAAAACTGCAAGTTGTGTCCAAATGAGCACATACAGGAGGCCCCATTTTACCTCAGAGGATGCACAATAGGGTAGAAATCTGTGCAGAGTTCATTTTTTTTTTAAATTTTTTGACAGGCAGAGTCAAAATTTTTTTAATATTTTGACAGGCAGAGTTAGACAGAGAGAGACAGAAAGAAATGTCTTCCTTCTCCAATTGGTTCAGCCCCCAAATGGCTGCTATGCCTGGCGCGCTGCAGCCGGAGCACTACGCCAAGCTGAAGCCAAGAGCCAGGTGCTTCCTCCTGGTCTCCCATGCGGGTCCAGGGCCCAAGCATTTGGGCCATTCTCCACTGCCTTCCTGGGTCACAGCAGAGAGCTGGACTGGAAGATGAGCAACCGGGGACAGAATCCAGCGCTTCAACCCAGACTAGACCCAGGGTGCCGGCGCTGCAGGCGGAGGATTAGCCAAGTGAGCCATGGCACTGGCTGCAGAGTTCTTTTAGTTCAAATCATGTTAGCATCACATGGAAATTGCTACAAAATATGTGGAAGATGTCAGCAAGACCCCAGCCCCAAGCTGGACCTTTAGCTTGTGCACACCCTCCTGAAGGGAAAGGAGGGAGCTGAAGTTTGCTCTCATGCTCCACTCATGGACCTGGAGGAGAGAGCACCCAGGGACAGCCTCCTTCCACCCACCCAAACTCGAACAGGTCCATTTAAGCCTGTCAATCGATGATTCCCCCACCACACACACACACACACACACACACGGCCCAGAAGTCTGGTAATCCTGGTGTTAGAGGAAATATAGCCTGTGTTGCTGCAAGGCCTACTCTTCCTGGCATTTCCTGGTCCAGTGGGAAGCCCACCACTTCATACTCCAGCCTCCTTCCATGTCTGGGGGTCACTTTATCCTGAGGCCAGCATGGAGGCTGGGGAGAATGTCTTATCCCTCAGGGTTCCAGGGTTACCCTGGAGACACAGGAACACACACGAGGCCAGATGGTGGTGACGACAGAGGGGCTGCCCAGCTTGGGATGCCTGTCAGCTGTCCTCTTCTCCTCCAAGGCCAGATGTACCACCCAAGGCACTCTGGCAGGTCATGGCCTGAAACTTGGCGTCTTCTTCGCTTGAACCTGGAGCATGAAGGCAACGCTGGCTGGCAGTCTGCTGTGTCTGCTGCCCATAAAGACACTTCAGACTTGACCTGTTTTCCTCAGTGCCTTTGGCTCCAGGACCTGGGGAGGACAAGGACTCAGAGGACTGAATATCACGACACAACCTCCCCAGGAAGAGGCTGGTACAAGGGTCTGCCTGCCTGGCTTCTCCCACGGTCTAGGCTTCATGAATTAGGGTCCTTTTTATCCACTCTCTCACTCTGTGTCTGTTAATTGAAGAAATTAATCCATTTTAGCTGAAGTCTCAATATTGCCATTTTGAAGTTTGTTCTTTCATATTTGTAGCTTTTATTTATCTTACCATGCTCTATATGTTCTATTTCTTCCTTAGTAACATATTTTCATTTATTCTTTGTTATATTTTGTTTGTGTTTTATAAGTTTTTATTTGTAATTACCAAGAAAGTTACAGAAAATGTGTTTTGATTATAAAACAACTGTGTAGTGATAAGAAACATAAGAAAAGGGATTAAATAAGAAACCAAATGTCACCATTGCTTCTCTGTGGACCTGGAGGCAGTCTCTTCTGTGTCCTGTAGCTCTGGGATTGGAACCTCTGGTGCTACAATGCATGGAGTGGGCTCTATGTGTGTTCCTCTGTGACAGGCTGGCATTTGGCAGTCTACACCTCCAGTGTAACCTGCACTTGCCCTGCAGGACCCAAGTCAGGACCTCACTGTACTCTGAAGCTCTGTGACTGAGACTACTGGGACACCTCACTCCCCTGTGGGGCCTGGGGAAAGCCCCATCCACATCCCACTGATCAAGGCTTGCACTTCTTAGTAAGCACCCTCAGAATCACGGGAAATCACACTATGGGCCTGGATCCTGTCTGAGTCCCGCTGCTGTGTGAGTTCTGGAGCCCTATTCCACAGAGTCACCAGAATTCATCCTGAGGGACCTTGAAGGGACCCCACTGCACACTGCAACTCTGGGCCTGCGACATCTTGTCCTACAATCCCACATGATGACCCATCATACAGGTCTTTCCCCAAAAAGCTCATCCATAAAGGGAGGAATTGCGACACCATATGTCAACACAGGAACAATGGAAATATAAAGAAGTAGAGAAGCAAGATACTTCCAAAAGAACACAATAGTTCTTCAGAAATAAGTCCTGAATTAGAGGAAATCTATAAAATGCCTGAAAATTCAATACAATGGTTGATGCTGTGGTACAGTGGGTTAAGCCACTGCTGGTGAAACTGGCATACTGGGGCCCATGTATTGGCACAGCAGGTGAAGCAACCACCTGCAACCACCAGAATCCGGTATGGGCATAGCCCATGACAAAGTTTCTCCACTTATGATCCAACTCCTTGTTAATTCATCTGGGAAAGCAGTGGAAGATGCTCCAGGTGCTTGGGCCCCTGTACCCAAGTGAGAAACCTGGAGGAAGCTCCGGGCTCCTGCCTTCAGCTAGTTCCAGCCCTGGTTTTGTTGCCATTTGGAAAATGAACCAGTGGATGGAAGAGTCTCTCTCTCTCTCTCTCTCTCTCTCTCTCTCTCTCGTGTGTGTGTGTGTGTGTCTGTTAGAGAGAGAGATAGAGAGAGCGCTCATGTCACTCTGACTTTGAAGTAAATAAACAAATTTTTTTTTAAAAAAAGGAAACTGCTGTCCTGTATGAGTCCAGTTTGAGGTACGGCTGATCCACTTCTGACCCAGTTCCCTGCTAAGGCACCTGAGAACACAGCAGAAGATGGTTCAAATGCTTGTACCCCTGCCACTCATGTGGGAGACTCAGGTAGATTTCCAGCCTCCTAGCTTAGGCCCAGTCCAGACCTGGCTGTTACAGCTATGTGGGGGGTAAACCAACAGAGGGAAGATTTCTATCTATCTGTATGTCTTTCTCTACTGAAGCACTGATTAGAAATCTCTCATCAAAGAAATGTCCAGAATACAATGACTTTAAATCTAAATTCTACAAGATAAAGAGTAACTAATTCCAATACTCTTCAAACTATTCGAAGATATTGAAAAAGATGGAATGCTACCAAGCTGTTTTTATGAGATATGCATCCATCTGACACCAAAACCAAAGACACACAAACAAGAAAACTACTGACCAATATCCTTGAGGAATGTAGGCACAAAAATTCTTGACTAAATATCAGCAAATTGAATCGAACACTATATTGAAAAATCATACATCATAACTAAACGGAATTTACCTTTAGAATGCATGGGTGGTTCAACTATCACAAGTAATTAAATGTCATAAAGCACGTAAACGTAATGAAGAACAAATCCAGGTAAGCAACTCAATAGATGCAGAGAAAGCACATAATAAAATTACAAATTTCTTTGTGATAAAAGCTTTCTTTCTTTTTTTTTTTTTAACAAGTAGAGTTAGATGGGGGGGGGGGGTCTTCCTTTTTCTGTTGGTTCAGCCCCCAAATGGCCGCTATGGCTGGTGTGATGCACTGATCCGAAGCCAGGAACCAGGTGCTTCCTCCTGGTCTCCCATGCGGGTGCAGGGCCCAAGCACATGGGCCATCCTCCACTGCCTTCCCGGGCCACAGCAGAGAGCTGGACTGGAAGAGGAGCGACCGGGACAGAATCCGGTGCCCCAACCTGGACTAGAACCTGGGGTGCTGGCGCCGCAAGGTGGAGGATTAGCCAAGTGAGCCGCAGCACCGGCCTTATGATAAAAACTTTCAACAAATTAGGAATAGAAGGAGCATATCTCAAAATTATAAAAGTTCATATGATACTCATAGCCAATGTCATGCTGAATGGAGAAAAGACAGAAGAATGCCCCACCTCTCCAGATCTGAAACAGGAAAAGGATAACCACTTTCACCACTTGTACTCAATATATTATTAGAAGTATAGCAGGAGCAATTACAGAAGGCAAGGACAAAAGGGCATCAAAGTAGGGAAGGAGGAACTCAAAACACCCATGTTTGAAGAAACCATGATTTGTACATGGAAAAGCCTACACACTCCAACAAAATGTTATTAGAATTAGTAAGCCAATTTAATACAGTTGCAGGACAAAAAACAGAATCATTTCTATATACTAATGATGATCCTGCAAAATGGGAAATAAAAAAAATTTATTCACAACAGCTACAAAAAGTTTATATTTAGAAGTAAACTTAACCAAAGAATTGATATATCTCTTGGGTTGGAAGAACTAATATTGTTAAAAGGCCTATGCTACTTAAGTAATCTGCAGATAAAAAGCAATCCCTCTCAAACTACCAATGTAATTTTCTTTAAAATTTTAGGAAAAAAGTCCTAAAAATTGTACGGACTACAAAAGAACCCAAATTGACAAAGTAATCTTGAGGAGGAAATATAAGAAATTGAAGTTGAAGTATTTTTACACTTTGTGTTTATGTGTGGGTGCAAACTGATGAAATCTTTACTTAGTATATACTGAATCGATCTTCTGTATATAAAGATACTTGAAAATGAAAAAAAAAAAAAACCCTTGGTGTTAAATTGGAAATTACATAGAAAATTAATCAATTTTTTAAAAAATATATTATGTAGGATCACTGTCATTAATGTCCTGTACACTGTTATTTAATGCTATAACTAGTACTCAAACAGCATTTTTTCAGTTTGTGTTGCTATGTGAGGGCAAACTGTTGAAATCATTACTTTATATATACTAAACTGATTGTCTGTATATAAAGAGAATTGAAAATGAATCTTGATGTGAATTGAAGGGGAGAGCAGTGGGAAAGGGGAGGGTTGCGGGTGGGAGGGAAGTTATGGGGGGGGAAGCCATTGTAATCCATAAGCTGTACTTTGGAAATTTATATTCATTAAATAAAAGATTAAAAAAAAGAAATTGAAGTTGAAAGAATCATAAGCCATGAATTCAAATCTACCACCAAGTTATAGTAATTAAAACAAAATGGTGGGTCCGGTGCTATGATGAAGTAGATTAATCCTCGCCTGCAGTCCTGGTATCCCATATGGGCACTGGTAGGCCCAGCTGCTCCTCTTCTGATCCAGTTCTCTGGTAATGGTCAGAAAGAGCAGTGGAAGATGGTCCAAGTGCTTGGGCCCCTGCATCCAAGTGGGTAGCCCAGATGAAGCTCCTGGCTCCTGGCTTCAGATTGGCCCAGTTCTACTGTTGAAGCCACTTGGGGGGTGTACCAGCAGATGGAAGACCTCTCTCTCTATCTCGCCAACTCACTGTCTGTAACTCTACCTCTCAAATAAATAAATAAATAAATAAAATATTTTAAAAATGATACTGGCACAAAAGCCAACCCATAAACAGAATAGAAAACACAGAAATTAGCCCATGTTCAAAATTATTCAAATAATTTGATAAGGGTGCCAAAAACATGCATTGGGTAAAGGACAGTCATTTCAATAAATGGTGCTTGAAAAATTGATTACACATTAAAGGATTAGGTATTTATTCAAGTCTTCACAGCCTGACTTTGTACCCATGCTTCCAGAACTGTTATGCAAAGTTTATTAGGCTTTCTGAGCCTCATAGTAGTCACTGCCATGTCTTTAGCACAAGATGGCAATCTTTGTCCAGATTTGCTGCATAGCCACTCTTTCAGCACTAGAGAGCACTCCAAGCACAACTGGTATGCTGTGCACAACATGGACTTAGGGACTGCCCAAAGAGGTGGTCATCCCAACTGTGTCTGTGGGCCCCCACCTGGCACAGGCATGGCCCCAAATTCCTTGTCCATAGCACCTGTGGTTAGCCTCAGAAATTCTGCTCAGTGCTGGGACCTCACAGTGGAGGGTCTGGCCATAGGCTCCCAAGCAGCATTTTGCACCTTCCTTCTCTTCTTCCTTCCCAATGGACTGTGATGTGCTTCCTAGGGTTGAGAGGGAAGAACCAAGGTCACTGCAATCACAATACCAGAGACTCACAGTCAGTAGTGACCGCACAGCACAGATCAGGATCAGGGTCCGTGCTGCTATGCCCTGTCTGCTGTTGTAATCTATTTGTGGTCTAAGACCAGTCTGTCCCCCTGGGTTAACAGTTGCCTACTAGTGTTTGCACACTGCTGTGGCATTAGCAATTGCTGAATGCTCCCCAATGTTGAGACTTGCTGTGGGGCATAAAAGATGCACTTTGAGCAGTGGCAGCTTCGTGTGGAGGGTAAAGCTGTTTCCTACAGTGCTGGCATCCCATATGGGCACCGGTTCAAGTCCTAGATGCTCCACTTCTGATCTAGCTCTTTGCTATGGCCTGGGACAGCAGTAGAAGATGGCCCCTACACCCACGGGGGAGACCCAGAAGAAGCTCCTGGCCCCTGGATCCTGACTTCAGATCAAGCCAGCTCCAGCCATTGCAGAAATTTAGGGAGTGAACAAGTGGATGGAAGACATCTCTCTCTGCCTCTGCCTTTGCCTCACTGTAGCACTGCCTTTCAAATAAATCTTTTAAAAAAAGAAAGAAAGAAGCATTCTGTAGTTCTGTGTTTGCCTTGCAACCTTGTAGTGAGCCTGCGTGCTGTCAGCCATGATCTTCTAGAGTGTTTCTCAGGTTTCCCCCTCTTGGAGGGGGCAGGAATAGTGGAGGAGGCTGGAGTTGGATATTTCCATTCACGCCCTTCGATTAGACTGCTGTAAAGTGACTTACCCTTGGGGAAGATGGAGAACAGAATGCTCCAGGTTTACACCAAAATGGGCATTTCCCCTCCCCCTGCCACAGTCACACATGGATCATTTTACAGTTTTCAGAGCAAGAACCTACTGAGGCGTCTAATAAAATGCAAGTCTGGAGAGAGACACTGCCAAGCTTGAGGATGCTGACCTCTCAGCAATTCACCAATCAGATATTTATGCTGACGTCATCGCAGCCGTCTAAGCCTGGGCTGTGGTGACTGAGAATGAGCCGTCTGCACTCACCTGCCTCCGTGTTTCAGGCAGCACTTGGCCCTGTACCTGTTCTGACAGTTCTCAAGAAAGCGGCTTATTTCCAGTTTATTCATATTTTTCTTTGCTGAGAAGATGGGAAGAGTAATTCCAAACTTTACCTGTTGGAGTGGAAACCAGGAGTTCTTGTGAACAATTTTCGAACAAGTAGATAAGTCTTTACATGGAGCCAGTGCTGTCATCAATCCCTCCCTCGGGAAGCTCAGCTTCTATTCCATTATTCCTGCCTTTGCATAATGAAGGTTTTCTTACAAAGGAAATGGATCAGTTGCCAAAATTTAGTATATGCACACAAAATGCTGTGTGTGTGTAAGAATCTTGAAACTAGACATACTAATTCTAATACTTTAAGGATTTTTTAAAAAACCTGAATATAGTGCAAATGTCACAGTGCCAAGGGCATCATTCCTCAGTGCAACTCATTAAACAGTTCTCTTGGGTTGAGATCCCATAAAACCAGATACAGATAAAGGATTGCATTCAAGTAGCTTGTTTAGGAGGGGATTCAGGGGAGCACCAGTTCAGGAGTGAGACAGTGAGACTAGCGCAATTTAGGATCTATAAGGGACTCAGAATGGGCAGGCTCCCTGTGGACAAAGGGGGCGTGATCCCACTGGATGACACAAGGTGGCAGTGTTGTACTAGCTCAGTGTATGTACTTGCTCAGATGGAACAAGGGGCTTTTATCCTGTAACTCTCATCACCCTGGGCTGAGTTGTGGTCCCAGGGGCATTAATTTGCCAGTCCATCTAAACTGCCCATGCACTGGTTAAGCAAAAACTTTCAGCTACACAGTCCCAACTCATGTAGCAGGACACCAGTGGAATGTAATGAAAGTGGGAGCCAAAGGGATAGCAAAAGGCATCAGTGGTATCATGAAGTTTTTTCCCTAAATATAGTATAGCGAGAAAGGCATAAGAAATGGCAAGAGTTGTAGACCAATGTCATAAATGTAAATCAAAACATATGCAGCGGGGGGCCGGTGTTGTGGTACAGTGGATTATAGCCCCGACATGCGGTGCCAGCATCCCATATGGGTGCCGGTTCGTGTCCCAGCTGCTCCACTTCTGATCCAGCTCTCTGCTATGGCCTGGGAAATCAGTAGAATTGGTCCACGTTCCTGGGCCCCTGCATGTGTGGAGACCTAGAGGAAGCTCCTGGCTCCTGGTTTCAGACAGCTCATCTTTGGCTGTTGTGGTCATCTGGGGAGTGAACCAGAGGATGGAAGACTTCTCTCTTTCCATGGCTCTACCTCTCCCTACAACTCTTTCAAATAATTTTTTAAAGTGAAGAAATAAAATCATATGACAAGTAATAGTCATACCCTAGGCATTGAAACCAATCTACTTATCATATTTCCCATACCATTAAGGTTGTGGGCTCTTGCCTTGAATTCAGAGAATTCAACAATATTGGCTCAAATAGACCAGGCAGCATGGTAAGTTTATTAAGTTTTTTATTTAGTGAGGGAAATGCTCTATCTAAGGGAGAAAAGGAAATTGGAAATTAAGTTGGGGCCACAGTGAGTAGAGAAGAGACCAGGAGCCACGTGCAGCAAGTGTTTGGTTATGAGCAGCCACAAGCAGCTTAGCAAGGGTAGCGAAGCGAAGGCAGAGAGGGTGGCCAGAAGGGGGGCAAAATGAGCAATAAAGGTGAAAAAGTGGAGAAAAAGGAAAAAGGGCCAGGTCCACTGTGTTCCAGGCCACTTATCCACTTCATAAGGGTGTGGTTATGTAGTCTGATTGGCAGGTGGGTGTAGAAGTGGGGTCAGATAGGGGCATGAGTTCACACAGGGATGTGGTGAAGGCATGGTCTTCCAGCTCACAAACCTTATCAGTTTTATGCTATCTGCCTGCCTACATCAGCATGATGTTAATTCATGATAATTCAACACAGTATACAGTGTCTTGAACAGAGAGCGAATAGGAGTGAGGACTAGGGATAAAAGAAGGAGACTCTATAGGAAAAGATGAAGAAAGTATCACAAACTGGGAGTGGGATTAAAACCACGCACCTTCTTCTTTGCTCTCTTCTACATTTCTGGATCTGCTTTTCCTGGACCTTATCCAGCTCTCACCTCCACTTCTCTTGATGGGGGAAATCTGGCTTCAAGTTCCCAGACAGCAGGAACCTGTGCAACACAAAGCCACGGCCCTCAGCCTTGGAGAGTGGACCAGCAGACAGTGCTTGTAACTCTCCACATTTTAGTGAAAAGAGCTGACCCAGAGGTCCACTTGGGCAACCAGAGGCCCTGTGACTACATTTCCCAAGTTCACAGTGCTGACTCTTACTGGATTTGGAGGCGGGGAGATATGGAACACAATAAAAGCACTTCCTCTGCAGATGTGAAAGTGAAAGAGTAGCATTCAGCCCGGTTCCTGATCGCAGGTCCTGGAAACCTGGTAAGTGGAGCTCCTTGGCTGCAGGGTTATGAGATCTGGGTTTAATTCTATCTTACATGTGAGTCCAGAGGCCGGATTGTTCACCTTACCAGAACTTCAGGTCTAAGGCTGTTCAGAAAGTATGCGTGGTCCATATTTTGAGGGCCATGCCAAAACTACTATACAGCATAATGATGAATGTAAAAGATTCTTCCTTCAAACCCCCTGGCTGAGTCACGGCCACACCACATTCAAGCTGTGAGAACATGAGCAAATCATTTAGCTTTTAAAAACTCTATTTTCTGGCCGGCGCCACAGCTTACTAGGCTAATCCTCTGCCCGCGGCACTGGCACCCCGGGTTCTAGTCCCAGTCGGGACGTCAGATTCTGTCCCGATTTCTCCTCTTCCAGGCCAGCTCTCTGCTGTGGTCCGGGAGTGCAGTGGAGGATGGCCCAAGTGCTTGGGCCCTGCACCCCATGGGAGACCAGGAGGAAGCATAGCGCGCCAGCCATAACAGCCATTTGGGGGCTGAACTAATGCAAAAGGAAGACTTTTCTCTCTGTCTCTCTCTCTCTCTCACTGTCTAACTCTGCTTGTCAAAAAAAAAAAAAAAAAAAAAAAAACCTATTTTCTATCAGCAAAATGGAGTTAGTTACAGTGCCTACTTAAAAAGTTTGCCATAGGGATTAAATATGCATATTAGGAGAAAACGAGTGTGTTTCAAGGAACCTACTTGCCTGGCTTTCCCTCTTGGGTACTTGTAACAGTGCTGTCCACCCTCCTCTTTGCCTGACAGGATGCATCCCGAAGGACCATGTCCTGCCGGTACTTCCTGATCAGAAATCCCTTAATGATCCCAAATGTCTGGGGAGGTTGAATTGTGTGGTCTGAAGACTGTTTCAAGGGGAATTCCTTAGGAAATTTTTCTGCAGAAGGAGTCATAGTGGGAGGGTCTCCAGGACACACAAATGATAATATCAACTATCCCACCATCCTTCTGGCTGAGGGTGTCCTCCTCCCTATGGGGTCCATAGAAGGGACCCTTCCTAGGCCAGTGGCATGCAATGGGCTTCTGCTGTGCTCTGACATCATGCCCACCACATCTGAACACTCTTTGTCGTAGCTGACTCAATTCTCCCCCTCACAAGGAACTCTCCTGCTGCATCCTGCTCCCAGGCCTATATTGTTTGACCCTTACCTTCTTCTAATGTAGAATTGTTTCCCTTTAGATTTCTTTTCTGACCTCCTATATGTTAATGTGCATGGCCTGCCTGGCCACTGCAGGCATTTCCTATCAGCCATGCTGAGACACAGGTCTTCTGCACACTACAGAGAGCTGAACAGGGGCCTTCGGGTATGACAAGCCCAGCCATCCCCAGCCATGGGGATTGTCAAAGTGGAGGGGACTGGGTGGAGGTGTTAACTGAATGGAATGTCATGTCCTTCACTTTCACATAGATAAAAGAGGTTAAAAGGGACAGGAGAAGGAAAATACCACACAGAGAGAAAGAAAAGCCACTGATTAGCTAACCATATCTTCTATTCAGTAATGACAGAAAGCTGTGCAGTAGGAATGAAACAGTCAGCTCAGTCTATAGTCACATTTGTGTTGCTCAGAGTCCTTAAAATACCACAGCAGGATCTCATGGTCCTCCTGCCTCTGGATCAATCTGCTTTGGGGCTCTAGTTTACAACTTCATGGGGGTAATAATAAATGTTTTATACAGAAAGGAATTGAAAATAACTATTGCATATGAATGATGTAGAGATCCTAAAGACTGAGACTTGCAAATGAATTCTTCATGACAATGTGCTCTTCAGGGACACATGAAGAAGAGGTGATTTCTAAGTGAAGTGGCATGCCACTTAGGGATACATCACAGTGGTTGGTCCAGCTATTAAACACTGACCATTCACAGAACAACAAACATCTATTTGGCCTGCAAGGAAAGGGAGGAAGTCCTCTTGGTATTCAGGGTCGCCTTTCACATAGCTCTCCAAAAAATACTATCAGATGAATTAAGTCTGGTTCCACAAAACCAGATACTGAGACAAGGATCCTTGTGGAAAGAAAAGTGTTATTCTTTTTTTAAAGATTTATTTATTTGTTTGAAAGTATGAGTTAGACAGAGAGGAGAGGCAGAGAGAGAGAGAGAGGTCTTCCATTCGATGGTTCACTCCTCAGATGGCCACAATGGCCAAAGCTACACCAATCTGAAGCCAGGAACCAGGAGCTTCTTCCAGGTCTCCCACGTGGGTGCAGGGGCCCAAGGACTTGAGCCATCTTCCACTGCTTTCCAAGGCCATATCAGAGAGCTGGATTGGAAGTGGAACAACCAGGTCTCAAACCAGCATCCATATGGGATGCTGGCACTTCAGGCCAGGGTGTTAACCTGCTGAGCCACAGCACTGGCCCCAAGAAAAATGTTATTCTAAAATCATATCCTGTTGGTATTTCATTTTATCATAGAGCCAACATGAACATAAAAGTAATCTCAAAAGGGAAATACCTTGAGAAATGCAACAATTGCAAACTATCCTGACAAATGTTTCCTCTTCATTAGTCAGTGAAGATATAAATAGAAATGAAAAATAAGTCAAGAGGTCACAATAAAGAATTGCTAGCATTGCCTGCTTTTGGTACAGAACAAAGAGTAGAAACATTCTGAGAATTATGGCTATTGAATAAGCTGTTCTGGCTTAAGTGGAAATAGAAATATGAATTTAAAGTTAAATCTGAAGATTGAGAAAATCCAGATTAAAGCATTGGTAGTTCAAGTGGTAGAATTCTGATCCAGTTTTGTCAACAACAGAACTGATGAAAGGTAAACTAAGGTATATTAATGTTTTGAAGTGTTGATTTAAGTCAACAGCAACTCAAGCATTAGGCAACATCAGACCGCAAATAGTAGTTCAGTGCCCTTCTCTAGGGAGGTGAGAAACTTTCCTGATATGTAGCAGAAGCAAGATAAAGGAAATCTATTTGATAGGTTAGAATGAAAAGTCTTTGGATAGAGGTTTGTTAGTGGTTTCTAATGGGTGGAAGGTGTCTGGCGTGTAACAAATTTTCCCAGGCAGATGAATCAATTAATTCACAAGCTTTTATTGGGATTCCACTCCTGGGCGAGGTTCTTGCAGTCCCAACAGAGGGGGGGCCAGGGAAGTCACGCATCAGAGGTTGGGAGGGCTCCTTTTATAGATACAAGGCATGGGAGTTAAAGGTTGAGGCAGGTCTGATCCTCACTGGTTGACCTTTAGGCACCCGTGGGGACCTTGACAAGGACTTTTCTTCCCCAGAAGTGTGGGTAGGGTCTCTCCATTCCTGGAAGTGTAGGCCTTCTCTCCTTGTGGATCCCAAAGCTACCAATGGGCATTATTATTATTATTTTTTTTAAGAGGACTTGGGCCATTTTGCACTGCTTTCCCAGGAACATTAACATGGAGTTGAATCTGAAGTGGAGCAGCCAGGACTTGAACCTGCACCAACATGGGATGCAGCAGAGTTTAACACACTATGCCACAGTGCAAACCCTATCAGGGATATTCTTAATTGGGAATCAGTTTACCACATGTGAAGTGAACAACTTGTTTCCCAATAGCCTAGCAAGTTCTAACAGCCATAATCAAGAGCTTTTTGCTCTACTACATAAGGAGTTCAAACAAAAAACTAAAAAGATCATAGTTCATGAGGAATATAGGCAAGGGCTCCAAACAATATTAGATGAAAAGATTGCTAATTTCACTCATATACAGTCAATTTGAAAACTTGGTCACACTTTCTGAGTTCTCTTCAGAAGCAGAAAATATTTTTACCTTTGATTTCTTTGACTTCTTCCATGTCTGGTTGTTTTTCCTTTGTAATGGCTTTATCTTTCCATCAGCCTTTACAAAGAATGTCAAATTTTCTCATTGAACAAGTAATGTGATATTGTGCTGTAACTACACACTCCTTTCTGATTATCATGGCCTATGTGTTAGCTTTGCTTGATGTCTGGAATAGTTAAAATCATGAAGCTATTATTTTATCAGCTCATTGTTTAGGTTTTATTGAGTTAGTTTCACACATTTTACTGTTCCACGTACCTACAAGGAAATTCTTTCTACTCACACTATTTTTCTATTTGAATTGGATTTATTTTGCTATGAGTAAATCTTAACATTTTTAAGTTTTTTATAAATTTTGTTAATATAAAGAGAATGGTTTCATGTATTTCACAGCACATATAGAAGGAGATAGAACCATACTTTCCTCCTTCTCTCTCTCCCTCGCTCAACCTCCCTCTTCCTTCCTTCTTTTTATTTAATTTTTGCAAATAGATAATTTAAATCCCCCCATAACCACAAGCTTAATCTACAACTAACCAGATTATTCAACAAGTCAAAGGTAGGAAGACCACAGTTCCACAGGGGTAGAAAAAAGGGCTAACAAGAACAATCATAACACAAGATATGCTTTCATTCCTATACATTTTTTGTATTCTGTATCAATTTTCATATATTAGGAAAACATATATACTCACTTTTTGGGACTGGCTTATTTCACTAAGCATAATGGTTTCCAGCTGCATCCATTTTGTTGCAAAAGATGATTTCATTCTTTTTAATAGCTGGGTCGTATTCCATAGTGTATATGTACCACATTTTCTTTATCCAGTTGTCAGGTGATGAACACCTGGATCAATTCCACATCTTAGCTATTATGAATTGAGATGCAATGAATGGGGGTGGGGCTACAATAACTCTTCCATATGTTGATTTCATTTTGTTTGGGTAAATTCCCAGGAGTGGGATGGTTGGGTCATATGGTAGATCTATTCTCAGATTTCTGAGGAACCTCCATACTGTTTCCATAATAGTTGTACTAGTTTACATTCCTAGCAGCAGCATATTGGGGTACCTGTTTCCCACATCTTCACCAGCATTTATTATTTCTTGATTTTGGGGTGGTAGTCATTCTAACTGCGGTAAGGTGAAACCTCATTGTAGTTTTGATCTGCATTTCACTGATGACTAGTGATCAGAGCATTATTTCATGTGCCTGTTGATCATTTGAATTTCCTCTTTTAAAAATGCCTGTTCAAGCTCTTGTCTTGACTTTTGAGGAACAGGTTTTTTTTTTATACTATTTGTTGAACTCTTAACATAGAGTTAACATTTATGTATAAAGTCAATTGAAAATAGATCTCAGTACATAATAAGAGTGGAAACAAGAGAGGGAAAAGAAAAAGGGTTTGGGAGTATGGGTGGGAGGGTGGATGTGATAGGAAGAATCATCATGTTTCTAAAGTTGTAATTATGAAGTGTATGATGTTTGTAACTCCAAAGCTGTATGGTTTTGCATTCATTCCTATTGACTTACTTCTAAAGGTACAATTTTAAAACTTGACATGGGACACCAAATACCTTTAAGCCAAGCGGTAAAAATACTATCTTTTTAAAAAGATTTTATTTATTTATTTGAGAGGTAGAGTTACAGACAGTGAGAGGGAGACACAGAGAGAAAGGTCTTCCATCCTCTGGTTCACTCACCAAATGGCTGCAACAGCTGGAGCTGTGCCGGTCCAAAGCCAGGAGCCAGGAGCTTCTTCCTGGTCTCCCATGCAGGTGCAGGGGCCCAGGCACCTGGGCTATCTTCCAAATCAGCACCCATATGGGATGCTGGCATCACTGGCAAAAGATTAACCTACTACACCACAGTGCTGGCCAGAAAAATATATGTATTAAAGTGATCACATGGATACAATTAAGGGTCTGGTAATGATAACAGATAGAAATAAAAAGGAAGGAACGCTCCAACATGGGAAGCAGTCCACACTGCAGACTCATAGAATGACAGTTGCTTTGACTAGCACTCTGATCTCTGAATCAACCCTTAAGGCATTCTGGTCTGGCTGAAAAAGCTAAGACATTGCAGCAAAAATTGTCCTACATAAAGGACATCTGTGGGTGAGACCCAAATGGAAAGTGGCCATCAAAGGATGTACTTTTCTCTGAAGGGAAGAGAATATTTCCACTTTGCTTAAGGCCTTGCCTAAATACTGATGGAATTTATGGATTCAAAAGGCTTCCATAGCTTAGGCATCTCATATCAAGAGCCTCAGGTGATCACTGATGTCATACATAGAGTGTTAATTGTTGAATTAACAAGAGTCACTGTGCACTAACTTTTCATGCAGGACCACTTTCCTCAAAGAGTTGTATTATAATTTAAGTGTTCACAAAAGATGTGTCTCGGCTATTGAGGAACAGTTTTTTTGCTTTGTCTTGTTTTGTTTTTTGTTTTTGTTTTTCCATGCAAATTATTGAGCTCTTTACTTAGTATAGAGTTGGTCTCCTGTGTATAAATTTAATTGAAAATGGAACTTAATGGAGAATAGACTAGGAATGGGGGAGGGAGGAGAGGTGAGAGAGTAGATGGGAGGGAGGGTATGGTGGGAAGAATCACTGTGTTCCTAAAGTTGTACTTATGAAATGCATAAAGTCTGTATTTTTAAATGAAAGTTTCATTGAGGGAAAAATAAATTTAAAAAAAATTCCTGTTCAAGTCCTTGGCTCATTTCTTAACTGCACTGTTTTGGTTTTCATTGTTGAGTTTCTTGAGCTCTTTAAAGATCGAGCTCTTTATAATATCCATGTTAATTCTTTATCAGCTGCATAGTTTCAAATATTTCCTCCCATTCTGTCAGTTGCCTCTTCATTTTGTTCAGTGGTTCCTTTTCCATGCAGAAGCATCTTAGTTTGATGTAATCCATAATTTTGCTTTGATTGCCTGTGCTTATGAGGTCAATTCCAAGAAGTCTTTGCCTATACCAATGTCTTGCAGAGCTTCCTCGATGGTTACCTCTAGAATTTGAAACTATCAGGCCATAGGTTTCGATCTTTAATTCATTATGAGCTGAATTTTGTAAGGTAGGGATTTTTTCATAGTTTCAAGCACCATTTGTTGAGGAGACTGTCCTTTTTCCAAGGATTGATTTTAGTTCATTTTTCAAATATTAATTTGTGGTAGCTGTATGGATTAATTTCTGGGGTTTCTACTCTGTTCCATGATCTACATGTCTATTTTTGCACCAGTATCAGGCTGTTTTGACTATAACTGCCCTGTAATATGTCTTGAAATCAGATATTGTGATGATTCCAGCTTTGTTTTGATTTTTTTTTTTCTGACAGGCAGAGTGGACATTGAGAGATAGAGAGAAAGGTTTTCTTTTTTCCGTTGGTTCACCCCCCAATGGCCGCTGCAGCTGGCACACTGCGGCCCGCGCTGTGGCTAGTGCACCGTGCTGATCCAAAGCCAGGAGCCAGGTGCTTCCTCCTGGGCTCCCACGTGGGTGCAGGGCCCAAGCACTTGTGTGGTTTCATCCAGCCATTTTCTTGGCAACCATTTTCCAAGTGATTTCAACATTTCAACTTGAAATGTAAGATTTCTTATGTTTACTCACAGAATATATAAGTATTACTAAGGTATAACATGTAGCTGGTATCCAAACCCTTAACAAAAACTGACTTCTTTTGAATGCACCTGCAGTTACAAAACCCCACCTCAACATTTTATCTAAAAAAAAAAATGAGAAATTGGGAGGAGAATGTGGAGGAGGATGAAGAACAGAAGAGAGGGGGCAGGGAGAGACAGAGACTAGAAAACATATATAGCATTAAAAGAAGTATAAAGTAAGCTCTCACTTGAAAGAATGATGACCAGGCATATATAAACCACCTTGTTTTATTGAAGTCCACCTTCCCCTCTTCCTTTTATGCGTGGGGCAAATTCTGGGTTAGGGACTATAGAAGGTTTGGGGCATTCTGGATGAATACCAGTTGTACTCCCTGTGCCTGTGTGGTAGAGTTTTAGAGCTTGTCTAAATGTGGAGAAAGGACAGCAATGCACTGTTAGGATGAGGAAGGCAATGGATAGCCCAAGGGAAACATTGGAGGAATCAAGAACAGAGACTGAGAAAAACGCTAGAAAAATTGAAAGAGTTAACAAAGAGAAGTTGTAGAATAAGAAATAAAGAATAAAAGAGAGCAAAAAAAGACACTCAGCTTTTCACCATTTAACTTAGGAGTTAGGGTTAGGGTTAGGAGCCATTTAACTTAGGAGCCAGTTCCTCTGCCCCTATCATGTCAGACTGCACCATGTTAAAAGGATTTAGTGTTGAGGTCTGTACACCACTGTCACCCTCAACATCTCAACAGACTGAGACTCCTTGAGAGCAAGTTACAAAAACTTTCCCCAAAAGAATCAGATCAAATAAGTGTAATTTTTTGTTGTCCATATTACCTGAAAGTTAAAAAATAACTTTAGGCCTCGTGGGGTCTTTTCTCATCCTTCTTCTCCTATTCTCTTTTTAGTGTTTTTCTTTTTTTGGACAGGCAGAGTTAGACAGTGTGTGAGAGAGAGAGAGAGAGAGGTCTTCCTTCCGTTGGTTCACCCTTCAATTGGCCGCTATGGCCGGCACGCTGAGCCGATCCGAAGCCAGGAGTCAGGTGCTTCCTCCTGGTCTCCCATGCGGTGCAGGGCCCAAGCACTTGGGCCATCCTCCACTGCCTTCCCAGACCACAGCAGAGAGCTGGACTGGAAGAGGAGCAACCGGGAAAGAATCTGGTACCCCAACCGGGACTAGAACCCAGAGTACCGGTGCCGCAGGCGGAAGATTAGCCTAGTGAGCCGCAGCGCTGGCCAAGTGGTGTTTTTTCACTAGTTCTCCTCATCAGCTTTGGGTGAATATCCAATGAGCAGACAACCCTGCAGCAAAATGTGTAGGCTTGGGTTTCAGCAAGAGTCCTTCAATCAGCTATCATGGATCTCCTTGAGTCCTGTGCCAGACACAAGCCAAGCACGGGTGCTAGAGAAAATGTGTTTTGAATTGGTCCTACCTACTTCTTGTGAATATTTGTAGAGTTCAGTATAAACATACCGTTCTCCATACAGTAGCCAAATGATTGTTTTGATTATGGAAAACCTTGTTCACATTCTCACCTCCTCTCATCCCTCTGTCATTTGGATTTCTCATCTCAGAGTAAAAGTCAAAATACCAGCGTTGGTGATTAGGCCACCCTGTCCTGCCTGGCCTCGTAGCACACTTTCTTTCTCACTCTGCTCCAGTTACCCTGGCTGCTTAGATGTCCCTGGAATACTCTGGAAGTTTCCAACACAGCCTTTTTATTTTCTATTCCCTCTGCCTGGAATAACCTTGCCCATGTCGCAACCTCTACTTCTGTTAACAGCTTATTGGGTCTTTCTTTAACCACTTTACTTGAAAATTGAAGCTTCCCATGTGTACTTACTATCCCCTTTATGTTTCCCCAGGGCTAGTCTCACCACCTAACAGTTTACCTGATTCATGTACTCGTTTTCTATGTGTGTGAATTCACTATCTTTGTAAATCTAAGTCCCTCTAAAAGTATTTTTGCTGGCAAGCAAGTGCTAAATCAGCAGCTGATACACAATTTTTATTCAGGAAACTTCTTATTGAAACAATCAAATCAGTCATTAAGTGATTGAGTAAAGTTTCTGAGTGGAAAACATTATATAAGCTTCAGCTAAAAGGAGAATTGAATGCGTCAGGTAATATGAATACCATGTACTCTATCGTATAATCTCCTGTTTATATCAGGAACTATTTATAAGCCCATTTTAATTAATATGAGTTGGAAAATCACATACAAGATGTTTATCATTTGACTCATCATTTAACATGGATTTCCAATTTTTTTAATTTTTAAATTTATTTATATTCATTTTCTTTGAAAATCAGAGCAACAGAGTCATACAGAGATAAAGAGTTCTTCCATCTGCAAATGCCTGTAATTCTCAAGTCAGGAGCCCAAAACTCCATCTAGGTCTCCCACATTAGTAGCCAGAACCCATGTACATGAACCGTCATCTGGTGCCTCCCAGGGTGCATAGTACAAGAAGCTGGATCAAATGCAGAGTAGCTGGATCTGAAACCAGGCACCTTGATATTAGATGTGGGTGCCCTAAGCAGCAACTTAACTGCTATATCAAAGGCATGACCCATATTTTTAAATTTTTTCTGTTTTTTGCTTTAGAGAGTGAGATATGCACACACAATGAGAGAGAGAGAGAGAGAGAGAGAGAGAGAGAGAAATTCCCATCTACTGAGTTCACTTGGGATTCACTTTCCAAATACCTGAACCAGCCAGGGCTGGGTGAAGATTGGGCTGGGGCTGGGTCATGCAGAAATCAAGAGTTGGGAGCTCAATCCAGGTCTGCCATGTCGGGGGCAGGGACCAATTAGTTGAGCCATCGACATTGCCTCCCAGGTCTATAACCAGGCACTTGTGTGGGATGTGTATGTCTTACTAGAAGGCCAAACATCTGCCCCATATACATATCTAAATATGTTACAACTATCATTAGCCTACCCTAGGATATTCACCTTCAAAAGTGATACAAGTTGGTTTTGTTCTCTTTCCCTTGTCTTAGGGGATCATGGATATTGAAGCATATTATCAAAGAATTGGTTACAAGAACCGGAGGAACAAATTGGACTTGGAATCACTAACAGACATTTTTCAGCACCAGATCCGAACTGTTCCCTATGAGAACCTTAGCATTCACTGTGGGCAGCCCATGGAGTTGGACTTAGAGGCCATTTTTGATCAAATTGTCAGGAGGAATAGAGGTGGCTGGTGTCTCCAGGTCAACTATCTTCTGTACTGGGCTTTGACTACCATCGGTTTTGAGACCACAATGTTAGGAGGGTTTGTTTGTGGCAGTCATACTGACAAATACAGCACTGGCATGATTCACCTCATAGTACAGGTGACCATCAGTGGCAGAAACTACATTGTCGATGCTGGGTTTGGACGCTCCTACCAGATGTGGCAGCCTGTGGAGTTAATTTCCGGAAAAGATCAGCCTCAAGTGCCTTCCATATTCCGCTTGAGAGAAGAGGGAGAAACCTGGTACCTGGACCAAATCAGAAGACAGCAACATGTTCCAGACCAAGAATTTCTTAATTCTGAACTCCTGGAAAGGAAAATACACCGAAAACTCTACTGCTTTACTCTTCAACCTCGAACAATTGAAGAATTTGAGCCTGCAAATACATATCTTCAAATATCTCCATCATCTCCATTTTTAGACAAATCAATTTGTTCCTTGCAGACCCCAGAAGGTGTTCACTGTTTAGTGGGTCTCATCCTCACCTTCAGGACCTACAATTATAAGGAAAATACAGATCTGGTAGAGTTTAAAGTTCTGACTGAGGAAGAAGTGGAGGAAGTGCTGAAAACTATATTTAATATTTCCTTGGAAAAAAAGCTTGTGTCCAAAAATGGTAATTTGTTTTTCACTATTTAGTGTATGGAGCAAAAATCATCTTCAATCTTAGTACAAGTACTTAAGCTTTTTATTATAAAAATGTTCAAACATAAAAAATCACAGAGAACAGAATAATAAATTCATATGTATTTATAACCAGATCACCAATTATTCACTGCTGAAGATAATATTCTCCCTACTCTCTTATTGTTTTGATGAAAATCATAAACATCAAATTATTCACCTATAAAGATGTCTACATATATAAGTTGAAACTTTGTAAAGAATTATAGCAACACTCCTTTACAAAATTAATAAAAAAGGCATTTTAATAATGGTGTACTTATCTTGGGAAGTACAGTGATTTATACTAGGAAATCTCCAAAACTGACTTATGTTGAACTCATACAAAATGTTTTTGGTAACTGAAAATACAGAATATTGGAGAAATGGTTTCCATCAGATTCATCCAGTGTGTATCCAAGGTCCTGGGTTTACAAAACACCACCTGTAGAATTTAGGATTAGCATCCAACAAAGAAGTATAAGGCATGATTTTCACCCCAAATAACTTAATAGTCCTCAAGACCAGATGTTAACCAATTCACAGCAGGTGGTTAGGTGCCAAGAAAGTGACACAGATAATACTTTTTTTTTTTTTTTGACAGGCAGAGTGGACAGTGAGAGAGAGACAGAGAGAAAGGTCTTCCTTTTGCCATTAGTTCACCCTCCAATGGCCACCACGGTAGGCGCGCTGCGGCCGGTGCACCATGCTGATCCAATGGCAGGAGCCAGGTGCTTATCCTGGTCTCCCATGGGGTGCCGGGCCCAAGCACTTGGGCCATCCTCCACTGCACTCCCTGGCCACAGCAGAGAGCTGGCCTGGAAGAGGGGCAACCAGGACAGGATCAGTGCCCCGATCAGGACTAGAACCTGGTGTGCCGGCACCGCAAGGCGGAGAATTAGCCTAGTGAGCCGCGGCGCCGGCCACAGCTAATACTTTTTTCCAGGCTTCTTTTTGTAGTCATAGTTCTTCATGTATCATTTTTTTTTCTTAATAAAGAAACATTATATTTGAAATTTTCAACTTCCAGAATTTTTTGCCTAAAAGTAACAATTATTTTTATATATTATAACATATGCATAAATTTATTTTTAAAAAGGATAATACATGGGGCCAGCACTAGGACATAGTGGGTAATCTGCAGCACTCACTTCTCATGCGTCTCATCTGGGTATGGTTTGAGTCCTAGCTGCTCCACTTCCAATCCGGTTCCCTGCTAATGCACCTGCAAAAGCAGGGAAGACAATCCATGTGCTTGGGCCCTTGACACCCATGTGTGAGACCCAAAAGTAGCTCCTAGATCTTGTCTTTGGCCCTGGCTGTTGAAGCTATTTGGGGAGTGAACCAGCAGATGGAAGATTCTCCCCCTCTCTCTGTTAACTCCGCCTTTCAAAATGAACAATTTATTTAAAAACAAAAGATACTACAATACTATTGGCTATTTGAAAGAGCTTAGGTATTATGGACTAGGTGACGTCTCTGCAATAGAATCTTCTTCTCATCCTCTTTCTTGCCCATGAGTTACAGTCTTTGATTTGCTTCCACAGTTTGCCATAAGAGAAAGAACATGAACTTCTTGGTGTATTTCTGATCAAATATCGTGGACATTGGGTAAATTGCTTGATAAATGATCTGGCTACTCCGAATAAAATGGGACAACGTGTGCTTTGCTCTATTAGTCCATTTTCAGTTACGAAAACAAAATACCTGAAGGCGGGTAGAGTATAAAGAAAAGAGGTGGGGCCAGCGCTGTGGCGCATCAGGTTAATGCCCTGGCCTGAAGCGCCAGTATCCCATATGGGTGACAGTTCAAGACGCGACCTCTCCTCTTCCGATCCAGCACTCTGCTATGGCCCAGAGAAGTAGTGAAACATGGCCCAAGTCCTTGAACCCCTGCACCCACTTGGGAGACGCAGGAGAAGCTCCTGGCTCTTGGCTTCAGATCAGTGCAGCTCCAGATATTGCAACCAATAGGGAGAGAACCAGCAGGTGGAAGACCTCTCTCTCTCTTTCTCTTTCTCTCTCTGTCTTTCCATTCTCTCTGTGTAACTCTGACTTTCAAATAAAGAAAAAAAGAAAGGTTTGTTTTGCTCAGGTGAAAGTCTTTGATCCAGCAGCCCCATCCATCTGGCCTCTGGGGAGAGACCCTTGGATTTGTCACTTCATGGCAGGCGGCATCATGAAGGGAGTATTGTGCAAAAGAGAAATCACATAAGACAGAAAGTGAGAGGAATGTTTAAGCATCAAAATTGGTCTCTTAAGTCATTCGCTCTTATGAGAACAACTAACTCATCAGTACTAATCGCAACCAAAGCAGCTCCCTCAATAACCTGATTACTTTGTAGAAGTCTCGCCTCTTAAAGGCTTCAAACCGCCAAGCATCACCAAAGACCAAATTTCCAACACATGAGCCCTTGGGGACAAACCCAGACCTCAGCAAATCTACAGTGGAACCTGGAGTAAACTCCCAAAGAATACCTCATTGTGAAGCTTTGTATGAGTGCTTATTTCCCACTAATTTCAAATGGTGTCAAACATTTTAGTCACCTCAAAAAAAATACCCACAATCATTAAGCAGTTTTAATTGCCTTTATGACCTACCATCAGATTCACAGAGTATCACTTCTGCCACATTTTCTGTTTGTTACAGGAAAATCTCAAGTCCTAAAAGATTCGTAGGGAGGGAACTCAATTTTATAAATATATATATATATATATATATATATATATATATATTGACAAGCAGAGTGGACAGTGAGAGAGAGACAAAGAGAAAGGTCTTCCTTTGCTGTTGGTTCACCCTCCAATGGCAGCCGCGGCTGGCGCACTTCAGCCGGCGCACCGTGCTGATCCGAAGGCAGGAGCCAGGTGCTTCTCCTGGTCTCCCATGGGGTGCAGGGCCCAAGCACTTGGGCCACCCTCCACTGCACTCCCCGGCCACAGCAGAGAGCTGGCCTGGAAGAGGGGCAACCGGGACAGAATCCGGAGCCCCGACCAGGACTCAAACCTGGTGTGCCAGCGCCGCAAGACGGAGGATTAGCCTATTGAGCCATGGTGCTGGCCTCAATTTTATATTTTGATGTGGAAATGGAAAATTCTAAATCATCTAGGATGGAAGATGCTGTGGTGGGCATCGTTGGAAAACATAATCTTCCAAAGACAATCCTCTAATCAGAAAAACATTTATATTCCTTACATATGAAAATAAACTTTTTCCAATACAAAGGGCTCCCAGAGTCTCCCCTACCTACACCTCATAAATATGATAAGGTTCAGGATAAAGTCTGAGATCTTGTTCTTAGAGCCAAGTGCAAAAAACATTTCTCAGACTCATTTTTTGAGTCTGTCTTTGAGTACCATTATTCTTTAGCTGAAGACACTTCCCCCAAAACAAAACACACACTAGTAAAACAAATGTAAGATAAGCATTAGAAACACTTCCATTCAAAAGGAGTGTAAAGACACAGCATTTTCAATACCCAGTTGGGCCTACATAGTAAGATCTTGTTTCAAGGAAGTAGTTTCTTTGCCTCCACTCTCTAGTCTCTTGGACTCCTTACACACCTTACCATAGTTTTCATAATGTGTGAAATTACTAGGAGAATCTATTTTCTTTTTTTCAACCTTTACTTAATAAATATAAATTTCCAAAGTACAACTTTTGAATTATAGTGGTTTTTCCACCCATAACCTCCAACCCACCCACAACCATACAATCTCCCACTCCCTCTCCCATCCCATTCTTTATCAAGATTTATTTTCAATTATCTTTATATACAGAAGATCAACTTAGTATATACTAAGAAAAGATTTCAACAGACTACACCCACACAGACACACAAAGTATAAAGTACTGTTTGAGTAGTAGTTTTACCGTTAATTTGCATAGTACAACACATTAAAACAGAGGTCTTACATGGGGAGCAGGTGCACAGTGTCTCCTCTTGTTAATTTAACAATTGACACTCTTATTTATTACATCAGTAATTACCTAAGGCTCTTGGCATGAGCTGCCAAGGCTATGGAAGCCTCTTGAGTTCGCCAACTCCAATCGTATTTAGACAAGGCCACAGTCAAAGTGAAAGTTCTCTCCTTCCTTCAAAGAAAGGTACTCCTTCTTTGATGGCCCGTTCCTTCAGCTGGGATCTCCCTCGCAGAGATCTTTCATTTAGGTCATTTATTTATTTATTTATTTTTTGCCATAGTGTCTTGGCTTTCCATGCCTGCGAAACACTCATGGGCCTTTTAGCAGATCTGAATGCCATAAGGGCTGATTCTGAGGCCAGAGTGCTGTTTAGGGCATTTGCCATTCTATGAGTCTGCTGTGTGTCCTGCTTCTCATGTAGGATCATTCTCTCCTTTTAAATTCTATCAATTATTATTTGCAGACACTGGTCTTATTTATGTAATCCCTTTGACACTTAATCCTATTTTTTTCATCAATTATGAACTTACACTGATCACTTTAACAAAAAAGATGGCATTGGTACATGAGACCTTGATAAGATTGATGGAATCCCCTGGCACATTTCTAGCTCTACCATTAGGAGTAAATCCGAGTGAGCATGTGCCGAACTGTATAACTCCTCCCTCTCTTATTCCCACTCTCATATTTAACAGGGATCACTTTTCAGTTAAATTTAAATGACCAAGAATAACTGCCTGTTAATTAAAGAGTTCAACCAACGTTATTAAGTAGAACAAAAAAATTCTAAAAGGGATAAAGTAGTAGGTTATTCCTCAACAGTCAGGACAAGGGCTGATCAAGTCATTGCTTCTCATAGTGTCCATTTCACTTCAACAGGCTTCCTTTTAGGTGCTCAGTTAGTTGTCACCGAAAAGGGAGAACATATGCTATTTGTCCATTTGGGGCTGGCTTATTTCACTCAGCTTGATGTTTTCCAGATTCTTCCATTTTGTTGCAAATGTCTGGATTTCATTTTTTACTGCTGTATAGTATTCTATAGAGTACATATACCATAATTTCTTTATCCAGTCTTCTGTTGATGGGCATTTAAGTTGATTCCATGTCTTTTTTTTTATTTAGTAAATATAAATTTCCAAAGTACAGTTTATGGATTACAATGGCTTCCCCCCCCCCATAATTACCCTCCCACTTGAACCCCTCCCATCTCCTGCTCCCTCTCCCATTCCATTCACATCAAGATTCATTTTCAATTACCTTTATATGCATATAAATATATATATTTATATACATATAAATATATATATATATATATTCTTTTTTTTTTCCAGAGTGATTTGGCTTTCCATGCCTGAAATATTCTCATGGGCTTTTCAGCCAGATCTGAATGCCTTAAGGGCTGATTCTGAGGCCAGAGTGCTGTTTAGGACATCTGCCATTCTATGAGTCTGCTGTGTATCCTGCTTCCCATGATGTATCGTTCTCTCCCTTTTTGATTCTATCAGTTAGTATTAGCAGACACTTGTCTTGTTTGTGTGATCCCTTTGATTCTTAGACCTATCAGAGCCATCGGTTGTGAACTGAAATTGATCACTTGGACTAGTGAGATGGCATTGGTACATGCCACCTTGATGGGATTGTATTGGAATCCCCTGGCACGATTCTAACTCCACCATTTGGGGCAAGTCGATTGAGCATGTCCCAAATGGTACATCTCCTCCCTCTCTTATTCCCACTCTTATATTTAGCAGGGATCACTTTGCAGTTAAATTTAAACACCTAAGAATAATTGTGTGTTCATTACAGAGTTCAACCACTAGTACTAGAACAAAACAAAGAAAAAATACTGTATTACATTGTACATCAACAGTCAGCATAAGAGCTGATCAAGTCACTGTTTCTCATAGTGTCCATTTCACTTCAATAGGTTTCCCCTTTGATGCTCAGTTAGTTGTTGCCAATCAGGGAGAACATATGATATTTGTCCCTTTGGGTTGGCTTATTTCACTCAGCATAATGTTTTCCAGATTCCTCCATCTTGTTGCAAATGACCGAATTTAATTGTTTTTGACTGCTGTATAGTATTATATAGAGTACATGCCCCATAATTTCTTTATTCTGTCTACTGTTGATGGGCATTTGGGTTGGTTCCAGGTCTTAGCTATTGTGAATTGAGTTACAATAAACATTAATGTGCACATAGCTTTTTTGTTTGCCTATTTAATTTCCTTTGGGTAAATTTCAAGGAATGGGATGGCTGGGTTGTATGGTAGGGTTATAGTCAGGTTTCTGAGGAATCTCCAAACTGACTTCCATAGTGGCTTAACCAGTTTGCATTCCCACCAACAGTGGATTAGTGTCCCTTTTTCCACACATCTTTCCAACAAAGATGCATACAGACTGAAAGTGAAAGGCTGGAAAAAGATACAGCATGCCAACAGAAATGAAAAAAGAGCAGGCATAGCCATAATAAACAGGGGCACTACATAATGATTAAGGGTTCAATTCAACAGGAAGATGTAACTATTATAAATGTATATGCACCTAATTACAGGGCACTGGTTTATTTAAAAGACTTGTTAAGGGACTTAAAGGGAGACTTAGATTCCAATACAATAGTACTGGGGGACTTCAATACTCCACTCTCAGAAATAGACAGATCAACAGGACAGAAGATCAACAAGGAGACAGTAGATTTGAACAACACTATAGCCCAAGTGGATCTAACAGATATCTACAGAACTTTTCATCCTACACAGAAAGCATTTACATTCTTCTCAGCAGTACATGGAACCTTCTCCAGGATTGACCACATACTAGGCCATAAAGCAAGTCTCAGCAAATTCAAAAGAATTAGAATCATACCATGCAGCTTCTCAGACCACAAAGGAATGAAGTTGGAAATTAGCAACTCAGGAATCCCTAGAGCATATGCAAACACATGGAGATTGAACAATATGCTCCTGAATGAACAATGGGTCATAGAAGAAATTAAAAGAGAAATCAAAAATTTTCTGGAAGTAAATGAGGATAACAGCACAATATACCAAAACTTATGGGATACAGCAAAAGCAGTGTTAAGAGGAAAGTTTATATCAATAGGGGCCTACATCAAGAAATTGGAAAGGCACCAAATAGATGAGCTTTCAAGTCATCTCAAGGATCTAGAAAAACTGCAGCAAACCAAACCCAAACCCAGTAGGAGAAGAGAAATAATTAAAATCAGAGAAGAAATAAAAATCCAAAACACATTACAAAAAATCAGCCAAACGAGGAGCTGGTTTTTTGAAAAAATAAACAAAATTGACACCCCATTGGCCCAACTAACTAAAAAAAGAAAAGACCCAAATCAATACAATCAGAGATGAAAAGGAAACGTAACAACAGGCACCACAGAAATAAAAAGAATTATCAGAAATTACTACAAGGACTTGTATACCAGCAAACAGGGAAATCTATCAGAAATGGATAGATTCCTGGACACATGCAACCTATCTAAATTGAACCAGGAAGACATAGAAAACCTAAAAAGATCCATAACTGAAACAGAAATGGAAACAGTAATAAAGGCCCTCCCAACAAAGAAAAGCCCAGGACCAGATGGATTCACTGCTGAATTCTACCAGACATTTAAAGAACTAACTCCAATTCTTCTCAAACTATTCAGAACAATTGAAAAAGATGGAATCCTCCCAAATTCTTTTTATGAAGCCAGCATCACCTTGATTCCATGTCTTAGCTATTGTGAACTGAGCTGCAATAAACATTGAGTCTTTTATTTACCAATTTAATTTCCTTTGGGTAAATTCCAAGGAGTGGGATGGCTGGGTTGTATGGTAATGTTATATTCAGGTTTCTGAGCAAACTCCAAACTGTCAACCATAGTGGCTTTACCAGTTTGCATTCCCACAAACAGTGAGTTAGTGTACCTTTTTCCCCACATCCTCGCCAGCATCTGTTGTTAGGTGATTTCTGTATGTAAATATTCTCATCAGAACTCTACTAAGAGACTATTGAAACTCATAGAAGAGTTTGGCAAAGCAGCAGGATATAAAATCAATGCACAAAAATCAACAGCCTTTATAAACACTGAGAATGCCAAGGCTGAAAAAGACTATCTAAGATCAATCCCATTCACAATAGCTACAAAACAATCAAATACCTTGGAATAAACTTAACGAAGGTTGTCAAAGATCTCTATGATGAGAATTACAAAACCTTAAAGAAAGAAATAGAAGAGGATACCAAAAAATGGAAAAAATCTTCCATGCTCATGGATTGGAAGAATCCATATCATCAAAATGTCCATTCTTCCAAATGCAATTCATAGATTCAATGTGAAACCAATCAAAATAGCAAAGACATTCTCAGATCTAGAAAAAGTGATGCTGAAATTCATATGGAGACACAGAAGAACTCAAATAGCTAAAGCAAGCTTGTACAACAAAAACAAAGCCAGAGGCATCACAACACCAGATTTCAGGACATACTACAGGGCAGTTATGATCAAAACAGCATGGTACTGGTACAGAAACAGAAGGATAGACAAAGGGAACAGAATAGAAACACCAGAAATCAATCCAAACATCTACAGCCAACTTATATTTGATCAAGGGTCTAAAACCAATTCCTGGAGCAAGGACAGTCTATTCAATAAATGGTGCTGGGAAAACTGGATTTTCACATGCAGAAGCATGAAGCAAGACCCTTACCTTACACTTTACACAAAAATCCACTCAACAAGGATTAAAGGTCTAAATCTATGATACGACACCTTCAAATTATTAGAGAACATCAGAGAAACCCTGCAAGACGTAGGCACAGGCAAAGACTTCTTGGAAAAGACCCCAGAGGCACAGGCAGTCAAAGCAAAAGTTAACTATTGGGATTACATCAAATTGAGAAGTTTCTGTACTGCAAAAAAAAAAAAAAAAAAAACCAGTCAGGAAATTGAAGAGGCAACCAACAAAATGGGAAAAAAAATTTGCAAATTATGCAACTGATAAAGGATTAATAACCAAAATTTACAAAGAGATCAAGAAACTCCATAACAACCAAACAACCCACTTAAGAGATGGGCAAGAGACCTCAATAGACATTTTTCAAAAGAGGAATCTATTTTCTATTTAGTATGTCGTAGTTCAATTTGAGCTAGTAGAATCCTTTACCTGAAGACTTTCCTCCAGGGTAAATGCAACTCCATGTACAAACCTCCTAAAAACATCTCAACAGCAAGGCCTCCACTCTGCTGGGTAATTATTAGGATGACTGTGAGTTTTTGCAATAAAACATTCAGGCATTTGTGAATGCGAGGAGGAAATCTTTTTCAGGAGGTCTTGTCCTAAGATTGAGTAGGAGAATTTATGAATGCTTCTCAGAATTGTCTGTCCAAAGAACAGGAGTCAGGAGTACTCATCCACTGGCCCACAATTCCCATTGATTGAGAGCGCCCCTACAGTGTCATCTCCCCTGCATTTCCAGGTTAATACATGAGCTCCTGTAAGCACCACTGGTACAAAGCAGAAAGTCCCAAAGTACAACTATACATGGGACAAGACACCCAGCCATAAACCTTCATGATTAGACTAGCGGTTTGTCAAAAGAGATGCTGTTCTAGGGGTGGAGAGATGAGGAGGGTTAGCGGATGGAGTTCCTTCAAATTGCTCCTCTTTTGGTCCATGGTTTATGAACAAATTCAAATTAAATGAGAAAGAACTAAATAAACAAAGGTCTGTATAGCAGAAGAAAACTATCATTCCCACAGCAGAAAGGTAAACTCCCTAACATTTTCAAGACTTTAAGAAACAGTGAGTCCATGTGGTGTTTTGCTAATCTATAACATCTAGAAGCTTTCTCTCTTAATAGTCTTGGGGATTTTTGAAGGGAGTATTTTTCAGAATACCTGTGACAGTCACAGTTGAGTCACTAGTACTAAACTTCCATTCTAGACTATGGAGATTTTGGAGCTGTTATGATAGCACACTGAGCACATCCTGAAAAATACCTAACAACACATAAGCACCCTATGGAGCTATATTAAAGTATGGATATGAATCTTTGAGTGGGGTTTTAAGTGTGTATTTTTTCTCTTGCTCCTTAACAAGTAATCTAGTTCCTTTAGCATATCTTATTCTTCACAGTTTTAGCGACTTTCTCTGACAAATGTGACACTAAACTAGTACTATATGTATGGCCAAAATGCATTAAAAGATTTTTAACATCTGCCTAAGCAAAGAGCAAAAGAAAGAATTTCTTAACAGGAAAACTTTTTAAATAACATAGTCATACAAAAAGCTAAATTAAACAGAATGAACAAAGTTGATGGGACTCATGGGATACAATTACATAAAAAAATTCACATTATATCTGTGGAAGAGAAAGCAAAAGGCATGGAAAACTTTTTTTAAAAAAACCTTTTACTTAATGAATATAAATTTCCAAACTACAGCTTATGGGTTACAATGGCCCCACCCACCCATAACTTCCCTCCCACCCGCAACCCTCCCCTTTCCCGCTCCCTCTCCCCTTCAATTCACATCAAGATTCATTTTCAATTCTCTTTATATACAGAAAATCAGTTCAGTATGTATAAAGATTTCAACAGTTTGCCCCCACATAACAACACAAAGTGAAAAAATACTGTTGGAGTACTAGTTATAGCATTAAATAACAGTGTACAGCACATTAAAGACAGAGATCCTACATGATATTTTTAAAAAATTAATTAATTTTCTATGCCATTTCCAATTTAACACCAGGGTTTTTTTTTCATTTTCAATTATCTTTATATAAAGAAGATCGATTCTGTATATACTAAGTAAAGATTTCATCAGTTTGCACCCACACAGAAACACAAAGTGTAAAAATACTGTTTCAGTACTAGTTATAGCATTACTTCACATTGGACAACACATTAAGGACAGATCCCACATGGGGTGTAAGTACACAGTGACTCCTGTTGCTGACTTAACAATTTGACACTCTTGTTTATGGCGTCAGAAATCTCCCTAGGCTCTAGTCATGAGTTGTTGAGGCTATGGAAGCCTTTAGGGTTCACCAACTTTGATCTTATTCCAACAGGATCATAGTCAAAGTGGAAGTTCTCTCCTCCCTTCAGAGAAAGGTACCTCCTTTGATGGCCCCGTTCTTTCCACTGATATCTCACTCACAGAGATCTTTCATTTAGGTATTCTTTTTTTTTTTTTTTTTTTTTTTTTTTTGACAGAGTGTCTTGGCTTTCCATGCCTACAATACTCTCATGCTCCTTTCCCAACTCAGCACCCCAGTGCACAGGAAGGAGATTCTTATTGGTTCGCTTTGTCTGCCCCTTCAGGAGAAAGAATATCCAAATGCTTAATAAATTGATCCCCATGAATTAATCGCTTTGGCCATGGATACATAAACTAAATGTAAATTCTGAGTGTGTTAAATTCTGAGTGTGTAAATTCTGCATAGTGTAGTACGTGAGACAACGCCTGGCTTCTGTATTGAGTCATTCTGGTCAGAGGTGAATTTCAATTTCTACTAAGGAAGTCTATTACCCAATACTTTCTAAGAGTCAAAGGATGTTGTGCACCCCAGATAGATGCCAAAAGAAATAACATCTCACCTTCTAATGTAACTGTGTTCCAAAACTCAAGTCTCATTTCCAAAGGAAGTTGACCTTCAGCATTCATTTTGCAACAGGATTTAGACTATATTAGCAAAACACTCATTTTAAAAAACCCAATCTATTTTTCCCAGGCAAGAAGGATTTTAGTCGTGAATAATGTGGATACTTAGCTAATATATTTTTCTATTACTGCCTTGAGCTCTGACCTCTACACACACAAAAAATTTCTTTGCACAGGAACCCAGTTGCAACGCCTACTTAATATATAGAGTAAAAAAATTGTGTGGATGGCATGTCATATGGTATATAGTTCTAAATAGTGCTGCACTGAATCACACTGCATAAATGACAATATACTCTTTTTTGACATGCTAAAAAAAAGGAAGGGAGGATCAGAATAGTGAGGACTCTTGGGTAATGCTTTGTTCTTAATTTGAGTATTGGTTATGAGTATGATCAGATGACTACCAAAAAACTCTCTTATCTGTAAATTTACATGTATTTCTTGGTATGAATATTGTATCATGACAAAATGTTACTGATCTCATGGAAGGAAGGCTGTGTCAGTAGTCCCTGTCCAGAATAAGTTAGATGCAGGTATTCAAATCCTGGAATCTTGACACTGTTGTAACTCCTCCTTACCCATAGGGAAAGCACTCACTCTCTCCATCAAAAACTTACGTACTTAATTAAATTAAAATCGCTTGGAACAAAGGACCAATCAAGTTAGAATCTAGTGGCAGTGGGCATCCCATGTCCTGATCCTCTTAATAATATATTCCTTATGAGATACAGCTTTCTGGCATCTCCTTAATATTTGATAAGGGTTTTTTTTCTTAAACATATGTGTTTAATCATTTGAAAGGAAGAGAGGCAGACAGGGATCTCCTGTCTAGGGGTCACTTCCCAAATACAGCAGCCAGGGCTGGGCCAGGCTCATGTCAGGAGCCTCAAACTTAAAACAGGTCTCCCTAATGAGTGTCAGGAACCCAAGAACTTGGACCATTACCTGCTCCCTTTCAAAGTATGCATCAGCAGGAAGTTGGAGAGCTAAGGAGCGAGGTTTCAGAGGAATTCAACCCTGCAGGCACCTGGATTACAGGTTTCCAGCCTCCAGAACTGTGAGAAAATGAGCTTCCATTGTTTAAGCCTCAGTCTGTGGTATTTGGTAACAGCAGCCTCAGCAAAGCAAATTGATACAGTGAGGGTCTGAGTTTTCTGCTACCAATGGAGGCCTAAGAACAGTTGCTTAAATTAAGGGTCAACAAACATAGGCCCAAACATAGACCTTAACCTAAGTGCCAACAATCTATAGCACTCAGTCTCTGTAAGTAAAGTTCTAATTTTCGTATATGTGCTGCCAAAGCGAGCACTGTAAGTAAAGTTCTATTGCAGAGCAGCCGTGCCTGTTGATTGCATATTGTCATGAGTGCTTTCACTTTGCAATCGTAATACGGCAGCCATCATATGGCCCTGAAAGTCTAAGGTGTTTTCTATATTGCCACATTACACTTGCTATAGCAAATGATTTACTCTCATATTTGCTCTACAGTCATTTACAAAAACAGTTGGTGACCTTTGTTTTAAATAAACAGGGGCTATTATCTCATATAAATAAAGTCTGGAGGCCAGAAAACCCAGGGTTGGTACTGCAGCTCCCTCAACATGATCTTTTTTGCTCTACTATCCTTAAGTGACAGCTTGTAGCCACCACATTTTCATTCTAGGAAGAAAAAGGGGGAAGAACAAGGCACAAAAAGAGCTCCTCCTGGATGAATCCTATCCAAGAGGCTTTCCAGGGGCCCTGACTTTAAATGTGTGACAAAGAACTGAGGGCCTGGTATTAAGTAGGAGCCCTGGGGGTCTAACAAAGGGGACTATGAGAGAGGTTGTGGATATTGCTAAGGTTTGAATAAGATGTTGCTCTTGAACTCAGGCAGATATCTAAACCAAAAGTCGTAAGTTATTGGTACTAAGGGAATGAAATTTATTTATTTATTTATTTTTTAACTTTTATTTAATGAATATAAATTTCCAAAGTACAGCTTATGGATTACAATGGCCCCACCCACCCACAACTTCCCTCCCGTCTGCAACCCTCCCCTTTCCCGCTCCTTCTCCCCTTCCATTCACATCAAGATTCATTTTCAATTCTCTTTATATACAGAAGATCAGTTTAGCACATATCAAGCAAAGATTTCAACAGTTTGCCCCCACATAACAACACAAAGTGAAAAAACACTGTTGGAGTACTAGCTATAGCATTAAATAACAGTGTACAGCACATTAAAGAAAGAGATCCCACATGATATATTTTTTTAAAATTAATTAATTTTCTATGCAATTTCCAATTTAACACCAGGTTTTTTTTCCATTTCCAATTATCTCTATATACAGAAGATCAATTCATTATATATTAAGTAAAGATTTCATCAGTTTGCACCCACACAGAAACACAAGGTATAAAAATACTGTTTCAGTACTAGTTATAGCATTACTTCACATTGGACAACACATTAAGGACAGATCCCACATGGGGTGTAAGTACACAGTGACTCCTGTTGTTGACTTAACAATTTGACACTCTTGTTTATGGCGTCAGAAATCTCCCTAGGCTCTAGTCATGAGTTGCCAAGGCTATGGAAGCCTTTAGGGTTCGCCGACTTTGATCTTATTCCGACAGGGTCATAGTCAAAGTGGAAATTCTCTCCTCCCTTGAGAGAAAGGTACCTCCTTTGATGGCCCCGTTCTTTCCACTGATATCTCACTCACTGAGATCTTTCATTTAGGTCTTCTTCTTCTTCTTTTTTTTTTTCCAGAGTGATTTGGCTTTCCATGCCTACAATACTCTCCTGGGCTCTTCAGCCAGATCCAAATGCCTTAAGGGCTGATTCTGAGGCCAGAGTGCTATTTAGGACATCTGTCATTCTATGAGTCTGCTGTGTATCCCGCTAAGGGAATGAAATATAAATCAGTTAAGGTGTCTAGGTGGTAGGAGGTCCTGGTTTCATAAGCCCAGTCTCATTCTATTGCCTGGCTCCCTGTAGGATCTTTCCTCTCTATGTGGCCCACCATTGCCATCCCACAGCCTCGACAGATGCCATACTAATGGAGCTGCCTGATCTGGGACTGATCCTCCAAATCTGGGGGTAGAATAAGCCTCTTTCCTTCATAAACAGCTATTCTTGGGTATTTGCTTACCTAACAACTGTGACAAATATGGAGGTAAGGATCCAACTGGATGTCGGAGATGAGAGAAAAGAAGTACACGAGAGCTCCAGAGTGTATATCACGTCGCCATCCTGCAGCAGGACCTTATGGGCTAGGGAACACGAGATGAGACACATGAACGAGGAACACCTTGCCAGAAAAGGAGAGGAATACCGTTGCCGGTAGAGAAGAAAGCAGCAGGAAGAAGAGAAATACAGGTTCTGTGAAAGAACTTAGGGAATTCCAACATAGACCAGCTCCAGAATCACCGAGTTAGCTTGCAGCCAATGGGCAGGCCAGCCTGTTTCACAGAAAACTGGACATAGGAAGGTAGCTCAGAAGACTAGAAGCCACTGGAATGAGGCCAGCATAAGTGGCTGTCGTTGCTACATGTGGTCCTGTTCACAGCCATGTTCAAGAGACCCACTCTTTGATTATATCCTACCCTGCCTGTGAGGTGGGAGCACTTGGTTTCCCAATGCAACCTTCAGCCCCTGCTGCTCTCACCCAGCTTCTCCCCAGGCAGACTAAGGAGGAAATGCACATTTCCATGTGATGGTTTTATGGAAAGTAGCCTTGGGGACAGAACCAGAGATAACAGTGGATTTGAAAGGCACCCACTATAAAGTAATGGCTTGCCTGAATTCAGCCTCTTTTTAAAGATTTATTTAATTGAAGGAGTTAGAGAGAGAGTGAGATTTCATCTGCTGGTTAACACACAAGACGGCCACAATGGCCAGGGCTGGGCTAGACTGAAACCAGGAGCCAGGAGCGTCTTCTCCTTCTCCCATGAGATGGCAGGGGCCCAAACACATCAGCCATCTTCTACTGCTTTTCCCAGACCCTTAGCGGTGGATTAGCTGGGACATGAACCAGTGCCCATATTGGATGCTGGCATCAAAAGCAGCAGCTTAACCCGCTGCACCATAACACCATCCCCAGAATTCAGTCTCTTAATAAGAATGCAGGTAGTCCCACTATGGGAAGAGACTAATAATGAGTTCTCTCATTATTCCCAATCTATGTCATATTTGTTCTGGTAGAAAATGCAAGCGGGTAGGATAAAATTGTTGATTTAAGTGGTCCCAACACCCTCATTCTGCAAATTAAGCAAGAGTCATGGGGTGTGCATTTAGCCTAGTGGTTAAGACACCTTTGTCACAGCTCAGTGCCTGAGTTTGAGACTCAGCTCACGCTCTTGACTCCAGCTTTCTAGTAAAGGTGATGGTTCAAGGAATTGAATTCCTGACACTTAGATGAAAGACCCACATTGAGTTCCAGGCTCCTGGCTTCAGCCTGGCCCAGCCTCAGCTGTTGCTGGTATTTGGGAGAGTGAACCAGCTGGTAGGACTGTGCTGTCCCCCTCTCTTTCAAATAAATACATTTTTAAGGAGTCCACAGTGCTCAGGGATCCCCTAATCACACACTCATGTTACTGGGGTTGAACTTTGTCCATCTTCCTGCTCTTTTCCCTAGTGTGGTTCAGAGCAAGAAAAGGGATTGTGTCTAATTGAGCAGAAGGTTGAATGAACTGGGAACTGGCATCCTCTGGTCATGCCATCATTCAAGGTGTGGTTGCCAGTCCTGGAGCTAGGAGATTCTTGTTAAAGAGACAGAACAGATGGGAAAAAGCCCAGGAAGCTGTCCCTGCTTACAGGCCTCCAGCTGCACATGCGCAGTAAACATTGCCAAGTTCCTCTGGGAGCTCTGACCTCCTATGGGAGGAGCAGCTTCCAGGCAGAATGCTCTATATGGAGAACCTAAAATTCAAAAGGCAAGAACTGGAGGTTCAGTCCAGGGAAGCTGTGGGTGATCCTATGCCTGGCTGGGAGACTGCATGCCTAGCCCATGCAGGAGGTTATGAGAGCATGGCACACCATGCCCCCCAGGAAAAACCCTGGTCACAGGCTCTGCACACTGAGACCCACCCTTGACCTGACTACTGACAGGCAGCAGGAGCCCCAGGCACATTTCCCACACAAACACTTCCTGTTGAAGGGCCTTGTAATTGTCAACTAGGTAAATAGCTCTCAGGTGTGGCCCAGACCCATCAGATCACCTGGAAGGCTATGTGGGCTCTGTGATCTTCAATCTGATTGGAGAAGCACAGAGGAGCCAGTATTGGCTTTATCCTATAGAATTAGTGTTGCTACCCTGAACTAGCTACTCCCCTTTGCCTGCCCTATAAAAGCTTGTGCCCGACTGTTAATAAGTGGACATGTTCATTGAAACTGTCTCTGGTGCTTCTTGTCAAAGAACACCATCACCCCTCCATCGCGACAGTGTGGGCCCTGCAGGACAAGCCCACAGGGAGCTACCAGTGGTCTGAAAACTGAAGATTACAGCACAAAATCTGGGCACAGAAGAGATGGGTGAAATAGATCCAGTGCATCGTGCTGCTGCAGCCTCTGGGACAGAAAATCTCAGCTTCCAGGGCACGGGAACAGGAAGAGGAACAGGCACTGGCTGTCAGGAGATGGAGGTTACAGAGCTGGTGTGTCTGAGGAAAGGCCTCCACGTAAACTTCACCTCTCAAGAAATGCTAATTACTAGCATTCATTCATCACCCAATGAGTACAGGCTAAGCTCTCATGTCAGGTGCTGTGAAACTGAGAGTTTAAGACAGTCCTAGAGCAGGCATTGCAGCATCATGGGTTGAGTTGCCCCCTGAGATGCTGGCATCCCTTATGGGAACCAGTTCAAGTCCTGGTTGCTCTACTTCCAGTCCAGCTCCCTGCTAATGGCCTGAGAAAAGCAGCAGAGGATAGACCAAGTGCTCGGGCCCCTGCCACCCACATGAGAGGCCCAGATGAAACTCCTAGCCCTTGGCTTCAGCCTGGTCCAGCCCTGGCCATTGTGGCCACCTAAGGAGCAAACCAGCAGATGGAAGACCTTTCTCCTCTCTCTTTCTCCCCATCTCTCCATGTAACTCTTTTAAATAAATAAAATCTTAAAAAAAAAAAGTCACAGTACTGACTTCTTCAGGGAGGAGGCTGACAGGTGTGAGAGGCCAGAGCCAGGCCATGACAGGCTTCTCACAAGACAAAGGAACTGACTTAGGCCTAGGATGCCCCTGGTGAGAGAAGATGAAACCTGACACCGGGCAGCCCTTGGTCCCATCCTCAGGACCAGGTGGAGGCAACCAATAAGGTGGGCCGTCCTTGGTCCTGCAGGGCCAGAGGAAGGAAGGAATGTGGACATAATACTTGTTTGCCTGGGAACTATAAAAACCCCTGGGAACAAAAAGAAGGGGGTCTTGGTCTCCCAGCACTGCATTGCACGGGAGGCCGGGGGCCCCAGCATGCTGGACCTTCAAATAAAGTCCCTTTGTTCTTTGCATTACGGTGAGTCTCGCTGATTCTTTCTATCCGGAACACAAAACAGGCAAACAACCAAGTTTAACTTTAAAATACATTGCTTTTAGTGCTTGTTGTAACACACTCTTAATTCCATTTCCTGGCAAAGAGGAAACAGGATTAATTCTGCCTGATTCTTCAGAAAATGCTTCACAAGGAGGTGACATTTGAACTCATAGTGTTTCTACAGGCTGAAATGTCTAAAAGGGTAATCAATTCTGGCCCTAGCTTGCTATTTTAAAGATGTATTTATTCATTCAAAAGGCAGAGAGAGAGAGAACCTTCCACCCACAGATTCACTCCCTAAATGGCTGCAAGGCTGAAGCCAGGAGCTTTTCCCGGGTCTCCTATGTGGGTGGCAGGGGCTCAACCACTGGCTTTTCCCATGCTTTCCCACATGGAACCAAATTGATACCGATTTGCTTATTAATATTTCCCATATTAATAAGCCATATGGGCTCTTGCCATTTATTCTGAGAATTCTGAATACTGGCCCCAAAAACCAGGCAGCATGGCAAGTTTTTAAGGTTTTTATTCAGAGAGAAATGCATAAGGGAGTGAGGATTCTATCTAAAAGAGGGAAATCTGGATTCATACTGAGCAAAGATAGGCCAGATGCCAGCCACATGGAGGAGCATGCGGGCTGGAAAGCACAGAGCAGGTGGCCCAAAGGCTGCGTGCCCCGAGGGTGCCTGGCAGCAAGGGGATCAAGGGCAGGGAGGGGAAAAGGGCGGGGCCCACCATGCTCCAGGCCTTTAATCCACTTCCAAAGGGGAGTGGTTAATTAGTCTGACTGGCAGGTAGGCGCACAGGTGTGGTCAGGTAGGGGCATGAGATCACACAGGTGGTGTGGTGAAGGCGTAGTCTTCCAGCTCACAAACCTAATTGAATTTTATCCTATGTGCCTGCATATATCAAAACCAGCACTCATGGGATGCCAGTGCCCCAGGCAGCAGCTTAACCCACAGAGCCACAACACCAGACCCTCTAAATTACTTGTAAATCCTTGGAGCCACGGCTTCCTGGAGGCCACCCCCAGGCTACAACTTCTCCATCCCTCTTTCCACTCATTCCAGCTTGATCTCCATTCCTCAGTCCAGAAAGGCAGTGTGTGCCCAGAGAAGTGAAAACATTTCCCGATGGGTGTTCATATCCCTGCTAAAAATGCTTGTTTTCTGGGACACTCTTCCCAGGTTTCCCTGACAGAAATAATGGCTCCTTCCTTTATGTTCTACTCACACCTAGTATCCACATCTATTTCAGAGTCTGTCCTAGTGTGTTGTTTATTTGCTTGCCTTACTTAATCTCTGACATGCTTGTGAATGCGATCAATTCCATGTGTCTGGATAAAAGGATATAGAGATGAACAGCTTTTTGTTAACTGAAAATAAAGCTAATAAACTGGGACTGTGCTCAGACATGCAAATGATGAAGCATATAGAAGGGTTCAGGAAATGATGGTGTGCCCAAAGCAAAGAATTGTGACCCACGGTAAACCTAGGAGGAAAAACTGCAAATGGACTGCATGTTGTTCTGAACACTGGATTCTGAACTCTAGTCTCTTTAAAACTGATTTTTTTTTTCTGGACAGTATGTTAAACATGGACCAACCACCAACCACCATTAAGAACATTTAGTCAAGGCTGGTGCTGTGGTGTACTGGGTAAAGCCACCGCCTACAGTGCCGGCATCCCACAAGAGCACCGGTTCAAGTTCCGGCTGCTTCACTTCTGATCGAGTTCCCTGCTATGGCCTGGGAAAGCAGTAGAAGATGGGCCCCTGCTCCTGCATGGGAAACCTGGAAGAAGCTCCTGGCTCAGCTTCGAATCAGCTCAGCTCCAACCATTGCAGCCGTCTGGGGAGTAAACCAGCAGATGGAAGACCTCTCTCTCTCTCTTTGCCTCTGCCTCTGCCTCTCTGTAACTCTGCCTTTTAAATAAATAAATAAATCTTTTTAAAAAAGAGTGAAAGAGAGAGAATGATTAGTCAATATTTGAACCTCCCTCATCCATAATATGGATGTCAGCTACAGCTTTGTAAATGTTTCCAGAATCCTTATCAAAACCTGCAGATGTGTGTTGGGTAATTAGCACAAAGGGCATGAAAAGCACATACATGATTGATGCTCATGTATGTTTCTAGGCAGGAACACCCGTCATCATCCCTTCATGGGCAAGTTATGAGCACCTGCACACCCCGCAGCCAGGAGCTCTGCGTGCATGACCTGTATGCCAACCCCAGGGACAGGTTCTTGTTTCCTGACCAAAATTGGAGATAAGTGGCTCTGCGGTCTGAATTTTGCCCCAGTCTCCATGACATGAATCTCTCCTGGATGGTCCTGGAAGTCAATTCCCCGAACTAAAATTGTACGACTTTTTTTGGTGCTTGATAATAACTTTTAAATGTTGATAGAATGTGATCTAATAAATGCTCTCATTGTCATGTGCCACTGGTTAGGGCAAAGGAAAAGATAGCCATCATCTACATCTAATCAATGAAGGCCACCTGTACTTACAAAAAGGCAATTGATATCACTTCACATACAGTTAAATGGCCATAGTAAAAAAGATAACAACTAGGGTAGATGAGAATGTGGAACCCTCATACAATGTCAGTGGAAATGTAAAATGGTACAGCTGCTCTGGATGACAGGTAAGCAGTTTGTTAAAACAATAATCAGCTGTAAGTCATCCTAAGGCACAATTCCTCTCCAACTATAAACCTGTCACATCAGACAATTCATGTGTTTCCAGAATGCAATTGTGGGACAGGCATAGAATAGACATTCATTTCCAAAAGAGAGAAATTAGAAACAAAAGTGTTCTAAACACCCAGGCAAATTTCATTGTAACTCCAGTGCCTAGTCGACATTGAGGCAGGATGGGTAAAGACATCACGTGCAACACAGGCATTGTATAGGATGCCAGCTCCATTCACAGCTCCTCCACTTCTGATCCAGCTCCCTGCTAATGGCCTGGGAAAGCAGCAGAGAATGGCCCAAGTGTTTGAACCCCTGCATTTTTTGAGTGAGCCAGATGAAAACTCCTGGCTCCTAGCTTCAGCCTGGTCCAGCCAAAGCCATTGTAACCATCTAGGAAGTGAACAAGCAAATAATTCTCATTCTCTCTCTCCCTCACTCTCCCACCTCTTTCTTCTCTCTCTGTAACTGTGACTTTCAAATAAATAAATAAATAAAATATTGTTTCATACTCAAGTGCAACCTCTCTGTCTACAGTTTCTGTTCTGAAGGGCTAACAGATGGCTTCCCCTACCTCTGGTCCTACCAAAGGGCACTCAGTGTAGAGGCAGCAACCAGGGCCAGTAAAACCAAAGAATTGGCCTCATTCTCTAGGATGCAGGATGTTCTGGGATGGGGTAGCCCTGCTAATCTCTGAATCACTCTTCTTTTCACTTGGAGGATAATGCAATCATTTTTTTTTAAGATTTATATATTTATTTGAAAGGCAGAGCTACTCAGAGGCAGGGGCAGGGAGAGAGAGAGAGAGAGAGAGAGAGAGAGAGAGAGAGAGATAGAAAGGTCTACCATCCACTGGTTCACTCCTCAGATGGCCACAATGGCCAGAGCTGCGCCAATCCGAAGCCAGGAGCCAAGAGCTTCTTCCAGGTCTCCCACACAGATGCAGGAACCCAAGGACTTGGGCCATCTTCTGCTTTCCCAGGCCACAGCAGAGAACTGGATCGGATGTGGAGAAGCCGGGACTTGAACCGGCACCCATACAGGATGCTGGCACTGCAGGTGGCAGCTTTACCCACTACTCCACAGCACCAGCGCCAATAATGCAATCGTATAACAAAAAGCTCTACTGTTCTGTGTGTAGAAATCTCAGGACTTGAAAGACATCTTTGACTGTCTTTGTCTCCTTCTGTTCAAGATGGCAGCATTTTTGCTGAGATGATCCACTGGATACATAATTTCTTTATAAAATTGCTGTCTACCATACTATTTGGTGCCTTCTCCAGAACACATATTCTTCCTATCTTTTTCAATATAAGTAGGATGAAGATTTTCCAAATCTTCAAGTTCTGCTTCCTTTTTGCTTAGCAATTCCTGCTTTGATTTATTTCTCTCCACTGACATTTTACTATGACACTGCTAGAAATCTCCTTCCTTAAATACCCACATTCACTATTCGCCAGCCCCACCTTCCACAAAACATTAGAAAATGATTCAGCCAAGATCTTTTTTTTATATATAACTTGAAAAGCTTTATTAGACAAGGGCTACATTAGAAAAAAATCTAACTTTAAAAGATGATTTTGGGTGTTTTTTTTATTAAACTTTTATTTAATGAATATAAATTTCCGAAGTACAGCCTGTGGATTGCAATGGCTTCCCCCCTCCCACAACTTCCCTCCCACCCGCAACCCTCCCCTCTCCCGCTCCCTCTCCCCTTCCATTCACATCAAGATTCATTTTCAATTCTCTTTATATACAAAAGATCAGTTTAGTATATATTAAGTAAAGATTTCAACAGTTTGCCCCCATATAGCAACACAAAGTGAAAAAATACTGTTGGAGTACTAGTTATAGCATTAAATAACAGTGTACAGCACATTAATGACAGAGATCCTACATGATATTTTTAAAAAATTAATTAATTTTCTATGCCATTTCCAATTTAACACCACGTTTTTTTTTTCATTTTCAATTATCTTTATATACAGAAGATAGATTCTGTATATAATTAGTAAAGATTTCATCAGTTTGCACCCACACAGAAACACAAAGTGTAAAAATACTGTTTCAGTACTAGTTATAGCATCACTTCACATTAGACAACACATTAAGGACAGATCCCACATGAGATGTAAGTACACAGTGACTCCTGTTGCTGACTTAACAATTTGACACTCTTGTTTATGGTGTCAGTAATCTCCCTAGGCTCTAGTCATGAGTTGCCAAGGCTATGGAAGCCTTTAGAGTTTGCCAACTTTGATCTTATTCCGATAGGGTCATAGTCAAAGTGGAAGTTCTCTCCTCCCTTCAGAGAAAGGTACCTCCATCTTTGATGGCCCTGTTCTTTCGACTGGGATCTCACTCACAGAGATCTTTCATTTAGGTCTTTTTTTTTTCTTTTCCATGGTGTCTTGGCTTTCCATACCTACAATACTCTCATGGGCTCTTCAGCCAGATCCAAATGCCTTAAGGGCTGATTCTGAGGCCAGAGTGCTATGTAGGACATCTGCCATTCTATGAGTCTTCTGTGTATCCCGCTTCCCATGTTGGATCCTTCTCTCCCTTTTTTGATTCTATCAGTTAGTATTAGCAGACACTAGTCTTGTTTGTGTGATCCCTTTTACTCTTAGACCTATCAGAGTCATCAATTGTGAACTGAAATTGATCACTTGGACTAGTGAGATGGCATTGGTACATGCCACCTTGATGGGATTGTATTGGAATCCTCTGGCACGTTTCTAACTCCACCATTTGGGTCAGCCAAGATCTTCACCTCTTTATAGAAAGAATGTTCTTCCTGCAATTAGGCCCTTCATCAGAAGCACTTTTAATGTCCATGTTTCCTCTTAAAAATGTTTTATTTATTTAAAAAGCAGAGTTACATAGAGATAGAGGAAGAGACCATGTGAAAGGTCTTAGATCCACTGGATCCCTCCCCAAATGGCCACCAATGGTCAAGGGTGGGCCAAGCTAAAGCCAGGAGCCAGGAGCTTCTTCTGGGTCTCCAACAGGGGTCCAAGTGCTTGGACCAGCCTCTGCTGTTATTTCCAGGCACATTAGCAGGAAGTTGGATCAGAAGTGGAACAACCAGGACTCAAGCCGGCACCCATATGGAATGATGGCACAGTAGGCAATGGCATAACCTGCTATACCACAGCACCAGCCTCTAATGTCCAAGTATCTACCAACCTTCTCTTCAAAGGAATCTGAGCTTTTTCTAAAATGCAGCTTAAAACTCTTCCAACCTTTCCCCACTACCAAGTCCCAAAACCATTGGGGTTAGAATATGAATATATAAGTTGTGGGGTTGAGAAAATGGGACACAAATCCAGTTATTGCTGAATTATGAGAAAGTGTTTGATTTTTTGAGATTATTTGGAATTTAGTTATTTCACTAAGCATACTTATTACTTCTAATGGTTTCTCAGTGAATTATAAGTGCTCTGGGTGTATAACTATATTTGTAGCATGTAGTAATAACAATGTGTTCTCAGTACTATTCTAATTTTCTTACTCAACACTGACAAAATGATCCTATATGGTTTCAGGAAAAGTTCAGGGCACCTTACATAAAATACATTAATCTTAATTTTTTTTTAACTGAGAAGGGGTGCAGTAAAAAGGTAGAGTGAGAATCTTCAGCAATAGCCTCCCCATAGGAACATCAGTCTGAACAAAGATCCATGCACAAAACTATCTTCATAAGAGCTAAAGAAGGGTTGGCACTGTGGCCAGTAGGTTGATCCTCTGCCTGCAGTGTTAACATCCCATATGGGCACCAGTTCTAGTCCTGGCTGCTCCTCTTCCACTCCAGCCCTCTGCTATGGCCTGGGAAAGCAGTAGAAGATGGCCTAAGTGCTTGGGACCCTGCACCCTCATGGAAGACTGGGAGGAAGCACCTGGCTCCTGGCTTTGGATCAGCGCAGCTCTGGCCATTGCAGCCATCTGGGAGTGAACCAATGGATGGAAGAACTTTCTCTCTGTTGCTCCTTCTCACTGTCTGTAACTCTACATCTCAAATAAATAAAATCTTTTAAGAAAAAAAAAAATAGGAACTAAAGAAACCATGTGAGAGATTGCAGCTAAACCTGGTTCTAAAACCTAGCTTTAAAACAACAATGAGAAAAGATACATTGAAGACAGAACTTCCCTTGTCCCCTCTCCCCAACTCCAAGAAATGAGGCACAGAGAGAAAGACCCCTACATTAAATACAAACCTTCAGTTTAGAGCATAACACCAGGCACACGACAGTGGAATCCACCACCTGGCACAATTCCATCACTTCAGTGCGATGCATCTGACCCTAGTGTGCACAATGACCGGCCTTTGGCAGCCATCTGAAGCCATGAATAGACCATAGCTTCAAGCAGACATTGGCAGCTCAGACCTTGGGGTGGCCCTTCTCCTGCAGCTGTTTTGGCAGGCTGCTCCGGCTGTGACCTAGTGATCATGGAACCTCATCCATCCCCCAATCTTAGGCATCCCTTCAGGCAGAGAGTCAGCATCCAATGGGCAAAGAAAAGGAATGCAGGTGCATGTCAGTGCTTTGGAGTCAAGAGACTCCAAATTGAATTACAGCAAGTCCTAGTACTGGGTAGAATCTTGCATTAGCTGACCACTGATGGCAACTGTGAGTGAGGCAGTGGGGCCATCCAAGTCCCCAAGAGGAGGCTCAGGAGCCCCCTCAGCATTACCTCCATCCAGAAAAACACACTTTGTTTTCATGGGTTTGTGACTGTGGGTTTGCGACAAAGGTAGGTTCAGGGCACCCTCTAGTGCTTAAATAGTAGCAACACACTAACTGCAGACTGAGCAAGCCTGGACATAGGGCTCATCCTAGGAAATAGCAGCACTGACCATACATTTCTGGAATGAAGCATTAAGAAGTATAGGACACACTAGTAACAGTAACTACAACTCTAGAATGCTGTAACATTGTAAACATGTACTTAACCCATTCATATCATTAGTATGAAGACTAAAAATATCAAACAAATGCCAACCTTGTTAGTATGCTAAAAGATGGGCACTATAACAGAGACCAAAATAAGATATTAAACATTTAAGGGTGGAGAAGAATAGAAAACAAGTGTTGTAGAGGCCTCCCCAAGGTCAGACAGAGAACAAAGAAACTTACCCTAGAAATGGAATATGGTCATTATGCGCTTGCCTATACATGCTTCAACTGTAATTATTATCTGCTTGTATGTAACCATTTCAGGCTCTGCTTGCTTGGACAGTGCAATGGTGTTAACCCTTGACAGAGAGTACACAACTCAGTATGTGTGTGGAAAAAACATCATCAGTAACTCTGTACCCACGTGCAGTACTATATCAATTCCTGTGGCCACCAGGTAGCATTAGAATATCCAACCAAATGTATGCATGTATCCATGTAAGGGAGACAAAGAAGCAAAAACCATATATAAGGAAATACCCCTCTTGTTGGTGGTTCAGGCTTTTGGATAAAAATCCAACTGGGCCTTACACTGGTATAATAATAGTATTAGTAATAATAATAATAATAATAAAAGATTACTTTACAGGAAAAGGGGCACAGAACAGAAAGGAAACAGGGAATGAACTTGTAGCCAGACCGAATTTTTTCAAAGAAAATAAATGCACAGAGGTGGGTGACCAAGCACCAGCATGCATGCAGATGGAACACCTTGCAGAAGGCCCAGACCCCAGGGACTGGGCTTTTTTATATCAGCTGGGATGGGGTGGGGGTGGGGCTGGGGGCAATAGGTGGAGGTGAATAGTAGGGGGAGTAAGGCAATGGGGTGTGAGACTGAGTTGAGATTCAGGGACAAGGGATAAATTCTGATTTTACCTACCTTTTGGGTAATGAGCTAGAATAGCTGAGGCTTATGTCCTTGTATGTCCTTGTTCCATCACTATTTCCTGTTAAAAACCTTGGTGTCTTCTCCGAACACAAATCCCGCCACACAGTGTCAAATTTTTACTATTTTTTCTTTCTTAATTACTTTTTTCATTTTTATGATCACAGATAAATTTCTATAAATTTAAAATAACTTATTATAATCAAAACATGTTCTTGTGAGCCTCATAGTAATCGTAAAGCAAAAACCTGTACCAGAGCACCACAAATATTAAGCATGGAATCAAAACACACTAACAAAAAATATCACTTAACCACAAAGGAAGACTATAAGAAAGAAATTACCAAGAAAGTAACAAATGGCTGTAATAAGACCTTACCAATCAAAAATTGACTTAAATGTAAATCAACTGAACTTTCTGATAAAAGAAATACAGGGATTGAATGGACCTTTCTGGAAAGACACAGCTATGTTCTGCTTATTAGAAACTCACTTCACCTCTAAGAGCATGCTCAGACTGACAGTAAAGGGATGGAACAAGATCCTCCATGAAAACGGAATCTAAAATGTAGTAGGTGTAGCCATAATTAAATGAAATAGAATTTTAATCAAGAGCAAAAATTAAGGACATAGAAGTTCACTTACAATGATCAATGGGTCTCTTTAGTAAGAGGAAATTTGATTGCAAATCTGTATTAACTCAATTATCAGAGCACTCAAATATATAAAGTAATTGTTAGTAGGACTAAAGGGAGACATAGACTCTAATACAAAATTATGAAGGGACTTTAATACTCCACTTTTAGGAATGGCAAGATCATAGACAGAAAATTAACAGAGAAATGGCAGAGTTAAGCAGCAGCCTAGACGAAATGGACCTAACAGATTTCGACAGAATGTACGTTCCTGTAGCAGCAGAATATACCTTTTTCACAACAGCACAGGAAGCATTCTCCAAAATGGAACATAGGATATGCCCCAAAACAAATCTTAACAAATTTTTTAATTGAAATCAGAATCTTTTTTTCTGATGAAAATCATTTTATTTCTGATGATGAAATAAAACTACAAATCAATAACCAGAACAAATTTACAAATAATACAAATATATGAAAATTAAATGTTCTCTTGAACAACCAATGGATCATGAAGAAATTAAGAAGGATATTTTAAAAGTTCATAATAGGGCCAGCACTGTGGCATAGTAAGTTAAGCCTCCACCTGGCACCAGCATCCCATATGGACACTGGTTCATGTCCCAGCAGCTCCTCTTCCAGTCCTCTTCTCTTCTAATGGCCTGGGAAAGCAGTGGAAGATGGCCCAAGTGCTTGGATCCCAGCATTGGCGTGGGAGACCTGGAAGAAGCTCCTGGCTTCAGATCATCCTTGCTCCGGCCGATACGGCCATTTGGGGAGTGAACTAGCAGATGGAAGACCTCTCTATCTCCCTCCCCTATCTCCCTCTCTCTCCATCTGTATCTCTGCCTCTAATGATGGAAATACAACATGTCAAAATCTATGTCATACAGGAATAGCAGTACTAAGAAGGAATCTTAAAGCAATTAATTTCTACTTTAAAAAAGCAGAAAAATCTTATTACACCTCAAGCAAGCAGAAAAACAAAAACAAAGCAAACCCAAAGATAGTGGAATAAACAATAAAAATAAGAGCAGAAATTAAGAAAGACCTAAGCCATAATAAAGAGCAAAAAATTAAGAGTTTATTGTTTGAAAACATGAATAAAATTGACAAACTCCAGATAATAGAAATAAAATACAGAACACTCAAATAATTAAAATCAGACACACACAAAAGAAGATATTACAGTTGATGCTATTGAAATACAAAGTATCACCAGAGATTATCATGAACAACACTAGACCCACAAATTTAACCTTTTTAATTAAGATTTTAAATAAGACAAGATTGTCCATATTCATGATGTTATTGAACACAAAACTGGAAGTCCTAGACAAAAAATCAGGCAAGAAAAAGGAATAAACGCAAACAAATAAGAAAAGATAATGTCAAATCGTTACTGTCTGTAGAGTACATTATCTGATACAGGAAACTCCAAAGAGTCCATCTAAAAGCTATCAGAAGAAGTAATCAAATTCACAAAGATGCAAGATAAAATAAAAGCAGGCAAAACATCAGTAGCAATTCTATGTGCCAATACCCAATTATCTGAAATGAAATCATAAAAGAAATCTTATTAAAAATACCTAAAAAATAATAACTACCTAGGAATAAATTTATCCAAAAATGTAAAAAATCTGTACAATGAAAACTATAAAACATTGAGAAAATAAATTGAAGAGGACACAAAACAATGGAAGTATACCCCATGCTTGTGGATTAGAAAAATCAATATTGTTAAAATGTCTCTATTACCCAAAGCAATCTGCACATTCAATGCTATCCATATCAAATATCCATGACATTCTTAATAGAACTGGAAAAAAATCCCAAAATTCAAATGGAACCACAAAAGTTCCAGAACAGTAAAAGCAATATTAAGTAAAAGTAGCAAACATGAGGTTTTATACTCCCTGACTTCAAAATATGCTACAAAGCTATAGTAACCAAAGCTAGCTGGTATTGGCATAAAAACACATACAATGGCCAGTGGAATAGAATAAAGAGCCTAGGAATAATCTTATATACCTAGAGTCAACTGATATTTGACATAGGTGCTAAGAATACACACCTGGGAAAGGACAATCCATTCAATAAATGGTGTGGGGAAATTGAATATTCACATGCAGAAGAATGAAACTAGACCCTAACTCTTATCGCAGATAAAATTCAGATCAAAATAGATGACAGAAATAAATCTAAGGCCCTAAAGCCTGTGTTGTGGCATAGCAGGTTAAGTCACTGCCTGCAATGCTGGCATCCCATATGGATGCCATTTCAATTCCCGGCTGCTCCACTTTCCAATCCAACTCCCTACTGATGCTTCTGGGAAAGCAGCAGAGGATGGCTCAAATCTTTGGACCTCTTCACCATGTGGGAGATCTAGAAAAAGATCCAGACTCCTGGCCTGTCTCTGGGAATTGCAGCCATTTGGGGAGTGAATTAGATGGAGGCTGGCGCCGTGGCTCAATAGGCTAATCCTCCACCTTGCGGCACCGGCACATTGGGTTCTAGTCCCGGTCGGGGCACCGGATTCTGTCCCAGTTGCCCCTCTTCCAGGCCAGCTCTCTGCTGTGGCCAGGGAGTTCAGTGGAGGATGGCCCAAGTGCTTGGGCCCTGCACCTGCATGGGAGACCAGGAGAAGCACCTGGCTCCTGCCTTTGGATTGGCGCGGTGTGCTGGCCACAGCGCGCTGGCCATGGCGGCCATTGGAGGGTGAACCAACGGCAAAGGAAGACTTTTCTCTCTGTCTCTCTCTCTCACTGTCCACTCTTCCTGTCCAAAAAAAAAAAAAAAGAAGAAGAAGCAGATGGAAGATATCTCTGTCTGTCTCTCCCTCTCTCTCTGTAATTCTGCCTTTCAAATAAATAAATAAGTCTTTTTTAAAAAAAAATAAGCTTATGAATCAGTTTTTTTTTAAAGCATGTGAAACACAAAACATCAGAAAAATTCTTCAGGATTTTGGAATGGACAAGAATTTTTTTTTTTTTTTTTTTTTTTTGACAGGCAGAGTGGACAGTGAGAGAAAGAGAGAGACAGAAAGGTCTTCCTTTGCCGTTGGTTCACCCTCCAATGGCCGCCGCGGCTGGCGCACTGCGACCGGCGCACCGCGCTGATCCAATGGCAGGAGCCAGGTGCTTCTCCTGGTCTCCCATGCGGGTGCAGGGCCCAAGCACTTGGGCCATCCTCCACTGCCTTCCCGGGCCATAGCAGAGAGCTGGCCTGGAGAGGGGCAACCGGGACAGGATCGGTGCCCCGACCAGGACTAGAACCCTGTGTGCCGGTGCCGCAAGGCAGAGGATTAGCCTAGTGAGCCACGGCACTGGCCAGGACAAGAATTTTTTTAAGATTTGTTTTTTAATTATTTGAAAGGCAGAGTTATAGGGAAATGGTGCAAATCAGAGAGAGAGAGAGAGAACGTCCATCCACTGGTTCACTCCTAAAATCGCCATATGACTGAGGCTGTACTAGTCTGAAACCAGGAGTCCAGAGCTTCTTCTGCATCTCCCACATGGGTGCAGAGGCCCAAGCACTTGGGCCATCTTCTGCTGACATCTTCTGCTGTTTTCCAAGGTGCCTTATAGGAAGCTGGATAAGAAATGAGCAGTTGGGACTTGAAAGGCACCCATATGGGACCCCAGCATTACAAGAGGCAACTTAAACCATTGTGTCACAATGTTGGTCCCAAGTATTTTTTATAAGTACCCAAAAGCCCAGAAAACAAAAGCAGAAAGTGGGCAAATGGTATGACATTAAACTAAAAAGTTTCTATACAGCAAAGCAATATTAATTAAGTAATTAATTAATAATCACCCATCTGAGGAATGGGACAGAATATTTTCACATTTTTTTTTCACTTTTTTTTTTTTGACAGGCAGAGTGGACAGTGAGAGAGAGAGACAGAGAGAAAGGTCTTCCTTTGCCGTTGGTTCACTCTCCAATGGCTGCCGCGGCTGGCACACTGCAGCCGGCGCACCGCGCTGATCCAATGGCAGGAGCCAGGTGCTTCTCCTGGTCTCCCATGCAGGTGCAGGGCCCAAGCACTTGGGCCATCCTCCACTGCACTCCCTGGCCACAGCAGAGAGCTGGCCTGGAAGAGGGGCAACCGGGACAGAATCCGGAGCCCCGACCGGGACTAGAACCCGGTGTGCCGGTGCCGCAAGGTGGAGGATTAGCCTGTTGAACCAGGGCGCCGGCCTGGGAGAGAATATTTTCAAACAATTAATCTGAAAAGGGGTTAATAGCCAAAGCATATAAAGAACTCAGATGACTCAACAAGAAAAATAATAATAATCCAATTAGAAAATGGGAAGTAGTATTAAATAGGCATTTCTCCTAAGAAGACATACAAATGGCCAGCAGGTATATGAAAAAATGCTCAACGTCAGTGATTATCAGGGGAATGGACATCAAATCCACAATGAGATATCATCACGTACCTGTTAGAGAGGCTGTTATCAAGCACAGATAACAAGTGCTGGTGGGGATGTGGAAAAAGGGGACATCCTTACATAACGTTAATGAGAATGAAACTCAGTACAGCCATTAAGGAGAATAAAGAGAGAACTACTATATATGGCCCAGTAATCCTGTGACTGGATAGTCAAAACAAATGAAATCACTCTGTTGAAGAGACACCTGCATTTGCATGTTTATCACAGCACTATTTACAATTGCCAGGAAATGGAAATAACCTAAGTGTTTATCAACTCAGGATAAACAGGATTCTAAATCATTGTAGATGTCCACGGTGGAGTAAAAGGGTGTGAAATCCTGTGATTTTTGACAACATGGGTGGAACTAGAGGTTAATATGCTAAGTGAAACAAGCCAGGCCCAGAAAGACAAGTGCCACATAATCTCATTTACAAGTACACATAGAAGCTTAAAAGGTTGGTGGAGAGTAAAATAGTGATGGCCAGCAATTACCAAGAGGAGAGGAGAGCGAAGTATCTGGAAAAATCCAACAGGTACTAAGATATAGGTAGGTCAGAGAAATAAGTCCTGGCTTTCTGCCGCACAGTTGTACATTAGATAATGATGATGTACTCTATATTTCAAAAACACTGGAAGAGGGGCCGGTGTTGTGACAAAGTGGGTAAAGATGTCACCTGCAATGCTGGCATCCATATGGGTGCTGGTTCATGTTCCAGCTGCTCCACTTCCAACTTGGCTCCCTGCTACTGGCTTGAGAAAGCAGCAGAAGATGGACCAAGTACATTGGCCCCTGCCATCCACAGGGGAGACCCAGTTGAAGCTTCTGGTTCATGGCTTTGGCCTGGCTCAGCCTTGGCCACTGTGGTCATCTGGGGGAGTGAACCAGAGGATGGAAGATCTCTCTCTCTAACTCTGGCTTTTAAATTAATAAATCAATCTTTTAAAAACTCTGAGAGAAAGATTTTTAATGTTTTCACCACAGAAATGGAAAGTGTTTGAGTAAATGTGTTTACTCTTCTACTAACACTAACATTATATGAAACCCCACTGTATTTTTAATGTTTATTATTTATTTTCATCTACCAGGTAGAACAAAATTGAGGAGAGAGAGAGAGAGAGAGAGAGAGAGAGAGGGAGGGAGAGAGAGAGAGAGAGAGAGAGAGAAGGCGAGAGAGAAGGCGAGAGAGAGAGAGATGGAAAGAGAATCTTCCATCTACTGGTTCATTTCCCCCAAATGCCCACAACAGCAGGAGCTGGGTCAGGCCAAAGCCAGGAACCCAGAACTTCTTCCACACAGATGGCAGAGGCCCAGATGCCTCAATAGGAGCTGTACTGGAAGTGGAGTAGCTGAAATTCGAATGTGCGTTCTGGTAAGTAATGCAAGCATCGCAGGTGGCAGTTTATCCCACTGCACTGCAACACCCACCACTCATACGTCATTTTTAGATAACTGTGAGGTGAATTATATTATTATCTTCATGTGTTCTCGTTTACATGGGGGATTGAGGCACTGAGAGGTTCAGTATCTTTTTGAGGGTGGTAGTGAATAAGGATAAAACAGGGATTCTCCTCTGGCTTATATACAGTGCTCTCTGTCCTATCTTTTTTTCCATTTCCTGCACTTTCAGGTTAGCTCCAATGTGGATGCTTTCATAGCTGGAAGAGGAAAAGCAGTACTGAGTTTGTGAGAAATTACAAGAAGGATAGGAAGGACTTTAGAGGATATTTTTCCTTACCATCCTTCAGTTATGAAATTCTAATACCTTATACCTCTTGTTCAGAAATCATAGAGAAATATTGCTTGTGAGCATTTTGTGTTAAAATTACAAAAACAATAATTTATTCCTTAAGTATATATTTAGGTTAATTCAAATAAGCATATATGTTCACTGGCACAAAATTAACTTGAAAAAGAGGGATAAAAATTGAAAACAGTCTGAAGTTGGAAAATAAACTGAGGATTGAGATAATGGCACAGAGCTGTGGAAACTCTGTATCCTGGCAAGATTCTCAAAACACAGAAAGTCAGTGGGATCCCTACAGAGCAGGTAGAGAGTATAGACCTCTCAATGTGGGTTGAAGGATTAGCCTGTGGCACAATAATCCAAGCTCTAGTTTTCATTACTCCACTACTATCATTCCCCATGAAAATGTTTAACAAGTCACTTCAAGATGGAGGGAGCCCTTCATGAACAATTGCACTTCTTAACTATTTGGAATATTTCCAGGATTTCCTCTAATTTGTTGGTGGTGAACTGTGCAGGTGTAACTCTGCTACAATAAGGAGACCATCTGCCAAGTACCAAATAGAAAACTCCCAAATCCTTACCCTCTTCTTTCTTGATCAGAGAGGTGAAAAGGGAAGAGAGGGCTGCAGCAGGTTAAAGCCCTGGGCTGCAGTGCCAGCATCCCATTTGGGTGCCACTTTCTGTTCCAGCTGTTCCACTTCCAATCCAGCTCCCTGTTAATGTGCCTGGGAAAGCAGCAGAGGATGGCCCAAGTACTTGGGACCCTCCACCCACATGGGAGAATGGGAGACCTAGAAGAAGCTCCTGGCTCCTGGCTTCGGATAAACTCAGCTCCACCCATTGCACATTGCAGCCATTTGGGGAGTGAATCAGCAGAAGAAAGATCTCTCTCTCTCTCTCTCTCTCTCTCTCTCTTTCTCTTTCTCTTTCTCTTTCTCTCTCTCACTGCTGCAATAACAAAACAAATTCCTAGCACCTCAGTGGCTGATGGCATTATGCATGGGGTTCCCTATGTTAGACGAACAGACAGTGGTGTATCAGATCGTAAGTATGTCCTGTGCTTAGTGGGGGACTTCCTTGATTCGTTAGGTCAAGGCCGTATGCCCACATGCTGTCTCTGGAACGTCACCTCTCTCAAGTGAGGGAAGATGACTTGGTACCAAATTCTGGGGTGATAAGTCCCTTACGTGAATTCACCGGGCGAACCAAAAGTAAAAGGAAGAGCCAAGAAGCGACGTTACGCTTCTGGGCAGTGTGTGCCTAACCTGGGGTCACTTCGACCAAGGACAAGGACAAGGAAAGGGGTGTGGAAGGGGTTCTGTGCTCACCTCACAGAACTGAACAGCTCACAAAACACTGAGGGGCCTACTTGCCAAAATCAAGGGGGAACTTCACTGAGTCTGACAAGCTGTCTCTCTCTCTCAGTGACATTGGGTGCCAGATGTTGAAGTTGATTAGTTCTGAGAAGAGGAGCACGGTGGGGGCAAGAAGTGCAGAGTCACGGCACAGACACCGGGAGTCGGGTGAAAGCATGCTAGAAGTGAGCAGCTCGCAGACTCGTTTATTTCAGTTGGTACAGCAGCTTATATAGCTGAGGCAGCCAATCTGGTCAAGGGGTGGTTTATGCTCTAACCAATCACAGCCTGTTGTCAGGCAGGCTCCGTTGCCAGGTAGTTTCCGAAGCCATTCCTGAGTAACTGACACTCGCTTCCAAGCAGCCATCTTGGCATGGTCTTCTCATTCCAGCACGTGTGTACGTGTGTGTGTGTGTGTGTGTCTACCTCTCTCCATAACTCTTTCAAATAAATAAAATAAAAAAGAAGAGTAATTGCAGATCTGAGAATCTACAAGTAACAAACTTTATGAAGCAGACTCTGGCATTACACTGTTGGGTTCTAATCCTGGCTCTCTGTTCCAAGTTGTGTGAGATAGGACATGTCCCTCTGTGCCTCAGTTTTGTCATCTGTAAAATAATAATAGTGGACTATCACTATCTGAGATTTTTGTGTGTATGTGTGTGTGTGGTTGTGAGTAAAACTGATGTGTGTTGATACAGTGTGACATTTTGAACAGTCTCTAATCCTAGCACCAATCAAAACACAAGGACACTAGTATCATTGTCACATAAGCAGTTTACTTTTTGAGGCTTCAGTAGGGGTCCACTTGAGAGAATGCTAACTCTTTCAATCCAGAAACCAATGATAACAGCCTCAAGAATATCACCTGAGTGATCTCCATGTTGATTAAGATTCCCCAAAAGTTTGATCTGAATTAACATAAAATGTGGTGTTTGGGTCAACTTTTCATTGCTTTCACCAACAGACCTGAGAGGAGCAAATTATGGAAGAAGAGGGTTTATTTTAGCTTACAGTTTGGGGGTTTTGAGTCAAAGACTGGGCAGCTTTGTTGGTTTAGGCATCTGATGAAGTCAGAGGATGGCAGAGGGACCATCACATGGCAAGCTGGGAAGCAGAGAGATACAAGATTGCTGACTCCAGCTACCCTCCATGTGGTCTGTCCAGGTAATGCACTCATAATTCAATCATGGTGCTCTACCCTATGAAATTAATCAATGCATTCACTTTCCAAGGTCCACCATTAGATGCCACAATTGCATTAAATTCCATTTTTAATCCATCAATCATTAGAGAACCACATTCTGTTAAAACCATAACATTCTACCCCTGGCTCCCCAAAAAGCACATCCTTCTCATACACAGCATACAATAATTCCACCCCCAAAAGTCCTGAAATCTTGATGCCCCAGGATTATAGTCAGAAGTCCAAAGTCTCATCTGAGATTTAAAGCACGCTTGTTCAGCTATGAATCCGTGTGTTATGAATTCAAAAGCAAGTTACATACTTCCAAGATATAATGATAAGACAGGCACATGGCATACATTTCCATTCCAAACTGGGGAGATAAGAAAACAAAAAGTATTAATTGAGTCAAGACAGGCCAAAAGCAAGCAGGGCAAACATTGAACTTTGAAGCTCCATGTACTGCATTCTGGGCACACTGTGGTGGGAACTGTGCTCCCAACAACTTGGGCAGCCCCACCTCTATGGCTTTGCTGTTCATGGCCCATGTTCAGTTCCCACAGGTTTCAGCACCACTAGGAACTGCTCTGTTGCTGCATCTCTGACCCCACATTTCCACTCAGCATTGCCTTAGCGGAGCTCCTTTCAGTTGACCTTACACTTGATCTCTGTCCAAGCCTCCAACCATCCAAAACATCCTCTGAAACAGACAGAGGCTTCTGCATCTCTGTCGGGCTCTGACCATCTGACTGCACTCAGCCTGTACCCTGATGCTGCTGCAGCTTCAGCAGGCTCACCTGGCACACTACCTGTAGCCTTTCTTGGAGGGTATCTCAAGTTGCTGATGCCTCTGCTTTTCTGGGCTCTCTTGGGCAGCTCCACTCTCACAGCTCCACTAAACATTGCTCCATGCAAAGGCTCTAATCCTGCAGTACAATCTGCCTATCCTCCCAGGTTGCCTTACTTAGCCTTTTCCTTACTTACCTAAAACATCTGTGAGTAGCTGCTTAGGGAAGGAAAAGCTTACAATTTGGAGGTTACAGTTTAGGATAGGGTGGTCCTAATATTCTGGCGTTTGGGGAAAATTCATCATGGCAGGTATGGGGGAATGTTCAAACCGGTAGGTAGGAAGAAGAGAGAGAACAGCTAGGCAGAACTTAAATAATCAACCCTCTTGTGAGAACCACCCCCCACAAGCATGTTCCCTGTGACCTAAAGACCAGGGTCACCCCCTGGACCCCATAATTAAATCAAGCCTCCACTCTTAGTCATCAACAATTAAGATTAAAATCAGAGTTTAGACATATACATTTGTTTTGAGGAGTCAAGTCCTGCTGTACCCATACATTCTGCCCCTGGCTCCCCAAAATTCATATTCATCTCACATATGACATGAAATCATTCCACCCCAGAAGTCCCAAAGTCTTAACTCAGTCCATAATTAAAGGTATATAGTCAGGACCAATGTTGTGCAAAACTGGCTTCCCACATGGATGCTGATTCAAGTCCCAGCCGCTCCACTTCCAATCCAGTTCTAAGCTAATGCACCAGAGAAAGCAGAGGAAGATGGCCCAAGTGCTTGAGCCCCTGTGCCCTACATGGTAGACCCAGATGAACTCTTGGAGCCTGGCTTCAGTTTGGCTCAGCTCTGGTCATTGTGGCTATTTAGCTATTTGTGGATTGAACTACCAGATGGAAGACCCCCCCCCCTTTCTCTCTCCCTCTCCCTCGCCCTCTCCCTAACTCTGCCTTTCAAATAAATAAATAAATATTTTTTAAAAATCTGCATGAGTTTGAAGAACCAAATCCTGTTCAAACGTGTCTAGATCCTAACTGAATGTAAACACTAAGCCAAATAATTGGCAAGGGTTTCCTCTTCCCTAGCATACTTGGAAACAATTTGCACAATATTGCTACTTGCCAAGGTGGGGAAACCGAGTCTTTGCAGTGGCTGCTATGGTTTGGATATTAGTTTGGGAGTTCCCCAAGGTCCATGTTGGCACTATTGGGAGGAGGTGGGACCTTTGGAGATGGGCCTAGTGAGAGGGCCTTAGGGACCCAGCTCTCCTCAGAGAACTCTGTTCCTGGCTCATCTTGGGATCCTTCCTCTGCAGGCACTCAATCATCCACCAGGGGGCTAAAGCCTGTCAAGCCATCTTCACTTTCAGCTTCCAAAACTAAACTAAATAAACCTCTCTTGTCTCTTGCAGCTTGTCTCAAGCATTTCATTGTAAGGATAAAAAGCTGATGTATACAGAGTACCTCAGTTCTAGAGAGGTCCTGCTGGCTGCCTGAATATCTCAAAAGCATCCACACTCTGCTGGGGCCACTGCTACCAAGGTTGGATCCCATCACTGCACACTCCTCCCAGTATCCACCCAATGTGCACTGCAAGTTCTTTTTGGTTCCAAGTGTAGTATGGCAAGTCTCAAACATCAGCTGATTCAGAATCTTCTTAGGAAAGAAATGGCCTATGACATCAGTATCTTAATGAAGGACTTCGCAGATGAATTTGCTCTTGTTGCTGTCATGGAAGACAAATTGAAGGGAGAGATGATGGATCTTCAACATGGCAGCCTTTTCCTTAGAACCGCCAAAACTGTCTCTGACAATAACTATAGGGTGACTGCAAACTCTAAGCTGCTTATTATCACAATTGGGGCATATTAGCAAGAGGAAGAAAGCCATCTTAATTTGGTCCAGCAGAACATGAACATCTTCACATTCATCATTCCTAATATTATAAAATGCAGCCCAAGCTACAATTTGTTTGTTGTTTCCAATCTAGTAGATGTCTTTACCTATATGTCCTGGAAGATAAGTGGCTTTCCCAAAATGCATGTTAATGGAAGAGGTTGCAATCTGGATTCAATTGAGTTCCATTACCTGATAGGAGAGAAAGGCTTGGAATTCACCCATTAAATTTTCATGAGTGGATCCTAGGGCAGCATGGGGATTCAAGTGTGCCTACTGAGTATAGTAAATCCCACTGGTGTCTCCCTAAAGAATCCGGACCCTGACAGGCACTGATGCTGAGAAGAAACAGTGGAAGCAGGTTCACAAACAGGTGGTCAACAGAGCTTATAAGATGATCAAACCAAAAGACATCCTGGGTCACTGGACTTCTGTGGCTGATATGGCACAAAGCATAAGGGAGAATCCTAGGCAGGAGCATCCAATAGCCCTCATGAGTAAGGGTCTCTGGGAAATAAAGGATGATCTCTCCCTTAGTTTTATTTGCATCTTGGGACAAAACAGAAGATGGCTCTGACTCCTAGGGGAAGGGCTAGTTTGAGGAGGCGTACAGACACACTTGGGGGAATCCGAAAAGAGTGTGTTTATTAATATTTATTTATTTGGAAGTTAGCATAAGAGACAGAGAGAGAGAGAGAGTCTTCCATCACTCCCCAAATGGTTGGGATGGTCAGACCTGTGCCAGGCTGAAGCCATTAGTCTGGAACTCCATCTGGGTCTCCCACATGGGTGGCAAGAGCACAAACATTTGGACCATCTTGTGCTGCCCTTCCAGGGCGTTAACAGTCAATTGGAAAGAAAGTGTGGTGACCAGGACCTGAATTAACACTAATATGGGATGCTGGCATGAAAGGCAGAGACTTAGCCTATTGTGCCACAACTCCAGGTGCCAAGAGCTACAATTTAAAATTCTTCCAATGTCACACCACATTACTGTATAGGCTACACTAGAGTTTTAGTTGGAAATTCTGCATGTTGTCTTGTTAATTTGATCTGTAATTAAAGAGGTAATATTATGATAGCTTGGGAAAAATATTAATTTTCTATAATTAGAAATAGGAATGGTTTAAAGTCCTAAGGCTATATCCTGATGCTGGATGATACTTATCTTATCCCATCCTGAACTGGCTAGGGTAAAATAGTTCCACCACCCCTGAGGCATCATTGTCAATGTTGCACATGCTCCAGTGGTCCTTCCAACCAGATGCTGTGTGTTATATATCTCCAAATCCCTCACCAAACTTGCTTAATCCAAATTTTTCCCCAGTCACATCCTTGGATCCAGTGTATAAACCCAATATTGCGTGCCCCCTGCATAACTTTTCTAAACCGTCTATTCAGTGGATTTTATGTATCAGTATGCAAAGAAAGAGCTATGTACTAACAATGCCACCAATCATCCAGTGTCATAGCAACTAAATCACCAGAGAAATCTTCAACAGTGACTACTCTGTTAATTTATTATTTTAAGATGTTATAAAAGCATCCATACATCAGTGGCAAAAGCTTTATCATGAATTTGTTTTGGGACCCAAATATACTCAGAATCTTGGGAGGCTGCATCTAATACACAATCACATTTCATTTCATTTACAGAGGTTCTGTTCTGGGGCCAGCATTGTAATGTAGCAGGTTAGGCTGCTGCCTGGGATGCCTACACTCCATATGGGCACTGGTTCAATTCTTGGCTACTCCACTTGTGATCCAGCTCCCTGCTAACAAGTCTGGGAAAGCAGCAGCGCTTCGGCCCCTGCCACCCATGTGGGAGACCCGGATGGAGATCCTGGCTCCTTGCTTCAGATTGGCATAGCCCAGGCATTTGCAGCCATTTGGGGAGTAGACTGGTGGATTGGAGTTTTTTAAGTCTCTCCCTACTCTCTCTGTAGCTCTACCTTTCTAATAAAAATAATAACAAATCTTTTTTTTAAAAGCAAGTTTTGATTCTTCAGGGGAAAGGTAAACTAAACTGGAAAACTTGCCTGAGTACATTGTGATATTGGTGCAGTCATTATTCTGCAGACACCACTTCCATCTTTTCTCCAGCTCCAACACCACAGGGGCCCAGACTCAAAAATCCTGAGTGATTCACTCAGGAAGGACATTTTAAATTGTACTAGGTCCTAGGAACTTAATGTTGGAGCCAGGAGAAATTACAGGTTCCTGTGAAAGGGTCATGTTTTCCAAATAAATAAATAAATAAGTACTTAATGATAGCGGCATTTCCAGCCCCAGAGTGAGTCCCAGTCTTTGGAGTGGGGTCATCAAATTGAACGACTTGTGACCCCAAAATTGATTTTCTTTTGAAGAAATGGTTTGCAACAAAGGATATCTACTAGGACAAGAGATGCTCATTTAGTTTTCTGCATTTGAAATAACAGAATTCTTCTAAGTATCTTTGCACCTTGAAAAGACAAGAAGAAAATCATAGTGCATTTGTTTCTTATGAAAAATTTTCAGGCTGGAGAAAAGGGGGCGGGTAAGAGGGAGAGTGAGTAGCTTGAATACAGTATAATTTTCCTTCCTCTGGGAACATTTCAAGTGTATTCTACAAGTGTCAGGGAACCAATGACTCATCAAATAGTCAGGTGTTGGTTTTGGAAAAGGGAGAGGAAGTCACTGTTTTGGAGCTTAATGATGGATTTGAACTAAGCTCCTGGCTAATGTACCTGGGAAAGCAGCAGATGATGGCCCAAGTACCCCTATCACCCATCTGGAAGACTAGGATGGAGTTCTTGGAAAGAAGCAGAAGATGGCCCAAATGTTTTGGCCCCTGCAACCACGTGGGAAACCCAGAAGAAGCTCCTGGCTCTTGGCTTCATCCTGGCCCAGCCCTGGCTCTTGCAGTCGTTTGGGGAATGAACCACCAGATAGATCTCTTTTTCTCTTCCTCCCTCCCTCCTTTCCTCCTTTCCTCCCTCCCTTCCTCTGTCTCTCTAACTCTGCCTTTCAAATAAATAAAATGAATTCTTAAAAAATTTAGTGTAATAAAGAAAACATTGATTACATAAAAAAAGAAAAAAATTTTTCATGTGATATGTAGTATAAATATCAGTTCAGTTAAGGCAACTTAATCCTCGATCTCTCTCCATTTCTATCCAAAAAACTGTTTTCTTGTTCTCAGAGAATGCATCTCTCCCTTATGAAAGCAAAGTTTCTCCTAATTGCTCCTGAGATTGTTTCAGGAAAGCCAATCCGTCCCTGCCTCATCTACCTAGAAATTCCAATGGCTGAGCCAGGCTCCTGGAATCACAATGAACCAATAAACCCATGAAGCAACAATAAAAATCAATGCTTCCTACATGGCAGGCACTGTTCCAAGAGCATACATTTCTTAAATCAGTAAACCCCCACAATACCCTATGAAGTAGCCATTGGGAACCAATTCTTGTTTTGCCAAAATTCATATCCTGTACCCTAACCCTTGTACACCTTTATGTAGAGAAAGAAACCTCTGATAAAGTAATTAAGATTCAATGAGGTAATTAGGGTAGAGATCTGATTCAATAGGATTAGTATCTTTATAAGAAGACTCTTTCTGCACTTGTACACACCAGGGTAAGGCCATGTGGGGATATAGCAAGAAGATTGCCGGCTGTAGCCTAACTAGAGAGCCCCCACCAGAATCTCACCCTGCTGGACCTTGATCTAGAATTTCCAGTTTCCAGAACTGTGAGCAAATATATTTCTGTTGTTTAAGTTACCCAACCAATGGCATTTTGTTATAGCAGCCTAAGCTAAGATACATACAATTGGTACTCCTATTATATAGATAGGGAAATTGAGCACAAGCATGTCATAATTATGAAGTTGCAAAACTTGGGTTTAAAACTCAGGAACTCCAGTTCCAATGCTTGCAATCTCAACCACTAAAGTATACCACCACTCATACTACAGAGAAAAATGTCATCTAAACAAGCAAGAAATTCCCACAAGTCCACTCAGAGCAAATGAGGACTTTAAAATGACCCAAAGCTTTCACCACACAAAAGACAGCATTGTCTACAAACCTGCCACAGGAAGCACCGATCCACAGTGATCCATACCGCTGCCCAACACAGCACACATCCTTGGTAAAACTTGTGGTTCTTAGCCACAGCTGTCCTGGCTCTTTATTCTTGTCACCCTCCCAGTCAGGCTGCTGTGTAAACACTCTCTGAGGCACCAGCGCCAGGGTTTCAGTCTCCCCATCCATTTATCCAGTCCAGTTCTCCTTGGTCCTTTCTTCACAGGAGACTACAGAGAGCTCATGGTGGCACTGAAGGCGGTGGGTCTCAGATCAGGGTGCTTTTGCCTCCACTGGGAAATTCATAAATGTGAGAAGCAATTTTGCTTGTTGCAGTTCAGGGCCCAGGAGGGCATGATCCCCAGAGAGCAAAGGCCAGAGGCCGGGGACACATCCAAACATCCCATAATGAATTATCCAACCCAGAATGTTGATGGTGCCTGGCTGGGAAACGACTGAAAAGCAGAGCATTTCTTCACTAGGCAATGAGGAACAGACTGAGGAGAGTCAGGCTACTTCTCCCCAGGTGATACTTTGCCACGTGCTTTGTTCTCTGTTGCAGAGTAAGACAGAAATGCTGTCTTGATTTGCTTTTCTTCCTAGTAAATAGTATTTTTTTGGAGAAGGTTCATCTAACATTTTATAGAATCCAAAATTCTGGAATGGATTGGATTTTCCTAGTATATTCATAAAGGAAAAAGTTTATCATTTCTAAAAATATCATAGAACCATATACTTATAATGTCATTTATGAAAATATTATCTAACTGCACAGTTATTTAGTACAAAGTGCACAGAGTCCTGGTAATTATTTGGGTGTTACTTTTTAAATCATTGTGGGCCAAAGAGAACAAATGATATTATTCATCTTAGTGTCTACCAGAAAACTGTGTGATCTTAATTTTATGCTGAGCAGCTAAGCCTTCACAACTACTTCAGCCACAATAGTGTTCCTAGAAGTAATTTCTCTGTGTTCTGTAGCAGACCATGTATCTCATCATCACATTTTTTCCCAGAACTCAATCACATGAGGCAGATGAAGCTCAAATTTATATATAGCCGGTGCCGCGGTTCACTAGGCTAATCTTCCGCCTGCGGTGCTGGCACCCCAGGTGCTGGTCCCGGTCGGGGCACCGGATTCTGTCCTGGTTGCTCCTCTTCCAGTCCAGCTCTCTGCTGTAGCCCGGGAGTGCAGTGGAGGATGGCCCAAGTCCTTGGGCCCTGCACCTGCAAGGGAGACCAGGAGAAGCACCTGGCTCCAGGCTTCATATCAGCGCAGTGCACCGGCCGCAGCACACCAGCCGCAGCGGCCATTGGAGGGTGAACCAATGGGAAAGGAAGACCTTTCTCTCTGTCTCTCTCTCACTGTCCACTCTGCCTGTCAAAAAAAATTATATATAAAGCTTGAAGAGTTTCTGCAATTTCTGATGTGACATTTGTTACAGACTATCTTTGCAGGTCTTGTCTAAAATTCAGCTCTCCATGCACATTTCACAAGCCAGCTCCTCTTCCTGGGTTAACCTTGCATGTGGTAGCATCATCTTTTCTCAGTCACCCACGGTAAAAATGACCTGAAATTCAACTTTTGCCCCTTTATCTCCAGTGTCTTCCTGCTGCCAAAAGGCTCTTCCTGGCCCTGATCCTGTCCCCCACTCTTTTATAGCCTTCAGGGATGTCCAGTGTTAAATGTTTGACCTTTCTTCCCATGGATGGATTAAAATAAGGTATGAAAATGTCCTCTGAGGGGCCAGTGTCTGCAGCATTGGTATCCCAATAGGCGGCGGCTTTAGTCCCAGCTGCTCTACCTCCTATCCAGCTCCCTGCTAATGTGCAGGAGAAAGCAGTGGGCGATAGCCCAAGTATTTGGGTCCCTACACCCACATGGGGGACCCAGAATCAGCTCCTGGATCCTGCCTTCAGATTGGCCCATCTCTGACCATTGGAGCCATTTGGGGAGTGAACCAGCAGATAAGAGAACTCTCTCTCTCTCTCTCTCTCTCTCTCTGGTTCTCCCTTTCTCTGTGCTACTCTGACTTTGACATTCAGCAAGTCAGAAACTAGATACTGGACTTTGCTACCCTATGTTTTTGGGCATCACTCTTGAGCATTTTGCTTCCCGAGTATTTCTCAAACTTACCTTTTCACCATATCTAGCACACACCAGGCCTTAATTCTTTCCTGCCTGTCCAGATCCAATGGTTTTGTCAAGGGGTGGACAAAAAGCAGCTCATCTTCTACTGGAAAGCAGACACATAGCAACGAACTCCTTTAAAGCAAGGACTGGTTTGTTCACTTCCATGTGTACTGAGTCCCTAGGACAGTGCCTGGCAATGAGATGCTCAATATAGGATTTTGTAGGTGAATGGACTCATACTTTTCCCTGATGGGAGCAAGATTGACAGAAGACGTTTTAACTAACAGAATAATGTCATGAATTTTACCAGCAAGCATCCTGAATGACAGTCTTTTGCTGACTTAATGTACATTCCTAATTTATCCCTCATAACAGAAATGTTCTCCTATTATCCTCATTCCCAGTTGTAAAGGAGGGTCTGGCTTCAGTCAACTTGGACAATTGGTGGAAGGCATTCCTCTAGCCATGGTTTATGGGCTAGCATGGGAACCTCCAGAGATCAATCAGACTCTCCCCAAGGCTTGGACCTCGGTTGGACGTGAAAAAAAGAGTAGGCAGTTTTTAACCACACCACTAGGATAAAGCTATTACTTTTGGGAGAGTTCAGAGAACCAGTGACTCCAGCAACTGCGGAGACTTGGCTATGTCTGGTCTTACTGTTTTATGAGATAGCAAATTTTCTCAACATATAAAGAGGGGTCTCTGTTACTTAAAACCAAGGGAATGCTAATTGGAGATTTAACTCTTCTCCTCTAATATTTCCTAAATACATATGCACACCTCTAAAGGTCTTTTTGTTCTACCTATAATCAGAAAGGACCCTGCTATTGAAATTTTGTCACAGTCAGCATTTGGAACTCCAGCGCATACCATATAGAGGGAGGGAAAGCGAGGTGGGGAAGGAAAGGCTTGTGCCAAAAAGAAAGGGAAGGGGCTGGTGCTGTGGTATAGTAGGAAGACCCTTCACCTGTGGTGCCGGCATCCCGTATAGACACCAGGCCGAGTCCCAGCTGCTCCTCTTCCGATCCAGCTCTCTGCTATGGCCTAGGAAAGCAGTAGAGGATGGCCCAAGTGCTTGGGCCTTTGCACCCATGTGGCAGACCTGGAAGAAGCTCCTGTCTCCTGGAGACCATTATACTTAGTGAAATAAGCCAGTCTCAGAAAGCAAATAGATGTTTTCTCTAATATGTGGCAGTTATTATAGGATACAAAAAATGTACAGGAATGAAAAGACATCCTGTGATATGATTGCTGTTGTTAGCCCTTTTTCCTACTCCTGTGGAACTGCAGTCTTCCTACGTTTGACTTGTTGAACCTTATGGTTAGCAGCGCATTAAGCTTGTGATTATGAGGGGGACTGAAACTATGTCTTTGCAAAAATTTTAAAAAAGGAAGGAAGGAAGAGGGGGATTGAGGGAGGGAGAGAGAGGAGGAGAGTATGGTTGTCTCCTTCTATATGTGCCTATCAAACACATGAAACCATTCTCTTTATATTAACAAAAGTTTTTTTAAAACTTAAAATGCAAACATTTACTTGTAGTAAAATACATCTAATTCAAATAGACAAATAATGTGAATAGAATTTCTTTATAGGTATGTGGAATAGTAAAATGTGCAAAACTAACTCAATATAAACTAAACAATGAGCTGATTAAATAATAGCTTCATGATGTTAACTATTCCAGACATCAAGCAAAGCTAACATATAAGTCATGACAATCAGAAAGGAGTGTGTAGTTAGAGCACAATATCACATTACTTGTTCAATGAGAAAATTTGACATTCGTCGTAAAGACTGATGGAAAGATAAAGCCATTACAAAGGAAAAGCAACCAGACATAGGAAGAAGTCAAAGAAATCAAGGGTAAAAATATTTGGTGCTTCTGAAGAGAACTCAGAAAGTGTGACCGAGTTTTCAAATTGACTATTTATGAGTGAAATTGGCAATCTTTTCATCTGATATTTTTGGAGCCCTTGCCTATATTCCTAATGAGCTATGAACTTTTTAGGTTTTTTTTATTGAACTCCTCATGTAAGTGGAGCAAAAAGCCCTTGATTATGATTCTTAGAATTTGCTAGGGTGCTGGGGCACAAGTAGTTAACTTCATATGTGACAAACTGATCCCCAGTTAAGAATGATCCTGAGAGGGCTGGCGCTGTGGCATAGCTTGGTAAACTGCTACCTGCAGTGCCAGCAACACATATGGGCACTGGTTCGAGTCCCAGCTGTTTCACTTCCAATCCAACTCCCTGTTAATGTGCCTGGGAAAGCAGTAGAAGGTGGCCCAAGCTCTTGGGACCCTGCACCCATGTGGGAGACCTGGAAGTAGCTCCTGGCTCCTGACTTTGGATCGGCCCAGCTTCAGCCATTGCAGCCATTTGGGGAGTGAACTAGCAGATGGAAGACCTTTCTCTCTCTCTCTCTCTCTCTCTCTCTCTCTCTCTCTCTCTCTCTCCCTCTCCCTCTCCCTCTTTCTGTCTGTAACTCTACCTCTAAAATAAATAAGTAAAAATCTTTTAAATTATTTATTAAAAAGAAAGACAGGGAAGTGATTGGAAAATACTCCTCACACATAAGGTAACAGGAAATCAAACAAATGTGAAGGGAGACACTGGTTACTGGGACAGTTCTTTGAGTTGTTATCAGTGCATAATTTTGCCAGATCTCCTAGGAAAATCACGTTTTGAAACAATTGGCCTGAAGTCAGGGTACATTCTATAGTCACACAACTGAGTGACGTTCACATGATGAAGAGAAATCAGTATTGTCTCATTAAATTGGCACCACCTTTTGAGCCACTAAGGTAACTTGTCCATAATTAGAATTCCACCGTCAACACCAGATTTAACCTCTGAGTCAGACTGACCTTCTTTGATCCCAAGAAAGAATTTTATGTCACAAAACAGATTAAAACATTTTGCATCCCTTTTGTCTAATTTACACATCATGGAATTATTTCAGCTTCTTTTTTTCCCTGACTATAATATCCTCCTCCATGTAAAAGAAAAATCTTTATAGGTATGACTCACCCTAAGAGGTTCATTTAGATAATGTAAGGCCTTTCCATTCCTTGTTTTGAATAAAGTATAGAAAATGTGAGGGGGCTCCATAGAAATGTTTTATATAGTACCATTTCTTAAATATATTATATTAATGAAATCATTTAGTAATCAAAATTTCACCCCTAATATTCCTTGACAGTTTCCCTTTGAAAAGCAATTATTCTAGAACTAAAAAAAGGAAAAGATAAAGAAAAAAAGGAATGTATTAGAAACAAACTAACATTATTTTAACTCCAAAACCCTCAGAAACATCTGGAAGCAAGATGAGTGGCAGGATAATAGATGTAGTGGTTCCAGTCCTGTCCCCGGTTCCCTGGAAGGAAAATATTATGTCCTTTGTCATAGGGGCAGGCCCTATCCCTGGAAACTGCTTCCCTCTGTGGTTGGCCAAGGAAGCCCTTAGAACTCAGTGTGGAAATTTGAGGAGCGCCCATCCTTTGCTCTCCAGCTTTTTGCGCATCCAATGGCTGTCACTGCTTAGGGGGCAGTGTAGATCAACAAAGAAGCAACTTCAGTGCTGCACCTCCTTCTTCAGTATTCAGATAGTCCAAGTATTGATGACACAAGGGAATCTGCTGCCATTTGAATAGCAGAAGTTTGAGTTCTGCATGCTAAAGAAATTGAACTAAAATGTGTCTGATGGGAATTTCCATAAATGCTAATAACACAAAAGGGCAGAGCATTTTTGATTCATCCAACACAAGGGGGACTGGAGGTTATCGTGAGCATGTTGCCCCATGATGAGCACACCCAAAATCTGTGTTGAAGCACAGAGATGAGCAGGAGAGAGGCAGCAGCAGCAAGCAGGTGGGACTGGCATGCGGTCATGTACCCTTGAGCCGTGAGTGTAAAGAAGGGCTTGCCAAATAGTTGACCCAATCAGGACCTCCTGTGAGGTGTGGTGAGGGTTGCCTCATGGAAAAAGACCTTCCACCCAAGGGGGACCTGGATCTGGAGCTGACGCTGCTTGGTAAGAAGCCCATGGCCACCCTCCTGGACAAGGTGGCTAAGGTCCTGGCCGTGCAACTCACTGCTAGAACAGAAGACAAATATAAATGCTCCATTCCTCCCATGGGGCGACCTCTGTTGTCCCTGACATCTCCCCTTGCCAGAGAAGAAATGGAGAAGGTTCTCTGGAGTAAGCTACAAGTCAATGACCCCCCATAAGGTTCCAGACTGGCAGAAATGTACTGATCCCTTGGCGCTTGGTTCATGTGTCATAGTCATCAGAGTCTGGGGGGACCCATGCACCAGGACAGAGCCTGCAGGCTGCAGTCATGTGTCCCTGGCATCATGGTCCAAAGGGACCAGTGCACTGGTGGCTCTCTCAGGGTGCCTTCAGAGGATGGTTTCTCCAGCTCCTTCACAGAAGTCCATGGGCAGGGCCAAGGGAGACCCAGTGCTGGCCTGCATCTGTCATCAAGATGCAGATGGTGCTGGCATTTATGACCCTGGTGAAAAATAAGTCATGAGTGCTGCTGGCATCGATACAGAGAGTAGTAGAAATACATCACACAGAAGGCAGCAGATGGCACTCCAGGACAAAATGATGGTGGCCCTGGAGGGCTAGGGAGCTGTGGCCACTGCAGCAGGGTTGTGTAGCAGATTCTGTCATGTGAACATAAATGCATACACCATCAAGAAACAGCCCTGGGGCCAGCACTGTGGCACAGTAGGCCAAGCTTCTGCCTGCAGCTCCAGCATCCCATATGGACGCTGGTTCATGTCCCAGCTGCTCCTCTTCTAACCTCACTCTCTGCTATAGCCCAGGAAAGCAGTGGAAGGTGACCCAAGTGCATCCACTTAGTGGATCCAGGGGAAGTTCCTGGCTTCAGACCAGCTAGTCCCAGCCCTTGCAGCCATTCAAGGTGTGAGCTGTGTGAACTGGAGGATCAAAGACCTCTCTCTCTCTCTCTCTTTCTCTCTTTCTCTCTTCCTTTCAAATAAATAAATAGATCTTAAAAAAAAAAAAAAAGAAACAGCCCCTGCATCCTTGTGTAATAACACGACAGTGAGATACATGTTCCTTCAAACACAGGATGTCCCAAATCCCAACAGTTTATAGCAGAAAAGCACATTCTTGAGATTAGGGCACGGGTTTGGCCACAGCAGCTTCAGCATTTTGCTCCACTCTGGCAAGGCAATTATTTTAGATTGAAGGAGTACAAAGAGGCTTCTTTGGGCCAGATCTCATCACTGTATGAAAGATAATGAAAAACTAGACTGGAATATACTGAAACCAGGTATTTATACAGCTACCACAGACTTCTCTGCATCTGATTTGCCTCTAGTTACTGAGGAAACATCTTCAGGGGAAGCAGAATTTAATAAGATGATAAAGTTGTAGCAATGATTAAGGAATATAGACACTAGAATATGGCCGACTGCACATGAAGATGGAAGAAATAAAATCCATAAAGGCTTTGAAGACAGCACATACGCCTCAAATCCCAAGGTTCTTGTACAAATGCCCCAACTCTATCATTACTCTGAAAAATAGAATTCAGAATATGTTGCAGTTTTACGTTCCAGAAGTAGAAGGTGTAGAACAGTTATAGACGACAAATCAGGTGGAAAAGAAGCAAATTCACCTTATAATAATCTCAGTTTTCTTTGGGCACCACAGTTGGACTTACTGATAACTAATAAAACATGTCATTCCTTCAGGAAAAGAGAAAGAAAAGCAGGCTTGCTCCAGAAGTCCTGGTTACCAACACCCTGCCTTCCGAGAGACTCACGAAACCCAGGAATGAAAACCCAGTGCACCACACTGTTCAAATTCCCACCCCCAGCACCACCCACATCATCACACCCATGAAAGGCCTGATTAGAAGAGGATGGAAAAAAGTTTCCCAACAACAACAAAAAGGAGGAGGAGATGGAAAAGAATCAAAGACAGAGAAGGTCCACCTCCCTGGGGTATGAGAGCCCTGATGCTATGGAAGCCAGGCCTGCAGAATAAACTGGTTCCCTAGACATCCCATCTGCCCCTCCCTTACTTCCACCTTGTCTGTGGGGATGGAGGAAAATTCACTGGAGCCCTCAGGGCCATCCCAAAAGACCATCAGTGTGTGTGTGGCCAGCAAGGCATGACTTGGGCTTGCTGAGAGGTGAAAGGCATGGACTACAGTAAGGGGAGGGCTCAGCCAAGTGGTCACAGAGAAGCTGTGGCCCTCTCCATCCCCAGGGCAGCCTTGCCCTTAGGGGAGCTGCCAAGGGGATGATGCAGTCAAACCAGGCAAGAATCCCCACCAGATACAACCCACCCAAGAAGAGGCACAGCCTAAAGTTAGAGCTTGTCTCAGAGACTGGGGCAGCCAAAATGAGCACTTCACTGTGAGGCTGTAGCAGATGGACAGAACTTGCAAGGTGCTGGTTCAAACAAAAAGTGGCAAAGGTTCACTTGTGGCCTGTTAAGCTTCCCCTAATGCACCTCTTTCCTTCAAACCCAATGAAAATAAGAGTCCCAGAAGTGACCAAAAATTGCTATTCAGCCACATAACCTTGGCTTTAGCATGGGCGGCCCCTACCCCCAACTTTCCAGGAACAGGAAGAGGCCAAGGGCTAGGAATTGTTACACCAACCCTGGAGGCTACAGGAGAGCTGTTGCCGGGTATACAGAAGCTGCAGGTGATTGGGCAACAGCAGACTCCAGGGACTTCTTCACTGACTGTTGCAGCTGCCATGATTTTGGGTCTTCCTAGAGTGTCTGAAAGTATTACACAGAAAACCACCTATTTACCCCAGTTTCCTGTCAACTCCAAAACCTAAAGTAGACAGGAGTCTCTTTCAATGCAAAAGTCTAGCAATGCATTCTATGGAAAGCATGACTTAATCCAGAAACAGATAATGATGCATTTTACCCTACTTTTGTCTGAATGATGCCTATGACAGATGGAAATGATGTCCCCACATCTGAAGCCAGAGCAACGGCATGTCTTGTCTCATTTGATGTGCAGGTAAAACACTAGGGACATCTAGGGAATCTTACCTGACACTGAGTTAACTTCCCCCACCTTTTGTAAATGCTCTGGTGGATTCCTGTATGTGGATGTAATATTCTGCAACTGGATTAGCAAGAGTGTGCACTGAAAAAGTATCAAATTAGTGTTTCCATTACTAGTGCAAGAAACAGACTGGCTTCAAATGGTGGCTAACCTCAGATTTTCCAAGTCCAAATCACAGGTGCAAATATCTGGGATTCTGGAATTTGTTTACATTTGTGTGAATGTATTAACTTATTTGAGAGATGAGGAGAGGACTCCCATCTACAGATTCACTTCTCAAATGCCCACAACAGCTGAGGACCAAAGCCAGGAACTAGGAAGTCAATCCAGATCTCCCACATGGGTGGCAAGAACTCAATTAACCTTGAGCCACTGTTGATGTCTCCCATGGTATGTATTAGCAGGAAGCTGGAATCAGGAACTGGAACCAGGTACTCTGAGATGGATTACAGCTCTCCTGACTAAAGGCTCAAATGCTAGGCCAGATGTTTACCCACAGGTTTCTTTTAATGGGGCTTTAAATATGACCAAGTGGGAGGAGCCTAGTGTGTTCTTTGATTCTCCATTGAAGAGCTAGATTCAGCTTGGGCAGGGTCTGTGCCGCTAGTGCAGCCCCTACAAACTCCAAAAACCTGGAAAATTCTCCCCAAGGGCGAATGCTTCTGGTGCCCCACTGAGAGCACTCCTGGCCAATTACGGTTTGGCTTTGGTCAGAACATCCTTGTGCAGTAAATCCTGCTTCTGTGTCTCGCTTGCAAAATTCTGTATTGATTCAGGCAAAATCCAGTCAAAATGGTTACAACATAATCTGTTGCAACAGATTTGAAACATTCAGTGAAGCTTTTTAAAACTTTGCTTGATGGATCTTTTTAGGGAATTAATGTCTTTTTGTACCTGGAAGCGGTTATCCTGAATGATTAAAATGTTAAATATTAAAAACAACCCCTCCCTTTTATTATTTTTTATCCATACAAATTAAACTAAAAAAAAATGTCATGGACTAGAAGAGGGGAGAACAGGATTTAACGGGCAAGACTGGAGCTTATCCAGTCATCATGAACCTGTTACTTTGAGGCCAGAGAACAGTTCCATTCAGTCTGGTAGTCTCCTCATTAAGCTCAACAAATTGATTGTAAACTAATGCCACTTATTCAAGTGAGTCCACATCCTAGGGAGAGCACATCATCCAAGTAATTTACATTAAAATAGATTTGCATAAAATAATTTACATAAAAATAGAATATTAGAGTCAAAAGAAACATTGAGGCATCTGATTCAACACCTTCATGCTAAGAGTGAGGAAGCAGAGGCTCTGGAGGGTGGTGTGACCTCTTCAAGGTCATGGAACAGGTTACAGTCAGCTCTGGAGTTCAGTTTTTCTACCCAGCTTTTTTCTCCTTCTATCATGCCAGACCATCTCTCAGAAGTATTGCTTCACTAGCTGGGGATTTGACTAGCTCATATTTCAAGCGGCACCTCTTTCAAGAAGTCTCCACTTAAATTAACCTCCCCTCTACTGTACCCAAATTTCCCTTCATTAGGTCCATATTGGATACAAAGTCCTATTGGAAAGAAAATAACAAAAAGACGCTGATTGTTCCTATTATATACAGATATGTGTGTATATATATGTATGCATGTATACATGCATGTGTGTATCTACATATATGTAGTTATTTATATATGTTATGTGTATGTGTTTATATATGTACATACATATATGTATGTGTGTATGTATATATATATATATATGTACAAAATCCTTAGAAGCTACAAACTAATCACCAAGATATTCAGTTGACTATAATTATTGTTCAGATATGTTCTCTGTTTCACACACATTGCCACCACTTTGGTTCATGTTCATTTTATTTCACCTAGATTATTTGAACAGTCACAGGCAGTGTCCCTGCCTTCAATTTTGCCAGCACCAATCCATCCTTCAAACCATTCCAGAGGGATCTTGGTGAAAGATGAAACTGGTAATTCATTCTCTACATAGTGGACGTCTATTTCATTGTCCAGTTTTCTTTTTTGTAGCTTTCATCTTCAGGATATATGGTTGGGGTGGGAGGTGCTGGCTTTAGCCCCATCTGATGCAGGCCTGGAAAGTCAGACTTCTCCATCCTCCCAACAGGGCAGAAACATTGGAAAGTAATCACCATGACACTTCACCCTGAAGAATTTCATTCAGCATGTATGGTCCAAGAACAAGGACATTCTCCTACACAGACTATGCTCAAGAAATTTTACATTAATACAATAATGTAGTCTATGTTCAAACTTCCCTGATTTCCCAATAATGTCTATCGTTATTCAGGTTATTTTTGTTTTCTTTCTTTTTTTTCAGGGGTGGGGGTTTTTCATGACAGTTGTATTTTTGGAGAAAGTCAAGTTTTTAATAGAATATTTCACATTCTAGGTTTTTTTGTCTTCTAGTAACTAGATTCGAGATAAGTGGGTTTTATCAACTATTTGATGTCCTTATCATTATCTTACATTAGAAGACATTAATATTGGTTTCTTACTGATGATGCTGTTTGATAACTTCATTAATGAAGGTCTCTCCAATATAAAGATATGTTTTCCCTTTGTAATTAGCTAATAGGTTGAGACATGATACTTTTTTTTTTTTTTTTTTTGGACAGGCAGAGTGGATAGTGAGAGAGAGAGAAAGGTCTTCCTTTTTACCGCTGGTTCACCCTCCAATGGCCGCTCCGGCCGGCGCATCTCGCTGATCCGAAGCCAGGAGCCATGTGCTTCTCCTGGTCTCCCATGCAGGTGCAGGGCCCAAGGACTTGGGCCATCCTCCACTGCCTTCCCGGGCCATAGCAGAGAGCTGGCCTGGAAGAGGGGCAACCTGGATAGAATCCAGCGCCCCAACCGGGATTAGAACCCGGTGTGCCAGCGCCGCAAGGCGGAGGATTAGCCTGTTAAGCCACGGCGCCGGCGACATGATACTTTGACAATTGTATGAATACCTCATTGCTTGTCAGTTTTATACAAAATGATTTTAGCATTCATTGATGAAGTTTCTGAAGTCAGTTACTGGTGGTTCAAATGAAAATTTTCTTCTACATTATTTTTTTAAAAGATTTATTTATTTATTTGACAGGTAGAGTTACAGACAGTGAGAGAGAGAGACAGAGAGAAAGGTCTTCCCTCCATTGGTTCACCCCCCAAATGGCTGCCACGGCTGGCGCTGCGCCAATCCAAAGCCAGGAGCCAGGTGCTTCCTCCTGGTCTCCCATGCGGGTGCAGGGCCCAAACACCTGGGCCATCCTCCACTGCCTTCCCAGGCCACAGCAGAGAGCTGGACTGGAAGAGCAGCAACTGGGACTAGAACCCTGTGCCCATATGGGATGCCGGTGCCGCAGGCAGAGAATTAACCAAGTGAGCCACGACGCCGGCCCCTTTCTTCTACATTATTAACAGCAATTCATTTGGAAAAAAAAAAAAAAGCTGCACCTCACCCCTGCCTCCACTTTCCTTTTCATATCATCATGAATTCACAGATTCTTTTTATATCATTTGTTCACGGATTGGGAGAATAATATTATCAAAATACATATCCTTTTCAGATTCAAACCCTGTCAAAATTCCAAGGATATTCTGTGCAGAAATTTCAAGAAACACTTCTAAAATCTGTGTATGAAACCACAAAAGACTCCAATAGCGAAAGTAACCCTGACCAAAAAGAGAGAGCAAGAGCAAGAATTTGAACTCACTGAATTTGAACTCACTGCAAATCCTGTCACCTACACACTGGCATGAGGCTGCAGCCAGGTAAAATTCAAAAGCTTCTTTGAGAAATGAAGCCGGCCCTGTGGAGTAGTGGCTTGGCTAAGCTGCGTGTGGCACCAGCATTCCCGCATTCCCACATTCCCATATAGCCACCAGTTCAAGTCCTGGCGGCTCCACTTCCAGTCCAGCTCCCTGCTATGGTCTGGGAAAGCAGTGGATGATGGCCCAAGTCCTTGGGCCCCTGCACCCGGGTAGGAGACCCAGAAGAAGCTTTGGCTCTTGGCTTCAGATCAACCCAGCTCTGACCATTGTGGCTACTTGGGGAGTGAACCAGAGGATGGAAGACCTCCTCTCTGTCTCTCTCTCTGTAACTCTACCTCTCAAATAAATAAAATCTTTTTTAAAAAGTCAGTGAAACATCTTGTCTGAGAACTGAATTATCCCCTGAAAGAAAACAAAGAACCTATGGACAAGCCACCGCATGCTGTGCCTGTAGAGGCGAGAGATGCTCCTTGCTGAGCACATATGATCTGGGTTAAGACATAATTCATCAGAATTCTAGGCAAGGCAGCTGAGGCAGGCACACAAGTCACAGACCCATGGATAATTGATGGCTTCAGTGTCTTTCTTGAGGTCTCACGGGCTTCATAAATCCACTCAAAGTGAACATCTTGTTGCTTCCTTACTCTTGGTAATTTATGCTCCTGTTCACGCATCTTCTAACAAACTCAGAGCAAGAGGAGAGTGAGTGATTTTCAAATTTTAGATTTTTGCCTTCCTATTCTAAACAGAGTACTGAATTGGAAAGCATTTCGACCATGTAGACATTGCTTCCACAGAGAAGCCAGGCTCAAATTTCAGGCTTTTTCATCTGAATCCAAACTCCAGGTGGCGAGGAGACTATTAAAATGGAGACCATGCCAGCCTGTGTGCTTTGGTAGCTTGTGCTGTGCAATGAATAGATTTCCAGAAAGAGTCAAGCACTAGTGTTACGTCGTGATGGTTTAAATCTGAGATTGAAAGACAGCCACTTGCAGAGGAAAAGAACTAACCTTGGATTTCGAGAGATGAATATGAATCAGGAGAATGAGACACGTTTACCCTCGCGGAGGAGGGAAGGGCATTTCCCTTGGGAGCTTGCGACGGGACCTGTAAAAATATGAATTCCCAGCGCGAATCCTTCTGCTTTGCGGCTTTGTGACTCAGACTGAATTTATTAGTCTGACAAATTGGTTTTTACAGATGCATCCATTTGAAAACCAAATACGCTCTTTTGACTGCTGAGCTCAAAGAGGCCACAGGTCTTGCTGAAACACCTCAGAGTGACTTGTCTGTGTTTGTTTATGCAGGGGACAGAGGGCACTGAGGGAGGCTGTCTGCAAGGGAGGCAGACACACCTTCTCCAACCAGGGGATGCCATGGCTGTCCCTGCTACTGTCCCAGGAACCCCCTCCCAGAATCAGCACCTCCCATGTCTCCCAACCAAAAGCACCTGGACTTGAACCTTACCTCCACCTGGTGCTGTGTGGGCTCTCGGAGTCGCTTTCCTTACCCTTGAAATGAAGATAGCAGTAACGGTTCTCAGGACAAAGCCAACCGTGTGTGTGTGTGTGTGTGTGTGTCAGAAGGACTCTGCCTTGCTGGGAGGAGAACAGTCCTTTTGTCCTTCTCAGGCCTGATTGGATGAGGCTCACCCACACTCATAGTTCGCCAACTTAAGTGTTGGCCTCACCTACAACACCTGCACGGAAACACCCAGACCACTTTTTGACCCAGCCAAATCAATACATCCAATTAACCACAGCACACATATAATCCTCACAAAGCCCTATTACATGGGAATTATCTGTGAAGCTGCTCTCCCAGAATCGGACCAAATGTAGAGATTTTTACTATTAATTAGATGCCTTCTTGTGTCAAATAGTGACAAAGCTGGAGCCACTTTAGTTTCCTCTACTCTCAAGACATTTCTCCCCAGTGTCACCCCCATAAATACTCCTTCACTGATTCTTGATGAGGGAGCTGAATATATCCTCCCAAGGGGAACAGGTAGCACCCATCCATTTCATTCTCTGACAGTTGTGCCATGATGTCACTTCTGAGGTGTGAGGATCATAAAAGTGAGTAGTAAATCGTCCATCCCCAGGAATCTTTATTTAATAATTGCCTTCTTCCATCTGTACCCTCCTTTGAAAGATCCTGCTTCCTTCTTTTGTGTCCTAAAAGAGGAGAGACGAGGGAAAGGTGAGATGTAAGAAAGGGAGAGAAGGAAGGGAGGAGAAAACATAACAAATTTCTAAATAAAATAACCATGGAAATAAAACAGGTAGACCAGGGGCCAGAATTGTGGTGCAGTGGGTAAGCTGCTCCTGAGACACCAGAATCCCATAGCAGAGTGCTAGAGTCCCAGCTGCTGCGCCTCTGATCCAGCTGCCTGCTAACGCACCTGGGAAAGCACCTATGGCGCAGTAAACTAAACCTCCACCCCCGGTGGCAACATCCCTTATGGGCTCTGGTTTGTGTCCCTGCTGCTCCTCTGCCAATCCAGCTCTCTGGTACTGCCTGGGAAAGCAGTAGAAGATGGCCCAAGTGCTTGGGCCCCTGTACCCACATGGGAGACCCAGAAGAACCTCAAGGCTCCTGGCTTCAGATAGGCCCAGCTCTGGCAGTTACAGCCATTTGGGGAGTGAACCAGAGGATGGAAGACCTCTCTATATCTCCCTCTCTCTCTGTCTGTAACTCTGCCTCTCAAACAAATAAATAAAAATTTTTTTAAAGAAGCTGGCCCAAGTACTTGGGTCCCTGCTACCCACATGGGGACCTGGATGAAGTTCTGGGTCCCTGGCTTATAGCCATTTGGCCATTTGGAGAGTGAACCAGTGGATGGAAAATCTCTCTCTCTCTCTCTCTCTCTCTATCTATCTATATATATATATATAATTTATATCTATATATATCTATACCTATCTCTATAGATATAGATATATAGAGATATATCTATATAGATATAGATATTATATTAGATATATTATATATCTATATAGATATTATTTTATATATATCTATGTATAGATATATATCTGTATATATTATTATATACTGTGTGTGTGTATATATATATATATATATATATATATATATACAGTCTACCTTTCAAATAAATCTTTAAGGAAAAAAAAGCAGGCAGATAAAACCATCAGTTTTCCCTGCCTTAAATCCAAAGCCCATAAACCAGGAGTCTGATTTTCAGTAGCCGGGCAACCTGACTGGCTTGTAGTTGATGAAAGAACCCACATCTGGACATTAGATGGACTAGCAACAGTTGTACCCTCTGGTCACTGAGATCCTGGGAATCACAACAAACCTTGTCCTTCATGCCTGTGCAGTTCCCACAACGGTGACTCTCAAACCTGGAGGTGCTCACTCCCACCCAGGAGGGATGCAGGTGATGACTCTTGGCCGTCGTCCTCCAGGTCTGCCATGTGGGTGGCAGGGTCCCAAGCATGTAGGCCATCTTCCACTGCTTGTCCCAGGCCTTTAGCAGGGAGCTGGATTGGAAGTGGAGCAGCCAGGGCTCAAACAGGCATCCAGATGGCATACTGGCATTGCAGGCTGCGGCTGAACAAGCTGCACCACAACACCAGCCTCTCGGACTTCAATTCTAAATAAACATACATACACTCATATTTACTTTTAGGTGTCCATGAACAGTTTTCTCATAATACACATTTCCATAACCTAAGACCCCTCATATTGCATAAGTATACTGTACATTATACTACCTGTACATCCATACCTAAGCTTATGCATCCAAAAATGTATGTTAATTTTTATACAATGTAGTTTCTAGGCTAGAATTAACTGAGCTATAAATTGTTAAGTATTTATGGACAAGTACGTAGTAATATGAGAATACAAGAGTACTTCAGAAAGTTCATGGAAATGGAATTTAGACATAAATGCGATTTTTTAACAACATGTACTGTCCATGAACTTTCTAGAGATTCCCTCCTATTCCTATACTGAAGAAAATTTTAAAGCTTTCAAATCTTAACTTATTCCAAATAGGAAAATCTGCTCATTACTCAAAAGAAATTGAACAGAAAATTTATAGAGGTTTATCAGAATTTTAAAAACTTCAAGACATTCTAAATGCTTCTTCATACCAACATGCCTAGTCATTTAAAGTATGGAGACTTAAAAGATTGTTTCCTGTCATCTACACTGGAGTAGTTTTACTAACCCACAGACGTGATTAGGCAGAAACAGTCACCAGGCCAGGAGGAAGGCGACCAAGAAAGAGCTCTGGGAGATACATTCCACACATCCTTCATAGAATTTATAGGAAACCAGCCTCTGCTTGGGTCTGTTTGCTGGGAACCTAGGGTGACTGGCAGAGTACTTCTTAAAGAGATAAAGCTCATCACACTACAAGTTGAAAGAAAAAGCTATCATGATCAACTGTACCTGAAAGAAAGCTTTCAATGTGCTTCATAAATATTTATTTATATGCTTCTACAAAGTGACACAGACAACAGACAGAAGTAGAGAAGCCTCCTACCTTCTGCTTCACTTCTCAAATACCCACAACAGCCAGGACTGTGCCAGGCTGAATTCTGGAGTCCAGAACTCCGTCTGGGTCTCCCATGTTGGTGGCAGGTACCCAAGCACTGGAGTCACTGTCTGTTGCCTCCCAGGATGCCTTATCAGGAAGCTGGATCGGAAGTGGGGTACCAGCACTCCAGTGTGGGATACAGCATCCTGAGCATTGTGGCTGAACCACAATGCCAACCCCCACACATACTTTGATCTTTAAATTTTAAAAAGCAAAAAGTTTCTAACATTAAATTACATATGTCTGGGTTGGAATAATTAATATCATTAAAATGTCCATACTGCCTAAAGCAATCTGTAGATTCAATGCAAATCTTCTCAAAACACCAATGACATTCTTTATAGAATTAGAAAAAAAATTCACATGGAACCACAAAGATCCAGAATAGCCAAGGCAATTCTGAGAAAAAAATAAAGCTAGAAGCATCACAATACCTGATTTCAAAGTGTACTACAAAGCTATAATAATTAAAAACAGCATGGTACTGGCATAAAAAGTGACACATATATCAATGGAACAGAATAGACAGTCCAGAAATTAATACCCACACATAAAACAACTTATGTTTGACAAAGATGCCAAAAACATACATTCAAAAAAGAAGAGCCTTTTCAATAATTGGTGCTGGAAAAACTGAACGTATGCATTGAGAAGAATAAAATTAGGTCCTTACCTCTCCCCATACACAAAAATCAACTCAAGATGGGTCAAAGACCTAAATATAAAACCAAAAACTATGAAAGTGCTAGAAAAATGCATAGGAACAATGCTTGAAGACAATGATTTTTTTACAAGACCCCTAAAAGTGGAGGCAACAAGAGCAAAACAAGACAAATGGGTTTATGCCAAACTAAGAGAAGGAAACAAGACAGTGAAGAGACATCCAATAAAATGAGAAAAAATAATTTCAAGCCATTTACCTGAATTAATATCCTAACTATCAATAACTCAAAAATTGAACAATAAAAATACAATCAGTCTAGTTAAGAAATGGGCAAAGGACCTGAACAGACAGTTTTCAAAAGGAGAAATACAGAGAATCCAAGATGGCAGAATAGGAAGGGAGCACATTGATATTCTTCAGCAAGACACAGGTTAATAAAAGTGGAGATACTGCAGGGTCAAGGAAGAGTAGGGGAAGAAACAACAGAGGAAACTCTACCGGAACTAGTGATTCACAGCGGACCTGCGTGGAGAGCGTGGGAGCCCAAGTTCGGGACACCAGCAGCAGACTCAACGCACCAGCGCTGGAACGCGAGGTGAGCCGAACCTCCATAGCCCGAGACACCAGCGGGCAAGCGGAAAGAGGAGGCTAGAGGGAACGAGGCTTGAAACTCCATGGGGAAAAGTTCACCAGGCTAACTAGAAGAGAGAGAGGGGAAAAAAAAAAAGTGACCGAAACGGACACGAGTTTCTCTCTCTCCGCTCACCCCTCAAGGGCGAGCAAGACAAAGAGCAGGCGCCATTTTGGACATACGTCATAAGCAGGGCGACCTCAGGTCTGCACCGGCCCTGAGCCTAGCAGAAAAACCTGACTCTGGGGGGAGGGGTGAAATAACTGGAGATTAGCATCTAACTTGGCAACCCAGTGGGAGACTGCAGGAGAATTGGAGCCCACACCGAGGGCAGCAGAGATTCCCTGTGTGGTCCTTGGGAAAGAGCTTCCAATCTCTGGCTCCTGTGGGTATATCATTTGCCTGCTAACTACCTCCAATTACATTCAGCTGTGTGGAATTACTTCCCTTTTGAATCAACAAAAGAAAGAGACATTTACCACACCTAACCTGGGAGTGTCATCTTGACACACCCTCAACCCTGAGGAACCAAACACAGCTCTCAGTCCACACCCATATCAAGCCTCTAAGGCTCCACTAAAAGCAGACAGTCCACTTAATCTAGAGTCATAGTATAACAAGAAAAAAAAAAAACACCACAGTGAAGAAACCAAATATCTCCAACATGCCATACAACAAACGCAAAAACCGAGGTAACAAGAACAAGGAAGACACTATGACGCCCCCAAATGAAAAAGACACCCCAACTCAAGATTATGAAGATGAGGTGATCGAAGAAATGCAAGAAGCGGATCTCAAAATATTGATAAGAACATTAAGAAGTTCTCAAAAACAAATTCTTGAACTACAGAAATCCTTAAAGGACAAGATAGAAAATCTCTCTCGTGAAAGTGAAATATTAAGGAGGAATCAAAATGAAATGAAACAACTAGTGGAACAAGAAATGGTGATTGTGACGAGAAATCATAATGAAATGAAGAATTCAATAGATCAAATGACAAACACATTAGAGAGCCTTAAAAACAGAATGGGCAAAGCAGAAGAGAGAATATCAGACTTAGAAGACAGAGAACAGGAAAGGAAACAGGCAAACCAAAGAAAAGAAGAAGAAATTAGAAATCTAAAAAATATTGTCGGGAATCTACAGGATACTATTAAAAAATCTAACATTCGGGTTCTAGGAGTTCCTGAAGGCATGGAGAGGGAGAAAGGATTAGAAGGCATTTTCAGTGAGATACTAGCAGAAAATTTCCCAGGTTTGGAGAAGGACAGAGGCATCTTAGTACAGGAAGCTTATAGAACCCCTAATAAACATGACCAAAAGAGATCCTCACCACGACACGTCATAATCAAACTCACCACAGTGAAACATAAAGAAAAGATTCTAAAAGGTGCAAGAGAGAAACGTCAGATTACTCTCAGAGGATCTCCAATTAGACTCACAGCAGACTTCTCATCAGAAACCCTACAAGCTAGAAGGGAATGGCGAGACATAGCCCAGGTACTAAGAGAGAAAAACTGCCAGCCCAGAATATTATATCCTGCAAAGCTCTCATTTGTGAATGAAGGTGAAATTAAGACTTTTCATAGCAAACAGAAACTGAAAGAATATGTTGCCACTCATCCTGCCCTGCAAAAGATGCTTAAAGATGTGTTACACACAGAAACACAGACACATGGTCACCAATATGAAAGAAGGTAAAGGAAGGAAACCTCACAGCAAAAGATCACAGGAAGCTCAATTTCTCTTTGACATAGAATTAAACTCTGATGCACTGTTAGAGCAATGTGTTAAAGTAATCTATTATGTTCTCTTGATGTCTGTTAAATTCTAATTGTTCAAAAACAGCTGAATTTTTATTAAGAGCTATGGGTTATTTAACTATGTGCTTATTTTCAAAGACTTGAATAATCACCTTGTAACAATGATCAAATTTGGACTATGTTATGTCATGATTTTAAGGAATCTTAGTTCAACCAGATATTTTGGATTTTGATATTGGTCTATTATGCTATGTTATATGTGCGTACATATTGTATGTCCACATGGGGAAATTTTATTAAGTTTTATTTTAAATGGCTTTTAGATAAGATTGTCCATAAATTTAAGCTGCTAAAATCAATCAAAGATACATTTTAATTTGTGGGACCTGAATCTGTGTATCATGTTTTAAACTTGTTGGTAGAAAGAAACTAAAAACATTTTAATGGTTGTGCTTAAATTTACTGGTTAAACAAACTACACCATCTTAGATATTTAAGAGGTGTTTTCAAATACATGATTCTTAAAATTTATAGAAGGCATTGGACCTTCTGGTAAATGTTTTATTAAGTGCTTATCTAAGGGTTGAAACGGTTTGCTAAGTATTCATGTAATATTGCTATTTTCAGCAAGTGATCTAGGACTTGCTCCCTCATTTCTCTATTCTAAGCCCAACTTGTTCTTTCATTTCTCTATTCTCTTCAAGATAGGGAATTAATTCTATTATGAAGGAATCTGTAGGACGCACAATTTAATCTTTAGACCTTATAAGAGATGGCTAACATTTTTCTGTAATAGCATAGCCAAAATAAGAGCTTAAATAATAATCTCATAGCTAGATTCACATCGCCATCAGCGAAGTATACAGTAAGTAGAAAAAAAAAAAACCTCCCTTTTAGACCAAAGGGAAAGAAAGTTTTAAAGTGAGAATATAATTTTCCTCATGGGCATTGTCTACCTTAGAAAAACTACTACAGAACATGCCTGTGACTATAGACTTGTAGTTCAGGCCACCGAAGATTAGAGATGGGACATGGGCACTCCCTTGACTTGCATCCTCTGGTCTGCTTTAACACAAACCAGGAGGAAAAGAAAGCTAGGCATCAGAAGCAATGGGTGGCAGGCCTATTAATGGCTGATCTGTACGGTGATCTGCCCTCAAGGAGACCCAACAGGCCAGTCCACTGCAGTGGCTTTCAATGTGGTAAGTCTGGGCTTCAGCAGAAGTCAGCTTGTGAAGAGCCCTGGCAGCTCTGCCAAGAGTTGGGTCACTGGAAATGGACCTGCCCTGGACTCGAAGGATGCCCAGGTCAGAGCCACAGATCTTATTGGCTCCAAGCTGAAAAGCCCTTCACTCAGCCCAACTTCCAAAGTGACCACTGCAGCTGAGGGGATGGTCAAGTAGGGTCAGCAACATTGCAGGCAGAACTGTAAATTTCTTGTTAGAGATGCCCCCTGCCTTTACCTGGCCAGCTCTCCTCCCAGGCCAGCCAAGTAATGAAAGTCAACAGAGTGCCTTCCCCTAGGAGGTTCACACCTCCCTTAGGATATACCCCATGTGAAGAGATAGATAGGTCTGGGCCTCTTAACTTACAAGGCCTAAAGCCCACCAGATTATTATCAAGCCCCTTCTATCAGGTTCTATTTGCCTCTCAATCAGAAAACTTAATTGTAGCTTAGACAACACCTTTCTTAGCTCCTCTAATAATGACTCTGTCCTTTGTTCTAGACCCTGTCTAGTACACTTGGGCCTCATTCCTTTGTAATCATAACCTCTACTCTACCACCAATGGCTCTACTCCCAACCTATGTGTACTGATGGTCCTCTTCCCCACTTAATGCTGTATAATTGTTCAGACCTGGTAAATGCCACTCAGGATCATTGGTTACTATCCTCACCCTGTCTTTTATGACCTTGTCTAAATATGATCAGAGTCGGGGAACTTGGAAGGCTTCCATAGCCTTGGCAACTCATGACGACAGCCTAGGGTGGTTACTGGTGCCATAAACTAGAGTGTCAATTTGTTGGGTCAACAACAGGAGCCACTGTGCGCTTGCTCCTGATGTGGGATCTCTGTCCTTAATGTACTGTACATTTTGATTTAATGCTATAACTAGTACTCAAACAGTATGTTTCACTTTGTGTTTCTATGTGGGTGCAAACTGTTGACATCTTTACTTAATATATACTAAATTGATCTTCTTTATATAAAGAGAATTGAAAATTAATTTTAATGTGAATGGAAGGGGAGAGGGAGCGGGAGAGGGGAGGGTTGCGGGTGGGAGGGAAATTATGGGAAGGGGAAGCCATTGTAATCCATAAGCTGTATACTGGAAATTTATATTCATTAAATAAAAGTTAAAAAAAAATAAAAAAAAAATAAAAAAAAAACAAAAGGAGAAATACAAATGACCAGTAGATACATGAAAACAATTACCAATATCACTAGTCATCAAGGAAATGCCCATCAAAACCACAATGACATATCACATAACCCTGTTAGAATGTCTGTTATCCAAATGACAGAGTAACACATGCTGGTGGGGATGTGGAGAAAGGAGAACACTTATACATGTTGGTGGGCATGTAAATTATTACAGCCACTATGCACAAACAAAATGGAGATTTCTTTTACTAAAAGACAAAATAAATAGAACTGCCATACAAACCAGTAATCCCACTATTGGGTATATATCCAACAGACAAAATCATTTTATCAAGGAGATACCTGCTTTGGCATGTATTGTAATACTGTTTATAAGAACCAAGATATGGGGGCTGGCTTTTGGCTTAGTGGGTAAAGCTGCTGCCTGCGACGCTGGCATCCCATATGAGCACCAGTTAGTATCCTGGATGCTCCACTTCCAACACAGCTCTCTGCTAATAGCCTAGGAAAAGCAGTGGAAGATGACCCAAATATTTCAACTCCTGCTACCCAGGTGGAGACCTGCATGAAGCTCTTGGCTTCTAGCTTCAGTCTGCTCAAACCTGGCCGTTGTGGCCATTGGGGGAGTGAACCAGTGATTGGATGATCTCTCTGTGTGTGTTTCTCTCTCTCTCCCTCTCTCTCTCTCTCTGTTTCTCTCTCTCCTTCTCTCTTTCTCTCTCTCTTTCTCTCTGCATTTCAAATTTTAAAAATACATTTTTCAAAAAAAAAGAGCCAAGGTGTGTAATCAACCAACATGTCCATCATCACATGAATGCATAAATGAAATGTGGCATATATACACAATGGAATACCATCCAGCCATAAGAAGGAATGAAACCCTGTCATCTGCAGCAAATGGTTTGAACCAGGGGATATTGTGTTCAGTGAAATAAGTAAGCCCAGAGAAAAACAAATACTATATGTTCATACTCATATGTTGAAGATTTTAAAAAAACTCAATCTGAACACAGAATGTAGGTTACTAAAGGCTGGGAGGAGTTGGAGAGATAGAGGAAGTTTGATTTAAAAACAATAATAAACAATGCCAGGCGCGGCTTATTAATTATGAGAAGTATTTTATACTAGCATGATGTGTTAATAATATCATCATTTTTGTAGGGTTTGTAGATTGTGACAAAATATAATGATAATATAAGATGTTAACAATAGGGGAAGCTGGGTGTTGAGTACTTGGAAACTCTTTGTACTACTTCACAATTGTTTTGTATATTTCAAACTATTATGAAATAAAATAATTTTTAAAATAAAAATAATGAGTCAAAGTATATAACTAGGGAAATAAACAGAAATAAGATTGTAATAGGCAGTACACTAAAAAGACAACACAAGTATCAAAATGGCAATAATAAGACCTTATGTAACAATAATTACTTTTAAGTGTCAGTGATTTTTTTTTCCAATAAAAGACATAGAGTGACTGGATTAAAAACAAGCCCAAACTATTTTTTGCATAAAATAAACTCACTTCACCTCTAAGGACACACTCAGATTGAAAGTATAAGGATGGAACAGGATGCAAATAGAACCCAAAAGAAAGCAAGACTAACCATACTTTTATCAGACAAACTTGATTTTCAGGAGCCAGCATTTTGGCATAGCAGGTTAAGTTGCCACTTGTGATGCCAGCATCCCATATGAGCACCAGTTTGAGTCCTGATGGCTCCACTTCTGGTCCAGCTCCTTTATAATGTGTCTGGGAAAGCAGTAGATGATGCCCTAACTCCCTGGGCCCTTGCTAACCATGTGGGAGACCCGGATAGAGTTCTAGGTACCTGGCTTCAGCCCAGCCCAGCCCTGGCCTTGTGGCCATTTGGGAAATGAACCCGAGGATGGAAGATGTCTCTCTCACTCTCTCTCTCTGAATTTGCTTTTTTTTTTTTTTTTTACAGGCAGAGTTAGACAGAGAGACAAGAGAGACAGAGAGAAAGGTCTTCCTTCTGTTGGTTCACTCCCCAAATGGCCACTACGGCTGGCGCGCTGCACCAATCCAAAGCCAGGAGCCAGGTGCTTCCTCCTGGTCTCCCATGTGGGTGCAGGGCCCAAGGACCTGGGCCATCCTCCACTGCCTTCCCAGGCCACAGCAGAGAGCTGGACTGGAAGAGGAGCAACCGGGACAGAATTGGCGTCCCAACCAGGACTAGAACCCGGAGTGCTGGCGCCGCAGGTGGAGGATTAGCCTAGTGATCCGCGGCGCCAGCGAATTTGCCTTTTAAATACATAAATCTTTTTCAGAAAACAATAGGTTGTCAATCAAAACCAGTAGAAATAGACCAGTAGTGTCATCCTATAATGATAAAGGGTTCAATCCAGCAAAAGGAAATAACACCTGTAACTACACATGCACTCAATGTCAGAGCACCTAAATACATAAAGCAAATATTAATAGACCTGTGAGGAGAGATAGGTTCCAATACAATAATAGAAGAGGATTTTTAACACTCCATTTTCAGAAATGGGTTGATTATCTAGACAGAAAATCAACAAAGCAGCAGCAAATTTGCACCCTAAGTCAATTTGACCCAACAGATATCTATAGAATGTCTCATCCAACAGTTGCAGAGTAGATATTCTTCAAAGAGCACACAGAACATTCCCCAGGACAGATTATGTAGAATGCCAAAAAACAAGTCTCAAAAATTTGAAAGTACAAAAATTGCATCAAGTACCTTTTATGACCACAATGCAACAAAACTAGAAATCAATAACAAAAATTTTGGAAACTATACAAACACATAGAAGTTAAGCAACTTATTCCTCAACCACCAATGAATCAAGGAAGAAACTGAGAGGAAAAAATTAGTTTCTTGAAATGAATGAAAACAGAAACACAATATACCAAAGTCTCTACAGCAAAGGCATTACTAGGAAGGAAGTTTATAACGATCAGTGTCTGAATCAGGAAAGCAGAGTGGTATCAAACAAATAATTTATCATTACACCTCAAAGAACTAGGAAAACAAGGACAGATCAAATCCAAATTCCTTACAGGAAAGAGCTATTAAAACCCAAAATACAAACAAATGACATATACACCAAAACAAATACAGGAAATCAATGAAACAAAGAGTTGGTTTTTGGAAGAGATAGACAAAATTGATAAATTCTTAGCTAGACTAAATAGGAAAAAAAAAAGGAGACTCAAAGATCTATGATCAGATATTAAAATGGAGCATTATGACTGATATCATAGAAATACAAATGATTGTTAAATATCACTTATGAACAACTATATGGCAAACAAATTTGGTAACCTATGAGAAATGAACAAATTTATGGACACACACACACCTTACAAATAATGAATTCTGAGGGAATAAAACAAGTAGTTAGTCAGTAATTTAAAAAATTTTCCATGAAAGAAAAGCCAAGGCCAGGTAATTTCATTGCTGAATTATAATAAACATTTAAAGAATTAACACCAACATTTCTAAAATTGTTTTTTAAAAATAGCAGATTAAATTCTTCCAAACTCACTCTATGAGTTGGCATCACCTTGATACCAAAACCAAAATGATAAGAATAAAAGACAATTACAGGTCAATAAACTTTAGTAATTGCAAAAATCCTCAACAAAATACTAGCAAATCAAATCTAAGAGCACATTAAAATATTATTCAACATATTCAAGTGAAATTCACCTCAGAGGTGCAAAACTGGTTAAACATATGCAAATCAACAAACCACTTCACAGAAAGACAAAATCATGTGGTCATCTCAATGTATATAGAAAAGATATTTGGTAAAATTTAACATCACTTCATGGTAAAATCTCTGAACAAATCACTCACAAAAGAAACATACCTCAACATAATAAATGTCATATATTACAAAGCCACAGTCATTAAAAACACAAGTTATTGGCATAAAGGCACATCCATAGACCAATAGAAATGCTAAAAGAATAGAGGTAGAATACATTACTCATATGTAAACTCTTTTCTACAAAACTGATCTTTGACAAAGATGCTAAGAACATGTATTAGAAAAAGGACAGTATTCTTAATAAAAGACCCCAGGAATATTGGATATTCACATGCAAAAGAATGAAACTAGATTGCCATCTTTCACAAAAATCAACCAAAAATGTATTAAAGACCTAAATGAAAAACCTGAAACTGAAACTTTTAGGAAAAAAAAAAAAAAAACAAGGAAATCATAGTAGGACCTGGAATGGGCAAACATGTTCTGCATCAGACCCCAAAATCACGATTCAAAAGCAGAAAGACAAATGAGATCTCACCAGACTGAAGAGCTGCTTCACAAGAAGGAAACGCTCTGGAGAGTGGAAAGACAACATGCAAAATGGAGAAAAGACTTACTGTCTACACATCTGACAAGGGGTATTAACACCCAGAAATTATAAGGAACTCGGCTCAGTAGGAAAAATAATCATGACAATACAGTTTGTAAACGGGTAGTAGATCTAAACAGACATTTCTCAAAGGAAGAAACACGAGTGGCCAAGAGGTTCATGAAAAACACTCAACAATCATCAGGGAAATGCAAATCAAAACCATAAGTAACACTACCTCACTCCAGGTAGACTGAATATTATCAAAAAGACAGATGTAACAAATGTTGGCAAGGATGGAAAGAAAAGGGAACCTTGCACACTTTGGGTGGGAATGTGGAAATTGTGGAAAGTGATATGGAGATTTCTCAAAGATCTAAAACAGAACTACTCTCTGATCCAGGAATCCCACTACTAGGTGTCTGTCCAAGGGAAATGAAATACATCTTCCAAAGGGACATCTGTACTCCCACGTATGTCACAACACTATTCACAAGAGGCAAGAAATGGAAACATCCTAAGTGCTCATCCACGGATAGGTGGATAAAGGGCATATAGTACATATACACGGTGGAACAGTACTCAGCCACACGGAAGGATGAAATCTAGTCATTCGCAACAACATGGATCAAACTGAAGGCCATTATGTTAAGGAAAATATGCCATGTACTGACAGGTATCACATGATCTCTCAAGTGGAATATTACAAAAGAGTGATCTCATAGAAGTTAAAATATAATGGTTGTTATCAGAGGCTGCAGAGACAACAGGGAAAGGAGAGAGGGTAAGGGTTGACTGATGGGTACTAGGTTATAGCTAGACAGAATTAAGGAGTTCTGGAGTTCTATTGCATAGTTGGTGACAATAGATAATGTCAATGCACTGTATTTTTCTTATAAACAAACAAAAGATAAAGAAATGTTAAATATTTGAAGGCATAAACATTTATTCTGATTGTACACAACATATACATGTACAAAAACATCATATGGGGGGTTTGTCTTTCTTGGAGCCCCCACCCGTGCCATTCTGGCTGGAGGTCTCTGACTCTAATAAATCTTGCTTTTGAATCTCTCTGCTTCTCCACTTGGAAATTCTTTTTCATATGAGAAAAAGAATTGGGGTAGGGGCTGGTGCTGTGGCACAGTAGGTTAATCCTCGCACACAGCACTGGCATCCCATATGGGCGACAGTTCTAGTCCCGGCTGCCCCTCTTCCAATCCAGCTCTCTGCTATGGCCTGGGAAAGCAGTGAAAGATGGCCCAAGTGCTTGGGCCCCTGCACCCGCATGAGAGATCAGGAAGAAGCACCTGGCTCCTGGTTTCGGATCGGTGCAGCTCCGGCTGCTGCAGCCATCTGGAGAGTGATCCAATGGAAGGAAGACCTTTCTCTTTGTCTCTCCCTCTCACTGTCTGTAACTCTACCTCTCAAATAAATAAAATCTTAAAAGAAAAAAAAAAAAAAAAGAACTGGGGTAATATGTTCTCTGCCGCCATTTCACCCCTAACATTTTGGTGCTGTTACTCGGATTGCAACTCCAAGGTGATATGGATCCTGCTCCAGTTCGACTCCAGCCAGCATGGATCCTCCTGTTGGGTTGGTGAGCATTCGGACAACTCTTGCTTTTTTTTTTTCCAGAGAATTTCACTCTCCTCCATAGCAACTCTCATCTTCTCAAAAACATGGGGTCCCTGTCAGCCAGTTAAAAGCAATTAGCATGGTTGCTGGACTTAAGACTCAGGGGCTAGACTTGCTGATTAAGACCAGAGCAATGCCCTGGAGCTGAGACTATTCTAACCCCTCTCTTCTGTGTGGATTGGCCCTTCTCGCAGGACTGGGAGAAGGCCTCAAGACAACTGACGGATTCTGGCTGGGGCTACACTCCAGTGCTTCCAGAAGGTCTCATGGCTGGACACCAGACCCTGGCAGTTGGAATGGTGTTGGGCCAGAAAATGCACTTTCCTGCATGGAGCAAGTTCCTTGCTCTTTTAGAGTCCTCGCGAGCTCTGGGAATGTTGGTCTGGTCCAACTCCGCTTCCTTCCTCAGGAATCAGCCTGACACACAGGACTGGGAGAAGGGCTGGGGGTAACCTTGACATTCAGACCAGGGCCACTCTCTGGTATTTTTCAAGGACTCCCTGACCAGACACCAGACCCTGATAGCACATTAGAGTGTCAGCCGAAAACTGCATTCTATTCTTCCTTCCTCGGAGATTAATTTGTCAGTGAGACTGAGCACAGCTTGGAGCAAGGCCATGGGCTCTGGGCTCCATGCCTCAGTGAGTTTTTCCCTTACCCCAGATCCCAACAAGAACTCTGTCTTTCTCTATGCACTTCTAAATGCTTCCATACCTCTCCAGGTCTCCTAAGTTCCTACAAACTCTATTTCCTTTCCCCATTAAACTTATTCCCTAGATATCTCATTCATTAACTCCAGGTTAAAGTTTAATTATCCTGTTTGCAGACAGGTAGTTTTTTGGTCTAGACTCCCATTAAGTCCCCACATGGCCTGAACTTAGAAAGTCTAAACATGTCCCTGTCTTCCATCTCAACTCGCCTCTTTTGGGTCATTTCTCTCTGGCCCTTCGTATGTAGCATATACCTCAGAGGAGATTTACGGGGGAGAATTTTCTTCCCTCAGTATGATGCTTTGTGACTTCATCCGCCCAGTCACCAATCTAGGTGGCAACCAGGACTGGCACACTTTGAAACATCTGTGCTGAGGCTCTTGCCATGAGGGCTCATTGTGGAAATCAGCCCTATTAGATAAGACTCAAAGTTAAGAGGCATAGAACAACTATTTTTCTTCGTGTAGAGGAACAAAGTGACACTCTGTATTTGACCAGGCAGTGGCCCAGTCTAGCGCATCACCAATAAAGGGAACTGATCCCCCCATGTGTGTGCTATTCTGACAACTATATATCTGAGGTTGCAGGCATGGAAGGCAGAGTGAGCATGGGTAACACATGCTAATCCCACCCTACAGACACCACAGGCAGTGAGAGAGGTTTACTAATGACTTCAAATTTTATAGATAAGGTGGTCATCATGTTTGATGTTAAAGTGAGGACATAGCTTTCCTCATGGGCATTATCTTCCTCATGGATAAACCACTATCAGAACATGCCTGGGACTATAGATTTCTAGCTTAAGCCACCAAAAATAGGAATGGGACTGAGAACCCCCTTGACTTGCAACCTCTTAAAGACTGCCTCCACGGACTCCTTTACCAGAAACCATGTCAAAAGAGGAGCAAGCTAGGCAGCCGTAGCAATGTGAAGATAGGAAGCAGGCCAGTTAATGGCTGCTTTACACAGTGATCTGCCATCAAGGAGACGCAACAGGCCAGTCCACTGCAAACAGTATTAGTTGTGGAAAGCCAAGGGCTTCAGCAGAAGTCAGCTTATGAAGAGCCCTCGCAGCTCTGCCAGCCATGGCCTGGGTCACTGGGAATGGAACTGCCCTAGGGGTTGAAGGACTCCTGGGTCAGAACCACAGACCCTGTTCGCCCTAAGCTGAAAAAGCCCCTTCACTCAGCCCAGCTTCCAAAGTAACCACCGCTTCTGAGGGGACAGCCAAGTAGGGCCAACAACATTGCAGGCAGAACTATAAATTTCCTTTTAGAGATGCCACCTGCCTTCTATTCAGGCCACTCTCCTCCCAGGCCAGTTAAGTAATGGAAGTCAACAGGGTGCCTTCCCCAAAGAGGTTCACACCTCCCTTATGATGTCTCTTCCAGTACCCCATGTGAAGAGATAGGTCTGGACCTCATATATACCTGGCCAGGCCTTAGCCCACCTGATTGTTATCAGGCTGATCTTGTGACAGTACCTTTCTTAAGTTCTCTAATAATGACTCTGTCCTTTGTTTTAGACCCTATGAATTTAATCTGCTTGTTAGATTCATTTTATCCAGACTTGAAACTGAAATTCTAGAGAGCCATGCAAATGAAACCTCAGATGGAAGCAGTTTCTGCAAACTGCCACTTGTCCCCCTGGAGAAGCCACCTACTGCTGGAACCCTGTCTTAAATGCCATTCCCTACCCTGCCCCTTTTCAGCATGAAGCAGCCAGAGCAGTCATCGCCCAGCTCCTCTAACAGAAGTTAGGGTCCATTCTTCTGGGGGAGAGAATGTGAGATAGGAAGTCAGGTTAGTCCCAGTGGAAATTCAGGGGGCAAAATGCATTCTTTCCCCAAAAGTTATCTTTAGCAAGATCAGAAGTGCCTGCCCTACTTCCTCAGTAATCTCCAATCTTATCATGAGACTAGCAAGGGAGTGGGGATTCCTTCTGAGCTCCCAGTTTACTGTAAAGCAAATTAGGTATCCCACCCTTCTGATGGCTCTTGGTTTATCACGAGCAAACCAGACAGGATAAAAGATTACAAATCAAGTCTTTTGATGGGTTTTGTCCCCATCTTGTGACTGAATGTCAATCTGGTTGTCAAGTTGTATTTTTTTGTTTGTTTTTCTTTTCAAAATTGTGCTTAAAAACCCCACTATCACTGGTCCCTTCTGGTTCTGCCTCTCTTGGAGTCCCTCTCCATGCCACTCTGGCTGGAGGTCTCTGACTCTAATAAATCTTGCTTTTAAATCTCAAAACAAAAAAAGCATCATATGGAACCCCATAAATATGTACATTTTATGTCTATTATTTTTAACCAAAAAATTAAATAAAATTTTAAATAAAAAATAAATTTTAAGTAAACTGAAATGTGCTGATGGTTGTACAACTCTAAGCTTACTACATGTTATTTAAGTGAACATTTAAAACATACCTATTTTATGAGTACAAATTATTTCCCAATAAAGATGCTAAGTCATAGGAAAGAGAAAAAAGAGAAGATGGAGTGTTTTTCTTGGAACTGTATTTTAACATAGAAGTCTCCACTGCTTCTGTCCTGCCTCCTGCTTTCTTAGAACTCTGGCAGTTTCTTAGAACATGGCTCCACTTCTTAGAAAGGGAAACCATGCACAGTAGAAATCTAAGATCAGAAACAGAACCTTGACACCATGGCACACTCTAATTTGCCTGGATGATTACCTTGGAACATCTTGAATACAAAATAAACACTTGTTTTGGCCAGTAATATTTGGGAGATTTATGCTACTAGCAGCTAAACTTGAACCTAGTTTATACCACCCCTACCATAGGCTAACTATGTTGTTATTGGTCATTTTGAAATATATTTTCCCACAGTAAAAGTAAAAACAATCAGTACTTATCCAAGAATTTCTTTTAAAAAGAAATGTGTAAATCACATAAAGATCCTGTTATGGGCTAGCTTAAGCCAAAATTTAATATTTCAGATTCTTGCTGTTTACTTAGATAAGAATTCTAAGCACCAGCTCAAACAAGGCATGCAACATGGTAAAGTTTAGAGTTTATTTAGAAAGTGCAAGAAATACACAAGAACATGAGGGCTTTATTAAGGGAGAATGGATCAGAAAGAGTAAATGCAGACCGGCAGCGCGTCTCACTAGGCTAATCCTCCGCCTGCAGCGCCGGTACTCCAGGTTCTAGTCCCAGTTGGGGAGCCGGTTCTGTCCCGGTTGCTCCTCTTCCAAGTCCAGCTCTCTGCTGTGGCCCGGGAAGGCAGTGGAGGATGGCCCAAGTGCTTGGGCCCTGCACCCGCATGGGAGACCAGGAGGAAGCACCTGGCTCCTGGCTTCGGATTGTTATGGCCGTGCCAGAGCAGAAAACACACCAAGAGACAGGCTCTTATGCAAAAAGCAAGTAGAGTATTGTATTCACCAGCATGCTGGGGTCGCAGCGTCAGGAATGTGAGCGAGTGGACCCTAAGTACAATTTACATCAGCTTTTTATAGCTACTTGGGCCTTTCAAGCTAACCCATTTGGTTCACAAAGGAGATAAGGGCGTTTTACAAGCACAAGGTGAGAAGGTATACATATGCAAAGTACAAATAACAACAGGCAAAGACAAGTTTTACAACAGGGTAGGGCGGGGGTCGCTCTCACCATACATTTCCCAAGGCTGAATAAATCCTAAGTTGTTAAACATTTTACGAACAGACACGAAGATCAGAGAGGAGGCTGCTCCTGTGTTTCACCAACCGGGCGCCTGTAGAGGTAAACAGGTTTTGGTGGGCCATTTCCCACATTCCGATGTTATCTCTTCCTGCCTTGGCTCCATGATGCCTGGTCAGTAGAAGCAAACCTCAGCCCTCTTTGAGCCAGAAATTAGAAAGCAGGCCAAAGGTTGCTCTAAAAATGAAGGGTAAAATCAAAAATAAAACTTACGAAATAGGGAGAGGGGGGTCTACTATTCTTAATATTTCTTCAGGATCGGCACAGCGCTGGCCATAGTGGCCATTTGGAGGGTGAACCAACGGAAAAAGGAAGACCTTTCTCTCTGTCTCTCTCTTTCACTGTCCACTCTGCCTGTCTAAATAAATAAATAAATACAAATTGCAAGTGCCCTTTAAGATGGAAAGAAAGTACGTTATAGACTCCCAGATAGTGGGTGGTAATAGATATCCTTATGCAGAGTATAAAACCATTTATCCTGAGCCTAGAGAGTTTTAATGTCTCTTTCAGTGGACGTACTACTGTTCGAGTAAAGATGGCAGATTCCATCAATCACTGCACATGTTCCTCCTTATTCTATTAATATATATTATAAATCCTGTCAATTATCCATAACCACCTTGGCTGGAGTGTCCACAGATACATGTACTTGCTGTAAAAGTTAGCCTGAAATATAAACCGGACTACCTAAAGCAGTGGTCAGTTTTTTTTTTTTTTTAAAGATTTATTTATTTACTTGAAAAGCAGAGTTACAGAGAGTTAGAGAGAGATCTTCCACCTGCTGGTTCACTCCCCTGGTGGCTGCAATGGCTAGAGCTGTGCCAATCTGAAACCAGGAGCCAGAAACTTCTTCCGGTCTCCCACACGGATGCCTAAGGACTTGGGCTACCTTCCACTGCTTTCCCAGGCCATAGCACAGAACTGGATTGGAAGTGGAGCAGCTGGGACTAGTACCAGCACCCATATGGGATGCTGGCATTGCAGGTGGTAGCTTTATCTGCTATGCCACAATGCCAGCCCCTAGTCAGGTTTTTAAAATCAGGCTCATATGTTCACCAAGATCTTCCAGTATTATAATAGAAGAACCCACTAAGGAGTTTTTCTGCCAATAACAGCTCCCAGAAAGAATCAAACGAAGAGGTAGGTAGAACATGTCTGCCTTCAAGTGCAGCAATCTTGATGTGATGAAAGCAAAAAAAGTTTTACTTATCTTTTTGCTTTTTGAAGAGCTATGTAAGATATTTGATAAGCTCAGGGGAATAGGCAGACTTATCTTTTGAGTTCACCTGCGAAGACTCAAGAGGTGCAAGTTTAGTCCTTGACAAATATACCCAGTTTGAGATGCCCTATAATTTCACTGAGGTAGGGGTGCTCAGTAGCACCTGGTAGGGACCCTTCCATTTAGGCTGCAACTGATCTTCCTTCCAAGTTTATAATAAAACTAAATCCCCTGAGGAAATAGGCTGTTCATGAATCTTGGGATCTGGCACTGGGAGAAATTTGTTACCATACCCCACCAGGGCCTTCTGAACCTGGCCTAAATTGATAATATACTTTCTTTGATCTTGAATCTCTGAATCAAAGTGGGTGTCAGAGGTGAGGAAGGGCCTTTCATACAGCATGTCAGATGGACTAAGCTTTAAGGCAGTCTTGGGTGCAATTCTCATCCTGAGAAGGGCAATAGGCAATAGTTGAAGCCATGTTTCTGAGGTCTCCTGGTAAAGCTTAGCTAGAATTTTCTTAAGACTATGATTAGTTGGCCGGCGCCGTGGCTTAACAGGCTAATCCTCCACCTTGCGGTGCCGGCACACCGGGTTCTAGTCCCGTTTGGGGTGCCGGATTCTATCCCGGTCGCTCCTCTTCCACGCCAGCTCTCTTCTATGGCCCGGGAAGGCAGTGGAGGATGGCCCAAGTGCTTGGGCCCTGCATCCACATGGGAGACCAGGAGAAGCACCTGGCTCCTGGCTTCAGATCAGCACAGCGCACCGGCCGTGGTGGACATTTGGGGGGTGAACCTATGGAAGGAAGACCTTTCTCTCTCTCTCTCTCTCACTATCCACTCTGCCTGTCAAAAAAAAAAAAAAAAAAAAAGACTATGATTAGCCTTTTCAACTTTACCTGATGACTGAGGTATCCAAGAGGCATGGAGGTGGTAAGAAATTCCTAGGGCAGCAGCTACCTGTTGAGTTATTTTAGATACAAATGAATGTCCATTGTCACTCTGGAGTGACCGTAGGAGGCCAAAGTGTGGCATAATGTCCTTCATCAAGGCTCCTGTGCCTTCTCTGTTCGAGTTGGAAAGGCTTCTGTCCATCCTGTGAAAGTATCAATAAAAACTAGAAGATATGTATAATTATTCTTTGGAAGCATATTAGTGAAGCCAATCTGCCAATCTTCATGTGGGTATGTTCCTCTCCTTTGCACAGGAGTCAGCAAGGTTTGCAGTTTTCCACAACTACCAGAGTTATTTTGTAAACAAAGTGGGCAGGCATGAGTTACTTCCCTTATTTGGTCCTTTCGCTCTGAATACTCGAGAGACTATTTGCATTAAAGCTTCTCTTCCCAGATGGGTAGGGTCATGCCTTTCCTTAATAATTTTCCATTAAGAGGCCATAAGAAACATAACTTTATGACCTTATGATCTAAAGTCCGCCCTCCACAAGCACCTTTAGTATAACCCTGTTGTTGGGCCTATTCAATCTCAGATTCAGTATAGTGAGGCTCTTTAGTCATTTCTACAGGCTGAGGTACTAGAGCCATTTCCAGAGCTTCTTGTGTAGCAGCTCCTTGTGCTGGTTTGTCTGCTAGTGCATTTCCCTTGCTAACATAGCTGTCTTCTTTCTGATGTCCCTTACGGTGAATGACAGCTACTTCTGAAGGTTCCAGTACTGCCTGAAGTACAGCTAATATCTGCTTTCCATATTTAACAAGGAATTCTTTGCAGTCAGTAATCCTCTGGTTTAGAAACTTGAGCTTATGTTGGGGAAACACTGTATCCTCCTTTTGTTAGATTCTGGGTTCAATGGGATGCAGAAGAACGTATCCCTTAGGCAAGGATTTAGCACACAATAAGACGCACTGGGCACAAGAGTTAAGATGCCTCTTGGAAACCCCATATCCAATACCAGAGTACCTGGCTTCACATGCTGGCTCTGCTTCTAATTCCAGATCCTTAAGGCTGCAGACAAAAGACCAAAGAAATCAGGTACTAAGAGAGAAAAACTGCCAGCCCAGAATATTATATCCTGCAAAGCTCTCATTTGTGAATGAAGGAAAAATAAAGACCTTTCATAGCAAACAGAAATTGAAAGAATTTGTTGCCTCTCATCCAGCCCTGGAAAAGATGCTTAAAGATGTGTTACACACAGAAACACAGTCATCAATATGAAAGAAGGTAAAGGAAGGAAACCTCACAGCAAAAGATCACAGGAAGCTCAAAGCATATATTAGAAAATATCTTTGGGAAATGGTAGGGCAAAGTTACTACTTATCAATAGTCACATTGAACGTTAATGGCCTGAACTGTCCAGTTAAAAGACACAGACTGGCTGAATGAATTCAAAAACAAAACCCATCTATTTGCTGCTTACAAGAAACACATCTTTCCAACAAAGATACATGTAGACTGAAAGTGAAAGGTTGGAAAAAGATATTCCATGCCAACAGAAACCCAAAAAAAGCTGGCATAGCCATATTAATATCAGACAAAATAAACTTTAACACAAAAACTGTTAAGAGAGACAAAGAGGGGCATTATATAATGATTAAGGGTTCAATTCAATAGGAAGATGTAACTATTATAAATGTATATGCACCTAATTACAGGGCACCGGGAGACTTATCCAATATAATAGTACTGGGGGACTTCAATACTGCACTCTCAGAAATAGACAGATCAACCGGACAGAAGATCAACAAGGAAACAGCAGATTTAATCGATACTATAGCCCAAATGGATCTAACAGATATTTAGAGAACTTTCAATCCTACATTTAAAGAATTTACATTCTTCTCAGCAGTGCATGGAACCTAGGATTCTCTCTCTCTCTCTCTCTCTGCCTTTCAAATAAAATGAAAACAACAAACTTTTTTGAAGTAAGAATATTTAAATATGCTCAGTTTCCATTGTTTCATTTTTTTTTCATTTTATTTTTGTTGATAACAGAGATAGTAATATCACAAAGTGAGGGATTCATGACAATGTTCATTGCATGGGGCAAGATTCAGTGAAGCAAATACCAAATGATATGACACTCACACAATTTTTATACTAACTTCCACCAACAAGAGAAAACATGATGCTTGTCTTCCCGAGAATGGCTTATTTTACTGAGCATAAACATCTCCAGTTCCATCCATTTTGATGCAAATGTCAGGACTACATTCTTTTCAAAGCTGAGTAATATTCACTCATTTGATCTTCCCTATAGCCTGTTTTTCAATTTGTCACAATCTCCTCCACTTTCATGTTTCTATTATTTTTTTGAAAGATATTCTGTATAATGATCTCATTCACATGTGGAATTTTAAAACGTTGATTCACTGATATTGAAAGTAGAATGGTGGTTGCCATCGGTCAGATAAAAGCAAAGTGGGGGGAGGGGTAGAGGGGAGGTTAATAGGTACTAGGTTAAAGTTAGAGGGAAGAAAGGATTTATGGGCCAGCACTGCAGCTCAATAGGCTAATCCTCCACCTGCAGTGCCGGTACTCCAGGTTCTAGTCCCGGTTGGGGGGCCAGTTCTGTCCCAGTTGCTCCTCTTCCAGTCCAGCTCTCTGCTGTGGCCTGGGAAGGCAGTGGAGGATGGCCCAAGTGCTTGGGCCCTGCACCTGCACGGGAGCCCAGGAGGAAGCACCTGGCTCCTGGCTTTGGATCAGCGTGGGGCACTGGCCGCAGCGGCCACTGGGGGGTGAACCAACGGAAAAGGAAGACCTTTCTCTCTGTCTCTCTCTCTCACTGTCCACTCTGCCTGTCCAAAAAAAAAAAAAAAAAAAAAGAAAAGAAAGAAAGAAAAAGAAAGGATTTATGATGTTTTATTACACAGTAGAGTGATTATTCATAATGATAATGTTCTGTATATTCTTCTTTTTTTTTTTTTTTTTTTTTTTGACAGGCAGAGTGGACAGTGAGAGAGAGACAGAGAGAAAGGTCTTCCTTTTTGCCGTTGGTTCACCCTCCAATGGCCGCCGCGGTAGGTGCGCTGCGGCCGGCGCACCGCGCTGATCCAATGGCAGGAGCCAGGTGCTTCTCCTGGTCTCCCATGGGGTGCAGGGCCCAAGGACTTGGGCCATCCTCCACTGCACTCCCGGGCCACAGCAGAGAGCTGGCCTAGAAGAGGGGCAACCGGGACAGAATCCGGTGCCCCGACCAGGACTAGAACCTGGTGTGCCGGCGCTGCAAGGCGGAGGATTAGCCTGTTAAGCCACGGCGCCGGCCTTGTATATTCTTAAAAGAACAATATATTTTTAAATTTTGCCATAAAGAAATGACAAATGGGGGTAAGCCTTGTGGCATGGTAGGTTAAGCCACTGCTTGGAATGCCTGCATTCTATATCAGGGTGCAGGTCTGAGCCAGCTGCTCTGCTTCTGATCCTGCTAATGCATCTTGGGAGGCGGGGAATGAAGGCTCAAGTGTGCGGGCCTCTTGCTACCTATGTGGGAGACCCATTTGGAGTTCCAGGCTCCTGGCTTCAGCCTGGTCCTCCACCTGGCTATTGAAGGCATCTGTACAGTGAACAAGTAGATGGAAGATTCTCTCTCTCTCTCTTTCCCTTTCAAGTAGATGGAAATAAATAAACATTTTTTAAAACTGAAAAAAAAAAAAAGGAATGATAAATGTTTGAGGAGACACATATGCTTACTGATTTGAACAGTACACAATGCAAGTGTTACTGGAACATCACACAGTATCCCCCAAATATGTCTGTTTTTATGTATCGATTTTCTAAAAATGATCTGCTTACTATTACGTTAAAGTGGGCAACCCAAAATTTGATGTCAAGGTTGGTTCTACTTTTCCATTAAAATAGTTATAATTGTCATAAACATTTATATCTCACAATAATAGATGTTTCTGTATAAGTTTATCTGTCAGAAAATATATGTGGACAAGGGCTGATCAAGTCACTGTTTCTCATAGTGTCCATTTCACTTCAACAGGTTTCCCCTTTGCTGCTCAGTTAGTTGTCGCCAATCAGGGAGAACATATGATATTTGTCCCTTTGGGACTGGCTTAATTCACTCAGCATAATATTTTCCAGATTCCTCCATTTTGTTGTCCTGACTGTTGATGTACAATTTAATACTTTATCCCTTTTAGTATTTTTTTTTGTTCTAGTTAATACTATTGGTTGAACTCTGTAATCAACACACATTTATTCTTGGGTGTTTAAATTTAACTGAAAAGTGATCCCTGTGAAATATAAGAGTGGGAGTAAGAGAGGGAGGAGATGTACAATTTGGGACATGCTCAATCGGACTTGCCCCAAATGGTGGAGTTAGAAATGTGCCAGAGGATTCCAATACAATCCCATCAAGGTGGCATGTACCAATGCCATCTCACCAGTCCAAGTGATCAATTTCAGTTCACAGTTGATCACACTGATAGGTCTAAGAGTCAAAGGGGTCACACAAACAAGACTAGTGTCTGCTAATACTAACTGATAGAATCAGAAAGGGAGAGAAGGATCCAACATGGGAAGCGGGATACACAGCAGACTCATAGAATGGCAGATGTCCTACATAGCACTCTGGCCTCAGAATCAGCCCTTAAGGCATTCAGATCTGGCTGAAGAGCCCATGAGAGTAATTTAGGCATGGAAAGCCAAGACACTCTGGCAAAAATAAAAGAGGACCTAAATGAAAGATCTCTGTGAGTGAGATCCCAGTGGAAAGAATGGGGCCATCAAAGAAGGAGGTACCTTTCTCTGAAGGGGGGAGAGAACTTCCACTTTGACTATGACCCTGTCGGAATAAGATTGAAGTCGGCAAACTCAAAAGGCTTTCATAACCTTGGCAACTCGTGACTAGAGCCTAGGGAGATTACTGATGCCATAAACAAGAGTGTCAAATTGTTAAGTCAACAACAGGAGTCACTGTGTACTTACTCCTCATGTGGGATCTGTCCTTAATGTGTTGTCCAATGTGAAGTAATGCTATAACTAGTACTGAAACAGTATTTTACACTTTGTGTTTCTGTGTGGGTGCACACTGATGAAATCTTTACTTAATATATAATAAATCGATCTTCTGTATATAAAGATAATTGAAAATGAAAAAAAATGGCAATTTTATGACCTCAATGATTACTATAGCACAATAAACTTTTCTGTTTTATGGCATCACAATTGTGGCAGCACGATATTGATTTATGAAATCATTACTTATTTTGATATCATGATTGCTTAGACATGGTATTGTGTTTTGTGACCTCATATTTGATTATGAAATCACAATGGTAGTTTTTGAATTTGAGAATTTATTTGTGTTTGTGGAGTGATAAAAATGTGTTTAGTATTTGTCCCCAATTTCTGGTGCAAATATATTAATGGTTCAAACAACTTGCATTTTAATACTGTGGCTTTCATTTACCGAGCAGATAGAATATTCCTTTGTATTCAAAGATCTAATGAAGTTTATATTAAAAAAAAGAGAAAATATATTTGGAGTGACCTATGTATGCTGCACACTCTGATAGGCAGTGGACATTGATACATAAGCAAGATAATGCATTCCTTACTTTGCTGGAGCTTATAATTTAGCGGGAGTTACGAAAAGGCAAATAACCCATTACCATGTAGAGTAAATGTCATACAAGGGGAGTCCTGGATGCTTATGGCAGCAAAGTAGGGAGCCTGACCTAGATGTAGGGCTGAGGTTGAAAGACAAGGCTAAAAGGAGATTCCCAGAAGATAAAGTCCACACTGATACTTTGGAGGACATTTTACTTCTTTACTAAACATGAATGCTGCACGTACTATGAAATCAACAGTATTTTAAGCACACTGCAAATATGAACTCAATCCTTAAAGTTTTCTTGTGAGGTAGATATAATAGATTTTTTTTTTTTTGACAGGCAGAGTGGATAGTGAGAGAGAAACAGAGAGAAAGGTCTTCCTTTTTGCCGTTGGTACACCCTCCAATGGCCGCTATGGCCGGCACATCTCGCTGATCCAATGGCAGGAGCCAGGTGCTTCTCCTGGTCTCCCATGGGGTGCAGGGCCCAAGGACTTGGGCCATCCTCCACTGCACTCCCGGGCCATAGCAGAGAGCTGGCCTGGAAGAGGGGCAACCGGGATAGAATCCAGCGCCCCAACCAGGACTAGAACCCGGTGTGCTGGCACCGCAAGGTGGAGGATTAGCCTAGTGAGCCACGGGCCGGCCGAGGTAGATATAATATTATTGCATTCATTTTACAGCTGGGAAAAGTGAGGCATGGAACAGTGAAGTGACCAATCCTAGATCACAAGCTAATAAGGAGTCAAATCATGATTTAATCCAAAGTCAGAACTCCAGAGCTCATGCTTGCATTTTTCTCAATCCTTACAATTATTTACTTTTGGAGAGGCAGATGGCCTGAGAGAGAGGCAGACAGGGAGCTCTCATCCTCAGCTCACTCCCCAGATATCCACAGCAGTAAGCACTGGGCTGGGACCTAATCCTGGAACTGGAAATTCAACCCAGGTCTCCCATATGGTTGGCAAGGGGAAGCCAGTTACTTGAGTTCCCAATGCCCTACCAGGAAGCGGAAACCAGGGGCCAGAGCCAGGAATTACACCCAGGCTCTCCAATATGGGATGTGGGCATTATAACTGGTTTCTCAACAGCTAGGCTAAGCACTCACCCCAAGACTTCACGCTCTTAATCACTTCCGCAAGCTACCTTTTGGATCAGGGTGAAAAGTATTTAAGAATTATTCAGGTGATAAGAGAAAGGAACAGGATGCACGAAGGCCTGGTGGGGAAAGAAGATGACATGGCCAGGAAGGTGAAAGAACGCCAGCCTGGATCTGGAGTGTGGCGGGAGCACTGAGCACACTGTGAGAGGTGAAGGCAACTCACATGTGGCCTTGTGAGTAGCATTAGCAATAGACTTCACCTTAAAAGAGAGGGGCCACCGGAGAGTTCCACAGGGAGAGAAGCATGATCCGAGTTGAGTTTACGATCACCTGGGCTAGTGCAAAAAGGAAAGGGGGTGTTCTGTTGGGGCTAACAATGACAATGCAGGTGTTTCAGTCTTCCCAGGCTGCCACAGCAAACTACAACATCTACTGGGTGGCTTACACCATTTTCTCACAGTCCTGGCGGCTGGCGGTACAAGGTTGTGGTGGCAGCAGATACAGTAGCTGGCGAGAGCTCCCTGCTCCCTTTCTGATTTGCAGACCTGGCTTTGTACACAACTTCTCACTGTGTCTTCATGTGGCAAAAGGAGAGAGAGAGAGAGAGAGAGAGAGAGAGGGAGAGAGAGAGGGAGAGAGAGATGGAAAAGAAGAAGGGGGAAGAGGGGGCGGGGGAGAGAGAGAGAGAGAGAGAAAGCAAGGAATGCTGGTGTCTCTGAGCTCTCCAACCTCGTGATCCCACCTAACCCTTGTTACTTCCCAGAGGTCCCATAGTCAAACACAACCACACTGGATGGAGGTTTGGGCTTCAATGCGTTAATGGTGGAGGGAGGCAAACATGCACCCCTCATCACCAGGGAAGAGGTTCCCATGGCCTGGCTGAGAGTTACCAGACCACGGCTTGAGGAGATCTGAAACATGTAGGAAAGGTGAGCTTGAGAGAACATAGCAATAGTTTGATAGATTCCTAAGCAGGAAAGAGAATTAGGACACCCAGACCATCTCGGAACCACTCCATATAAGGAATGCAGGACACAAACCACATGGGTGACTTTTGCATTTGGCCCATTTGATGGTCAGAGGTGCTTGAGGAGATTCTAATGAGAAGGTGGGTGTGTGACCCCTGGGGATACAGATCTGAGGCTCACAAGCAGATGGGCCCTTTAGCAACAAAGGAGCAGGAAGTCATTTGGGTAATTATTCACGAATAAAAAGAGCAAAGGGCCAAAGACAATGATAAAAATGCTTAAGAGACAGATAAAGAGAGCTTACCAAAGAAAAGGGAGACAACGTATCAGTGCTAGAGTGTGCCTCCCACTGAGAAGCAGCAAATTTAGGATGAAGAATCCGTCATTTGTGTAGCCATAAGAAGCCCTAAGGTGGTGACTCTTCTCCAACAGCTCTCAGGAGCAGAGGTGCAAGTGTGGAGGCAACAGAACAGGCGTGGCTAGTGCTCACCTTTCATTTCCTCATCTGCGGTCTGTGTGCTTACCCACGTCTTCCCAAAATCTCCGTCACCCATTTCCCTGAGATGTTTAGAATCATTTGGCATTGATTCTCCACCGTTATTCTTTGTGCATCTACAATGCTAATCTTTGGAGTCGTTCTATGTTCTTTCTCTGATTTTCCTTGACTAACATAGCTAAAAATTGAGGTATCCTGTGTATGGCTGCTTGTCACAAATTGCCACAAATGTTGCAACGTAAGAAACATAAATGTGTATTCTCACGGTTATGGAGGTCAGAAATCTGAAATCAGAATTACCAGGCCCAAACCAGGGTGTCAGCAGAGCCACACTCACTTGGAGCAGCATTGCTCCCCTTCCATGAAGCTCCTGGCCTGGTCCTTACTCTGCAAAGCCAGCAAGCGACAGGGAGCCGAGCCAGGTGGTGGCTGAGCGACATTCTCCGTGATCACCTCCCCTCAGAGTCTCCAGTTGCAGCCATACTCAGGCACCAAACCACCTTTAGAAGAGCCAAGGAAACCAAGTGAAGGAGAAAAAAAGAAAAAAAGAAAGAGAAAAAAAGAGAAAAAGAAAAGGTGCATTGCAGAAGACAGGAACGAAAGAGCTGCCTGCATCACTCCTTCTTTCCCTCAACTCCAGCCAATGCAGCAGGCAGAGACGCTTCCTGCTCGGGGACAGCAGAGGGAATTAAGTCTGGCCTCAGACAGGTGCTGGTGGATAGACTCACCCCAGCACCAGGCAAACTGCTTTTCCAGCCAGCACACCCATGGATGGTTTCAGCCAACTTAGGCACAAGTACACGCAGCAACATGGGCCTTGGTGTTACCCGCTCCTCATCTGTGGGACTCCATGGCCACCAAATGTTGTGGCATTAGTGTCTATAGCACTGACCACCTCACCCTTCCTCCAACCCCAGGCAGCATAACATGGAAAGAGTAATTGTCCACGCTGGGGACAGCTCACTGCTTAGGAAACTGATCTGGTCCTCCACAGTAAGGTGCAGAGCTGGGCAGAATCCCACAGTACCTGACAGGCCCACCCCCAGCCCCTGGAATTAGGGTGCCATCTAGTGTTGAAGAGGCAGAAGTGACCACAGACTCAGAGAACGTGCAGCGGGCTTAGAATTTACAGACACGTAATTATAAACAGAGCCAGATTATAGGCTGTAGTTACACAATCTTTCAAGGTGCAGACAGCATTCTAAGCCAAGAGGCAACATAACTTTCAGAGAACTATGAACTCATTTAATGGAAAAGACAGAAAATGGTTGTAAAGAGATGGATTCGTGTGATCTCTCCGTTATCACAAAAGAGCTGATTTTAGGAAGCTCAAAAAACTTCAGAAAGACCTGGAAATAATTCAATAACTTATCATAAAACTTATCCAAGAGATTTAAATAATTTTTGAAAAAAGCAGAAATCCTAGAAGCGAAAGTTCAATTAAAACAAAATTGCGGGGCCGGCGCCGTGGCTCAACAGGCTAATCCTCCGCCTTGCGGCGCCGGCACACCGGGTTCTAGTCCCGGTCGGGGCACCGATCCTGTCCCGGTTGCCCCTCTTCCAGGCCAGCTCTCTGCTGTGGCCAGGGAGTGCAGTGGAGGATGGCCCAAGTGTTTGGGCCCTGCACCCCATGGGAGACCAGGAGAAGCACCTGGCTCCTGCCATCGGAACAGCGCGGTGCGCCGGCCGCAGTGCGCTACCGCGGCGGCCATTGGAGGGTGAACCAATGGCAAAAGGAAGACCTTTCTCTCTGTCTCTCTCTCACTGTCCACTCTGCCTGTCAAAAATTAAAAAAAAAAAAAAAAAAAAAAAAAAAACACAAAATTGCGGCTGATGCCATGGCTCAATAGGCTAATCCTCTGCCTGCGGTGCCGGCACCCGGGGGTCTAGTCCCGCTCGGGGCACTGAATTCTTCCCGGTTGCTCCTCTTCCAGTCCAGCTCTCTGCTATGGCCCGGGAGTGCAGTGGAGGATGGCCCAAGTGCTTGGGCCCTGCACCTGGCTCCTGGCTTCGGATCAGCACAGCGCGCCGGCCGCAGCGGCCATTCAGGGGTGAACCAACGGAAAAGGAAGACCTTTCTCTCTGTCTGTCTCTCTCTCTCACTGTCCACTCTGCCTGTCAAAAAATAAATAAATAAATAAATAAAAATTAAAAAAGCAAAATTGCAACAGAAGTAATAAATACCAGCATTTATCAAGCCAAAGATAGAATCTGTGACCTTGAAAACAAGTTATTTGAAAACATAAAGTTGGAGCGAAAGGGAGAAAAAATAATAAAAAGGAAAGAAAAAAGTTTGTTGGAACACTGGGACAGCATTAAAAGAGCAAATGTTTTGCTCTGGGGATCAAGAGCAACTTGAGACTCCCAAAGTGTTAAAAAACGTATTCAGGCAGGTGCTGTGGCTCACTTGGCTGATCCTCCACCTGCGGCGCCAGTTCTGTCCCAGTTGCTCCTCTTCCAGTCCAGCTTTCTGCTGTGGTCCGGAAGTGCAGTGGAGGATGGCCCAAGTGCTTGTGCCCTGCACCCCATGGGAGACCAGGAGAAGCACCTGGCTCCTGTCTTTGGATCGGCACAGTGCACGGGCCGTGGTGGACATTTGGGGGGGTGAACCAACGGAAGGAAGACTTTTCTCTCTCTCTCTCTAACTCTGCCTGTCAAAAAAAAAAGTATTCAAAGAGGCAGCAGGAAACTTTCCAAACACAGACATTCACAAACGTCCGGTTCAAGGTCCAATGTTGTCAGTCTGATCAACTCAAAGGAGTGGACCCCATGGCATATGACAATCCAGCTCCCACAGGTTAAAGAAAGAGGGGATTCTCAAAGCAGCAACAGAAGAGAAACAAAAAATAGATGCATAAGGGTGTTTGAACTCACCTGACAGCACTTTTCTGCAGAAATATTGTAACCAAGAAGCACGGGATGAAATATTCACAGTGCTGAAGAGAAAAACTTCCAACCAAAAACACTGTGCCCAGAAATGAGGGCCAGGTAAAGATGCTCCCAGACCAACGAATCTGATAAAAGCTGTCACACTAGACCATTCATAGGTATCTTTTGTGTGCTGGAAACAGTCATTTCCTTTGGATATACTCTTTGTCATATGGTAGATCTAGCTTTAGCTCTGTGAGGAATCTCCATGCTGTTTTCCACAATGGCTGTACTAATTTGCATCCCCACCAACACTGAATTAGGGTTCTCTTTCCTCCACATCGTTGCCAGTGTTTGTTATTTTGTGGCTTTTTGACAATAAAGCCAGCATCTTTGAAGTGCAAAAAAATTAATCTAACAAAATAATTTGCTGAAATAAAAATAAACTTCTCCATAAAATGTGCCTAACACATCGACAGAACATTCCGGTTAACAGCCACATCACACACAGTATCCTCAGCACCACAGGAAATACCCACAGAGCAAGTCTCAAATTTTTAAAAAATTAAAATCACATGTAATATCTTCTCTGATCACACTGTAATGAAACTAGAAATCAGTAACACGAAAAACTAAAAATATGTGGAAATTAATTGACTTACTCCTGAATAACAATGGATCAGTGAAGAAATAAATTTGGAGACTGGTGCTTTGATGCAGCAGATTAAGCCACCAATTGCAAGGCCCATATCCCACACTGGAGTCTGCCTCAAGTCTCAGTTCCCGCACGTCAGACCCCCCTTCTTGTTAATTTGCTGGAAAGGCAGTGGAAGATAGCCTAAGTACTTAGGCCCTGGCCACCCAAGTGGGAGACCTGGATGGAGTTCCTAGCTCCTGGCTTCAGCCTGGCCCAGTTCAGACTTTGTGGTCACTTGGGGGAGTGGATCAAATATCCTCCCCTCATCCTCCCACCTCCCCTCCTATTCTCCCTCCCTCCCTCTCTTTCTAGTAAATAAATCTTTTCTTAAAGTGAAGAAAAAATTTTAATCACCATCTTATTTCAGAATAGTTTTGGATTCACAAAACAAAAACTGTGAAGAAGTACGGAGTTCCCATACATCCCACACCCACCCAGCTTCACCTATTAGCATCTTGTATCAATATGATACATTTCCCTCACAATTAATAAGCAACAATCAGCTTCCCCTATTATTGACATCAAATATTAGTATGAATTGTCTGTCACAATTAACAAATCACACCCTGCTCCACTGTAGAAACATACCAAAACTTACAGCATACATCAAAAGCAGCACCAAGAGGGATGTTTACAGCAATTAATACCAACATCAAAAAATCAGAAAGATCTCAAATAAACTGTCATTGCCCCTCAAGGGATAAGGAGAGCAGACACAAACCAAACCCAAGATCAGCAGCACAGACATAACAAAGTTCAGAGCAGAAATCAAGGAGAGAATAGAAGTATAAAACATCACTGAAACAGGTGACTTTTCAAAAAAAAAAAAAAATCACCCACACTCAGCTAGCTTAAGAGAAAAGAGAGGACTCAAAAAAAAAAAAAAATCAGAGACAAAAGTTGACATTACAACTGACAGCACAGATAATAGTCATCAGTGATCATTGTGAACAGCCATACACCAGCAAATTTGATGGCCTAGAAGAAATGAAAAAATTACCAGACACACATACACCTTGCCAAGAATCGATGATGAAGACATAGGAAATGTGAACAGATCAATAACTAGTAATGATATTGAATCAGTGGTGAAAACAATCTGATAAAAACATAGGCCCAGACCCCATTGTTTCACTGCTGAATTCAGCCAAACATTTAAAGACCTAAGACAATGCTTCTTAAATCATACCCAAAAATTGAAGAGCAGAGAATTCTTTGAAACTCATTCTACAAGGCCAATATCATCCTGATATCAAAAGCACAGAAGGACACTAGAAAAGAAAACTACAGGCCAATGTTTTTGATGAACTTCGCTATGGTTTGGATATTCAGTTCCGTGGCTCTCAAAGGCGCATGTGGTACAAGACCAGCCCTATGTTGGCACTACTGGAGAGAAAAATAGGAAGAGGGCTTAGTAAGTGATACTGAGGTCACAGGGGTGGGCCTGCACAAGACAGTTCTGTGAGGGATGGTTATATAAGGTGGGAGGGAAACACACCCCCTGCTGCCCTGCATCCTGGCTCACCATGGAATCCTCCCTCTGCACATGATCCACCACTCTTCAATGCCAAACCAGGCCAGCATTGTAGCGTAAAGCCATCACCTGCAATGCTGGCATCCCATATGGGCCCCAGTTCAAGTCCCAGCTGCTCCACTTATGATCCAGTTCCCTGCTAATGCACCTGGGAAAAGCAGCAGCAGATGACTCAAGTGTTTGGAACCCCGTACCCATGTGGGAAACCCTGAAGAAGCTCTTGGCTCCTGACTTCAGCCTGGTCCAAAAATGGCTGTTGCATTCTCCTGGAGAGTAAACCATCAGATGGAAGATCCCTCTGCTTGTGTGTCTCTCCCTGTCCTTTTGTAACTGATTTTCAAATAAATAAATGTCTTTTTTTTAAAAAACAAAAAAGATGCCAAACCAATAAAGTCACCCAGTCTTAGACTATGAACCTCCAAAACTGTGATCCCAGAAAAACTTTATTCCAACTAGCTTCTCGCGGGTATTTTAGCTATAGAAAAAGGTGGGGAGAGTGAATAAGTGAATTAAGCCAGTCTCAAAGGGACAAATATCATATGTTCTCCCCGATCAGTAACAACTAACCAACCACAAAAAGGCAAACCTGTTGAAGTGAAAGGGACACTATGAGAAACAGTGACTTGATCAGCCCTTGTCCTGACTGTTGATGTACAATTTAATACTTTATCCTTTTTAGTATTTTTTTTTGTTCTAGTTAATACTACTGGTTGAACTCTGCAATTAACACACATTTATTCTTAAGTGTTGAAACTTAACTTAAAAGTGATTGCTGTGAAATATAAGAGTGGGAATAAGAGAGGGAGGAGATGTACAATTTGGGACATGCTCAATCGGACTTGCCCCAAATGGTGGAGTTAGAAATGTGCCAGGGGATTCCAATACAATCCCATCAAGGTGGCATGTACCAATGCGATCTCACTAGTCCAAGTGATCAATTTCAGTTCACAATTGATCACACTGATAGGTCTAAGAGTCAAAGGGATCACACAAACAAGTCTAGTGTCTGCTAATACTAACTGATAGAATCAAAAAAGGGAGATAAGGATCCAACATGGGAAGCGGGATACACAGAAGACTCATAGAATGGTAGATGTCCTAAACAGCACACTGGCCTCAGAATCAGCCCTTAAGGCATTTGGATCTGGCTGAAGAGCCCATGAGAGTATTGTAGCCATGGAAAGCCAAGATACCATGGAAAAAAAAAAAGACCTAAATGAAAGATCTCTGTGAGTGAGATCCCAGTGGAAAGAATGGGGCCATCAAAGAAGGAGGTACCTTTCTCCGAAGGGAGGAGAGAACTTCCACTTTGACTATGACCCTATCGGAATAAGATCAAAGTCAGCGAACTCTAAAGGCTTCCATCGCCCTGACAACTCATGACTAGAGCCTAGGGAGATTACTGACGCCATGAACAGGAGTGTCAAATTGTTAAGTCAGCAATAGGAGTCACTGTGTACTTACACCCCATGTGGGATCTGTCCTTAATGTGTTGTCTAATGTGAAGTGATGCTATAACTAGTACTGAAACAGTATTTTTATACTTTGTGTTTCTGTGTGGGTACAAACTGATGAAATCTTTACTTAATATATACTAAATTGATCTTCTGTATATAAAGATAATTGAAAATGAATCTTGATGTGAATGGAATGGGAGAGGGAGTGGGAGATGGGAGGGGTGCGGGTGGGAAGGAAGTTATGGGGAGGGAAAGCCATTGTAATCCATAAAGTGTACTTTGGAAAATTATATTTACTAAATAAAAATTTAAAAAAGAAAAAGAAAAAGGTGGGGGGGGGGGGTATGGAAACTTTGTACCAAGAGTGGAGACATTATATTAACTATACCTGAAGATGTGGAGGTAGTTTTGGAATCAGTTTTCTGAAAAAGGTTGGGAGAGTTTGGAGGAGCGTGCTAGATAGTTTGGAATGGTGTAAAAGAGCATTATGGTGATTCCTATAGGGAGTGAGGAGGAGCAGAATGCCGGCAGCCTCTGTGCTGGGCCCCTGCAGCACACAAACCCCACCCCTTCCTGTGTCGATCCACCATGGCTGCAAGCTCGGCACACCATTCCCCACCACATACCTGAGGCTCGCTTCCCATCAGGCACAAGACACCATGATGTTGTAGTCCCACGTGGAGACATTATGACACCTCTGAGTTTCCCAAAGAAAGGGACACAGAAATGAGTGGTAGTCAAACTCCACTGAATATTCCACTAAGGCACCAGTGACCACCCTGTGCAGCCAACCACAACTTGTGGGGGCAGCCGCATTCCTTCCTTGTTCATGGAGACAGGTTTCCCCCATTCAGACCTGAGTGTGTACTATCCTTTTTAATGAATGCAGCTGGGGTTGGCGCTGTGTCACAGTGGGTTAAGCCACTGATTACAGTGCCTGCATCCCATATGGGAGCCAGTTCAAGTCCCGTCTGCTCCTCTTCTACTCCAACTCCCTGCTAATGTACATGGGAAAGCAACAGAGGAAGGCCCAAATCCTGGGACCCCTGCACCCGCGTGGGAGACCTGAAAAAAGCTCTGGACTCCTGGGTTAGACCAGGCCCAGACCCAGCCATTACCGCAACTGGGGGTGAGGAGGGGGTGAACCAGTGGATGGAAGATTCTCTCTCTCTCTCTCTCTCTCTCTCTCTCTCTCTCTGTCTTTCTCTCTCTCTCTCTTCTCTCTCTGTAACCCTGACTTTCAAATGAATAAATAAATCTTTAATAAATAAATAGATAAATAAATCCTGCTTCCCCACCCCCTCTTATGTCTCCTCCGTGAACTCTTTCACACGTGGAACAGGCCCAGCTGGTGAGAATGATGTTGGGAATGTGGACAGTAGTGGCCATGCTGATGGGTCTTCAGATGGAAGTAAGGCTCCTATCAGGAACTGAAGTAAGGCCCCTCCTGCAACTCTATGGTAGAGAAACTGGGACATTGCATTGCCTGCAGCCTAAGTGATGGGACAGCCCAGAGGGAGGGAGCAAGAACTCACCTAGAAGTCAGCTGGCGAGTTTATTCCACATCCTCTCTCTGCACAGAAAGGCTTTTATTCCTCCCAACCCCTGGCCCATTTATTTTTTTTTCCTTCTCTTTTCTCCTACTGCTGCTTCCATGGGCCTTTGAAATGCTGTTTTCAACATTTGCACTTCCTCATTCTGCCCTGGTTCTAAGTCAGCGCCTAAGTGGCCAAGGCACCATGGGAGCTCAGCTGCCTCTGCTGAGCATGCCCAGGAAAGGAGGCAGGAGGCATGCCCCAGGGAAGAAGGAGGTGGATGTGCAAGCAGCCAAGCACCCCTGGGGTGCCTCACTTCTCTAGCACCAGGGCTCCCATCCCTACATGCCAGACCTAATGAAACACACAAAGGTTTCCCCGAAAGGTGGTCCTGCTTGTCTCCAGAGCTGCCACCACTACCCCCATACCATGTCCAAGCTCCCAAGTGAGCCTGTGACCCCACAATGAGTCTACGGCCATCCTTCCCTTTTCTCAGCTTCAGGGCCCTGGCATCTCCTCCAGAAAGGGCTGGGCCACTGCAGGCATCTGGAAGTTCCACAGCTGACCCCCAGGGCCAGCTCTGGAAGCAGAACAAGGGGCTAGGTTTCCCATTCCAGCTTCCAGAGGCCAGGGAGCAGGGAAAGGCAGGATCTGGCTTCCGGAGACAAGTCTAGGCATCTGATTTTCAGGTCTGGCTTCCAGATGACAGGGACAGGACCAGGCACCATGGTTCTGATTCCAGCCCAGGTATTCAGAGACTCAGATGTGGCTTCTCCCTCTCCAGAAGAGTTCTTCTACCTTGTTTTCCAGGCCCTTTCCTTTACTGTATTCTTGTTCTGTCGCTGTCCTTGTGTAATCTCTCTCTGTGTGTGTGTGTGTGTCTGTTTGTCTCTGTCTCTGTCTCTGTATCTCCCTGTCTCTGTCTCTCTCTCTCTCTCTGATTTAACTTGAGTGGTAACCTTTAGGAAGAGATAAATTGGGCTACAATGAGCTAAACATAGAGTGCTAAGCAGGCTGTCACATTGCCAAAGCATTAAAACCAATGCTAAAAGCCTCTCAGGACCAACCCCCTCACACTCCTCACAGAAGCCCCAAGGTTTGAAACAAACACCTGATCAGGCACAGAAACACTCAGGGTTTTGCATGACAGGACTCTCACAGAGCTGTGTCTTCCTTTTTTTCTTCACAAAGGGACTTTCTCAGCTAGGGGTAACTCTATGTCTTTCCCTTGGACTCCCCCCAGTGTGCCTACTCTGAATAGGGAAACTCTGAAGCTAGATGTCATAAGCACGAAGAAGCTTCTTTTCTCTTTTGCAACACTGTCTGGCTACAGCACAGAGAATAGAAAAACCTGACCACCAAATCAGACTCAACTTTCGCATTATCTTCCAACTCGACCTGTAGGAGGTAGCAAAGATGGTCAGAAATTCCTTACACGCAGGCCTTCATGACACTCGCAAAATCCCACACTGAGGGAGTCCTGCTCAGCTGAGCCCAGGGTGTGCTCAGGCTTCAGAAGAGGCTTGCCTCCAATGTCCCCCACCGTGCAAGAAGAAGATCTGGTTGGACCCCAATGAGACCAACGAAATCACCATTGCCAACTACAGTCAGCAGATCAGAAGCTGATCAAAGATGGGCTGATCATCTGCACACCCGTGGCTGTCCATTCCCTGGCTCTGTGCCAGAAAGCCACCTTGGCATGCGGGAGGGGCAGGCACATAGGCACAAGTAAGCCTAGGTCCAGCCAATGCGCGGATGCCAGAGCAGCAGATTTTTCTCCGGCTGCTCAGAGATACTGGGAATCTAAGAAGATTGATGGTCATCTGTATCACAGCCTAGCCCTAAAGTGAAGGGAAACGGGTTCAAGAACAAGCAGGCTCTCATGGAACACATCCACAAGCTGAGAGTTCACAAGGCTCACAAAGCAGCTCCTGGCTGACCAGGCTGAGACCTGTGGGTCTAAGACCAAGGAAGCCTGCGAGTGCCGTGAAGAGCACCCTCAGGCCAGGAAGGAGATCACCAAGACTCTGTCCACAGAGGAACGGAACAAGGATCTAAATCTAAGACCTGAAACCATCAGATTACTGGAGGAAAACTTAGAGGGAACACTGCAAGACACTGGCACAGGCAGACTTCTTGGATAAGACCCCAGAAGCACAGGCAATAATGGCAAAAATAGACAAATGGTTTTACATGGAGCTAAGAAGTTTCTGGACAACAAAGTGAAGAGCTGACTGATGGAATAGGAGAAAGAATTTGCAAACTACTCATCTGATGAAGGGTTAGCATCCTGGATATATAAGGAGGTCAAGAAACTCAACAACAACAAAATAAGCAACACAGTTAAGAAATGCACTAAGGATATGAACATGTATTTTTCAAAGGATGAAATACATGAAAAGATTTTCAGGATCACTAGCCATCCAGGAAATGCAATTAAAAACCACAATGAGGTTTCACCTTACCCCAGTTAGAATGGCTATTATCCAAAAATTAACAAATGCTATAATATAAACAACTTGGAAACCTCAGAGAGGTTAAATATTTTTAGACATATTTTTAAACTGTGATTTTTAAGCTAACATAATTTGCCTCAAAATATTATTAACTTTGTTCAACTGATTCCAGTTTATAACTCTAGCAAAAGTTTTATCTCAGCACAATTAATCTTCATCTTTCACATCCTATATAGAATCAGTGTTTCTTGAATACATACTTTTGAAATTTATGCAATATATTGCTTATAGTTAATATTTTACTTTTTTCAATTCAGAGAAAGAAAACATTACTTTTATTTGTAGGAAGCTAACTTGGTGTAGCACCTCCCTTTTTCCACTTTTGAGTCTTTCCTGTCCTCATAGCCAGAATGACTCCTCTTGACTTAGATTCCTTTGTTTATGGTAAAATTTAGTATATCTATAAACTTTTCTCCTTTTTTTTGCTTTCTAAGGAATTATGTAATGGTTTCTTACTAAATGGTCAATTAAATATTCATTAGAACAAATTCAAAGCTAGTGAAGTGTTGAGGGGGTATATATATATATATGTGTGTGTGTGTATATATATATATATATATATATATATATACACATATATATATATATCAGTAGACCAGGAGGCCTTTCCCAATAATTTAAGAAACAAATGTGAATACATCACAAAGCTGTAAAAACTATTGCTTTAAATACTACAGAAACTTCAGCACCCCTTTATGAAGACTATAACATTTACTTAAGAAACTTTGAGGCTTTCTGGTTTACATATTTTTGTAGTGTTTTCTTTGAAATGCGTAAGCTTTGATTTAAAGTTTACTTCAATATATTAATGATGTAGTCACAATATTTATTGAAAGGCAAAGTACAGTATTTTAATGTAGTACCTGCCATTTTTTCTACAAGCACATTCTTTGCATTTAACTGCCAGTGCCATTGTCAAACTTGTTTTTAAAATTGTTGTATATTTCTCACTAAACTAAGTGCTTAATTTTAAAGTATTATGTTGCCATCATATAGTGTATAAAAATGTGTAATTGACAATCCACTATAATTACTTATTTTTAAATAAAAGTGTAAGAATGCTTTCTGATTCAAGAAATTCTTATTGAGCTGTTTCCTTACCCTCTTTTCTGCTGTAGCATAAAAATTACCCTGAGTTTGAATAACTGCCGGTAGATGAACCACTTCTTAGTTTGCCAGTCTTTTTGCTTATATTAAAACAGCTTACAAATGTTTAGTTTTTGTATCTAATCTCTGATTATTAAAATGTTTATAAAGTTTATTTTTACCAAAGAAATGTGATTCATTATGATAAAGTATTGCAGAATAAACTTAGTTTTATAACAAAAAAATTAACAAATGCCAACAAGGATGTGACGAAAAAGTACCCTAATAGATTGTTGGTGGGAATGTAAATTAGCACAACCATTATGGAAGACAGTATGAAGATTCTATAGAAATCTGAAAATAGATCTACCATTTGACCCAGCCATCCTAGTCCTAGGAATTGAGTCAATGTTAATGAAATCAGCATATGAAAGAGTTATCTGTAACCCCATGTTATGGCAGCTCAACCCTAATAGCTAAGATTGGAATCAACCCAGATGTCCATCAACTGATGACTGGATAAAGAAATTGTGGTTTCGTTCAAGAGCCTCAGATGGTCACTGACATCATACGTAAGAGTGCTAATTGTTAAATTAACAACATGACTCACTGTGCACTAACTCCCCATTCAGGACCTCTGTCCCCAATGAGTTGTACTGAGAGTTAAAACCAGTTCTCAAACAGTTTGTGTGTGTGTGTGTGCAAATTGTTGAAATTTTTACTTAGGATAGAGTTGGTCTTCTGTGTTCAAAGTTAATTGAAAATGAATCTTAATGGATAATGAGGCTGGCAAGGGGTGAGGGAAGAGGAGGAGAGGTGGGAGGGTGTGTGGGAGGGTGGGTATGGTAGGAAGAATCACTATATTCCTAAAGTTGTACTTATGAAATTTGTATTCCTTAAAAATAAATTAAAAAGAAAGAAGAAAGAAAGAAAGAAAGAAAGAAAGGAAGGAAGGAAGGAAGGAAGGAAGGAAGGAAGGAAGGAAGGAAGGAAAGAAAGGAGGGAGGGAGGGAGGGAGGGAAGGAAGGAAGGAAATGTGGTTTATATACACAATGGAATACTACACAGCCATAAAAAATAATGAAATCTTGTTTCTCAAAAGCAAAATGGATGAAATTGCAGACCATTATTCTTAATGTAAAAAGTTAGTCCCCAAAAGAAATATATCATATGTTTTATCTGATTTGTGTTAACTAATATACAGAGTTAAAAAAAAGTAATGTATATGAGCAAAATTGACATTTTGAGATTTCACTATTGTAAAGCCCTGGTCTATATTCTTCAGGAACAATGGTTTTCTACTTACTACTTGTTCAATTCTGTTATTATAAAAAGGATTGAACTTGTGGTTATAAAGTAAATTGAAAATATTTCATTGTAAAAATTAAAAAGAGGGGGGCCAGCGCTGTGGTGCAGTGGGTTAATGCCCTGGCCTGAAGTGCTGGCATCCCGTATGGGCGCCGGTTCTAGTCCTGGCTGCTCCTCTTCCAGTCCAGCTCTCTGCTATGGCCTAGGAAAGCAGTGGAGGATGGCCCAAGTCCTTGGGCCCTGCACCCGCCTGGAGGAGGCTCCTGGCTCCTGGCTTCAGATGGGCACAGCTCTGGCCATTGCGGCCATCTGGAGAGTGAACCATCAGACAGAAGACCTCTCTCTCTCTCTCTCTCTCTCTCTCTCTGCCTCTCCTCTCTCTCTCTCTGTGTGTATAACTCTGACTTTCAAATAAATAAATACATCTTTTAAAAAATTAAAAAGAGGGGTCAGCGCTGTGGTACAAAAGGTTAATCGTCCACCTGCAGCACTGGCAACCCATACGGGTCATGCTTCTAGTCCCAGCTGCTCCTCTTCTGATCCAGCTCTCTGTTATGGCCTGGGAAAGCAGTGGGAAAATGGCCCCAGTCTTTGGGCCCCTGAACCTATGTGGGAGACCCAGAGGAGGCTCCTGGCTCCTGGCTTCAGATCAGCCCAGATCCGGCCATTGCGGCCATTTAGGGAGTGAACCAGCAGATGGAAGACATTTTTCTCTGTCTCTCCCTCTCCCTGTCTATAACTCCACCTCTCAAATAAATAAGCACAATCTTTTTTAAAAAATTAAAAGGGAAATAAGAAAGTAAGTAGTAGGAAGGTAGAAATGAAGGAGGGAGGAGGGGTAGGTTGGGAAGTATCATTACATTTTTAAAACTGCATGCTTGAAACATGTAAAATTTGTTACCTTTATATAAATTTTAAAAATTATAAAAAAGAATTAATTAAAAATTAAATATTAGACCAAAACCTATGAAACTACTAGAATAAAGGATCAAGGAAAATGTCAGAACATTGAACGAGCAAGTTTTTTTTTTTTTTGGATAAGACCCCAAAAGCACAGAAAACAAAAGCAAAAATAGACACATGGGATGACATCAAACTGAAAAGCTTCTGCACAGCAAAGCCAACAGTCAACAGAATGAAGAAACAATTTAAAGGGTGGGAGAAAATATTCGCATGCCTCCCCCCAACAAAGGATTAATAACCAAAATAGACAAGGAATAACAATTTGATTAAAGAGGAGAACGAAAATCACAGAGACATTTCTCCACAGAAGACAGACAGATGACCAGCAGGATAGGATAATGCTCAGCATCACGATCGTAAGGGAGATGCAAATCAAACCCACAGTGAAGTGTCACTGTGCTCCAGTTATGTCTAGTACAAAAAAAGATAACAATTGTTAGTAAGGAGTGTAGAGAATGCTGCGTAAGTGCTTCTCTGCGGGCACACACCCCTGAAATTAGAGGCACTGCAGCAGTTTCTGCTCATACCAAAACAGGCCAGGGGATGGGCAAGCCCGCCCCAAGGGAATGTGGCAGCGGGAGCAGCAGGGGGCTAATGGACATGAATTGGTACCTGGAGTGTTTTTGGGAATTTGTAAATTTGCAGCAGCATCTAACTGGGATTTGCAATGCAACTCTAATCCCTAGCTTAGACCACCAGACTGAATTCCTTTTCCCAAATTCTTAAGTTGATGTATAACCTTGCTTACGTGCCTGCTGGCTTGTAGACTTACTGGTACCCTTTAAATAAAAGTGAGAGCGCATAGCTATCCAGTGGCATGCTCTTAGAATGGATGCTCTCGTGTCCTGTCTCATCTGAAAAACCGCACAAGGAGGAAAGGGAACTCTTCCATACTTTGGTTGTGAATATAAATTGGTACAGCCATTAGGGAAAGCAGCAACCTCAAAAAACTGAAAACAGAACGACCATATGATACCACACCACCAGTACTGGTATATGGCCAAAGGCAATTACATCACTCTGTCAGCGAGCAATCTGCACTCCCCACATTTTAGCCAAGGAATAGAAAGAACCCACATGTCCATCAACTGATGAATGGATAAAGAAAATATGGTATGTATAGAAAATAGAAGTTGATTCCAATATGGCAGATTAGGGAACAATGCCTGGACCAAGTGAGATTTATCCCTGGTATGCAGGGATGTTTCAACATTCACAAACCAATAAATGTGATAAATCCCATTAACAAACTGAAAAACAAAAACCTTATGGTTATCTCAATGGATGTAGACAAAACATTTGATAAAATACAACATTTTTCCATGATGAAAACCTTAAGCAAATTGGGTATAGAAGGAACATTCCTCAACACAATCAAGGCTATCTATGTAACAAACACACGGCCAGCATCCTATTGAATGGGGAAAAGCTAGAAGCACTCACACTGAACTCTGGAATGAGACAAGGATGTCCACTGTCACCACTGTTGTTCAATGTAGTCCTGAAAGTTTTAGCCAGAGCCATTAAGCAAGAAAAAGAAATCAAAAGGAAACAAATTGGAAAGGAGGAAGTGAAACTATCCCTACTTGCAGATGATGTGATTCTATACATAGGGGATACAAAAACTCCACTAAGAGACTATTGGAACTCATAGAAGAGTTTGGTGAAGTGGAAAGAGATAAAATCAACACAGAAAAGTCAATAGCCTTTGTATACACAGATAATGCCATGGCTGAGAAAGAACTTTTAAGATAAGTCTCATTCACAATAGCTCCAAAAAGAATTAAATACCTTGGAATAAATTAAACCAAGGATGGCAAAGATCTCTATGATGAAAATTAGAAAACAGTGAGGAAAGAAATAGAAGACATTAAAAAATGGAAAAATTTTCCATGTTCATGGATTGGAAGAATCAATGTCATCAAAATGTCCACACTACCCAAATCAATTTACAGATTTGATATCAATCAAAATGCCAATGACATTCTTTACAGACCTAGAAAAAATGATACTAAAATTTGTATGGAAGTGTTACAGGTGAATGGCAGGGTTCTTGTCTTTGCGCAAGAAATAATTCAGGTATGAGACAGAGTAGTGGAAAGTAGAAGTAGCAAAGTTTATTAGGGAAGGGACATCCGTAAAAACGGATGGATGGGCACCTCTCCAGACAGTAGCTGAGAGAGAGTGCCCAGTCACTGGGACTGGGGGGGTGCGGAGGAGCGAGGTTACATGGTTGAGTGGAGAGATTACACCTGACCATGCCAGGCGGGCGGCTCAGCATAGAGGCAAAGGGCTGAGTGCATAGCTCGGTTGAGGCCAGGGGTTTTTATGGAGATGGGTCTTGCTTCCCCACCTCTGCTCCTCTTGGAGCAAAGGGCTTTTTGGAATAGACAGGAGGAAGGCTAGCTGGCGCCACCCTGAGTTTAGAGGAAGGGTGAGCAGGACCCCCTGGAGAATTGGGATCCGGAGCAGGGTGTTTGAAATGCAGATACTGGGCTGCATCTGGGAGATTGTGGAAGATTTGACAGGCAGAAGGGGCGGGGACCCTTACCTGGCAGGTTATGGGGTAGGAGGGGGCAGGGCAGGATGGGAAGGCGGGGCTGCCCCTGAAACGTTATCGGGATGACTTTGAGATGCAGATGCATATGCTGGACATAGACTTCTTCTCTTTAGGCCTTTTTCACACACACATAAGCTCCTATCTGACTTCCTACCTAACATATACACTATGAAGTACTACTCAGCTATTAAAAAAAATGAAATCCTGCCTCTGGCAACAAAATGGACACAGCTAGAAACTATTATACTTAGTGAAATAAGCCAATCCCCAAAAGACAGATATCATATGTTTTCCCTAACCCATGGTAACTAGTAGAGTACCTAAAATGCAAGGTATTGGAGTGAAGAGGACGTTTGGAGATGATGATTGTTTGCAGCCCTCGTCTCTTCTGTGGAGGAACAGTGTTTTCTCCTTCGTACCATTTGCTGAACTCTTTTACTTAGTATAGGGTTAACTTTATGATCATTAAGTAATCTGAAAATAGATTTTTATAAAAATTGAAAGTAGGAATGAGAGAGGGAGGAGGAAGAAGGGTTGGAGCATGCTTGGGAGGGAGGGTAGCGTAGGAAGTAACACTATGTTCCCAAATCTTTATATGTGAAATACATGAAATGTGTAACTTAAATAAAATCTTAAAGGAGGAAAAATTAAATTAACATAAAAAGCACCTTAGGTGTATCTTTATTCAAGGCACTTTTATTTCTTTGTTTCATTATGTAACTGTTCATATGAAGCCCTAATACTTCCTTCTTACTAGCTATTTCTTTAAGGGCAAGAATTGATAACTTATTCAACTTTGTGGCCCACATGAAACTCATAAGACTCCTTTGTCTACAAAGACCAATTAGTTTTTCCTCTACACCCTCATGCGTCCTGTACTTCCAACATACTAGGTTTTCATTTTAATCACAATTAAAATTATATAAAACAAAAAAGAACATGGGATACTATTCAGTCATAAAAAAAAGATGTGATGCTATCATTTATGACAACAGGAATGGAACCAAAGGGTCATTGTGTTAAAGGAAATAATCCAAGCACATAAAGATAAGTTCCACATGATCTCCTTCCTTTGTGGACTCTATAAGCATTGACCTCAAAGAACCTGAAAGCTGAACAGTGGTTGCCAGAGGCTGGGGAGAGTAGAAGGAGGAAGGATGTAGAAGAGTTGATCACTGGGTACTAAGTGGTACTTATAAGAAATAATTTAGGTGTTCTATTGGACAACAGTGTGAATATAGAGAACGATAATGTGCTGTGTATTTCAAAAAATCTAGAAGATGGGCTTGGCATTGCAGCACAATTGCTTAAGCCACTTCCTGTGATGCTAGCATCCCATATGAGTACCTGTTTGAGTCTCAGATGCTCGACTTCCAATCCAGCTTCCTGCCTTTGGAAGGCAGTGGAAGATGACACAAATATCTGGGCCCTACCACAGATGTGGATGGCCTTGCAGGCTTCTGGCTTCAGCCAGGCTCAGCTCCAAGCCTTTGTGGCCATCTGGGGCCCGAACCAGCAGATGGAAAATAAATCTCCCTCCCTCCCTCCCCCACTTTCTTTCTCTCTCTCCTCCCCACTCTCCCCCCCCCACATACACACACCATAAGTCTGCATTTCAAATAAATAAATAATTTTTTAAAAATAGAAGAAAGTTCTTTTGACAGCTTAAAATATATTTTTTAAAGATTTTCTTTATTTATTTGAAAGGCAGTTACAGACAGTGAGAGGCAGAGACAGAGAGAAAGGTCTTCCTTCCCTAACTGGCCGCAATGGTCGGAGTTGTGCCAATCTGAAGCCAGGAGCCAGGTGCTTCTTCCTGGTCTCCCACATGGGTGCAGGGACCCAAAGACTTGGGCCATCTTCTACTGCTTTCCCAGGCCATCGCAGAGAGCTGGATTGGAAGAGGAGCAGGCAGGCTAGAACCAGTGTCCAGGTGGGATGCCGGTGCTGCAAGTGGAGGATTAACCTACTGTGCCACGGTGCCAGCCCCAGCTTAAAATATTTTAAACATAAGAACCATTGTGAACATTTGATGAGATACATATGCACCTTGATTTGAACATAATACAATATCAATTTGAATCCAAACATCACTCGGAACCCCATAAATATGTATGATTTTTATGTGTCAGTTTTTTTAAAAAGATGGCATATCATCTTGCTTAAGTTGTCACATTACCTTCTTCTGTCTAATCAAATATTTCTCTGCCTCCCTTTTAGAGGAATATTTCTAATTTGATTTAGGTTCCTGCTTACTCTTCTGGTGTTGTCCCCTTGTCTGAAGATCTCTAACTTGGTCCTCTCTGCAAAGTCCCTTTCATGATATAAAGTAAGACTTCTGGATATCTTTGGAAGCCATTACTCAGTGTACGGCATCTCATGTTCTGTGTTGGAACTGCCAGTTCTCCATGGCATGGGAAGGTGTCTGGCAATACTACAGGCAACAGCTACTGGTGACAGTGCACCACTGGTGAGGTCCCCCAGTGGGGAGCAAGGGGCAGATCAATCAGACTTGAATTTATACACTGAGAAACGTTTAGGTATACAGTTTGAATCCTATGACTCTATTTTGTAGTAGATGATGGTATTAAGATGCACCATTTTGGGGTCAGCGCTGTGGCACAGTGGATTAAAGCCCCAGCTTGCAGCACCAGCATCCCATATGGGCACCCGTTTGAGTCCTGGCTGCTCCTCTTCCGATCCAGCTCTCTGCTATGGCCTGGGAAAGCAGCAGAAGATGGCCCAACTCCTTGGGCCCCTGCACCCATGTGGAAGACCAGGAAGAAGCTCCTGGCTACTGGCTTCAGATCAGCTCAGCTCTGGCCATTGTGGTCATTTGGGGAGTGAACTAGTGGAATGAAAGTCCTCTCTCTGGCTCTACTTCTCTCTGTAACTCTGTCTTTCAAACAAATAAAATAAATCTTTAAACAAAAAAATGCATCATTTTGCAGATGGGAGAGCAAGCTTGAGAGATGGGAAGACTGAGACCCAAGAGGAAAACAGCTGCCCACATCCAGTAAAGAAAGCTACACCCCAACTTCCCACTCTCAGTGGCCTCTGAACACAGTCATGGTTTATTTGCTGTATTCTCCAAGGCTTTGTTCCTTATTATATCGAGCACACTGAAGAGACTCATGAACTTTAATGAGTAAGATGTTTATCCTTCTACGTATCATTCCGTTTGACTTTCCCATGTGAAACTAGCAATTTTCTGGAACAAAGAAGGTCCTTGACCAGCATCACTACACAGTGCTTGTAAGCTAATTTCAGCTTCTCCCTCATGTCACAGTGCCCTTAAAGTTATTCAGTTCAGTTCTGTGTGTGCATTCACCAAGGGCATTGTGACAGCGTGGCACAGACCCAAAGAATGACAAGAAATCCATTCTGGGCACAAGAAGGGCTGTAAGTGAAAATCATTTTGATTAAGGAACCCTGACATCATTCTTATAAGCATATCTGCTTTCTGTTAAATGGTTTACAAGGCCAGGATGATGGAGAATTGCCAGAACTGATATGTCTTCTTATTATTCCATTCCAACAAGAATTAGGAGACTCCAACATCTTTAGTTTATATCAAAAAAAAAAAAAAACTCAGACAAAATACCAGGGACATCATCATCAAGAAAGTAACTTTGATATCTCAGTCAACAGTTTCCCCAAAATTTTGATGCCATGTGCTTATGTCTTATCTAAACATAGATGTATAATGATGTGGGTACTGACTTAGGGGCCAGGAGACCTGGGTTCTGCTCTAATCCTTGCCCTAATCCTAGCACTGCACTGTACCATTATGATAAACATGCTTTTCAATTCAGGACCTGTATTAGTTTATCTTCCATTATCATAATGAAATACCTTTCTTATAAAGAAAAGAGGTTTCTTTAGCTCACAGCTCTGGAGGTTCAAAGGCAGGTGCCAGGTTCTGCTGGACTCTGGTGAGGAATCTGCGGCAGATGCAGCAGACAGGGACCCTATCCAACAGGAAGCCAGAGCAAGACTGGGGTCCCTGTGAACTGTGCTAGTCCCTTCTAAGGGCACACCCCCAGCAGTAGTGACCTAATGACCCGACTAGGCTCTGCCTTTTAAAGGTCCCATCACCACTTAGCACAGCCACATTGGGGACCAAGTTCCCACACATGAACCCTTGGAGGAGAAGCCACATCCAAGCCACAGCAGGACCCTGTTTTCCTTAGCTGTGAAATGGGTAAGTTGCCCTAAATGATTTCAATAGTTCATCTCCCATTGCCCTCTCCAATGTAATTTTACTCACATGTCAAAAGATATGAGATGAAGGACAAATACTTTAGGGTCTATTCAATTCTTAGCTGAGATTATCATAGAAAAGGCACTTGTTGCCCAGACACCTCCACACAGACATCTGATTCTTACATTTTATTTGACTTACAGTCAACCTTCCAGAGTCACAATTTCCACATCCATGGATCCAAAATATTAGGAAAAAACTGCATCCTTACTAAACATTATTTCCTAAGCAATATACAGCATAAGAATGATTTACATAGCACTTATATATTGCAGCTGGTGTTATAAGTAACAAAGTATATGGGAGTACAAGTGAAGGTTCTATGCAGATGCCACATGATTGAATAAGAGCCTTGAACATCCAGGGATTTTGGTGTCTGTGTTGGGGCCTACAACCCCTGTGGACACAAAGAGATGACGGCGACCAGCTTGGGCCCAATAGACATCCTGGTATTTCTGCTCTTTTTTCCTCTTTTATAAGCACTTTTCTTTTGAAAGTTTCTAAGTCCTTGCTAGTAACTGTCGAAATCTGTACTTAGTACAGAGTTGGTCTTCTTTATATAAAGCTAAGTAAAAATGAATCTTAATGAAGAACGGATGGGAGAAGGAGTAGGAGGTGGGGTGGGAGTTGGGGGTGGGAGGGAGGATATGGGGAGAAGAACCACTATATTCCTAAAGCTGTACCTATGAAATTTGTATTCATTAAATAAAAGCTTAAAATAAATAAATAAATAAATCCTAGCTAGGTGTGCATTTTTTGGAAAGTCACATCCTTTTGAAAAATGTGTCAATGTTTAAATCATAAGGTCACATACCTTATTCAAGTGAAGGCAATATTGTTTCTATTAAAAAAATTTCTCTTTAAAATTTAAAAAGTTATTTTAAGGACAACAGCAAAAGAATATACATAATATATTCAGCCCTGAAAAATATCTTAGAGGATTTCACACCAAAGGCTATTTAAACATAGAAATTATGATAGGATTTGCAAGTTCTGTCAAGGATGAGGAGTTGGCTAAAATCAAGACAGGAAACTGTAGGTCAGATCTGCCTATATGTTAGTTTAGTTTAGTGTACTCAGAGTCTCAAAAATTCAATAATTTCATCAAAGAACCTTAAGTTGGACAGCTCTCGAACAGTGCCAAGATCAGGCCACCACCGGGCATGGTTTGCCACTTGCACCTATAGGCAGGTTTGTAGAGTGGGACTCTCCTTCCCAGAGGCAGGGTCCTTTCCCACCCTTCCTGCTGTCTCACTCAGTGCTTTCCCCCAAGGCTCCCTGCCCCTGCAGGCATTCCAGTTCACTTCCTATGCCTTGAACATAGGAACCAGAAATGAAAATGGACATCCACCTTGAATGAAAGTGATCTGGAAAGACAACCCAGGAATGTCTCCCTTTCTTCACGGTGGATGAGCTCTTTTAACTTGCCCCCAAACACAGGGACAAATGACAGTGAGTTCCTCCCAGGCAGCAGAAATAGAATGGGAAATAGCAGAAGACTCTGAGTGTGGGTATGATATTGTAAAAAATATATCTGGCCTTTGTCCCAGTTTCCTGGCATACAACTCCTAGAAACCTTGGAACCTCCAAAGCAAGAGTTTTTTGTTTTTTTGTTTTTTTGTTTTTTTTTTTTTTGGTAAAGGGGGAGAGTCAAAAGGTTCATGGAATACATGTGTAATGAAAAACCTATACATGGATTTCTTTTTTGTTGGTTGTTTGTTTGTTTTTGTTTTTTTTAACTTTTATTTAATGAATATAAATTTCCAGTGTACAGCTTATGGATTACAATGGCTTCCCCCTCCCATAACTTCCCTCCCACCCGCAACCCTCCCCTCTCCCACTCTTTCTCCCCTTCCATTTGCATCAAGATTCATTTTCAATTCTCTTTATATACAAGAAGATCAATTTAGTATAAACATTTCAACAGTTTGCACCCACATAGAAACACAAAGTGAAACATACTGTTTGAGTACTAGTTATAGCATCAAATCAAAATGTACAGCACATTAAGGACAGAGATCCCACATGAGGAGCAAGTGCACAGTGGCTCCTGTTGTTGACCCAACAAATTGACACTGTAGTTTATGGCGCCAGTAACCACCCTAGGCTGTCGTCATGAGTTGCCAAGGCTATGGAAGCCTTCCAAGTTTGCTGACTCTGATCATATTTAGACAAGGTCATAAAAGACAGAGTGAGGATAGTAACCAATGATCCTAAGAGTGGCATTTACCAGGTTTGAACAATTATACAGCATTAAGTGGGGAAGAGGACCATCAGTACACAAAGGTTGGGAGTAGAGCCATTGGTGGTAGAGTAGAGGTTATGATTACAAAGGAATGAGGCCCAAGTATGCTAGACAGGGTCTAGAACAAAGGACAGAGTCATTATTAGAGGAGCTAAGAAAGGTGCTGTCTAAGCTACAATTAAGTTTTCTGATTTAGAGGCAAATAGAACCTGATAGAAGGAGCTTGACAATAATCTGGTGGGCTTTAGGCCTTGTAAGTTAAGAGGCCCAGACCTATCTATCTCTTCACATGGATTTCAAAATGTTTTGCACCAAAATAAAATTGTCTTTAAAAATCATTTTGCATAAACTTGTTGATGTACCTTCACATGCTAGTGCACTGACAGACAGACCTGGATGGTCTTGGAATGGGGGGTGTCCCCTCCACAAAAGCCAGGGCAGGATGAGAGAGTTGGCACTTCCAGCTCCACCCCCGATCTCTGACAAGGGAAAGGGATTGAAGGCTAGGCTGCCTATGATGTCATCAATCTTGCCTACATAATGGAGCCTCCATGAGACCCTAAATGGACAGGATTCAGAGCACTTTCCAGGTAGCTGGATACAGGGAGACTCCTGCAAATAGCATGCCTGGAGAAGGCATGGAAGCCTCATGCCACTTGCCCCAGCCTTGCATGACGCAGCTCGTCTGTATCCTGTTATAGTCTTTGTGATGGATTCATCGTAAACACAGGTGATTCCCTTAGTTCTGTGAGCAGCACCAGGAAATTAACCAAATCGAAGCATGAGGTCTTGAGAACCCTGGTTAATAGCCAGTTGGTCAAAAGCACAGGTTCAAAAAAACCCTGGGGCTTGTGGCTGGTATCAGATGTTAGTGCAGCAGTGGGAGCAGTCTTATGGCACTGAGACCTCAAGCTGGTGGGCAGTGTCAAGATGCATTGAATCCGAGGACACTCGCTGGTGTCCAGGGGGGAGAAGTGTTTGCTGGATATGAGGAAACCCTACACATAGCTGGCATCAGAAGCAAGCTGCGAGGGTAGAGAGGAGAAACCAAGTCTGAGCTTGGCTTTTCCTTATACCTACCCATCAGATTGTGTCAAGCACTGCATCTTAGAGAATCTTAACCTCTGAGCCATGCAATACAAAACCGACTCCTGGTCCTTTTGTGGTCTCCGTACTCAAAGTCCGTACTCAAAGTGAAGCTTATTGGCATCAATTCTTCCCTCTGGGAAAGTGGAAGGATGTTGCTACAGGCACTACAAAAGAGGCCAGTCAGTGGCTACTACTGTTCTTAAGAAGAACCTACTGGGGCCAGCAGCACCAGCATCCCATATGGGTACCAGTTCAAGTCCTGGTTACTTCACTTCCAATCCAGCTCCCTGCCAATGCATCTGAGAAAACAACTGGGAAAACATCTGCTACTACAAGCAAGGCTGCTTGGGCCCCCACACCCAGGTGGGAGATGTAGAAGAAACTCCCAGCCCTTGGCTTCCAATGGGCCCAGCTCCAGCCATTGCAGCCATGTGAGAAATAAACAAGAGAATGGAAGATTCTCTTTCTCCCCGCCTTTCTCTCTGTCTCTCTCTCTCTCTCTTTCTCTCTCTAATTTTGCCTTTCAAATAAATAAATAAATCTTTAAAAAGAAGCAAAAGCAATTCTGGAAAGACTCTCAGTGTGCCTGAACATATATGGTTTGAAATGGACTATACCCAAAATGTGTATGGTAGAGCAAAGATAAATTGCAATTCCACATTTTTTATAACTTTGGCACCATTGGACATAGATATCTCAATTTAATTTTATGAATAGATAATACAGTCACATGATTCAGACACCCAAATGTGTGCCTCAATCCTCCTCAACCCACTCTCACTCCCTGTTGTTTCAGAGATGCAAACACAAATGCATAATTTTTTCTTTGCTCTCCTTTCAAAACAAATGAAACTGTAATCTATACCCTATTCTACCTTACTTTTTTCATTTAGCAATCCAGCTTAAAGATTGTTATCTATCAATATATAACAAGTTTTCTTACTCCTTTTATAGCTATAAAGCACCCATTGCATAGGTGTATCATAATGTAATGTTTTGGTCCCTATTGATGGACATGTGGATTATTTCTAATCTTCTGCTACTACAAGCAAGGTTGTAGTGAAAAACCATCAGTGGATTTACACACACATGCATGCACACACGTGGGGTCTTCATAAAGTTCAGAGAAAAATGTGTTAAGAAAAAAAAACAGGGCCAGCATTACGGGGCAGAGGGTTAAGCTGCTGCCTACAATGTCAGCATCCCATGTATGAGCACCAGTTTGAGTCATCGCTGCTCCACTTCCCATCCACCTCCCTGCTGATGTGACCGGGAAAGCAGCAGAACATGGCCCAGGTGCTTGGGTCCCTGCACCCTCATGGAAGACTTGGAAGAAGCTCCTGGATCCTGGCTTTGGCCTGGCCCAGCTCCAACCATTGTAGCCATTTGGGGAGTGAACTAACAGATGGAAAATCTCTATCTTCTCCCTCTCTTTCTCTGTCACCCTGCCTTTCAAATAAATAAATTTTTAAAAATTCATGGGTTTCAGAAATTTTTTCCACTACAATAAAATGTACCTTTTAACTTTATTTTCAATGTACCCTCACACATATGTACACACATATATTCATACTCATTCATACTAACATTGCTATAGAAAAAATCCTAGAATTGGAATTGCTGGGGACAAGATAATGTATACCATTCATGACTCTCATAGCGCAGCCAAGCGGCCCTCCTTGAGACTAACACCAACTACCCTCTCACCACTGATGTCTGGGTGCCTGCTTCCCCACAGCCTCACACACGCTATGTTAGCACACTTTCCAGATTGCAGTGGGATGCTCCAGCTGTCTGTCAGGACCACATGATCACATACCGGCCACTCACGGTTTTCACTCCCAGGAGCTTATTGTCTGTGTGCTGCATAGGAGTAGTCTCTACTGTCGCCCTTCTTGTGTAGAACTTGTGAGGAGTTTTCGATGTTTTGCTTCTTTCCACATGAAGTTAAGAGCCACCTCCATGGCCCCCTGCTTGGGTGGGCTCTTCATTCTCCACTTCTGTGTGGAAACTTCCATCCAGGCAGGCACCGCTCAATAAGGAAGGCTCCGCATGTGAGATCCAGGGCGTATTTTCCATGGTTGGCCTATGACTTTCCTATAAATCGTGGTAAAAGAAATCTCAGAGCCACTGTCAGTCCCTGATCTGCTTTTCTGGCCCAGGCCAACTTATAATGGGAGTGGAAAAGAGATGGCTGTCTAAACAAAAATCAGGATGTTCTTCTAAAAAGAAAGAGAAGGATGCTAAAAGGGCAGTTTCCCAGGAACTCATGCACTTTCCACAGCCCAGAAGGCTAGGGCAGGGTCCTGCTATAAGTGCCAGTTAACACTGTTGAATATTGCACTTTTCCCTTTAGTTATTTTCATTGTTTGTCAGCTTCACAAGACTCCAAGCTGCTAAGTCTGCTTTGCTTACAATTGTATTTCCGAGGGCTAGCACAGGACTTGGTGTAATATGGGTTGTTCAAAAAATATTTGCTGATTTGAGCCTTGAGATTATAAAGCTACATAGAACTGAGGATCAGAATCCAAAAGTCTTCCCTCCACATTGGCATTCTTTGCTAAACCATTTGTAATCCTGCGCCTTCAAATCACCCCACACACAATTAGGAGAGCTACAGGAGGAATGTGGTTTCCCTGGAGACTCCACTGAGCCCAAGTTTATTATCATTTAAGAAGCAGAACCTTGTTAGACTTTCAGTGAGAGGCAGTAAAGAATTGATCGCGGAATGGCCGTGCTCTATATAGAACATCCTTACAAAAACAGCAAAACTAGTGATGCTTTGCGAGAAATCTAAGAATGCATCCAAGACACTTCAATGATAGCCTACTTGAGATTGGAGAATTAAGAGAAAGCTCAAAACAATGATGCCGTTGTGAAGCTGTTCCCTTCAAAAGGAACAAAAGAACTGCTTCTGCCACGTTGGTTAAAAGCATTTGACTGCAGATCTAGCTTCATAATCAATGAAGTATGATTTTTAAAACTCCATCCACAGGGAATCCCCCAGAAGATGACGACAGTGGTTTTCATCACTGCTCACGGCGTCACTAGAACAGAATAAGTCAGCACAAAAGGTGTTGACATGGATTTGAAAGCAGCAGAAGCCTTCTGCCGGCAATGAAGACTCCTAATTAACTCCCTTAAAAACAAAGCCCAGTGCCACTGTGTGGGCAACGAGGGGCTGGAGAGCTTGATAAAGGATGCATTCTGCGCTCAAGCAGCTTGTAACTTAGAGAAGAAGGGTATGTGCATGACTAGGGCAATGAACAGTAGAACGTGGCGAGTGCCAAGCACTGGTGTGTGCGCAGGAGAGAGGTGGAATCGGACTGGGACCAGGGGCCGCTGAGGAGAATAAGGGGTGGGGAGGATCTGAGCTTATACATCATAAACAATAATAAACAATATGTTTGCTCTTTTGGCCCCTGGCTCCTGAAATGGAGCTTCCAAAACCCTTGGGCCATCTTCAGTGGTGGGAATATCTTTCTCACTCATGAGTCCCTGGGATCGTGTCTGAGTTTGTGCTAGCAAGATGACTACAGATGGGGCTACTCAGGGGCGATGTTGTGGCGAAGCAAGTTAAACCACTGCCTGTGACGCCAGACCCCTGTGAACACCAGTTCTTGTCCTGGCTGCTCCATTTCCCACCCAGCTCCCTGCTAATGCACCTGGGAAGGCAGCAGAAGATAACCCAAGTGCTTGGGCCCCTGCCACCCACATGGGAGACCTAGATGGTGTTCCAGGCTCCTGGCTTCAGCCTGGCCCAGCCCTGACCATTGCGGCCATTTGGGGAATGAATCATCCAGATGGAAGATCTCTTTTTCTCTGCTTCTTCATCTTTCTCTGTACTCCCCCTTTCAAATAAATAAAACACATATTAAAAAGAAAAACAGGTTACTCACCAGAAAGACAAATTCCATGGTTAGAAAATCAATGCTCTAAACCACACGGTGTCAAACTGACTCTCTCAGTCTGTAGGGCAGCGAAGCTGAAGTCACTTGGTCAATGACCTGATCAGTTATGAGGGAGAAAAGGTCTTGTCCACCCTGAGAGTGCCCAGATGGGTCTCAAAATCAAATGAGAAGAGACGTATTAATAGGAGAAAAAGCACACACATGTATTTAATAAATGCTATGTGACATGGGTATTCATGAGTTAATGAAGGCTCACAGGAGTGGTTAAACCTCAGTGTTTTCGGTATAGTAGGCTTAATGAAATAGGGAAAGCTATGCAAAAGGCAATGAACGCGGGGAAACTGAGCAAGGCCCGTTTGTTCAGATCTTTGTCTTCAGGGTAGGCTGTTCCGTTCCTCTGGATATGCGGGGTCTCATGACCTGACGCAGGGAAGGTCAGGAAGTCCCTCCTGGGTTTTATGATGACTTCCAGAGGAACGGGTGGAAGAAGGTCAAGAGACACCCCTGCTCCTGCGGTTCTCTCAGATTCCTTCAGTGGGTCAGAGTGCCATAGTTTGGTGTGATGTGTTCTGAGCCCCATCACAATCACTGCCTTGGCAACAGAACCCCAGTGAATGCTCAGGACCCCGCGCTTCATGGGACTTCCTGCTCAGTGCACAACAATCCTTGTACAGGCTGAGTGATACAGACACTCCACAGGGAGAGGGCAGGGAAGCCCCGTGCCTGCCGCCCTCCCAGCCCTTGCTGTGAGTCTCGTCACCCAGGTGGTTCTAACGTGTGTTTTGATAGGAAACGGTGACTACAAGTACAAGGCTGTCCCAAGTTTTGCGTCTCGTCCCTGTGAATGGTTACACCTGAAGCTCCTGGGAGCCTCAGTCTGTTGATCAGAGTGTGGCTGGTGTGTGAAGTGAGGGGAGTCTTGTGGGGGACCAAGTGCTTTGCCTGTGGGAGCCTATGCTACCTCCAGGGATTGGTTCCCAAAGTGAACGGCAGCTGGGATCAAGGTATCTGGGTACTGATGAAAAGTCCTTTTCTAAACAAGTAGGGATAAGAAGTTAGTATTCTGGTTGGAAACACTGAGTCCACCAATAGCCATCACAGCGCCACAACTGTCAGTAGAGGAGAACTAGCTGCTCAGTGTGGTGGTGGGCTGGGGAGGGGCTGAGAGAGCAGGGAGGGCCACACACAAAGGGGAGAAGTATGAAGGCAGCAGGAAAATGATTAAATTGTATCCTGAAGTCCATGGGAACCAGGCACCATTAATTGGTACTCTTTGTTTCTCGTGATAAAATACACATTCTTTGTTGAAGTGAATCACCCAAAATCTTCCCATGGTGAGAAAAACATTGTTAATATTTTAGTCATGTTTTCTTTCAGTCATTTTACCAAATAGACATATGCATGGGGTGTGTGTGTGTGTGTGAGTGTGTGTAACTGTAGATACCTCTCTAATATGCTTTCACTGAACACTAGGTATTTTCCCTTGCACTTATTAATTACAGAAGTAATATATGCTATTTCTACAGATGGTAAAATAAGAAAAAAATAATCATTGATCATTGACCCACCATGCAGAGATAAACTCGGCCAGCATTTTAACATAATTTCTTCAGACTTATAATGTAACTTGAAATATTTGAGATTGTGGTATCACACAATTTTATTGGCAATGTAAATCCCTGAGCATGCATAGATTTTTGGAAGATCTACCCACCCCACCCCTCCACACACAAATGCATCCCATGATAAGATAGCAGGTCATAATTGACTTGGTGTTTGAGCCTCCATGGTGAGCAGGCCCCGTTTGTCAGATGATTACTGTTACCCCCTGAAGAGCTTGGGCTCCTGTGTGCTCCTACACTAACAGTCAGTGCACCAAGCCACCTGACCCCTTCTCCCGGCTGCTCAGTCTCTTCCCCTCAGGCCTGTCTTGACTGCTCTTACTGTGCATCTCTGTTGCTTTCCTTTCCCTCTTTCATTCACAGGTTATCCAAGAAATAAAATAAGCAGACTAAAAGATTTATATGAACAAAAATAATCAGTAGGTAAACCCATCAGTGTAAGATGTAAAAGAAAAAATGGATGTCATTGAAAATAACTTCAGCAAGAAGAAGACAAAAGGAAAAAAATGAGTACTGTTAGATGCATAGAAATAATATTATGTAAATATTATGTATTTCATTTTTAATAAATCCTGTTTATTTTGAATAGGTGTTTATGTTTTTGTTTTAATTTCAGAAACAGAGAAAGACAGACAAAGAACTCCCATCTGGGGGTTCACTCTGCAAATGCCCACATGGCTAGGACTGGGCCAAGCCACGGCCGGGAGCCAGGAACTAATCCAGGTCTTCCACATGGGTAGCGGGGACTGGACCACTTGAGACAGCCCTTGTTGCTTCCCAGGACGCCTATTATCAGGAAGCTAGAACTGGGAGCAGCGCTGGAACTCAAACCCAGGCACTCCAAGATGGGATGTGGGCATCCAGCCAGTGTCTTAACCGCAAGGCCAGATTCCCACCCTGTATTGCATATTTTAAAAGTTTCCAAGAACATTTCATTGATCAAAGTGTACCAATACCACTAATAATAAATACTTATGTTGTTATATTCAAAGCAATCATGATGTTACAAAATGAGGTCCAAATGAAAAACAAAAATAAATGTTGGGGGTCAAAACAAGGAAATATACCCTGATTTGAAAGTTGAATATGCCAGATGTAGCTATCGATGCAATGCAACCGGAGCTCTCATACACCTACTGGCAGGGATGTAAAACGGCACAACCACTTGAGAAACAGCTTGGAGAGTGTTTAAGACAACGGAACAACTACCTTTTGGGGGACCTAGTCAGGACATTCCTAGGTATTCACTAAGGAGAAATGAGAAGATACGACCACACAAAGATTTACATGTGGAAGTCAACAGTAAATAACCACTCGTAATAACCAAAAGCTGGAAACAACCAAAAACATCCATCAAGAGCTAAGCTCTAAGCAAACTGGAATAATAGTCAACAGTAACTCTGGCTGAGACCAGCATTGTGGCATAGTGGATTAAGCCATTGTCTGATATGCAAGCATCTCACGGGGATGCCAGCTCAAGTCCTGGCTGCTCCACTTTTGATCCAGCTCCCTAATGATGTGCCTGGGAGAGCAGTGGAAGATGGCCCAAGTACTTGATCTCCTGTCACCCACTTGGGAGGCCTTGATGGAGTTCCAGGCTCCTGGCTTCAGCCTGGCCAAGACCTAGCTATTGAGGTCACCTGGAGAGTGAACCATTAAAAGGAAGATGGCTCTCTCTGTAACTCTGACTTTCAAATAAATAAAATATATCTTTAAGAAAAGAAACTCGGCTCCATCTACCCAATGAAATACTATTCAACAGTAACTCTGGTATGCTATGCAATACTATTCAGCCACAAAAAAAAGAACAAAATATCGGCAAAACCTCACTGATGAATCTGAAAGTAATGTTGCTGAGTGAAAGAAGCCAGACAGCCAATAAATCTAGACAAGGAAAGCTAGTAAGCAGTGGCAGAATGCAGAACGAGTGCTTGACGTGAGTGGAGACAGAATGGAGGAACTGAGTTGCAGAGGAGCACAAAAACCCTTGGAGGTGATGAAAATGTTCAGAATGCTCATTATCTCAAATATGATTTTCAAGTGCCCAGCTTATTTAATGACAATTATCCTTCAACAAACCTGTTTACAAAATATAAGATATAAGGTGCTTCAAAAACCTTATGGAAATGGAATGAAAAGGTAGGCTCACAGGGCCAGCATTGTGGTATGATGGTTAAGCTGCTGCCTACAATGCTGCCATCCCATATGGGTGCCAGTTCAAGTCCCAGCTGCTCCACTTCCACTTTCCATCCAGCTCACTGCTGATATAACTGAGAAAGCAACAGAGGATGACCCAAGGCCTTGGGTCCCTGCACCTATGTGGGAGACCTAGATGAAGCTCCTGGCTTCCACTTAGCCCAGTCCTGGCCATTGCATACCTGTCTGTAACTATTTCTCAAATAAATAATAAAAAAATTTTTTTTAAAGATTTATTTTATTTATTTGAAAGACAGAGTTACAGAAAGAGATAGAGACACAGAGAGAGAGATCTTCCATACACTGGTTCACTCCCCAAATGGCCCCAACAGCTGGAGTTAAACTCATCCAAAGCCAGGAGCTTCCTCTGGGTCCCCTACACAAGTGCACAAGTCCAAGGACTTGGGACATCTTACACTACTTTCCCAGGCCATAGCAGAGAGCTGGATCAGAAGAGGAGCAGCTGGAACATGACCAGCGCCCATATGGGATACTGGTGTCGCAAGAGGAGGCTTAGCCCACTATGGCCATAGTGCCAGCCCCTAAAATAAATATTTAACAACAACAACAAAAAAGGCTCATTTTGGTGCAAAAAAATTGAAATCCATGCTTCAGGCATAGTTTTTCATGATACATATTTTCCATGAACATTTTTAAGAGCTCTTGTATGCAAGGAATTCAAAATGTTTTTGCCTCAAGTAAGTGTATCTTTTAATTCCATTTTCCATGAACTTTTCAATATACCCTTAAATTTAATCAATCTTTAAATTACACAAGCATTCTTTTTGGGATAAAAAAAAACATTATTTCAAAACTGAAAGTTTCCCACAACCCCAGAGAAGATGATTGCTGGCAGTTTGCTGTACATTCGCTTACTCAGTCCACCGTCTACTGGATGTACTAACACATATGTTAAAGTTCTTAGTAAGTTTTATGAATGAGATACTATCTTCTGCCCTGTTTTGCATACTTGAAACTCTTTAAATTTTCTCTATTTGTCTATTTTAATTTTGTTTGAAAGGCAGAGAGAGATGTTCCATCTTCTTGCTCACTTCCCAAGTAGATAGTGAAGCCAGGAGTCCAGCACTCCATCCAGGTTCCAGGTGTGAGTGGTAGGGGCCCAACTACTGGAGCCGTCACTTACTGCATCCTAGGATTGCATTAGCAGGAAGCTGGACCAGAAGTGGAGTAGCTAGGACTCAAGTCAGGGACTGCAATGTCAGATGCAGGTGTCGCAAGCGGCAGTTTAAGCTGCTGAGCCACACACACTCCCACTCCAATAAACTCAAATAACTTATCAGGCAAAATAGACAATAAGACAGAAGCTATAAAGAGACAAAGATGGTCACTGTATAATGACCAAATGATCAAGTCAAAAAGAGGACATGACCCTTATAATGTATACTCACCTAATGATAGAGCACAAAGTTTTCTTTCTTTTTTTTTTTTTTTTTTTTTTTGATAGGCAGAGTGGACAGTGAGAGAGAGAGAAAGAGAGAGAGAGAAAGGTCTTCCTTTGCCGTTGGTTCACCCTCCAATGGCCGCCGCAGCCAGCACGCTGCGGCCAGTGCACCGCGCTGATCCGAAGCCAGGAGCCATGTGCTTCTCCTGGTCTCCCATGGGGTGCAGGGCCCAAGGACTTGGGCCATCCTCCACTGCACTCCCGGGCCATAGCAGAGAGCTGGCCTGGAAGAGGGGCAACCGGGACAGGATCCGGTGCCCCGACCGGGACTAGAACCCAGTGTGCCAACAAACATTATTAGATCTAAAGGAAGAGAGAAGCTCCAATACAATAGTAATGGGGGACTTAGGGACACTCTACTATCATCAATGGACAGCTCATATAGTCAAAAATACCATAGACAAAATGGGCCTAACAGACATTACAGAATGTTATATTCAATGTGGGTGGCAAGGGTCAAACACTTGGGCCATCTTCCTCTGCTTTTCCCAGGTCATTAGCAGGGAGTTGGATGGGAAGTAGAAAAGCCAGGACATGAACCAGTGCACCCATATAGGATGCCAGAGTTGTAGGCAGCAGCTTTACCCACTATGCCACAATGCCAGACCCTCTGCCAAACATTTAAGGAAGAACTAACACTAAGTATTCTTAATTAGCCCAAAGAAATTGAAAGACAGGGAACCCTTCCAAACTCATTCTATGAGAACAGCATTATCCTGATTTCAAATCCAGGAAAGAACATACACACACACACACACACACAGAAGAGAAAACCATAGATTGATAACCTTGATGAACATAGAAGCAAAAATTCCCAACAGGGGTGGTGGGCCCCTGCACCTACATGGGAGATCTTGCAGAAGATCCTGGCTCCTGGCTCCTGGTTCCTGGCTCCTGGCTTGCCCATCCCTGGCCAGTTGTGGCCATTTGGGTAGTGAACCAGCAGAGTGGAAGATCTCTCTGTCTCTCCTCTCTATCTTTGTAATCTGCCTTTCAAATAAATAAATAAATATTTTAAAAATAAGCCATACACACACACACAAAAGAGATACTGTAGGTTCTCTGTCACATCTGGAAATTAAAAATAATAATAATAATATATTTGATCTGGATTTAAAATAGTGATTGCTGGAGGCCATGATGGGGAGGAGGAGGAAGGAGCTGGAGGTTGGATAATTAGTACTAAAATTCTGTTGGGTGAATGTAATAGGTTCTGATATTTTGCAGCACAGTGGACTGACTGGCTCATGTCTAACATTCTGTATAAAGAACCACAGCAGGGGCCGGCGCTGTGGCTCACTTGGTTTATCCTCCACTTGCAGTGCCGGGATCCCATATGGGCGCCTGGTTCTAGTCCCGGTTGCTCCTCTTCCAGTCCAGCTCTCTGTTGTGGCCCGGGAGGGCAGTGGAGGATGGCCCAAGTGCTTGGGCCCTGCACCCGCATGGGAGACCAGGAAGAAGCACCTGGCTCCTGGCTTCAGATCGGTGCAGCGCCGGCTGTGGTGGCCATCTGGGGATCGAACCAATGGAAGGAAGACCTTTCTCTCTGTCTCTCTCTCTCTCACTGTCTATAACTCCACCTGTAAATAAATTTTAAAAAAAGAACTACAGTAGAAAATTTGAAAAAAAAAAAAAAAGAACCACAGCAGATTAGCCAGTAGACCTCAAATGAAAAGAAGAGGAGGTGGAAAAACTGATTACTTGGTATAGTCAGGTTAAGCTATGTATATCTATTGAAAGTTGCATTGTGCCCCTTAAACATGTTCAAGTATTATATGTTCATCCAAAAGTTACAAATAAATTTTTAAAAAGCCTAAATATCTTTTAAAAAAAAACAGAAGTATGAAGGTGCCTGGTACCGTAAGAACCAGCTTTGCCCTCTTAGGGTTTACACGCAGGGAAGCAGAGCAGCTGAGTCCTCCATAGTGGAGACAGGACAGACACAGAATCTGCACTGAAGCCGTTGATCAGCTTGAAAGTTAAACAGGTAAAAATGTTTATCTCAGCAGCAACGGAGAAGTATAAAACACCTGGAAGAAACCTAGCCATAAATGTAGAATTTCCTTGTGGGGAAGATAAATAAAAATACTGTTCAAGATTACAGAGTCCATATTTGCAAATTAATCTTCAGATTTAATAGACTTCAATTTCACATCCCTGTGAAGTTTTTCAAAGACCTTACCATGCTGCCCCAGAAGCCCAAGTGGAAGAATAATGAAAGAATAAGCAAGATACATTTTTGAAAGGGAACAAGAAGTGGGGCTTGCCCCACCCAATTTCCATGATATTGTGAAACGATATAATAATTAAGCAATGCAGTGTTGTCCCAGGAATGTACAGATTGATGAAATAGACTCGAACCTGAAAACCGACCTGTGTATTTTTGAGAACTTAGTAGATAATGACTGACTCACAAACAGCGGAGGTTGGATTCAGCAAATGGGGAAAAATTAAATTGCATCTTTCCACAAACTACTCAGACAAGAAAATAATGTGTTGAGGTATGAAATACATATAAAACCAACATAATAAAAGTATGGTTAAAATACCCAGAATAGCCCTTGTTGGTAGGAAAGCACTTCTCCCGTAGCTCATAGAAACCTGAAAAGTCAGAAAGCTGAAGACCAGCTGTGTGATAAGCACTGAGTGGGAGCACATGCTAGCAGGATCTATTACAGAGCAAAAACTTTTACCCAGGATATGTAACAAATGTCCACAATCTGATAATGGTGCAAAAAAAAAAATAAATAAAAAGAGGGAATTCACAGAGGGAACTACAGATGACTGAGGTTATGTGCAACAGCATCCAAGATCAATAGCCCTTGGGAAAATTCACACTAAAATGGTGAAATAGATACTCTCACCCATCAGATTGGCAAAATTAGAAGTCTGACGATAAATGCTGACACGACCCCATGTGGGAGCCTGTGAAATCCGCTGCACATCTCGGCACCCCGGTGGACACGCCCCCACAAGTGCATCCTGGGCCACTCAGGTGTTCCCCATTCAGGCTGTTCCAGGAAACAAGCAGGAAGCCACTAGCCTGCAGCTGTGTCTGCACTTGGAGTTCTCACACAACAAACTGCAACCTAAGTTAGTACCGAAGCAAACCAAAACCTAACTTAGGAGTGTATTTTGTGCAAAAATTGGTCAGGTTTACACCAGTCACAAACAGCTGAGCCGGCTGGTCAGACCACACACAGACAAGGCAGATGCCTCACGGTAGGGCCAATTGGGATTGCTTCCCTTGGCTCCCGGGTTTGGTCCGCAGAAGCTTGTGGCTCAGGCTGGGGGGCAGAGCACCGTGAACCCCTTCTACTTCTGAGCACTGCCCAGCTAATGAATCAGAACTTCCTTATTAGGTAAATGTCAAATTAATTTTTCTAAATACTTATGTCAGCTTTGTTAGGATTAGGGGAAAGTTAAAGGCAGGATAAATATTCACCAACAAGAGTATGCTGCGGCCTATCTTCCCCATGCAGTAACATGCAGCAGTTTAAAAAAAAAAAGTAGATCTTCATCACTCACCTGGACATAAGCCAAAATGTACTGTCCAGTAAAATGTGTACCATGGCCCCTTTTATAAGAAAGAACCAAAGATACTATATACTTCAGTAAGTGCTTTTTTTTTTTAATTAAACTTTTATTTAATGAATATAAATTTCCAAAGTACAGCAATGGGTTCCCCCTCCCAAAATTTCCCTCCCACCCACAACCCTCCCCTTTCCCGCTCCCTCTTCCCTTCCAATCACATCATGATTCATTTTCAATTCTCTTTATATACAGAAGATCAGTTTAGTATATATTAGGTAATGATTTCAACAGTTTGCCCCCATATAGTAACACAAAGTGAAAAAAAATACTGTTGGAGTACTAGTTATAGCATTAAATAAGAGTGTACAGCACATTAAAGGCAGAGATCCTACATAATATATTTTTTTAAAAAAAATTAATTAATTTTATATGCCATTTCCAATTTAACACCAGGTTTTTTTTTTTCATTTCCTATTATCTTTATATACAGAAGATCAATTCAGTATATAATTAGTAAAGATCTCATCAGTTTGTACCCACGCAGAAACACAAAGTGTAAAAATACTGTTTCAGTACTAGTTATAGCATCACTGCACATTAGACAACACATTAAGGACAGATCCCACATGGGATGTAAGTACACAATGACTCCTGTGTACTGACTTAACAATTTGACACTCCTGTTCATGGCGTCAGTAATCTCCCTAGGCTCTAGTCATGAGTTGCCAGGGCTATGGAAGCCTTTAGAGTTCGCTGACTTTGATCTTATTCCAATAGGGTCATAGTCAAAGTGGAAGTTCTCTCCTCCCTTCAGAGAAAGGTACCTCCTTCTTTGATGGCCCTGTTCTTTCCACTGGGATCTCACTCACAGAGATCTTTCATTTAAGTCTTCTTCTTTTTTTCTTTTCCATGGTTTCTTGGCTTTCCATGCCTACAATACTCTCATGGGCTCTTCAGCCAGATCCAAATGCCTTAAGGGCTGATTCTGAGGCCAGAGTGTTGTTTAGGACGTCTGCCATTCTATGAGTCTGCTGTGTATCCCACTTCCCATGTTGGATCTTTCTCTCCCTTTTTGATTCTATCAGTTAGTATTAGCAGACACTTGTCTTGTTTGTGTGATCCCTTTGACTCTTAGACCTATCAGAGCCATCGAATGTGAACTGAAATTGATCACTTGGACTAGTGAGATGGCATTGGTACATGCCACCTTGATGGGATTGTATTGGAATCCCCTGGCACATTTCTAACTCCACCATTTGCGGCAAGTCTGATTGTGCATGTCCCAAATTGTACACCTCCTCCCTCTCTTTTTCCACTCTTAAATTTTACAGGGATCACCTTTCAGTTAAAATTTAAACACCTAAGAGTAATTGTGTGTTAATTACAGAGTTCAACCAAGTAAGTGCATTTGTTAAATCCACTTTAATACATAGGAAAAAATGGGAAAGAAACAATGCCAAATTTATCATGATGGCTTCATCTTTTTTTTTAAAAAAAAAGATTTATTTATTTATTTGAAAGTCAGAGTTACACAGAGAGAGGAGAACTATCCGATGGTTCACTCCCCAATTGGCCACAACAGCCGGAGCTGCATCCATCCGAATGCAGGAGCCAGGAGCTCCCTTGGGTCTCCCATGCGGGTGTAGGGGCCCAAGCACTTGGGCCATCCTCCACTGCTTTCCCAGGCCACAGCAGAGAGCTGGCCTGGAAGAGGGGCAACCGGGACAGAATCCGGCGCCCCAACCAGGACTAGAACCCGGGGTACCAGTGCCGCAGGCAGAGGATTAGCCTAGTGAGCCACAGCGCCGGCCTTCTTTTTTCTTTTTTTAATAATGGTGGCACTGTGGAATGACCATATGAAATCTTTTTTTTTTCTTTCAAATTTTTGTTTATTTATTTGAGGCAGAGAGAGAGAGAGAGAGAGAGCGAGCTCCCATTCACTGGCTCATTCTCCAAATGCCCACAATGACCCCTGGCTATCACAGCCAGGAGCTGGGAACTCAGTACAGATCTCCAGCATGGGAGGCAGAAACCCAGTCCCTTGAGCCATCCCCTGCTGCCTCCCAGGGTCTGCACTAGCAGGACCAGGACGCTGGAACTGGGAATGGGGGAGTGGAGTTGGACTTCATTCAGAAGCTCCAAAGTGAGATGCAAGCACCCTAAGCAGCACCCTGACCTGTAGGACCAACACCTGTCCCCACACAGAACGCGGCCAAGGGCCCCGCATTAAATTCATCCCTAAGACGGGACAACTCAGAACAGACTGCTCTGGGGTTGCTGGTTATTTCCTACCGGAGCCCAAAGCCTCCTCTACCCTTGGAGGAGGGGAGACACTGGAGGAAAGGCGAGGGCAGCTCTTGGCTTGCTAGTTATCTTACTGGGTAACAAATCACCGCAAACCTCAAGGCGTAAAATGTTCCTTATCCCACAGGGTCTGGCTCTTCTGCAAGACTACAGTCGGGTGCCTGCTGTGGTGGAAGCCCAGGTGTTGCTCTCAGCTTCAGGGATGTGACCCACCAGAGAACACCTGGAATCACGGACAGGAGAAGGAGTGTAGGCCACTCACGAGCGTGACGTCCAGGAGAGACTGGGCCAAGGAAGCAGGGGATACCTGCTGTCTTTCCCGTCCTGTCCATTTTGCCACAGCTCCTGACTTTTATCTCTGGAAAGAGCCGTCCCCAGTTCTCAGCCCATGTGGTCCAGGGAAGCAGATCCCGATCTACAGTGCCAGGTCTGCCCGACTGGAGTTATGGTGATGAGTTTAGTAATGTGCATGTACCCCAACCCGGGAGAGCACAAATTAGGCCTGGCAGTTAGCTGCTATTACTAACAGACACAATTCTCCAGACGGCTGTGGTGTGGGAAAGCTTAGATAATTGTAAGTTCATGAGTTGGACGCCCCCACCTCCTTCACTCTGTGTTACCATGTTCACTTACCTGTCAATCAGGGGACCCCCCTGCCCCAAGAAGTACTTCCTCTTACAGGGGATCTGGGGTGGGACCACGCAAATACTTCCGTTTTTCTAAAACTCAAAAAAAGCTAGGAAGAGTGGAAGCTTGCCCTCTCTTCCTCGTGGACTCTGGACAAGCAGGGCAGGGTGTGATAATTCCCTTTCATTGGCCCACTCTCCCATAACAAAGCCCTAATGAGCCTGTGTATTTTCCTCACTTTGTAAATAAAGTTTATCACACAGCATGCATGTTTGGGCCTGTATTTAGAATTCTTCTCTAGGTAAAAGGCAAGTGTCTGGGAAATTATTTTAGGCCCAACCCAGCCCACAATAGCTGGGCGGGGAAAACGGAAGGCTGAACCTGCAGGCTGCCATCTCGACCACCAGATGGTGTGAGAGAGCAAAAAAGAAGTAAGAGAGAGAGGCTTGTTTGCTGATAATGGTAAGAGAGCATCATCCCAACCTTGTAAGTTCCATAAGCCAGCGGCCTATGACTACTTTGCTTGAGATCAATTCATCCAGCGTTCTGTCACTTGTAACTAAGAGGAGAGATTACTTTGTCCAGGTAGAAAAACAATTGAGGACAAAGAAACTGTCCTCCTGGCAATGCCCACTTCTCACCCTCTGTCCCTCCAGGGTGAAATCTTGGTGGCTGGTCCAGCCATAGGTGACTTTGAGTCTAGGAGTCCGTTTATCACTGCAGGCGGAAGCTCTTGGTTGGAGCCCAGTGGTGATGTGAAGGCAGACAAAGAATCCGTGAGGTGAGAAGAGAAAGCGGGGAGCAGCGTGTTTACCGATGTGAGGGGCCTCAGACAAGGCAAACAGGCCCTGAGGAGGAGCATCACTTCATCGGGCCTGGCTAAGGGGGTCTGACAATGTCGAGGGAGTGGTGTCGGGGGCTTAGCAGGAATGAAGGGGTCAGTGAATGGTAGCAATGCCAGAGAAAGGAGTGACGAAGATGGGACAAAGGCTCAGCAAGAGGTAGGACCCACAGCACTGAGAATCACCCGGAGAGGTTGTTGAAAAAAAGAAAATGCCAACTTCCAAGCTCTATCCCAGCCAGTGCAATGCAGTCAGGCTGCTTGTGGGGCGCGACCAGGCAGGCACTGGGATGTTTTCATGTGCAGCCAGGATTGCCAAGTACTGCCTTGCAAAGACACTGCATGTATTTGGATCCGTGGGAATGAAGAGGGCATGAGACATTCAGAAATAAGATTTGAAGATGGATGGCATTGATTTCTTCTAAACACAAGAAGACAGGGTCATCTGTTAAGAACAAGAAGGATAATGGCCAGTTTGAGGCCACAAGGAAAGTACCAATGGTTTAGAAGAGCCATTAGGTTAAAAACTCACATCCAAGGAAACAAATGTCTCCGTGGTGTTTCTGCTTGTGTGTGCCTAGGTCACACCATGCACAGTGCCCCCAATGAAAGACAGCCGCTGCACCTGGAAAGCAATTCAATAATGTATCAAGTTTGCAAATTTAAAACTTAAAAGCGGGCCAGCACCAAGGCTCAACAGGCTAATCCTCCGCCTTGCGGCGCCTGCACACCGGCTCTAGTCCCGGTCGGGGCACCGGATTCTGTCCCGGTTGCTCCTCTTCCAGGCCAGCTCTTTGCTATGGCCCGGGAGTGCAGTGGAGGATGGCCCAAGTGCTTGGGCCCTGCACCCCATGGGGGACCAGGAGAAGCACCTGGCTCCTGCCTTTGGATCAGCGCGGTGTGCCGGCCACAGCGTGCTGGCCACAGCGGCCACTGGAGGGTGAACCAACGGCAAAAGGAAGACCTTTCTCTCTGTCTCTCTCTCTCTCACTGTCCATTCTGCCTGTCCAAAAAAAAAAAAAAAAAAAAAAAAAACAAACTTAAAAGCAAGAACAACAAAATGATTAAATCAACTTTGGAAACTGAAAGTGGCAGTAGCTGAGGATTAAATGGTAGAAAAAGCTAAACATGTCTAAAGTCTGCTCAACTGGTGATTTGACTACAGTTTTTTTTTCTTTTAAGGAACTCTGTAGGTGAAATTACACTTTATGCTATATCTTTTTAAATGGGACTTCATGATTTTTTTCTCTATGAAGATACTTGGGGTTAGGTGGATGAGAACAAAAAATATTAGCTTATTTAATCATGCTCAAAAGAAAAATCATAATTCTTTAAGTTTAATTCTAATTATTTCAGGGTTTAATCCAAAAAAAAAAAAAAGGAAAAGAAGAAACAACACCTGACCATAAAAAGCATTTAATTATACAGAGTTTAAAGTTATAACTGTAAAGGGGCCGGCACTCTGGCATAGTGGGTTAAAGCCCCAACCTGCAGTTATAGCATCCAATAAGGACGCCAGTTCAAGCCCCAGCTGCTCCACTTCCAATCCAACTCTCTGCTGTGGCCTGAGAAAGCAGTGGAAGATGGCCCAAGTGCTTGGGTCCCTGCACCTGTGAGGGAGACTCAGAAGAAGCTCCTGGTTTCTGACTTCAGATCAGCTCAGCTCTGGCTGTTGCAATAATTTGGGGAGTGAACCAGCAGATGGAAGACCTGCCTCTCTCTCTGGTTCTACTTCTCTCTGTAAGTCTGTCTTTCAAATAAATAGAATGAATCTTCCCATGTAGGATCATTCTCTCCTTTTTAATTCTATCAGTTATTATTTGCAGACACTGGTCTTATTTATGTAATCCCTTTGACACTTAATCCTATCTTTTTCATCAATTATGAACTTAAACTGATTAATTTAACAAGTAAGATGGCATTGGTACATGCCACCTTTATGGGATTGAATTGGAATCCCCTGGCACATTTCTAGCTCTACCATTAGGGGTAAGTCTGAGTGAGCATGTGTCGAACTGTGTATCTCTTCCCTCTCTTATTCCCACTCTATATTTAACAAGGATCACTTTTCAGTTAAATTTAAACAACTAAGAATAATTGTGTGTTAATTAAAGAGTTCAATCAATGGTATTGGTTCAATGGATACACAGCAGACTCATAGAATGGCAAATGCCCTAAAACAGCACTCTGGCCTCAGAGTCAGCCCTTAAGACATTTGGATCTGGCTAAAAAGCCCATTTGAGTTTCACAGGCATGGAAAGCCAAGACATTGTGGCCAAAAAAAAAAAAAAAGAAAGAAAGATCTCTGTGAGATCCCAGCGAGAAGAATGGGCCATCAAAGAAGGCAGTACCTTTCTCTGAAGGAAGGAGAGAACTTCCACTTTGAATATGGCCTTGTCTAAACATGATCGGAGTTGGTGAACTCAAGAGGCTTCCATACCCTTGGAAGCTGGAAGCTCATGACAAGAGCCTCAGGTGATTACTGACATCGTAAATAAGAGTGTCAATTGTTAAATCAACAACAGGAGTCACTGTACACTTGCTCCCCATGTAGGATCTCTGTCCTTAATGTGTTGTACTATGCGAATTAATGGTAAAACTACTACCAAAACAGTACTCTGTATTTTGTGTGTCTTTGTGGGTGCAGTCTGTTGAAATCTTTGCATAGTATATACTACGTTGATCTTCTGTATGTAAAGATAATTGAAAATGAATCTTGATGAAGAATGGGATGGGAGAGGGAGTGGGAGATGGGATGGTTGCAGGTGGGAGGAAGGTTATGGGGGGGGGAAGCTGCTATAATTCAAAAGTTGTACTTTGGAAATTTATATTTATTAGATAAAAGTTAAATAAATAAAAGGATGAATCTTAAAAAAAGTATAACTGTAAAGAATGATGAAAACCATGAAACAGATACAAAGTACCATGAAATCATGAAGATAAACAACTCAAATGGCATTACCTGTCTTTGTCCAGTTTTTCAGAAAAGTTTTCATGTGCATGATGATAATTCAACTAGAATTTGAAATATGGTCAAACATTCATGATGGGTGTTGAAGGAAATAGGATGTGTGAAGAAAGGAGTAGGAGTTCAGGCTATGTACTGTTATTGTGAGATGAATTTAAGAAGGAACTATGGGGTGGGTGTCTGGCCTAGAAATTAAGACATCCTTGTCCCAAATCCCAGTGCCTGGGTTTGGTAATTGGCTCTGCTCCTGCCCAATTCAGAGCCAGGGAGGCAGCAGTGATGGCCCACGTCACTGGGTTCCTGCCATCCATGTGGGAGACCTGGATTGTGCGCCTGGCTCCTCGGCTTTGGAGTGAACCAAAGGATGAAATTCACTCTCTCTTTTCACCCTCTCCCTCTCCCTGTTCCTCTCCCTCTCTCTCTCATCCCTCTGCCTCTCAAATAAATATTTTTTAAAATTCTTAATTAAGGCAGAACTAGAATGCCATGTCATCCAAAGCTCTATGAGCAATGGGAAGCCGTGAAGAGATATGACGGTGAAACCACAAATGAGACCAAAACTGTGCCTCTCAAAGCTTACTCTTGCAGGAATACTGAGAAGCTACTGAAATGACTGGATGACAGATTTCTGAGAACAGAAGCTCTGTAGGGGACTGCAAGAGGCATCGAATAAGATGAATGAATGATTGGATATGAAGAAGAAAGGGGAATACGGGTGGATTTTGTGACTCAGATAAAGGCTTACTTCATTTTCATGTTTTAAATCACATTAACTCATTATAGAGAAAAACTTGAAAATATATGAAAGTGCATGTTTTTAAAAGATAAATCACCTGGAATCCTATTAACCCTGAGATAACTGCCATAATTATTTTGGTACATTTTCTTAGCCTTTTTGCCTTTGCATTCTTCTTTTTTATTATAGCATGAACGATACATATAGAAAAGTGCACAAGCACTAAGTGAGCAGCTCCATGAGTTATCACAAAATGAACACAACATGTAATTATCACTTAGATTACAAAATCGACGATTGACAGAATTTCAGAAGTCCCGCCACTCCATGTGCCAATCAGCCCATACGCTTCCTTCTCAAGAGTAACCACAACCCTGGCTTGTAACATAGGAATCTGAACGGTATGTAAATGGAATCATAGAGTCAGTAGTTAGGTGCATCTTTGGCTTCTTCCACTCAGCATTGCCAATATAAATTTATCCATGACTTTGTGTATCACTGTTGTTCATTTTTCTTACTATATAGTATTCCATTATAAGAATGAAAGTAGTCTCCTTATCTTCAGTTTCATTTTCCATGGTTTCAGCTGCCTGTGGTTAATTGTGAGCCAAAAAGTTGACCAGGAAAATTCCAGAAATGAGCAATAGGTAAGTTGTAAACGTTGCAGCATTCTGAGAAGTGTGATGCCATCGTATGTCATCCAGGTCTGTGATGCCCAGGATGTGTGTCATCCCTTTGTCCAGAGCACCTACACTGTACACGCTACCCCCGAGTTAGTCACTCAGTCATCAGATAGACCATCACAGTATCGCAATGCTTGTGGTCAAGAAATCCTTACATAGTAGCCCAGCACTATGTCACGGTGCCTGTCATTAACGTCATTTGAGCTCATCAGGTGGGCACTGCACACAGTACAATAAGACATTTTGAAACAGGGAACATGTTAACATAACATTTGTTAAAGATTATTGTTGCAATTATTCAATTAATGTTGTTGTTGATCTCTTTCCATTTATAAATTAAACTGTACCATACCATCCTAACTCCAGCAGACTGGGAGAGCTTCCAACTGCCCCAATTCCTGGAAATTTTAGCTATCTTAATTTTTTTTCATATTGTTAATTTTGTAGTGGTATTCATTATGTTTTAATTTCGTTTTCCTTTATTACTAATAAAATTGAGAATTTTTCATATATTTATGAGCCATTTGATTATTCTCTTTTGTGAAGTTTCTGTTTATATCTCTAGCCTAGTTTCCCATTAGAGCATCTCCTATTTTTTGATTTTGGAAGAAACCATTAAATATTCTATACATGAATTCTTTGCAAAAATCCTCTCCCACCCCATGGCTTGACTTTTTATTCTCCTCATGGTGTCTTTTGATGAAAAGAGTTCCTGCGTTTTAAATGCTATCCAACATGCTGATCTTTTCCTTTAGGCTAAACACTTTTTGGCTCATGCCTAAGAAATTTTTGCCTAGCCCCAGGTTAAATTAGATTGTTCCAGAAAACTCTGGTGCTGTAAAAAATCAAATTACTCATCTTTTTGATTGGTGATTCCTTTGTCTTAAGCTGGTAGATTTAGCCTTAAGCAAATGCCAGAACAGCTGAACTTGTACCACAGCTTAGAGTTTAATGTTTCAAATGGCAATTAAACCCAAGGAAGAAATTCCAATTGAATTTGACATTAAACAACATGGGTCAAGAAATGAATTCACTGGTGTCAAGAAAATAGAAAAGAAAAAGCAAAAACAAATAAACCAAACCCTGTAGGAGGTGCTGTGCGAGACTTTACCGTGACATTATCCAGTGAATTTGAATTTGAACCAAGGAGAGAAAAGAGCCCGAGTCCCCCACTGGTGTTTCACATGAGATTTGGCTTTCTTGGGTTGATTTTGCACTATTAATTAAGTGGTGGATGTCACCAAGTGTTTCATTTTTCCTTTCGTGTACTTATTTCTCTCTCTCTCTTTTTTTTTAAGATTTATTTACTTGAAAGTCAGAAAGTCAGTTACACAGAGAGAAAAGGAAAGTCAGAGAGAGGGAGAGAGAAATCTTCCATCCACTGGTTCACTCCCCAGTTGGCTGCAACTGCTGGAGCTGCACCGATCCAAAGCCAGGAGCCAGGAGCTTCATCTGGATCTCCCACACAGGTACAGGGGCCCAAGGACTTGGGCCATCTTCTACTGCTTTCCCAGGCCATAGCAGAGAGCTGGATCGGAAGTGGAGCAGCCAGGACTTGAACAGCACCCATATGGGATGCCAGCACTGCAGGTGGCAGCTTTACCCACTATGCCACAGCGCCGGCCCCTAGTGTACTTATTTCTGCCTTCCATATTTGAGGATATCTTTATCTTTGGGTCCCCTTCACACATCAAATGACAAAGTAATAAATTTCCGGATCGCCATTGATTCTTCTCAAACTCTATAAGTTGCCCTAATTTTTCAGATGCTAAAAGTTGCAAAGAAGTCAAGTTTCTGGGATTTTTGTTCTGGCTTCAAATTTTACCAAATTTTTGACACATTATAGTGTGTGGCCATAGTATGATCATATGTGTGGGGATTTTTGTTGGTTTTTTACCATGGAGAATCCTATATAATAAGCTACCTCTTCCAAATCTGGAACATTTTCTCCAAGATATTAGAGCTTAAGAGAAACTGAGGCACAAATCAATTAAGAAATAAAAGTTTATTCGGACTTATTTAGAGCTGCAGCCCAGGAAAACACAAATTCAAGTGATTGTGAATTGGGCTCTGAGAGCTCAGATTTCCAACAGGTTTTAAAGGCAAAGACTGTCATGCAGATGACATCAGCTGCTGGCCAAGACTTCAGACTGCTATGAGAGACAGGCTGGGGAGCTCTGAGTGTACAACACACAGTTCTCCCGGGAGAAAGAATGAGAACAAAGACTTTTCTGGGAAGGAAGGGGCCACGTGGTGAGCTGCCGGTGGGATGCAACGTTGCACGTTGATGGAAGTCATGATTCTCAGTCTAAATGACAGCACGTAGAGAGGTGTGGGCCTGGCAGGGCCTCAGCATGTGCTGGGGAAGCAACGTACTTCTGTGCAAGGCCACAGATCTCTAAGTCCCAGTCAGCTCTCCGTGCCCTTCTGTTTTAGGGGTGCCTCAGTCTGCCTTGTCTGCTGCTTTTTAAGGATTTTACATTTCCTGTTGCTGATTAAAACTTCTCTTAGGAAAGCATTGATGATCAACTTAAAGCATCTATTATGTCCCTCACAGAGGGAAGAATGCTGCTGTCAGATACAGAGCAAGGCTTATGGCAAACGTGAAGGCAGCAGGAAGGGCAGAGGATGACTCGGGCCCCAGGCAGATCACCTGCAAGCTTTAGGAGTGTTGTGGCCTCATGAATTGCTTCTAGTCCATGGACCTACCATGGTCTTGGTTTTCTTCTATGGATGTAGAATGATGAGAAATACAACAATCAGCTTGGGTGAGCTAGCCAAGATGGTTACAAGAATTTGGATGGCAATCTGTAGTCCTGATGAGAAAAGAGCTCCCAATGCGGAGGGAAGCCAACTAAACGAGTCACAGAAAGGATCCTCTTCGTTTACATCTCAAGGGCATTTAGCCTTTTGAGTGATCCCATCTAAATAGGGCTCTCATTCCCCAGGGGAGTCGACATAGGCCCAGCCAGGAGACCACTACACAGATCCATCCTTGTTTAGACAAAAGTCATCAAAATGTCATCAAAAGCAACTCGACGACTGAGGACCATCTGAGTGACAACATTTAGCAATCTCCTCTGGGCCACGATGTTCTCTGCACTGTGCCCTCTGTGATTCGTCCAACTGTGGTGGAGTGATTTGGAGTTACACTTCTATCCTTGCACTTGGTATGAGAATATCAAGTATGCTCTGCCCTATGCTGTCATTATATCCTGTTAACATTTCTCTCTTACGTCAAATAAAGTTTGTGATGGTCTCTCTGATGAAAGGGCCAGGGGATAATGAATTGTCCCAGTAGATAAAGTCCCTATGTTTGCAGCTATCTAAGCATGGGTGGGAAAGTCAGTGTGTATGCCACAAATGAAAATGTAACCCTGGAAGGGCATAAGCTACCCATCCAAGGGTGTCTTCATTCATTTCAGGGCAGAGATCACCCCCCAAAGCCTGGGGTGATGCTGTCTATAGATCCTCCAAGAGGCACCCAAGTGGTATTGGAACTGTGAGAGGCATTGACATAGACAGGTCTTGTCAGTTCAGCCACATATGTGTTAATAGAATAGACAATGAAACAAGGAGGTTCTTGGAAAAGCTAGCCTCCAGTGGAGTAACAGTGGACAATGGCTCCTTCTACAAATCTTAGAAAATCACGTTCATGGGGGAAGATCCCTGTGAATAATGGCAATGGAAATGGAGTTAAAATTGGTAATAGGAATTGCACAGTCATGAAATTATTGAGGGGTTCTGCGGTATTTCCAGTAATCTGTTAAATTGCCTCCCTCAGCAACACTTTTGAAACAGTTTGACTAAACTGTTAGCTTTCCAGGCTATGATATGGGTTAAGAAAAATATAAGGGCCAGCGTTGGGGAGCGGTAGGTTAAGCCATCCCCTGCAACATCAGCGTTCAATATGGCTGCTGGGTTCAGTCCCAGCTGCTCCATTTCTGATCCAGCTCCCTGCTAATGTGCCTAGGAAAGCAGCAGATGATGGCCCAGGTGCTTGGGCCCCTGCCATCTACATGGGAGACCAAGATGAAGCTCCTGGCTCTTGGTTTCAACCTGTCCTAGCCCAGGCCATTTAAGGAGTCAATCAATGGATGGAAGATCTCTGTTTCTTCTCCTTTTCTGTAACTCTGCCTTTTGATTAAATATATATATATATATATATATATATATTTTTTAAGTGTAAGTTCCTAGGCTTCTTTGTCCAGATGCAGAGGTGACCTGTGAGTATTTCAAATGAGGTTAATTATTGCTTGTCAACTGGTGTGAGTGGTGGGTGTTGTAACTCAGCTTCTTGGGAGGCCTGTATTTCACATCACAGTGTCTGGCATCCAGAGTGCCAGGATCGAGTCCCACCTGCACTTTCAATCTGCCTTCCTGCCAATGAACCAGGGGGACAGCAGATGACAACCCAAGAACTTAGGTCTTTGCCACCCACTTGGGAGACCCCCAGATGCAGTTCTTGCCTCCTGGCTTCAGCCTGGCCCGGCCCTGGCTGTTGCAGGCTTTTGAGGAGTGAGCCAGTAGATGGAAGATCTCTCTCTCCATCTCTGCCTGTCTTTCCCTCTTTTTCTGTCACAAAGAAACAGTGTGAAGCACAAAGCAAACAAATTCAATGGAAGAGCCTGTGGCCATTGAAGCTTTTAAACAATTTCTTTAACTTAACCAATTGGGTTTTTATAATTCCACGAGTACCTTCCAGCAATCAGGAAAATGGAGGTGAGCTGTACAATGGGGAGCTGGAGAATAAACCATCCATCATGCATCGATCATCCTACTTGGCCAGCAAAACATGTGCCTGGTCACTGAGAACTTCTGAGAGAATTACTAGCAAGAAGTTATTTTTCCTACTAGTATTTTTGTTTGTTTGTTTATTGGTTTGAAAGACAGAATGACAAAGAGAGAGAGAGAAATCTTTCATATGTGGGTTCACTCTCCAACATGGCCTGCAACAACCAAGACTGAGCCATTTAGAAACCAGGAGCCAGGAAGTTCATCTGGGTCTCCCATGCAGGTGGCAGGAGTCCAAGAGCTTTGGTCATCATCTGTTGCATAAGTCAGGCACATTTGCTGGAAGCTGGATCAGAAGCAGAGGCCAGGACTGAAACCAGCACTCCAGTATGAAATACAGGAGTCCCAAGTCACAGCCCAACCCACATGCCACAAAGCCAGCCCCTCTAACAGTATTTTACTTACAGCTTTGGTGGCGGCTCTTTGGCTAGAGAATGTCACAGCCCACAACACCAATCCTAACATATGTGAAGAACACTCAAAGATTTTTAAATATCGTTTTTTCAAATTTTGGTGCCAGTGAGCACTGCCTGGTGACCAGGTTCTTGACTTCACGCTGAGAAAGAATTCAAATAGTAAGCAGAAGCTCCTTGAGAAAGCCAAATGCACAGGCCACAGTGAGGGTGAGGGTGCAGGTTCGCTCCTAGGGGTGGCCCTGTCTCTGTGCTGTGTTTAACACTACATGGGTTTAATGAGACGGTGATACCAATTTGTGGGTTCTCGCCATGAATGCAGAGAAGAATTCTGAATACTGGCTCAAATGATGACAGTATAAGATGTTTAAGCTTTTTATTCAGTGAGAGAAATGCATAGGAGAGTGAGGGCTTTATCTAAGGAGGAACGGAAGTCTGGAAATTAAGTTGGAATCCATACCAAGCCGAGAGCAGACCAGGAGCCACGTGCTGGAAGCGTCTGGTTTTGAACAGCTACTAGCAGCTTACCACAGGCAGCAAAGCAAAGGCAGAGAGCGTGGGCAGCCTGAAGGCTCAGGGCAACAAGGGCAACAAAGGTCCATAATGGAGAAAAAGGACCTTTTATGCATGTCCGAAGGGGAGTGGTTAATTAGTCTGGCTGGCAGGTGGGCATATAGGTGTGGTCAGGTAGAGGCATGAGCTCACACAGGGCATGGTCTTCCAGCACACAAGTCTAATCAATTTTATCCCCAAGGGGAGGTACATGCTAAGCAAGGGGAAGAATACTCATGTTTTTCTGGGAAGTAGGTAGAGATTTCCTGAAATCTAGCTGCCACCCTTTTTTAACTCCCCTTTTTTTAAAGCTTTGTAGCATTATTTTATTTTAAGTATTTTATTGAAATACAGTATACACACCAATAAATACACATAAGTATACAGTTAGAATTTTTTTCTCCTCTGAGCACACTTATAACCAACATCCAAATTAAGAACAAAATATTACTAGTACCCCTAGAGTCCTGATGATACCGATCTGCTTATTATTATTTCTGAAATTAATAAGCTGTGTGGGCTCTTGCCATGAATTCAAAGAATTCTGTATACTGGCTCAAATAGACCAGGCAGCATGGTAAGGTTTTTAAGCTTTTTATTTCAGTGAGAGGAATGCATAAGAAAGGGAGGGCTTTAAAGGAGAAAGGAAAGTCCAGAAATTAGGTTGGGGCCATACCGAGCAGAGAGCAGGTCGAGAGCCACGTGCAGGCAGAGTTTGGTTTTGAGCAGCTACTAGTATTCTGGCATAGGCAGTGAAGTGAAGGCAGGGAGCACGGGCAGGCTGAAGGCGTGGGGCAACAAGGGCAACAAAGGTCCATACTGGGGGAAAAGTGCCCGAGCCACCGTGTTCCAGGCCTTTTATCCACATCCAAAGGGGAGTGGTTATGTAGTCTGATTGGCAGGTGGGTGCACAGGTGGAGTCAGGTAGGGGCATGAGCTCACACAGCAGCATGGTGAAGACATGGTCTTCCAGCTCAGCGACCTAATCAATTTTATCCTATCTGCCTGCCTACTCACTTACTATTCCTCCCTCTCGATTTCTTTTTATTTTTAACATGGGAAAGAAGACTATATTGACATTTACATGTTGTGATACAGTGATGTAATATTTATTTTCATTAAATATCAAATTATATGACAGCTACACAAACAAAAAAAAGTGATATTTGTCTTTCTGGGTGTGGCTTATTTTACTTAACATAATGATCTCCAGTTGCATCCATTTGTTGCAAATGTCAGGATTTCATTTCTTTTTTATGGTTGAGAAATATTCCATTGTGCATATATACCACATTTTCTTTATCCAGTCATCAGTTGATGGACACCTGGGTTGATTCCAGATCTTAGCTATTGTGAATTGAGTGGCTATGAATGTTAGAGTGTGGGTAACTCTTTCATATGCTGATTTCATTTCTTTTGGATCTATTCCCACAAGTGGGATAGCTTGTCATATGGTAGACTTATTTTTAGTTTCCTTAGGAATTTCCATACCATTTCCATAATGGCTGAACAAAATACTCATTCCCACCAAGAGTTTATTAGGGTACATTTTTCAACACAACCTCACCAGCATTTATCATTTTTTGATTCTTGGATGATAGGTGTTCTCACTGGAGTGAGGTGATACCTCAGTGCCATTTCTATTTGCATTTCCCTGATGGCTAGTGATGCTGAGCATATTTTCATGTGTCTTTGGCCATTTGTATTTCATCCTCTGAAAAATGTTTATATCCTTTGCTCATTTGTTAACTGGGTTATTTGTTTTGTTATTATCGAGTTTCTTGAGTTCTTTATATACTCTAGATATTGATTCTGATTAGATGCATAATTTGCAAATGTTTTCTCCCATCCTGTTGGTTGTCTCTTCGCTTTGTTAATTGTTTCCTGTGCTGTGTAGAAGCAACTTTGCCTCTTGTAATCCCATTTGTCTATTTTTGGTTTTATTGCCTATGTCTGTGGGGTCTTATCCAGGAAGTCTTTGCTCAGACCATTGTCTTATAATTTGATGGTTTCTTAAGTTTAGATCCTTGACCCCTGATGAGGTTTTTTTTTTTTTTTTTTTTTTTTTTTTACATGCAGAGTGGACAGTGAGAGAGAGAGAGAGAGAAAGGTCTTCCTTTTGCCGTTGGTTCACCCTCCAATGGCCGCTACGGCCAGCACACCGCGCTGATCCGAAGCCAGGAGCCAGGTGCTTCCTCCTGGGCTCCCATGCGGGTGCAGGGCCCAAGCACTTGGGCCATCTTCCACTGCCTTCCTGGCCCACAGCAGAGAGCTGGACTGGAAGAGGGGTAACTGGGACAGAATCCGGCGCCCTGACCGGGACTAGAACCTGGGGTGCTGGCACCGCAGGCGGAAGATTAGCCTATTGAGCTGCGGCACCGGCCATGAGTTGGTTTTTGTACAGGGTGTAAGGTAGCAGTCTTGTTTCAAACTTCTGCATGTGCAAATCCAATTTTCCCAACACAGTTTGCTGAAGAGACCGCCCTTTTCCCAGGGAGTGATTTTTAGTTCCTTTGTGAAAAGTTAGTTGGTGGTAGACGCGTGGGTTAATTTCTGGGACTTCTTTTCTGTTCCATTAATCTATGTGTCTATTTTTGTGCCAGTTTTGCTCCTTTTATGGTCCATGTTTCCTGTCATGAGGGCTGGCAGGTGTGTCATTTATCATGATAATCTATTATAATGAGGGTATAATGAGCTGTAGGTCAATCTAGGACAGGCTTGGCCTCTTAAACCAGTATGAACCCGTCCTGAGAAGGTGTGTGTTTCTCTCCAGAGCCACTAGGAACCAAAACTGTCTCCTTCAGACCTTGGGATACTAGGAGTTACCGAGAGGTGTCTCAGCCACTCTGTCCACTGCCTGTCTGCAGTGCTTCTCATAGAATTGTAATGTATCAAATAAACTTAGTTTAATTTGTTATTTACTGGCAATTCAAGGCTTGCCTTAGTTACTTTTCACCAACGGGATAATAAATCACAGTTCAGAGAGACAAAAGTAGGGATAATAAAGCAAATGTCTATTGAAGTGCACGCCAAGAAAAGAACAGGCCACTCAAGAGAGCAGGTGGCACCCTTTTTTCTTGGCTTGGGACTTCTATCTCTAAAGTATGAGGGATGTTGACTAGTGATGTGACTGTGATGCTCATGTCTGGCATCTGTGATTGACGTCTGAGAGTTGCAAGCCTTTGAGTGCACGGAGCTGCAAACTAGATTTTCCTAGTTTGGCTGAGCTTGCATTATATCAGGATCCTTTAACCACAAGTTAACCACAAAGTGGGTGGCCTTTAGTGGGTGCTGGGGGGAGATCAGGATCTGTGGTCACTCCCGATGAGGGTCTCCTACCCCCATCCCCAGTCATGCCCCCTGATGTGTCTTCCTGGGCTTGCAGGGGAGGGAACACCCTGGAGTGTTCAATGTTAATTTGAGGTTAAAAAAAAAAGTCAATTTAATTTTGAGACCAGTGAAATATCAAAGGTTGAAAACAATTAAGTAAGATCAGATCTCTGTGAAATAATATTCATCTGACCTTTTATTTAAAAGATTATAAAGCAAGAACAAGAAGTTATGGACCTGTGGGGGTGGAGGAGAGGGGAGAGGGAAAAGGCTTAGTTTTCCCAGGCAATCAACAGACCTGATGAAGACAGCATGGGGCACACAGAATCTGTCTCATTCTTTCTCCATTTCTTCTTCCTTCTGTTTTAATGGAAGCCTGTTCAGATAAACTGGGAATCAAAAATTTAATGAAAGTATATTTGGACATTAGAAGAGCAGACGTCCAAGTTAGAAGGACTCTCAGTCTCTACCTCATCTCTGCCTTTCAAATAACAATAAATTCAAAATTTTTAAATAAAGAAAATAAGATCTTTAACCGGATCTGACAAATGAGACAAATTAAGGTTACCTATTAGGATGGCCTCTTTTCACTAACACCAGTAGAAAGGACCTTAAAGATTTTATTTTTTAAAAAGTGTATTTTTTGTAAGACTGGAGAATGAATTTTACATCTCAAAGACAGAGACGGGATGCAAATTTTCATCTATGGGTTGGCAAGCGTAGCGAGCCACCTGCTACCATAAGAGCCACAGAAGTGGTGCGGGCTCCAGGGCCTGCAGGAGCACAGCATCCACTCTCCCTCCCTCTCCCCTCACCTGGGGCTTTGTAGGAGCTCCTCTTTGTGCTGTAAGGAAGCCACGTTTACTTGGATTGGAAGCCATCTTCTGCAGACCATCTCAGTTTCATCTTAGTAACCCGTTGCTTTCTTGAGTATTTTCGGGCATTCCCAACAAGCTCGTGGAAAATGGAATTAAAAGATGAGTTTATCTTGGTGCAAAAAGCTTTCAAGTTGATTCTCCTTTTTCTTACCCTAGTTACCTGCTTCTGATTTCTGTAGGGGTAGAGGAGCAAGACAAGAGCAGACCACAGACTCCAGCCAGAACAGGTTTATTCAGAGATAAACCTGAGAGGGGTTCTCTTCTGGCAAGCACACAGCAGAGAGCCACCAGGGAACACAGCAGAGAGCTAGGGGTGTGTATAGGGTAAGGCAGTTGGAGGACTTAGGATAGTTTGGGCTAAGGTCCCAGCAGGGTCGAGCTGGTGGAGGAAGAATGCAGGCGGTTGGGGTCTGCTCTCCATTACACAGACAAGGGACTAAAATAGATCCAAGGCTTCTGTCCTTGCTCCATCAATTTCCATGTTGTCTTTTTCCCTCATTGTTATCACTCTTTAAGGAGGAGCAACTTTTATTGTGTTGGGACAGCTGGGAATACTCATAAAGATTCTTGAAACACAGGCAAGCTGTCGGCAAGCCTTGCCTCAAGAAAGTTGCAGGTGGAGAACACAGCTGTGTAAACCCATAAATGCAGAGTTAGGATCTCAGGGCAATAATAATTGAAGGGGTTAGTGTGAGAATGATTTAGGTGTTTATATAGGAGAACGTCAAGAAGTTTGTGGAAAATGAAATTAAAATATAAATTTACTTTAGTGCAAAAAAAGTTGAAATGCATGTGTTGTTTTTTCATAATATGTATTTTCTATGAACTTTTTGAAGATTCTCTCATACGCATGTATTTCAAAAAATTTTGCACCAAAGTAAACATCTTTTAACTCCATTTTTCCAGGAACTTTTTGAAGTCTCCTCATAGGTAATGAAATTCTCACTACAGTATAATTATAATGAACTTTTACATAAGGTCATGCGAAGTAAAAAAAAATGTTCTTTAAATATTTTATGTAAGCGCATCTTTAACAAGTCTGCCAAGTGGATATCAGCATTAGAATCTGAAGAATAAAGGAACATCCTTGAGAAGAGTTTGCAGTTTGTTTAAAATCACACAGCCGGCAAGTCCCAGAGCTGGAGACTCCCTTGAACTTCCTGCCTCTCATAGGATGCAGAAACTGTTTTTTGTAGGGGATTTTCAAATTCTGTAATATTAATGAGAACGGTTTATTGTTCAGATCACAACTTGAGTGGAAAGCCATGTCGTTCAGGTCCTGAGCTCCTAGCCTAGGCAACTCCTGGTGGCAGTTACTGGGAACCAGTTACCGGTTCCAGGCCCTGGAAGGCAGCTGCCAGGGCACCAGCTTTGCAAATCAAAGCAGCACAAAGACAGACGGCTGCTGTCAGGAAAATCCATCAGTCAAACAGATTAAGGTTCAGAAATCATTACTCATCCTGTAGGCTTAGGGTAATCAAACATGCCCACTTCCCACCCCTCACACAGTCTCCCTAAATATCTGATCCAGAAAAACTGAGATAGCAAATAAATAGATTTACAGTCCTGGAGACTACGCTTGTCAGAAACGGTGAGCAAGCAGGAAAAGGAGGCGGTGCTATTCCCTAGGCGTCCTCACAGATCCTTCCAGAATTTTCATTTGTTCCCGTCTCAGCCTGTGCTCCCTCTCCAGGCTCCCAAACCAGGCCCCTCTGGTTTCCTCTTACATCTCCTTTCTGACTTGTGACAAAAACAACTGTGTGTGCTTTTGTGAAATAATACCATCTACATTTGCTCAGTGTTTTGCAATTACCAGATTTCTTCCACACACCTTGCCTGGGGACCTAGAAAATGCCTTTGGACACTACGGAGAACTTGCTAAGGGTCAAAACTGCGCCTTAGACAGAATGCCATGATACGGCAGTGGCCACATATTTCTGGAAACAGAGACACCTCCGTGACCCTGACGTCAATCCAGAGCTCTCCGCCCTTCACCTACCCTCCCACTCCATATGAGCTGCTTTTAACCGCATCACATTGGAAAAGACCTAGAGGGTGTTTATTTGAAATTTCTTTCAGCACAAAACCTAGAAGATGAAAAAGATTAATTTACACCTGAATTTTTATTTATTTCCTCTTGGGACCTAGTATTTGTTGAGCAAATGTGCGATTTTGGGCTCACCCTAACAGGATACATTTTAGACATGAAGTTATTTCTTAAAGAGACATATAAATCCAGAGAACACAAAAATTACTTTTACCTTCATACTAAAAATAAAATCCCCAAAAATCAGTCTAAGGTGATGCTTCTCTTCACTTTGGCTGCAAACCTTTTGTTTCTGTTCATTTGCGACATCAAAATTTTTAGAGGTCATGTTCAAAATGCCACCCAAAAATACCAGAATATAACACAAATGTCAATATTGGGATCCATCACAAGAGTTTTAGGGTGATGAACATTATAACTATTCTGTGCTTATAAGAACATATGTTGCCACGTTCTAAATTCTTGATAATGTTTCTTTAAATTCATATTTAAAGTCATATCCAGCTGACTCCCGATCCCTCCCACCACTTATACATGAAAAGCATGTGATAGGAACACATTGAACTATTTGCGGCTTCCCAGAAGGTAGTATGTGAAAATAGGCTCTTTGCTCCAGGAGGTAATTTGTACCAATAGAATTCCAAGCTATAAATGGATGGGCTGTGACGTCACAGCCTAAGGCAGGTATCCAGGCAACACAGTCTGGCCATTTGATTCCCAGCGCAGTCACAGCAGCGCTGGGGTGGGGGCCCCCGGAGTCTGGCTGATGTGGACGGCCACTCCTAAGGGACACAGGAAAGGGATCAGGCCAGCCAACAGCGACTCTGGAAACAGCTTCCTGGCCTGAGTGTATGATTCCAAGGACAGCAGCTGAGGCGCCGCCAACCACACGTTGGGTTTCTGCAGCTTCGCCAGCCCTATGGCTTTGGCCAAAGTGAAGGCTCTAGTGCGGAGTGGAAGGAGCCTGAGCGCTTAGCCGGGACCTGCATCTGGGCAGGGGTGAGGGCCAAGCAGGACGCACCATGTGTGGGTTTTCACAGGTGGGTCTCCTTGCAGTCCTGTGATACCAAGGCCTGTTTACCCTGGGGAATGGGGCTGGGGGCCTCCAGACGGGACCAGGAGACGAGTCACAGGAGATGGAAGGCTCACATCTCGGGCTGCTGTGCCAGGCACTGCTCCCACTCGAGGTGACAATAAAGCCAGAGACCAGAAGTTGGCTGTCCGCCCTGTGACCTCTGACAGCAGGAAACACCCGCTCTGTGCCAGGCCCCTCATTGACCTTCCCAGTGCGATTCCAGCTCTCCTGGCATCACCAAAGAATGCCACATCACCTGTCACAGGCAGCACAGGAAGCGGCGAGGCCGGATTCAGCCCACGGGTGTCTGACCCAGACCGGTGCCTCTTCTCTCTGTGCGCATCGCAATGCCAGTGTGGAGGCTGTCCGCTCGGCCCACCACGAACGAGAGGGACGAGAAAGTGTCTGCAAACACGGGAACTGCATTCGGGAGGGAGGAAGAAAGAGTAGGCGCCTGGGAGATGGCCAGAGCCAGGGTGCATGCACACAGGAGCAAGCGAATCAAGTCAGTGATTTTAGAAACACGGGAAATCTCACAGATTGGTACAGACCCCGAAACCGTTGTACCAAAGAAGGAAGCTATGGCCCCTCCAAATCCTGTGTACACGTTTTTGCAAATTTTTCATTAGAGCTGGTGTTTAGCCCAGCATTCTAGATGCCAGATAAGATGTCCACATCCCACATAGGATGTGGATCTGGCTCCTCACGACAGCTTCTTGCTAATGCAGATCTGGTCTAGGAGTTTCTGCTGCTTACGTGGAAGACCTGGATTGAGTTCCTGGCTCTTGGCTTCAGCTGTGCCCAGGCATCCACATTTCAGATGTTTGGGGGAATGAATCCATGGATGAGAGCTCTCTCCCTCTCTCTCTCTCTCTCTCAAATAAATTATTAACAAAGTTTGATTTTATATATTTATACATTTATGGGACACCTAGTGATGCTATAATTTATTAATGCAATGTAGAGTAATTAGCACAAGTACAAGCTAATCAACACAGTCACCTCTTTCTTAGAGACATGCTGGAAGATCATCTCCATGTTTAATGCCATTCTCATTGGCAAACTTCACTGCAAATTGATACTGCAATTACACAGCCCTGGGAAGTGGGTTAGCAACGAGACAAAGCCTGCCCATTGAGTCTCTCCAGTACGCTGCTAGCAGAAAGCCCACGTTCTGATTAGCAGTGATAACCATGTTTCTGACTGCCCACACCTCCCCTTTAACCAAATGTGCTTCCAGAAGCAAGGTGCTTCTTTACCTTCTTGAAAATAGCAGGTGTCTTCACATCGGTTACAATGGTTATGTGGAGAAGCCAGGCCCTTAACCACTGTTGACGGGAATATAGAAGGGTGCAGCCACTATGGTCAGGGTATGAAGGTGCCTCAGAAAATTAAACCTCAAACTGATAAAAATGAAAACTGGTGCTGTATTTCCAAAAGAATTGAAACCAGGATCTCTTCAGTGCCATGTTTATTGCTTCCACAATAGCCTAGATACAGAAACATCTCTGATATTTGTCAGCACACAGATACATGGAGAAAGTGTGACATATATATATATATTAGATAGGTATACACATATACTATACAGATTACATGTATGTAACAAATAATATATACATTATAGATACACAGATACAAACAATGGAGTATTATTCAACTTTTTTAATTTCAAAGTCAGAGTTACACAGAGAGAAGGAGAATCAGAAAGAGAGAGAGGTCTTCCATCCACTGGTTCACTTCTCAATTGGCCACAACAGTTGGAGCGTGCCGATCTGAAGCCAGGAGCCAGGCACTTCTCTGGGTCTTCTTCCATGGGTGCAGGGGCCCAAGGACTTGGGCCATCTTCCACTGCTTTCCCAGGCCATAGCAGAGAGCTGGATTGGAAGTGGAGCAGCCAGGACTAGAACTGGTGCCCATATGGGATGCCGGCACTGCAGGCAGCAGCCTTACCTGCTGCACCACAGCGCCAGACCCTTATTCAACTTTTTTAAAAGACTTATTTGTTTATCTGAAAAGTAGATAAATACAGAGAGAAAGAGAGAGAGAGAGAGAGAGAGAGATTCAAAAAGAAGGTAATTCTGTCCCTGGTAGTGCCAAGGCTCATCCCATAAGACATGATGCTAAGTCAAATGAGCCAGGCACAGAAGGACCAATACTGCACGATTCCTCTTCTACAATGAATTTCATTACAGAGATTGGGGTGTTGGCTGCCAGGGGTTGGGGTAGACAATTTGGGGAATCATTTTTCAATGGGTGTAAATTAAGTTCTGGAGATCTTCTGTTCATAGTACCTATTGTTAGCAACATCCTGTTGTGCACTTTCCAATATTAAGAAGACAGATTGTACGTTGTGTTCTTGGCCCCACACACACACACACACACACACAAACATCAGGCAATTTCAGGAGGTGATGAATATTTAGTAGCTTGGTTGTCTTGATGATGTCACAGTATATCCATGTATCCACAGTCACTGGGATATACAGATTACATGTGTGCTTGATTTTTGCATATTAACTATACTTCAAAAAAGCTTAAAAATTATTAAGTGTCCTTGAGTGAGTTAATCACTATAAGTTCCATTATCCATTATATACAACTGCAGGAAATATTAGCATCTACATCATGACAAGATGTCCAGTTTAAAATGATACATGTCGGGGCCAGCGCTGTGGTGCAATGGGTTGAAGCCTTGGCCTGAAGTACCAGCATCCCATATGGGCACTGGTTCTAGTCCCGGCTACTCCATTTCCCATCCAGCTCTCCGCTATTGCCTGGGAAAGCAGTGGAAGATGGCCCAAGTCCTTGGGCTCTGCACCCACATGGAAGACCTGGAAGAAGCTCCTGGCTCCTGGCTTCGGATCAGCACAGCTCTGGCCATTGCAGCCATCTGGGGAGTGAACCAGCAGATGGAAGACCTATCTCTGTCTCTGCCTCTCTCTGTAACTCTGTCTTTCAAATAAATAAAAATAAATCTTTACAAAAAAGATACCTGTCGTTAAACACCATGAAGATAAGAGAAATCAAGGAAGAAAGAAACAACATTAAAAATCAAGATGATCTAACTCCAGATTCTAGGAATAAATTCTGCTAATTATAAATCAGCCAGACATTGGCAAACTTCCCACAGGGTGAGCACCCTAAAATAGAGGCAGAGGCAGAGAAGAAAGAAATCATGGTTAGCCATCCCTCCACAACTGACCACTGCTTTCTGAAGTGGACTGAATGTGGCACCCGCACTTTCACCACATTTATCTGCATCTTATAGAGACAGTGAGTGATTCCAAGGGCAGGAGGAAAGCAGATGGATAGCAACATGCTGCACCCTGGGAGATTCTGCCCACTGAACAAAAACCCTGCAGATGGATGGAGAGACAGGAATTGCCTGAGAGCAGCTACCTGCAGGAACCTGGTCCCTGGGGACGGAGCATCAGAGAGGCTGACAGAAGGGCAGGAAGAATCCCCACTCTGGCCAAATGGCCACCAGAAACAGAGTTCAAGAGACTTCTAGGGGCAAATATTGTCGTGGCATTTTCAGGTTAAGATATGCGGGTTAGACACTGCTTGCAACACCTGCGTCCCATAAGAACACAAGTTCAAGTCCTGGATGCTCCACTTCCATCCAGCTCCCTGCTAATGCACCTGGAAAGGTAGCAGAAGATGTTCCAATAGCTTGAGCCCCTGTACCCACATGGGAGATTCAGGTGGAGTTCCAGGCTGCTGGCTTCTTGCAGCCATTTGGGGAGAGAACCAGTGGGTGGAAGAGTGCTCGCTCTCTCTCTGCCTTTCTGAACAAATATAAATGAATGTTTTGTTAAAAAAAAAGACCTCTGATGCAAAACTACTTTTTGATATGTCCATTTACTTATATAAAATAGACTCAAATATTCCAAAATTCCCCCAAACATTGCTTTGTGGTCAGAGGTGGCAAAGCTGTAAGTGTTGGTGAACGAGCAGTCTCACATAATAGCTTAAGCATTTAATTTATAAAGCCAAAATTCAATGAATGAAACATGCCTTATGTACATAAATGTATATTGCACAAAATAATATGAATTATTTAAACTGCTATGGAAGGAACAGACATTTAGAAACCTATTGGTTCAGATGTCAAAATCCTACTCCAATACATGTCTGGATTCAATTGTCTGCCCTGGCTTCTGACTTCTGCTTCTTGCGAATGCAAACCCTAGGAGGCAGTGGTGATTGCCCAGGTAACTGGATTCCTGCCACCCACTTAGGATCTTGGGTTGAAATCACAGCTCCTGGCTTTGGCTTGCTCCAGTCCCAGCTATCATGAACATAAGAGGAGTGAACCGGCAGATGGGAACTCCCTGCCTCTCTGTCTGTCTTTCTGTCTCTCTGTGTCTCTGCTTCTGAAACTAAAAAATTTAAAGATGAGTTTATTTTGATGCAAAAATTTTTTGAAATCCATGCATAGTATTTCCATCATATGCATTTTCCATAAAATTTTTGAAGGTTTCTCAAATGCATGGACTCCAAAATTTTTTTGCAGCAAAATAATGTATCTTTTAATTCCATTTCCCATGAATCTTTTGAAGTACTATCATAGGGAGTGCCAAATATGTTACTGAATCCCTTTGTTCAAAAATTCTTACTCTGGGCCAAGCCATTGCCCTAAATGCTGATGACACAAAGGTCTCTGGTCCCAGGCAATGAACATGGAAACCTAATAACAGAACTTCAATTGTTAGAACTTCAAATATTGTAAAGAAAGATTATTCATGGACATGGGATTCAAGGCAAAGATCATTAAATAGGAAAGAATGTTCTATGTGCCTTGAATACAATTTAAAAAATATATATGTATATAAACAATAAAAAATATATATACATATATATATACAATCTTTTCTATTTAGCTTGGAACTCAAGTATCCCCCTCAGAGGGATTCACTTGAAAACCTCTAACACATATGCATTGCAAATCTATTCACAGAAGCTCTGAAAACAACCAACCATCAATGACCTAGCAAATGGATGCACAAGTTGTGGGATGTGTGTACACTGAAATACTATCCAGAAAGGCATGAAGTATTGACACCCAGCAATGTAGACAAAGTTCAAAGGCATCACATTAAGGGAAACGGGATTGTACAGTGTATGATTCCATCCACATGATATCCTGGAAAAGGCAAGACGGTGGCCATCAAATCAGATGAGTGGGGCCGGCGCTGTGGCTCAGTAGGTGAATCCTCCGCCTGCAGCATCAACACCCCATATGGACTCTGGTTCAAGTCCCGGCTGCTCCTCTTCCAATTCAGCTCTCTGCAAAGGCCTGGGAAGGCAGTAGAAGATGGCTCAAGCACTTGGGCCCCTGTATCCATTTGGGAGTACCCATGAGAAGCTCCCGGCTCCTGGCTTTGGATGAGCCACGCCCTGGCCATTGCGGCTATTTGGGAAGCAAACCAGTTTGATCGAAGACCTCTCTCTCTGCCTCTCCTTCTCTGTGGCTCTGCCTTTCAAGTAAATAAATAAATCTTTTTTAAAAAAGCAAAGTTGGGACAGGCTTTTGGTGCAGCAATGAAGACCCTGCTTGGGACCCCCACACCCCGTATCAGAGTGCCTGGGATCAAGGCCCACGGTCACTTCGGATCCAGCTGCCAATGTGCACACTGGAGGCAGCAAGAAGTGATGGCCAAAGTAACACAGTCCCTGTTACCCACCTGAGAGACCCAGAAAGGAGTTCCTGGCTTCTGGCTTTGTCTTGTCTCACCCCTGGCTGTTACCGGTATTCGGGGAAATGAACCAGAGTTGGAAGATTTTTCTCTCACTCTCTCTCTCTTTCTCTAATAAATGTTTACTTTAGTGCAAAAAAGCCCCATATGAACCCATGCAGTTTTTTCCATAATACACCTTTTCCATGAACTGCAAGATGGATGGAACACTGAACTTTCCAGTTCCAGAAAATACATAATTGACACTAAGAGGAAATAGGTAGTTGACCTTGCACAGAAGAGTCCTCTCACTAAAACCCTCCTCCCAGCTTTGGGTTTGGGTCTTCATTTGCTCAATCACCTGAGTCTACAGATGAGCCGTACGGCTTATGCATCCCTCACACCTTCCTTCCACAGGACTTGTCTCCTAAAGGAAAGAAAGCCACAAGCTAAGGAAACAGAAGATGCACAATGTTTCTTAGCAGTGAGAGGGTAGAACAGAGGGCACTAACATCCGCCCCGAACCATGCCTTCCCATAGTAGCACATGTGATATCCTAGATTTTAAACTATGTGTACATGCAGGATGGTAGCAATCAGGCGCTACCATCCACAAACTGTGAACCAGAGCATCTGTGCTGGTGTGTACTGGCTGCGGGCTTACTGAGGAAGCTAAAGACAGCAACACTCACTGCACACCCTCTGCTCTCAGTAACAACAAAAATGCTAATTATTGCAGCTGGCACTCTGGCACAGCAGGTTAAGTGCCAGCATCCCACATGGCTTCCGGTTCGTGTCCCAGCTGCTCCACTTCCAATCCAGCTCCCTGCTAATGTGCCCAGGAAAGCAGTAGAAGATGGCTCAAGTCCCTGTGCCCTGCAACTCACATGGGAGAATCACAAGTTACTGGCTCCTGGCTTCGACCTGACCCAGCCCTAGTGGTTGCAGCCATTTGGGAAATGAACTATTGGATGGAGGATGTCGCTCTGTCTCTCCTTCTCTCTCTGTGACTCTGACCTTCAAACAAAGAAAAGAAAGCAAGCTAGCTATTATCAGCGGGATGCTACTAATAAAACACGTCACTGTTAAAAGCACAAGCAAAGACTCCAGACTCTGTAAATTATCAGTGGTCAGGAACTACAAGAACGTCAGCACACCTTTCCACCAGGGTTTTCAGGTATTTTAGGAAGAATAGAACATCCAGGCGCACTGCAGTGCATCCGTGACTGGTAGGGACAGAGTTCAGGGGTTCTAAAACCTGCAGTTGGGGCTGGGGAGGCTGCTGGGAGACTCAAAGAAGAGGTGCTGAGGGGCGGGATGCAGACACACCCTGCCTCTGTCTCTTCTCTTGTTAAGCCAGGCTGACAACAGGTGCACCTCCAAGTCTCTGGCCCAGCACCAGCTTCCAGAACTGTCTCTGAGGTGCCTCGCAGAAACTTTCTGCATCACAGGGAGGATGTGAAGGGCAAGAAAGGTCACCTCCACTTCATCTCCAGCCAAGCCCATTTCTGGTCCTCGTTGGAACCCCAAAGGGACGGACATGGAAGCTCAGTGTCCAGGAATTCCAGGAAAAGATGAGAATCCGAGTGAGCAATGCAATTTAGTCAGCCCTACGAGGCTCACTAGACTAATCCTCCGCCTGCAGCGCCGGCACCCCGGGTTCTAGTCCCTGTTGGGGCACTGGATTCTGTCCCGGTTGCCCCTCTTCCAGTCCAGCTCTCTGCTGTGGCCTGGGAGTGCAGTGGAGGATGGCCCAGGTCCTTGGGCCCTGCACTTGCATGGGAGACCAGGGGGAAGCACCTGGCTCCTGGCTTTGGATCAGGGCAGCGCGCCAGCCATAGCAGCCATTTGTGGGGTGAACCAACGGAAGGAAGACCTCTTTCTCTCTGTCTCTCTTTCTCTCACTGTCTAACTCTGCCTGTAAAAAAAAAAAAAAAAAAAAAAAAAAAAAAAAAAAAACAAAAAAACCACACACAAGCTCTGATGGCATTCACCAACATTCTGGGAGAAGCAGTTAACGTGCTGACAAAGCATGGTCACAGCAGTGATGTGGGTGACAATGTGGCCTGCGGAGTCACCGGGAAGTTTCCTGCAGGACCCAGCTGGGACCAGTCCTGGCTCTGGGGCAGTAACAGGTTTATTAGGGCGGCTGTCCCAAGGGTGGGGCTGTGGCTGGAGCAAGGGTGGGGCCAGGTTACAAGCCCCCCTGGACAGGGTGGGCGTGACTGAAGACTCCCTGTGGGGGAGGGGCTGAGGGGAGCCTGGGGGAACCAGGAGAGAAAGTCTGTGTGAGAACTGCCCTGAAGGGGTCCCAGGCAGGACAGTGAAGAAAGAGGGCCTCTGAGAGATTCAGACAACAGAGTCCATCGGACTTGGGCTGTGGCCGGGAGTAAAAAAAGAAAATTTCACGGGACTCAACATTTCTTTGGCTTGGATGGAAGATGACTCAGCAACAAAAAGGAGCAAGTGTCAGACACAATGAGCAGGACAACACTCACACAGGCTCGGCTAAGATCCTGCACCCCAGAGGCTCCACAGCGTCTGGTTCTATTTATACAACGTCTGGGAAAGGTCAAAGTCTAGGGAGAGAAGACAGGTCGGGTGCGGGGGCTTCGGACACGGCCTGAGCACCAAGAGCATGAGGCAGGCTTGTTTGGGGCACGGCGTCGGGAGGGAAGGGGCCTGGTGGTGTGACCATAGCTTTTATTAAAACTCAGGCATTTAAGTACTAAAAAGCGGAATTTATCATCCATAAATTATACCTCGATAAAGCTGACCTGAGTAGGCTTTTCTGCCTTGGATGGCTAGGCACAGCCATCAGCCACAGACGTCACCGACTGATGTAGATAAGGCTGAGGGAGGAGCAGGCTTTAGCTGTGGACAGGTGGACACAGATCTGTCTGGTTATGCTGGCTTTGCACATCCAAGAGATGGGGCTCAATAGGGACATGGACTCACGGATATCACAGCGGTCCTGAGAGAGGCCAGGAGCCAAAACCCAGAGTGGGCTGTGAGTAGCTCTGGGTCCCAGGCTTGAAAGGGGGTGTGTGGGAGGCCAGGCCTCCCCTGAGACAGATGATTGTCAGTGTCTTCCTTCCAGTTCATTCCCTGAAAGGCCTCCATCCAATGCCTGCATATCCTTAAAAATAATTAACGTGAATTTGCCTGTTGGTATCTTTAAAAGCAAATACAGGGCAGGTGTTTGGCACAGCCGTTAAAATGCTGCTTGGGATACCCATGTCCAGATCAGAGTGCGTGGGTTCAAGTCCTGACTCCAGCTTCTGATTCCCAACTTCCTGCTCATGGGCACCTTGGGAGGCCACACTGATGCCTCAAGTATGTGGGACACTGCCACCATGGGGGAGACCTGACTGAGTCCCCAGCTCCTGCCTTGGGCGTGGCCCAGCCTAGATGAGATGGGCATCCGAGGGTGAACAGGCAGATGGGCGCTCTCTCTCTCTCTCTGCCTCTCAACTAAATAAAATACATTAAAATATTTTTAAATACAGTAAAGCCCCTGTAAAATATGAAATCAAATAATGCAATTATAAAAAGCGGCTAACGTAATAGTAATGCAGGAAGCAAGGAGGAGCTAAGGCCTCTGGCCCCTTGTTGCTGTCTCGCCTGTGCTGCCCAACACCCATCCCCTCGCTGGGCAGCAGAAAACTGCAGCTTCCATATGGGCTTGGCTGGAGATGAAGTGGAGGTGACCTTAGAAATGGTTTCACTGCTTAGAAAAGCGCTGACCAAAAACAACCCACACGGCTCCCAGTTGCATGGCCACGATGCCCTGTAGCTCATTGTGAGGTCATTATGTTGAAGCTACAATGGCTGACACACATGCTCCCATCATGCACCTGACACCATGACACTTCCAAGTTTTCCACAGAACCAGGCAAGGAGATAGGGCTCAGTCGAGTCCCAACCCAAGCTCTGCTACTTATTAATAATCAATTAAACCCTGCACCAAATACCACCACTCTGTCTTCAGGTCATATGAAGCAATGGCCCCAAACCTTGCTGATACAACTCTCTCGAGTGGGCTTCCACTTTGTACGCAAATAAATGTTGTTTCTCCGCTAATTGTCACCTACATCTCACCCTCAACTTCCTTCTTGTATTGAAGACAAGAGCCTGGACCCGGTCACCCCAATGACAGATTGGCTTGGGAGCCTCTTAGCGACACTGAGTGCTCTCCAATACTTAAAAGTGTGGAGCATGTGTCTCCAGCTTGTTTATTTATTGTGATGGACAAGAAGACTTTTAAAAGTTCATGGAAGATAGAATTAAAAGAAGTTGATTTGGGTGCAAAGAATTTTTAAAACCATGCAGAGTTTTTTTCAACATATGCACTGCCTGTGAACTTTTTGAAGACCCCCTCATCCACATGGATTTCCATTTTTTTGCACCAAAATAAACAACTTTTAATTCATTTTCCACACACTTTGTTAAAAAGTTTATTTTGACAGGCAGAGTTAGACAGTGAGAGAGACAGAGAGAAAGGTCTTCCTTTCCATTGGTTCACCTCCCAAATGGCCGCTATGGCTGGCGCGCTGCTGCCGGCAAGCTACACAGATCCAAAGCCAGGAGCCAGGTGCTTCCTCCTGGTCTCCCATGTGGGTGCAGGGACCCAAGCACTTGGGCCATCCTCCATCACCTTCCCGGGCCACAGCAGAGAGCTGGACTGGTAGAGGAGCAACCGGGACTTGAACCCAGCGCCCATATGGGAGACCGGTGCCGCAGGAGGAGGATTAACAAAGTGAGCCACGGCGCTGGCCCCTTCCACACACTTTTTGAAGTGCACCTGCATTACTTTTCCAAACGTGTGAAAGTAGAATCTCTTGGTGTGGGCGTTGTGGCACAATAGGTTAAGCCGCTGCTTGAGATGCCTTTATGCCCATATTAGAGGGCCTTGGAGCAAGATCCCCCCTTCCACTTCCCACTACTGCACCCAGAAGGCAGCAAATGATGGCTCAGGCATTTGGGTTCTGACACCCACGTGGCCTGGAGCTTTTGTAGGCATTTGGGGAGTGAACCAGCGGATGGATGATCTCTCGCCCTCACTCTGTCAGCCTGCCTTTCAAAAATATCAACATGACTCTAAAAAGGATATAGAAAATAGAACCTCCTCCCGCCTCTGCCCATCCCTGCCTGTAGAATCCCTATTATCTCCCGCAGAATCTTCCTCTAAACAGTAGTTTGAAAAATTCTGCTGGATCTCAAAGGATCAGAGTGAGACTGGCTGCCATTCCCAGTAGAGCAGCAAGTGCCATGAACGTAAGACGCATCCAGGACTTGGAGACCCTTCCCGCCATCTCACACGGTGTGTCCATCCCAACAGACTGAAAAGCAAGGAGTGGGACCAGATCGCTCAGTCTCCCAGCCCACCCTGGTTCTCCAGGCAGACAACTGGGGCCCAAGTGCTGATTCTGAAATCCTAACGCCAATCTGGAAGGTTTATTGCAGGAATTAAAAGAACGAAGGAGGAAAATGCTGGCTGTTTCTTTTCCTCCCTTGCTAGTTTTTTCTCCTGGGTGGCCAACAGCAACATGGGCTGAGCTCTGTGTTTCTGGTGTGAACAGGGGTGACGGTGCACTAGGTACACCCAGAATCACAACTGTACAAACTAACGGGTCACAGATTTGGTTACTTTTAAATTAGTGCTTTAAACTAATCGTAGGCTCATAGGAAGTTGCAAAAATAGGACCTGGGGTCTTGTGTTCATGTCACCTCTCCAGTTCCTGCAATAATAGCTGTGTTTAGGACATCAAGAAAAGACCAGGGTCACAAACTTTGGGGAAAATGGGATTAAGATAGGATTATTTGAGTGCCTATGCATATTTTTAATAATATGTATTTTCTATGAAATTTTGAAGACCCCTTGTTTTGCTTACTAGATTACAAGACCTTATTAAGATTTTACCACTCCTAAAGGGAGTAATTGGAGGTTTCTTATTTTAATCTGCTTTGGCTTCCTTCTTACTCTTCAGGAACATTGGCTTCAGGGACAATGGGTACAATGCCAGGCAGAGTACTAAATTGCATTGTGACCTAAATTCTGGTCTCACACACACAAGTAGTCATGTGGAAAGAATCCAGCTAACCCCATCCCAAGCTTACTCCAGTCTCTCTTGTATCTTGAGGGGCTCAGGGCTTTCCTGAGATTGAACAAGACTAATTCTGATGATTCTTTTGGTTAAGACCATTGGGATGACTGGGCTTTTAAGACAGCTTCCCTGGGTGTGGAGACCTGGAGAAGTGGGAAGGTGAAGCAGCTTCCAGTTCATCAGATGCTTTGCAATGCAGCATTGCAGTCTTCCCATCAAGCGGTTCAAGGGTTGGAGTCTCAGGGCCAGCGTGGTGGGGCAGTAGGTTAAGCTGCAGCCCGCAATGGCCAGCATCCCACGTAGACACTCATTCCTGCACTGGCTGCTCCGCTTCTGATCCAACTCCCTGGTTATGTGCCTAGGAAAGCAGTGGAAGATGGCCCAAGTGTTTGGGCCCCTGCCACCTCCGTGGGAGACCGACTCCTGGCTTCAGATTCTCTCTCTCTCTCTCTCCTCTCTCTATAACACTGCTTTTCAAAAAAAAAATAAGTAAATCTTTAAAAGAGGGGGTTGGAATCTATCTTGAATTTGAGCTAGTCTTGGACTTGGCATTGGTCAGTAGCTGATGGATACCAGCCAGTGCTGAGCTGAGATGTCAAAAAAACTGATGAACTTCCACGTGTCTCTTGAATTCCTGCAATCCTCATATGAACAAGACCAAGCCAGCCTGCTACAGGAGAAGAAAAGCTGGGAGAGAACAGCTGAGAACCCTGACTCCATCCAGATCCTCTGCCTAACAGCAGGTGCAGGAACCAGCCCAGTGGAAGTCAGCTCCTGGATAGCCCATAGGCTTGTGCAGGACAAAAATACTCATCGTCATAATCTGTGCTTGCTGTCCCGCGCCTCTTGGGCATGCAGCCTTTCGACCACTTCTAACCCACTGTTTGCCACAGGCCGCTGCACTGGCGGCTGGTTCTGCCCAATGCGGCTGCCCCCGCACGTCTGACCTGTGGGCTCGCGCCCAGTGGCTTCTCCCTGTTTTGCCTGCGCACCGTGCTGTTTTCAGTCATTGCTGCCCATGTGGTTTTTCTCTCCATGAGGCTCCAGCACGTGGCCCCTGATTTGCTCTCTGCCTGGCATGATCTCTCTCACTCTCTAAGTAAAGGTTAAACATTCAAAGTCACTTGTTTGGGGGATGGGTTGTCAGTACACAGTATTGCAGCTGGTATAGAACAAGTGGGCACAGAAACAGCCAGAAGAAAAGGATTGAGGTTTTTTTCATCTTTGCTGGAATAGACAGGTCCCTCGCTGAGGTTCAAGAGTGGCAGGTCACATTCTAGGTTGTGAACCAAAGTTCACCCAAGGACATCTCCCTGGGCCTGGCACTAACCCCTGAGAGCAGAAAGGGACGCCCCAGCCCGAGACTGCACCCTATGAGCCGAAGTCACGTGAGTCTCGGGGATATTGAGGTTTTCCCAGAGTAAAGGGACCCTGAGCCTGCAACCAAGAAAGCTCTTTATCACTTCTGGTTTTCTTTTATGATTTATTTATTTATTTATTTATTTATTTATTTGAAAAGCAGAGGGACAGAGAGAGGAAGAGAGAAAGAAAAGAGCGATAGTGAGAGAGAGAGAGCACGTACTTCCATCTGCTAGTTCCCAAATGGCTGCAACAGTCAGGGCTTGGCCAAGCTGAAGCCGGCAGCCAGGGATTCCACCCGGGTCTCCACGTGGCTGGCAGAGGCCCAAGCACTACAACCATCTTCTGTTGGCTTCCCATTGCAATAGCAGGAAGCTTGTTGGAAGGAGAGAAGCCAGTATTTGAACCTGCACTCCAATATGGGTTGCCAGCATCACAAGTGGCAGCTTAACCCATTGTGCCACAATGCCCGCCCCCTTCTGATCTGAGATTGTATTTGTGTACTCACAGATATGTTGAATTTATTTTTTTAAAGATTTTATTTATTTATTTATTTGAGAGGAAGAGTTACAGAGAGAGAGAGAGAGGGAGAGACAGAGAGAAAGGTTTTCCATCTGCTGGTTCACTCCCCAGATGGCTGCAACAGCTAGAGCTGCACAGATCCAAAGCCAGGAGCTTCTTCCGGGTTTCCCATGCAGGTGCAGAGGCCCAACGACTTGGGCCATCTTCTGCTGTTTTCCCAGGCCACAGCAGAGAGCTGGATCAGAAAAGCATCATCTGGGACTTGAACCATTGTCCATATGGGATGCCAGTGCCACAGGCAGAAGCTTAGCCCACCATGCCCAGTGCCAGCCCCTGAATTTCTGCTGTGTTCATTGTACTCTCCTCTGCACTCCGCCACACCCTGTGAAGCTCCTGCTGCCAGAAGTCAGCGTGGGGGCGTGGGGAGGGAGCACCAGGAGTAGAGGTGGAGCAAGCCTGGGTCAGAGCTTCTTGGCAGCGGGGTGGGGCAGGGGCTTGCAAAGAAAGGGCTGGGTCTCTGGTTGCTTCCCTGCAGCGTCTCCTGGAAGAGGGCTGTTGTTAAGGTTCCTGTTGGAAAGAAGCAGCAAAATGCCCTATCCTAAGGTCACAGAGGTCATTACGTCAAGAGTTTTCAAAGCCTTGTGGTAAAAAGGCAATGTTCCAACATGAATGAGTCAGAGGGACAGGCTGCTGTGTCCCTCCCCTCAGGTCCCTTCTGGGACAGGCTGGCATCCAGTACTGACACCGACCCAGGATAGAAGCCGGGCTCTGAGCCAGCACAGGAGCAGGAGGACCTGGTCGGGGAGGCTTCCCATGGAATAGGCAGGTGAACTATGATCAGGAGGATGAGCCACTTCGGGATGAGAAGGGAGCCTCTGGGAAGGGCATAGAGCCAGCAAGAGCCCGAGATGGGAAGACCTCTCAGCATGTGCACGAGGAGAGTACCACGGGCTGTGAGGCTGGGCAGGTGGGCAAGGGGTACCTGGCAAGCTCAGGTGGGAATGTTGGTCTTCATTCCAAGTGTAGTGGGAAGCCATTAGGAGGGGGTCATCATGTTTGAAGCATGTGAAATCACATTTTTATTGGCGAAACAATAGCCAACACTGGCAGCTTCCTATGGTTCAACCTGATGTTTCCAAAGGAGTCTTCAGCTTAGGCTTTTCAAGTTTGACCTTTGGTTAGGAGTTCATTTAATTTTAAGGCAATTTCTTCATCTCCTCTCGCAGGCAAACCCAGCTTTGCCAGCAAGAGATTGGACAGTGAGAGCCATCAAATGCAGGCCAGTGGGGGTCAGCGTCCTCCCCTCGGCAGCAGTGGGGTCGCTGTCATCCTGCTGGCCTTCCTCACTGCAGAGCCCCAAGGGGAGGGCCCACCAGCACACACTGCTGCTCCCCACAGGGCTCCGAGCCCACGGTGCCTGAGGACGGTCTCCCACACAGAGTTCATGCCTTCACAACGGAGGTGGTCACTCCTAAGATTTCCAAGGAAAGGGCTCAAAGGAATAGAGCTGCCCCTGCCAACCAGGAGTGGCCCTCTGTTCTTGGCTTTTTAGCTGCTTCTGTGTATGTGAGATGAGAATCCAGGTCACAACTCAACTGGACACCACTGCACTGAAGCTTTTCACTTTTTAAATTTTGTCAGCACATACAGAACTGTAAAGAACAAGTGACAGGAAAATCGTATGCACCTGAAGCAGCCATTTGGGGCAAATCCAGATACTTAGGAGCTTTGTGTCTGATAAAGAAACCAGCATCTCATAAAGCATCCTGTGTTGTGACACTCATTGTAGTGGCCAGACCACTACAGTGAGCAGAGTGAGATACCTGACACAGGCTACTTATGAAGAAAAGAGGTTTGAGACTCATAATTGTGGAGGTTCACAGTCCAAGATCAGGCAGGCCCCACTGGGAGCTTCTGGTCATGGTGTTGTTCATGGCAGGGTCCTGAGCAGTGCAGAACGTCACTGGAGGCAGGGAACTTGTGCATGTCTCTGGGTGTCCATGTGGTCTCTCAGAAATCCGAGAGGATAAAGTTGTGAGGCCTCCATCCAATCCAAACAATTCCCAAAAGCTCAGCCTCCAACTCCATGGCTGGGTAAGGTTTCTAAATTAGTATGGGGACTACATCAACCACATGAGCTTTTGAGAGACACTGGAAATCCAAACTAATGTGCAAAGCACAGCGGCTGTCAAACCGCACTGCCCTCTGGCTCAAGGGACCTGGAGAACTCTCATCAGTCTTCCCTGCGTAGGCAAGACGCTGAGGAGATGCTCCCGGCTTCTGCGTCTTAGATGAACTCTTGTGTTCCAGGGCACTGTGTGCTCCCTGGTCACGTGGTGGTAGAGACAGGGTTTTTTTTTTTTTTTTAATTTATATTGTTTTTATTTGAAAGGAAGAGGAGGGAGGGAGAAAGAGAGACAGAGAGAAACATATAAGCAGAGAGAGAGAGAGGGAGAGATCTCCTTTTGCTGGTTCACCCCCCAGATGCCCACAACGGCCAGAGCTGAGTCAGATCAAAACCATGAGCTCAGATCTGGTTCTGGGTCTTCAACATGGGTAGTGGGGGCCCAACAACTTGGGCCATCACCTGCTGCCTCCCAGAGTACCCATTAGTAAGACACTGGAATCCAGGAATGGAGCCAAGACTCAAATCCAGGCACTCTGATACGGTTCGCAGGTGCTCCATCCCAAGGAGCAGCTTAACCGTAAGGCCAAATGCCAGCCCCAGGAGGCAGCTGTAAGCTAACGGGGGCAGAGGGGGTGGGGAGGGGTCTTTGTTGGCCTTGGCACATGCTGTGACTGCCTTGAAGCCACACCTAGCACCCGATCATTTCCTAGATGGGATGCCCATCTCTACTGCGCATTAGTCTTGACAAGACAGAGGTATCACACCTCCCACTGCAACACCTTGGATGAAGCCAGGAGCCAGGAGGTTCTTCTGGTCTCTCGTCTCCCCTTGGAGATCTTTTCCTCCAGACCCTGGCCTGTCCCTGTCTCTCCCCACTCCCTCACTGAGTTTCCCAGATCCTTCTTTTTTTCTGTGCTATTCTCAGCAAAGCAAAAGCTGGGTGTGCAGCTCGCCCAGCCTCCTCCTTCCTTGGAAACCCCTTGAGGAGGAACTGAAGGAGACAGTCTGGCAGAGAGTCGGTTGATCAAGTATTCTCTCTGCAGAATTGGCCCCTTATTGGAGGATAAAGCTTAAATTTGCCCATATGACATTATTAATATTAGCCCCCAAAAGGACAATAATTAAGGAGATGAAGCTCCTCCGTCTACAAAGAACAAAAGCCACAGTGTGAAAGCAATCAAACAGCCGTTCTGTGGGAATTACTCGGGGTGACTGAGATTGGCTGCTGTAATGAGAGGAAGAGGAAGCGGGGCCCAGAGCAAGATTCCACGACTGTTACATTTTAATACACTCAGTGCAAGGGACAGGCCAGTTTCTTTTGAAAGATAAGCAGAAGAGAAACCAGTGGCTTGGCGGGGTGTGATGGGGGCGGGCAGAGACCAGAAGCCTTTTCTGTAAGGAAAGTGCCCCGTGAGGTAGCGCTGTCCTTCACCACCGAGGGCCTGGCCATGACAAGTGCGGAACGTAAGAGGAACACACAGGGAGGATTTCAAATGAAAGTCAGAGCTACAGAGAGAGAAGGAGAGGCAGAGAGAGAGAGAGAGAGAGGAGAGAGAGAGAGAAAGAGAGGTCTTCCATCTGCTGGTTCACTCCCCAATTGGCCTGAATGGCCAGGGCTGCGCTGATCTGAAGCCAGGAGCTTCTTCTGGGTCTCCCTCGCGGGTGCAGGGGTCCAATGACTTGGGCCATCTTCTACTGCTTTGCCAGGCCATAGCAGAGAGCTGTATCAGCCAGGACTCGAACCAGCACCCATAAAGGCTGCCGGCACTGCATGCGGCAGGTTTACCTACTATGCTACAGCACCAGCTCCGCTTTAAGGGATGCTGACCATCAACATGGAAGAAGAAAAATGCATCTTAGACCTGCTCCAGGAACAAAGAGGAAAATGCTAAGGACACCTAAGAATTGCAGAAGCTAGCCCTCCCCACGCATCACCTTCCCAATTCCCAAAGAAATCGGTTTACACAATAAAAAAAATATAGTCAGCAGCACACACACCAAGTGGTCACAGCGGAAGGCATTGAAACAGATTAGTGCGTTGATTCACGTCCTTGAGAGTGCAATAGTCAAACACTGCCCACGGAGTCTGTAACCCACAAGGGGCACACGACTGCGTGAGCCCTCCGAGTTACTCCTCGGTCCTCGAGGGTGCGGGAGAGGCAGAAGCCCAGGAAACAAGGCACGGTCACTTCCAGGAAGAAAGTCACTGGGAATTCAAGGATCCGGCCCCACCTGCACCTGCTGCAGTTGAAGAAAAGGACGACGATGGATGAGGGCTTTGTTGGTCAACAGAAGTGGGCAAGCCAAGGAAAGCAGAGGGCGCGGTCTGAAGGAGAAAGAGGAAGAGACCAGGACACAGACGGACAGCCAGCGTCTCGCCTTGCAGACAGAAGTCATTGCCCAGGACAGGGAAGGCTTTTTCCCAAGAATGCGCAGAGACCGACACCCCAGTTCTCCAGGGGCGTCACCTTAGAAACTGGTAAGTGTGTGCTGGGAGAGGAAGATAGCTCTTGGCTGAGCCACCTCCCCAAGAAAGCAAACTCAGCACCAGCAGGTTCTCTCGGGAAGACGCCATGCAGTGTGGTGAGCAGAGGTCATGGTGAGCAGCCCAGGCCTCTGCAGCTCCGCCTTCCAGTGCCTTAGGATAACAACACCTGCTCCGTGGGGGGCTACAGAACAGGGAAGCCCAGTCCAATGGAAGGTCAATAATAGGCTTGTGTGTTTCCCGGGAGGGAGCAATGGCTACATTTCCAGTTGTTTCCCTTAGGAAAGGCTCCCTCAAGCCCAAACAACTCTCTGGGAGGGAAAGAAATTTAGAGGGGGCTGGGGGAGTGCTTGGTGCAGCAGTTAAGCCACCACTGGGAACACTCGCCTCCCACAGGGCCTGGGTTCCAGTCCTGACTCTGCTTTCTCTTCCAGCTTCCTGCTAATACACACTTTGGGAGGCAACAGGTGATAACTCAAGTGGTTGGGCCCCAACACCCACGTGAGAGAACTAGATTTTTTTTTTCTCTGGCTGCCCAGCCCTGGCTATTGCAAACATTTGGGGAGTGAATCAGCAGATGGAAGATCTCTCTCTTGTGGCAGAGGCCCCTGTCTTTAATTAGACTTGTTTCTGACATGATTAAAGCTGTGGTAGAAACCTTCCCAAGGTCAGAAAAAGAAAAAGGGAGGCATCTGTTCTGGGAATGAAGCATAGTTGTTATCTGCTTCTATGTAACCATTTCAGGTTCTGCTTGTTAGTACAGAGCAATGGCATTAACCCTTGGCAGACAGCAGAGGGCTCAGTATGTGTGTTTAAAAAATTTATATCTTCTGGCCAGAGCCGCGGCTCAATAGCTAATCCTCGGTCTGCAGTGCCTGCACACCAGGTTCTAGTCCCAGTTGCTCCTCTTCCAGTCCAGCTCTGCTGTGGCCCGGGAGTGCAGTGGAGGATGGCCCAAGTGCTTGGGCCCTGCACCCGCATGGGAGCCCAGGAGAAGCACCTGGCTCCTGCCTTCGGATCAGCGTGGTGCGCCGGCCGCAGCACACCGGCCGCAGCGGCTATTGGGGGGTGAACCAATGGAAAAAGGAAGACCTTTCTCTCTCTCTCCCTCTCTCTTACTGTCCACTCTGCCTGTCAAAAAAAAAATTTATATCTTCAGTTAACTATGTCCACATGCACTTATATTGATTCCTGTGGCCACCATGTAAGAGAATATCCAATCAAATATATGCAGGTAACCATATAGGGAGGCAAAGAGGCTAAAATCATATATAAGGAAAAACCATTCTTTGTTCGGGGCTCAAGATTTTGGATAAGAAATTCCACATGGGCCTGTTAAGAGGTCCTGGTGTCTTCTCTCGGTAAATGAATCCTGTTACTCTCTCTCTCTCTCTCTCTGCTTTCAAATAAAAAATGAAAATAAACAATTTAGGTGTTTAAAATAACTACTATTAATTCTCAATATGAAAGCATTTTTTTTAAAAAAAGTATGAGGGGCACTGCCCGTAGCAGCTGGAATGGCCTCTGGACCACAGCCCCCCTCACAGTAGGGGCACTAGGAATGTTAGCACTCATGGGCTGCCCGATGTGTCCTGGGTTCCTGGAGTGCAGTGGGCATGAGTTTTTCTCAGCCATAGCCCAGCCCTGGCCAGCCAGTCCCTCTGCCTCCACCTGGCTGGAAAGCCACACACACACACACACCCTACAGAGCAGGCAGGGGCCAGGTCTCTGTTGTGCACTGCCTGGAGTCCCATCAGAAACTCTGCAGCCCTGGGCTGTTAGTTAATATGGTCCAGTCCTCTCAACCACATCAGTCCACGGGGACACTAAAATGAAAAGCTCCATCACACTACTGGGTACCCGCCAGCTTGGCTACACCGAAAATACAGAACAAGAAGGGTTCCTGAGGATGTGCAACCAAAAACAAGCTCGTAGGCTGCAGTGGGAGTGTAAAATACATGATAATAACTGCCCTAGAAAATGACTGGACAGAGCCTACTGGAAGCAGGCACTCCCAGACCCAGGGGTCCAGAAACCCCACTGCTAGGCACATGGCAAATAGGAAGTTCACCAAACTTGGTGCACCCTCCCCAACAAAGTGGCTGAATGTGTTGTAGGAATATTATAAAACTATATATACATACATATATACTATGATTCTTAAGGAATGGTATAAAGCAAAAGGATGAACCACGTGAATCTATGTAATGCATTACTGAGACTCAAATATATATTATTGAGCCATAGCAGTTAGGCACAAAAGGAGTGCACATTGTATGATTTCCCACTATAAATTTTTAAAGATTTATTTATTTATTTGAAAGTCAGAGTTACACAGAGAAAGAAGGAGAGGCAGAGAGAGAGAAAGAGAGACAGAAGTCTTCCATCTGCTTGTTCACTCCCCAGATGGCCACAGGCCAGAGCTGTGCTGATCTGAAGCCAGAAACCAGGAACTTCTTCTGGGTCTCCCATGAGGGATCAGGGGCCCAAAGACTTGGGCCATCTTCTACTGCTTTCCCAGGCCATAGAAGTGAGCTGGATAGGAAGTGTAGCAGCAGGGACTTAAACCAGCACCCATATGGGATGCTGGCACTGCAGGCAGTGGCTTTACCTGCTACACCACAGCGCCACCCGCCCCCACTATGAAATTTAAAAATGGACAAAATTGATCTACTGATCAAGGCAGAAGATCCCCCCGGAGGTGGCAGGTAGGGGCTAGGTGAAAGTGTTGGGTTTTCCTGCATGTTAGCAATGCTCTGTCCAGTGTGGGTGCTGGTTACACGGATGTGTTTCGCTCATGAAAATTCTTTCAGGGGTGGGTGTTGTGGCACACCAGGTTTGGCTGTCACTTGGGATGCTGCCATCATATTGGAGTACCGGTTCAAGACACAGCTATTCCACTTCTGATCCAGCTCGCTGCTAATGAACCTGGGAGGCATCAGATAATGGCCCAAGGGCTTGAGTTTGTACCACCTATAGGGGACCTGTGTTGAGTTCCTGGCTCGTGTTCCACTTGGTCCAGCCCCTGCTGTTGTGAGCATTTGGGGAGTTAACAAGGAAATGGAATCTGTGTGAGTGTGTCACTCTTTCAAATAAATATTTAAATATTAATAAATAAAAATTCACTGAGCTGTACACTTATGACAGGTACATGCTTTATGTATAGATTATAATCTTTTACAAAGAATTTATTTGAAAATCAGAGTTACAGAGAGAGAGAGAGAGAGAGAGAGAGAGAGACCAACCGGAATGCTATGCTACCCTTAGTTACTAATTGAGGTCATCAGCTCTCTCTTTGCCTCTCACCCACCCTTTGCTTCTGCTAAACTATGAGAGTTCTTCAAGACCTCTTTGTGGAGGGGCTGGCACTGTGGCACAGCAGGTTGAGCCACTGCCTGTGATGCTGGCATCTCATAGGAGCGCCTGACTGAGTGCCCACTGCTCCACTTCCAATCCGGCTCCCTGCAAATGTGCCAGGGAAGGGAGTAGAAGATGACCTAGGTCCATGGGCCCCTGCCATGCACATAGGAGACCTGGCTGGAGTTCCTGGCTCCTGGCTTTGGTTTGGCTCAACCCTGGCTGTTGTGGCCATTTGAGGAGTGAACCAGCAGATGGGAGATCTCTCTCTCTTTCTCTCTTTCTCTCTCTGTCTCCCTTCCTCCCTCTCTCCCTCCCTCCCCCTCTGTAGTGCTGCAAAGGCAGCAGGTGTGGCAAAGGTGAGGGCAGCCTTGACTGCTGTTAACAGCCAGCCTCCCACGCCAGCTATCTAGAATGGGAACAAAAGTTCCCTTGTGTGAAGGCACCATCTGCTCATTCCCGTCCCACCCAGAGAGTTCGGGCAGTGTCTCCACGGTCACTGCCACCTGCTCGGCTCCCCATACATTTCTCAGAGATTGCACGTGAGGGGAAAGCGGGAAAGTTGGCCCTGCCGGGCTGGCAGCCTGTGTGTCTCGGAGCTGCAGGGACAAGGGGCTGGTGCAGAGCTGAGCAGGAGCTCCAGACTTAATGAGGGGAAACTGTGTTGGTCTGGGGCTGTAGGAGGGACGCGGGGCAGCCAGCCACGTCAGCTCCTCTCTGCCGAATGTTCTCTGCCAGATTAGGGAAAACACCCACTGGCCTGCCTGCTGGGAGCTTATTAAAAAGCTGCCACACATCCACCAGGTTTTCTAGGCTTTCAAATAAGTTCCCAAATGCCCCAGCTTATGACTTCAAACCATGGAACAAAAGTTTCTAAAATTGATGGAGAAATTCTCTGTTTCAAAAATACTATATTATTTGAAGGGGGGAAATTAGAGCTTTTTATAAACCCAGCTATCAAATAAGCTTTTGAAATAAGCTTTTGGAGGCCTGGTCGGATTACAAAAGGAAGCCCAGATTCCTCCAGGCTCAGGTCAACAGAAATCCACAAGGCTTAAAGTCACCGAGGTGAACGCTACACAGGTCTGCCTACAGGCAGAGAGCCCGTTGGGAGCTGAGGAAATTACTTTCATTTCATTTGTGTATTTATAAGATGTATGTTCACATAAAACACACACACATTCTGAGCAGCTAGCACCAAACTCAGCTAAACTTAGCACAGCCCTCACGAGGGGCCTTCAAAAAGTTCATGGACAGCGAAATTAAAAGCTAAGTTTATTTTGGGGCTAAAAAATTTTTTCAAAAATCAGGTATTTCTTGTTTTTCAGAATTCACATTTTCCGTGAACATTTTGAAGTGCCCTCATGTCTTGCATTGACATTGATATCTTGGAACATTTTTACAAAGTCGCTTGGGTTATACAGAGAAGTAGGAAAATAAATTCCCCTTTACTGGCACTTACAGTTGAGGCCCTGCCCTCTGCACACTTCTGTGGCTTCTGCAATGCATCCAGGGTGAAGGTGGAGGACGTACAAGTAGCTGGGGCTGGGCTCTGAGCCTTAATACTCCCCTACATGTCTGCTGTCTTGATGGGATGCTTAGAAACACTCACTTCGCTTCTCAAAAGGGATAGAGCCAAAGATGTGAACAAGAGGATGGGGAATATTGCAAAAATAGCCATTCACCCCAGCCCCAACGTCCTTTCCAATGTGACATTTCAGTTGTCCATCAAAAAGTAGGATCTTTTCCCCCTCCTTGAGCTTGGACTGGATGCGCCAGTTCTAAGCCAAGGCTTCAACACCCTTTGCCTGTGCTCACTGTCTCTCTTGGAACACGGCCGGGCTGTCATGTGGACAGAACTGAGCCAGCCTGCTGGAGGCTGAGAGACTTGTGGAACCTGGACAAGTCTGCAGCCCAGGTCAACACACTGCAGCCAATGCTCAGATGACCTAGCTGCTGGCTGCCTGCAAATGCCTTAATGAGCTTGGTAAATGTCAGTAAAACCACCCAGGACTGGCGCTGTGGCTCAGTGGGTAATGCCGCCACCTGCAGTGCCAGCATCCCATATGGGCGCCAGTTCAAGTCCCAGCAGCTCACTTCCAATCCAGCTCTCTGCTATGGCCTGGGAAAGCAGTGAAAGATGGTCCAAGTCCTTGGGCCCCTGCACCCACATGGGAGACCTGGAGGAAGCTCCTGGCTCCCAGCTCCTGGTTCCTGGCTTCCAGTTGGCGCAGCTCTGGCCGTTGCAGCCAATTGGGGTATGAACCAGTGGATGAAGGCCTCTCTCTCTCTCTCTCTCTCTCTCTCTCTCTCTGTGTGTGTGTGTATCTCTCCTCTCTCTGTGTAACTCTTTCAAATAAATAAATGAATCTTAAAAAAGAAAGAAGGAAAGAAAGACACACACCCAGGTGAGCCTATATTAAATTTATGATTCCTGAATTCTTAAACACGTTGTTATTGTTTTAAACCACTAAGATCCAGGCTACTGTTTGTGCATCAACAGCTAACTGATACACATGGCCACCCCAGAGTCTAATTAACTCTTTGTCTACAACCATCCCTGCCAACTCTGCTGGAGTGAAATGTTAAGTGAAGAGTAGATAGATTTTCTGGACAGTAACTAACGTGCCTTCATTAGTTTCCTATTGCTTCTCTAGGGAATGGCCATGAGTACAGTAGCTTAAAACAGCACACGTTTGTTCTCTGATGGTTCTGGAAGGTAGAAGGCACAAGTTGTCCATCAGGGCCGGTGGTCTCAAGTAGAGTACAGGCAAGGCTGGCTCCTTCTGGAGGGCCTTGGGGAGTCTGCTTCAAGCCTCTACATTCCCTGGCTTGGGACCCTGTCCTCACCTGCTGCTGCCTCCACTTCTGTCATCGCGTCCCCTACTTCCTCTCTGAGCTTCCGCCTCCCTCTTAGAAGAACTTAGGTGTCTACACTGGGTCCAACCCAGACAATCCAAGCAAACGTTCCCCTCTCAGAACCTTTAACCAAGGTGCACCTGCAAATTCCCTTTCGCTCTGTAAGAGTACATTCGCAGCTCCAGGGCTTAGGGTCCAGAGATCTCTGGGGACTGCTACTCAGCCTCCCGCCATCAGCTGAGACTCAAGCAGGTTGGCCATTTGACTAAGGACTGGGAAAACAGATATGCAAAGAGCAGCTCCCAGTTAAAGGTAGGAAGCTGACCTGGAATCACTTCCATATATTCTTGAGCAACAGTAGTTGAGAGTTCTCTATTTCTGTGCTGCAACCGTTGCCCTGGCAGAGTGTGTGTCATTGCTGAAGGGCGATATAAGAAGCAACATTCAGGGCCGGCCTCGTGGCGTAGTAGATCAAGCCTCTGCTGTGCCATCCCATTTGGGTGCTAATTTGAATTCAGCTCCTCTTCTGATCCAGCTCTGTGCTATGGCCTGAGAAGTCAGCAGATGGCCCAAGTCCTTGGGTCCTTGCACCCACATGGAAGACCTGGAAGAAGCTCCTGGTTCCTGGCTTTGGTTCAGCCTACCTCTGGTTGTTGTGGCTATTTGGGGAGTGAACCAGAGGATAGAAGACCTCTCTCTCCCTCTCTCTTTCTGTAACTCTGCCTCTCAAATAAATAAATAAATAAATCTTAAAAAAATAGTAATAGAAGAAGCAACATTGGTCATTAAAGACTTCACTTGCCAAAGAGCACCTCACCTAAGTCTGCACCCTAGGTGAGCTGTTCTGCCAGTGTGCACCACATGTCACGTGGTCTGCACCTGAGGCAGCAGGAGTTCCACAAGGGCAGCTGGGAAAAAGTGGAAGTTGAATGGGAGGACATGCGTCCACTCCACTGGACAGAGGGACATTCCGCATGGAAGCCATCAGATAAACGAGTATGATAGAGACATCACCTACTTGCGGCCAAGGGTGCGAGAGACGGCTCGTGGTGACGACAGGGAGAGGCTGTAAGAAAGGGATGAGGCATATAGAAAAAGAGAGGAAAATGCAAAGTGGAAGAATGGAGAAGCAGCCTGGTTTGGAAAAGTGAATCATAAAATACCAAATGGCACAGCGACCACATGCAGGCAGCTGAGGCTGAGTGAGAGGCGGAGCCCAGCCCGGCCTCCTGCTGGGACGCTCAGGCCTCTGTGTCCATCCCACTCCATCTGCTTCCATGATTAATCGCTTTTGAAGAAGCATTAGTTCTCAGCAGGAAAATACCAGCATATTAAGAAAAGGATTTCTAGAAATGGTAAAAATGATGGCTTGTCAAACTGAGATTAAATTGGAATGTAAAACAGGGCTGGCATATGTGCTACTAAGCCAGGATCCACAGCTAAATTTCAAAATCATTCTCCATGGGGGCTGTGGGTACACGGCGATCTTGTGACCACAGAGGGACCGTGGTGCGTGGGGATCCTGTGACAGGGCAGGGACCGTGGGGGCCTGGGGATCCTGTGACAGGGCAGGGACCGTGGGTGCGTGGGGATCCTGTGACAGGGCAGGGACCGTGGGTGCGTGGGGATCCTGTGACAGGGCAGGGACGTGGGGGCCTGGGGATCCTGTGACAGGGCAGGGACCGTGGGTGCGTGGGGATCCTGTGACAGGGCAGGGACCGTGGGTGCGTGGGGATCCTGTGACAGGGCAGGGACCGTGGGTGCGTGGGGATCCTGTGACAGGGCAGGGACCGTGGGTGCGTGGGGATCCTGTGACAGGGCAGGGACCGTGGGTGCGTGGGGATCCTGTGACAGGGCAGGGACGTGGGGGCCTGGGGATCCTGTGACAGGGCAGGGACCGTGGGTGTGTGGGGATCCTGTGACAGGGCAGGGACCGTGGGTGTGTGGGGATCCTGTGACAGGGCAGGGACGTGGGGGCCTGGGGATCCTGTGACAGGGCAGGGACCGTGGGGGCCTGGGGATCCTGTGACAGGGCAGGGACCGTGGGTGCGTGGGGATCCTGTGACAGGGCAGGGACCGTGGGTGCGTGGGGATCCTGTGACAGGGCAGGGACCGTGGGTGCGTGGGGATCCTGTGACAGGGCAGGGACCGTGGGTGCGTGGGGATCCTGTGACAGGGCAGGGACCGTGGGTGTGTGGGGATCCTGTGACAGGGCAGGGACCGTGGGTGTGTGGGGATCCTGTGACAGGGTAGGGACCGTGGGGGCCTGGGGATCCTGTGACAGGGCAGGGACCGTGGGGGCCTGGGGATCCTGTGACAGCACCCAGCATGGTGAGCATCTCTGCAAAACACAGTAATAAAAGCAACAACTAAAATTTGCTGAACACTTAGTGTGTGACAGGAGTTGTTGTACTGTTTCGTTTTATCCTGCAAGTAACACTGGGAATTAAGTCCTTTATGTCTTTTTCTTTTTTTTTTTTAAGATTTATTTTATTTATTTGAAACACAGAGTAATAGATAGAGGTAGAGACAGAGAGAGAGATCTTCCATCCGCTGGTTCACTCCCCAGATGCCCATAACAGCTGGAGCTGTGCTCATCCGAAGCCAGGAGCCAGCAGCTTCTTCTGCATCTCCCACGTGGGTACAGGGGCCCAAGGACTTGGGCCATTTTCCACTGCTTTCCTAGGCTATAGCAGAGAATTGACCAAACTCAGGACATAATTGAAAAATCATCTCCAAAATCAAGATGAGATTACAAGGCTGCAGGGAAAATACTGGTTGAAAATGCAAAGAATGCTGAAGGGAGGGATGCATGTAGCCAAAACAATGAACGTGGAATCAACACGGGATAATCGGATCAAAGAGGAGTTAAGACAGCTGGAGACCCAACAGACACACACTAGAAACCAGACAATGGAAAGAGAACAGCGCTCATACTCATACTGGGCTCATACTCATACTGGATCGGAAAAGGAGCAACCGGGGCTAGAACCAGCGCCCATATGGGATGCCTGCACTCCAGGCCAGGGCTTTAACCCACTGCGCCACAGCACCGGCCCCAATGGCTTTGTCTCAAAGGACCTGAGGTAGAGAAACGCCCTGTTTCTCAGGGAACAATAGCGGCAGGCTGAAGTGGAAGATACCTACAGCTTCTAAAACCACACAAAGCCCATGCAAGCTCCAGGAAACCCCCGAAGAGATGCCTTCCCGGTGCCTCTCTACAGGAGAAAACAGAGCTCCAACTTTATCCCAGGTAGGCAGGAGAAGAACTTTCTGAAGTAATGCAGACATCTCTGGAGCGCTGGCCAAAGCAGAGGGCTGGAGAGAAAGTGCAGAGGACAGGAGGAGGAGAAGGGGAAGAGTTGTGCAGAACGCAGCTAGCAGCCCTCCCAGGGAGACCGAGGCCCACCTTGGTTAGAGAAACCTAGGAAAGCAGAGCACTGGCCGGAGGCGCCTGGCAGGGACGGGTTTGCCAGTGCTCAGAAGGTAAGGCCAACTCCTGGGAGAGCTCACTTCTGGGAAAACAGGAGGCAAGTTGGGAGAAGACGGTTTGGTCGGAAACAGAAAGGAGTGGCAAAAGCTGCTCTTATGGAAACAAAAGGAAGTCACAGAATCAGCAGCCCTGTGCCTCAGGAGGCGGGATTTATTGAAGAAACTGCATCTTACTACACCAAGCGTCAAAGGCATTTGAATGAGGACACCCAGCAAGCCAAGCAAGCCAGCTCCTCACGACCGCTGTTGTAAAGCCGATCACCTGCTATTGCTGGCATACGACAGTCACACACGACATTTCAAATAACAGAGAGGACAGTGGGCGTGGACACCACGCTACTGTAAGGAGAAAACACAACATGAGAACTGCAAGCAAACCGGGCATTCCTCAGTTCCCCCAAAGGAGCAGGGGAGACTCACTCCCAGCGATCATCAACTATCACACCTGTCCTGGAACAAACATTCAAAGAAAGGGAAGGCATCTCAGGATGCTCCAGGAAATCTGGAAATCCAAAAGTACTGAAGGTTATGAAATAAGAGTTGACCAAACTCAGGGGCCGGTGCTGTGGCACACTAGGTTAATCCTCTGCCTGTGGCACCGGCATCCCATATGGGCGCCAGGTTCTAGCCCCGGATGCTCCTCTTCCAGTCTAGCTCTCTGCTGTGGCCTGGGAAGGCAGTGAAGGATGGCCCAAGTGCTTGGGCCCTGCACCCGCATGGGAGACCAGGAGGAAGCTCCTGGCTCCTGGCTTTGGATCGGCGCAGTGCTGGCGGTGGCGGCCATTTGGGGAGTGAACCAATGGAAGGAAGACCTTTCTCTCTGTCTCTCTCTCACTGTCTGTAACTCTACCTGTCAAGTAAATAAATAAATAAATAAATCTTTAAAAAAAAAAAAAGAGTTGACCAAACTAAGGACATAATTGAAAAAATCATCTCCAAAATTAAGATGAGATTACAAGGCTGCAGGGAAAATACTGGTTGAAAATACAAAGAATGCTGAAGGGAGGGATGCATGTAGCCAAAACAATGAACGTGGAATCAACACGGGATAATCGGATCATAGAGGAGTTAAGACAGCTGGAGACCCAACAGACACACACTAGAAACCAGACAATTGAAAGAGAACAGCGCTCATACTCAACACAACAATCCAAACCAATGTCTTAGAAATAGCAGAACTCACCATTCACACTGAAAGAACCCGCCACGTACAAGGAAAACTCTGCACCATGCTAGCCAACTAGCGAAACATCTCGTCAAGACGTTCAGAATGTGAAGGCCAAGGGGAAAATCCTGCGGTTCTCAGCACTGAAGGCTGAGCTTCTGTGGGTGGGGCAGGAGGGATAACTGGATGGAATCTGACTTCCTGACAGCAGCATACGGGCAAAACAAAAGCAGCGTTTTAAAAACTCAAGAGAACGTGAGTCAGGAGTTCCAGATTCAACCAAACTGTGGCTTAGAGTATTAACAGGGAGATACATAGGGAAAAAGATGTGTGCCTTCAACTGCTCTGGTCGGCGAGATAGCGCTTCTTGACTGGCCAGAGGCCATGACCATTTCCAGCGATCTACACAAAGATCTAGACCTCCGATGCCAGACCTGACCTCAAAAGCAAGATAAGGTTAGAGACCAGGCCCACTTCCTGAAATGTGTGCATAAATGCTTCTCAACTGACCCCTGACGTGAATATGTGGAAAAATCAGAGCCCTGACACCCAGAAACTGCAGGGAGTTGAGCAATCAATCGATAGGCATTCCCTACATAACCTCCCTTGTCCAGGCCTTTCTGGAACATTCCATTGGGTCCCCTCTTGGTAAGCTGGAGTCTTTTTTTCTCAATAAAATATTTGCTTTAAAGAACCAACTCTACTCGAACTCCTACAACAAGACTGTCCTTCAAACACCAAAGGTATAGATACAGCCTATAGAAGGCAAGAACTTTGTAAATACAACAGTTCAAGAGCCCTTGATAAGCTCACACATGAGCTTCAGCCAACCAGGAGATGACCAGGGACACCCTGGCAAAAATCCTTTTGGTGAAAGCTGGATTTATTTATTTTCAAAGAATAAGACGAGTGTGAGGAAAAGGTTGGAGGAATAATACAAAACCAAAACTAGGGGCTGGTGCTGTGGCGTAGCAGGTAAAGCTGCTGCCTTCAGTGCTGGCATCCCATATGGGTGCCAGTTCGAGACCCGGCTGCTCCACTTCCAATCCAGCTCTCTGCTATGGCCTGGGAAAGCAGTGGAAGATGGCCCAAGTCCTTGGGCCCCTGCACCCACATGGGAGACCCGGAAGAAGCTCCTGGCTTTGGATTGGCACAGCTCCAGCCGTTACAGCAAATTGGGGAGTGAACCAGCAGATGGAAGACCTCTGTGTCTGCCTCTCTTTCTCTCTCTGTGTAACTCTGACTTTCAAATAAATAAATAAATAAACAAATCTTTGAAAATAAAACCCAAAAACTAGGAAATAAATAAATAAATCTTTGAAAATAAAACCCAAAAACTAGGGAGGAGGCATATGTAAAATAAGTCTAGTAATTGCTAAATAAGGAATGGAGCAAAAAGGACTTAAAGCTGACAAACACAATAGTGTTTGAGTGTGCCAAAGTAAGGGAAGGTGAGAAGTGACTTATTTTTATAAACAATAGTACTAGAGGGGCCACACTGGTGCTGTGGAGTAGTAGGTTAAGCTTCTTCCTATGGTGCTGGTATCCCACATGGGTACTGGTTCGAGTCCTGGCTGCTCCACTTCTGATCCTGCTCCATGCTAATGTGGCTGGGAAAACAGTGGAAGATGGCCCAAATTCTTGGACCCCTGCACCCATGTGGGAGACCTGGAAGAAGCTCTTGGCTCCTGGCTTTGGATTGGCCCAGCTGCAGCTGTTGCGGCCATTTGGGGAGTGAACCAGTAGAGGGAAGACCTTTCTTTCTGTCTCTCCTCCTCTCTCTGTCTATAACTCTGCCTCTAAAATAGACGAATAAATTTTTTAAAGAAAAAGAATAGTACTAGAATAAAATATAAAATTCCAAAAAATTCACAACTTGACAGTATCCAGAGATTGAAAAGATAACCCACAGAGTAAAAAGAATTCGCTGTTACTAATAGCAAGGACTTGATGCTCAGAATGCCCGAGGAAGTACTACAACTCCAAAACAAAAAGACAAACAACAGACCAGGCAGAAGATTTGAATAGAAATTTCCCCAAAGAAGATGTATAAGTGGCCAATAAGCCCATGAAAATAAGAACGGTGAGCTTGATTTGTCCTCAGGGAAATGCAGATGGAAACCACGATGAGATAAGACATCGCGTCTACTGGAATAGCTGTAGTCGAGAATATCGAGAACAGCAGGCATTGGCGAGGAGGCAGAGCAACTGGAAGCCTCATCCTTAGTTGCGGGGTGGGGGGAGGTGTGCTTTCAAATCGTGCAGACATTGCAGAAAACAGTGTGGCAGTTGCTTTAAAAGCTAAACATAGAATGACCATATGACCCAGCAAATCCACTTTTAGATAGCGGTGGAGCACGGAATGCAATGCTCCAAACTGTGGCACCTTGGCATGCTGAGTCCTTTGAGCTGAAGGACATCGGAAGGGCTCGGAAGCACACTCACTGCCCTTCTGCCTTCTTCCTCCTGCTGCTCTTCCACCTGCCCCAAGGCCGGCCAGAGGAGGACGAGCCCTCTCCCCCAAGCCGGCCCTACAACCTAGAAATAGTGCTCTCGTTCCCTCCTCGCCTTTCTGTGTGAAAGCGGCTGCCACAGGCCGTCGGAGCCTGCCAGGGAGGAGGAAACGCTGCACAGACAGGCAAAACAGCTGGGCCACGCTGGTTCCCTCCCATTCTGCGACCGCGGGTCATGCCCTCTGCGTCCAGCCACATTCCCTTGCTCCAGCTCCACGGCCACTTCACAGTGCCCACACAGTAGACACCAGCACCACCACTGTGGCCGTCAAAACGGTTCCCTCTCAGATCCGGAAAGACAGGCGTGCTCACTCCCACCCCTTCTATTCAGGAAGTCCTGTAAGTCCTAACCAGAGCTCTGAGGTAAGAAAAAGAAAGAAGAGCTCTCCCCGGATGAGGAAGGAAGAAGTTGACTGTCTGTCTGCAGATGGCAAAATGCTACATATAGAAAACCCCAAAGACCACCATATACAGCTGCGAGAAGTAAGCCATGGATGCAGGGAGGCTGCAAGATACGCGTCAACAAACAAAACTCACCTGCAGTTTCGTTCTGCACACCAAGAACAGAATATTCAAAAAAGAAATTGAGAAAACTAACTTGTTTACAATAGCCTCACAAAGTGTAAGATGCTTAGGAATAAATTTAACCAATACACTGAAAACTCTAGAACTTTCATGAAAGGAACTGAAGAAGACACAAAATGGAAACAGTCTGTGTCTGTGGATCAGGAATCAACATTGTCCAGAGGCCCACAATATACAAAGCAATCTGCAGATTCAAAGCAATCCCGACCCAAATACCAGTGGCTTTTTTCCCACAAAAATAGAAAGTGTAATTCTAGGCCAGCGCCGCGGCTCACTTGGCTAATCCTCCACCTGCGGCACCGGCACCCTGGATTCTAGTCCCGGCTGGGGTACCAGATTCTGTCCCAGTTGCTCCTCTTCCAGTCCAGCTCTCTGCTGTGGCCAGGGAGTGCAGTGGAGGATGGCCCGGGTGCTTGGGCCCTGCACCCGCATGGGAGACCAGGAGGAAGCACCTGGCTCCTGGCTTCGGATCCGCGCAGTGCGCCAGCTGCAGCGCACTGGGCATGGAGGCCATTTTGGGGTGTGAACCAACAGCAAAAGGAAGACCTTTCTCTCTGTCTCTCTCCCTCACTGTCTAACTCTGCCTGTCCAAAAAAAAAAAAAAAAAAAGTATAATTCTAAAATTCTATGGAACCACAAAAGACTCCATGTAGCTAAAGCTGTCTTAAATAAGGACAAATCTGAATGCATTATACCGATCTCAAATTATATGACACAATTATACTTGTCAAAGTATTAGGGTAACTGGCATAACAATGGAAATGGACACCTAGACCAATGGAACAGACTAGAAAGGCCCAGAAGGAGCCCACGCAAATACAATAGCTAATCTTTGCCACAGACACCAGGAAGACCCAAGGGAGAAAGAATTCTTCTTTCAGTATGCAGTGCCGGGAGATCTGGACAACCACATGCAGAAAAATGAAACAGAATCCTTAACTTACACCAGAAAAAAGGAATCAAGTGGATTTTAAAAATGTCTAGTTAAGACCAGAAACTCTGACACTCCTAACAAAATACAGAGGCAATCTGAGCGGCACTGGTCTTGGCGATGATATTTCTGGATGTGACACCAACAGCACGGGCAACAAAAGAACTATTAAACGGGTGGGATGACATCAAGCTAAACACTGATGCACGGCAAAGGAAACTACAGACAATGTGGAAAGGCAGCCCATGAAATGGAAGAAAATATATGCAAACAAAATATCTTGGAAGTGGTCAATACACCAAAATAGATGAGGAATGTATGCGATCCCGGAGCAAGCCAGCAAATAACTAGATTTAAAAATGGGCGAAGGACGTCCAAAGAAGACATACAAATGACCAACAGGTATATAAGAAAAGCATTTATCATTACTAATCATCAAGAAAATGCGCTGAGATATCACCTCGCCCTTATTTAAAAAGACTCATCAGAAAGTCAAAAGAGCACAGATGTTGAAGATGTGCAGAAAATGCAACCCTGATACATTGTTGCTGGAAGGTAAATTTGCATGTCAATTATGGAAAACAGTATGGAGTTTATTCAAGAATTAAAAATAGAGTGTGGACATGTGGCACCAGGTGGGGGGTTGAGCCTCCACCTGGGATACCCACTTCCCATACCCGAGTTCTGGGATTCAGTTGCGCCTCTACTTCTGACCGAGTTCCCTGCTGATGCCCTTGGGGGACAGCAGAAGATGGCTGGTATTTGGACCCCTGCCACCATGAAGGAGCCTTGGATGGAGGTCCTGGCCCCTGGCTTTGACCTGGGCCGGCCCCCAGCTGTGCTGGCATTTGAGGAGTGAACCAGTAGATGACAGATATCTTGTACTCTCTCTAACCTTCCCTCTGTCATTCTGCTTTTTTTTTTTTAAAATGAATACATAAAACTTTTTTAAAAGTGAAAGATAATATTACCATTTGATCCAGCAAGCCCACTTTGGAGTATATACCTAAAGGAAAAAAAAAAAAATCATGGTCTCCAAGAGCAATTTGTCCTCCTGTGTGCATTGCACCATCATTCACAATGGCCAAGGTACAGGGACAGCTTAAGTGTCCATCAGCTGATGAATGGAGAAAGAAATTGACACACACTATGGACTATTATTCAGCCTTGAAAGAGATTCTGCCATTGCAACAACACGGGGGAAACTGGAGGACATTATTCTAAAAGTAAGCCAGCCACAGAGAGACGCATACTGGCCCTCACTTAGGTGTCATCAGTGACATCGCACTCACAGAAGCCGAGGTAGCGTGTGGTCCTGTGTCACTCTGGGTGCTGTCTCTCATGCCCCACTGTAGGAGCAGTTGCTTCACCTGCTGCCTCTGCTGACAGATAAATAAAAATCACAAAGAAAGCAATTGCAGCCCTTTCAATGGCTGAATAATGGTGACGCCACCACAGGCTACTCTTTGCTGTTTGCCAGTCCTCTGTTGAGGAGTCCCTGGGTTGCTTCCGGTTGGAGGCTGTTGTGAACAACGCTGTTTGGGACATTCCCACACACGTGTCTCTATCTGAGACCCTGTTCTCAACCATTTTGAGTATACATCATAGGATCAGTGAGGTGTGACACTTTGGCTTACCCACCGTTAGGGTCACGTCCGACGTCCCATGGCAAAGAATGGGTTAACAGGAGGAAAGCATAACATTTGCTTTCTCATAGTTTCAAGTGACACAGGAGCCATCTGATGGAAGGCCCAGGAAAAGCTGCATTTGTTTTCTTGGTTTTGCTGCAGCCTGGACAGCAGGGTAGGCGTGACTGGACAAAAAGGGTGTGGTCTGATAGAAACAGACTGAGACGGGAACCCCTACAAGGCTGTCCAGCCTCTCCAGCAGGGCCCTCCTCCTGAGCACCGGACAGAAATGGGCACCCCAGGGCCTGCTGTCAGATAAGGCCTCAGAGGGTGTCTTCATGGCCAGCTCCTACACAGAAAGGAGGAGGATCTTTAGGTTTCTTGGCTGGCTTTGGGGAGACAGATTGTAGTTCCTATGGCCTGCCTTGGGGGGCGTATTACTCAGCTTTTGGTTACTTCAACTAGAATTCCCAAAACAAACTTCGTGGGCAGGAAAAGGTCTGGTTTGTCCTACAGCCTGGAGGGTCAACTGTTCAAGATGGGGCGGCCCGTTCGTCTGGCATCTGCGGGGGACCAGCCATGGTGGAGTGTGTGTGGAGGGGTGAGCTCACAGTGAACTCAGACAACCAGCCCTCTCGCAAGAACCGCCTTCCCAGGGCAGCCCCCTCCCCACTCCCCTGTGACCTAAAGGGCTCCCACCAGGCTCCCCTCCCAGATGCCATAATTAGATCCTGTCTCCACCCTCAATCCGTCAACCATTAACACAAGGCTTTGAGGTTTAAATGCTGCGTGAGTTTGGGGAGCCAAGTCCTGTTCGGGCCACACCAGGGGAGACAGGGAGCACTTTGCTTCCAGCATCCTCCATCACTTGCATGTCCCTCATTGTTTCCACAGTCCTCCAGGGCCCTGCAGGGTGATGCTTTTCTGAGCCCTAGGAGGCTCACTCAAGCCTCATAGCAACCATAGGAGTTAGGAGTTACTATCATGATTCATTTTTTTGATTATCTTATTTTTATTTATTTGAAATCAAGAGAGACAGTTGGGGATGGGTGTCGTGGGGGAGAGAGAGAGAGACCTGCAATAGCCAGGACTGGACCAGGCAGAAATCAGGAGCCAAGAACTCAACCCCAGTCTCGCTCATGAGCAGCAGGGGCCCAGTGTCTTGAGCGCAAGGTTGCCTGCTGCCTCCCAGGGTGTACATCAACAGGAAGGCAGGCTTGAGAGTGGAGCCAGGACTTGAACCTCAGCATTCTCCCATAGGATGGGAGCTTCCCAAGCAGTGTCCTGTCTCCTGGGCCAAATACTTCTAGATATAGAAACAGGGACAGAGACTTGGTAACTTCCCAAGGCCCCCCAGCCAGTAAGTGGTAGAGAAAAGGAGCTAGACGCTCATCCGGACCCAGAATCCCTGTTCTTAACCATTGGGCTCTCCTGCCACTCTGACAGTCAGTAGTAGGGAAGGCTGAGCAGAGCCCAATCCGAGGGGCACGTGCATTGAACACTGCCCAGGCCCTCTGGCCACACCCGCGAGGAGACAGGGGCTGCGGGTCCTCTGCAGGGAGGCCACGACCCAGCACCACCTGAGGCCATTGCACTGTTCCACCCACATCTTCTCTGAGCAGCTGGCTGGGACGCCAGGTGCACGGCACAGCACCTGCACTGGGCTGAGCAGGAGGAGCCGCGCAGAATTCACATTTTCACTTGACTTCCACTCAGAGCTGCCAGAAGGGAAAATGTTTGTTCTCACACCCGCATTCCAGGCACACGATGGCTTCCTTTTTATGGCTGGCATTTTGTTTTTCCATTTCAGTCCCTTCTGAGTTCGAGCAGGGCTCCAATTCTGCACAAGTCTGATGAACCCGAGGTCTTGCCAATATCCCCGGTCTGGCTAAGAAAGGATAACTTCGGGCCGGCGCCGTGGCTTAACAGGCTAATCCTCTGCCTTGCGGTGCCAGCACACCAGGTTCTAGTCCCGGTTGGGGCTTTGGATTCTGTCCCGGTTGCCCCTCTTCCAGGCCAGCTCTCTGCTATGGCCCGGGAAGGCAGTGGAGGATGGCCCAAGTGCTTGGGCCCTGCACCCGCATGGGAGACCAGGAGGAAGCTCCTGGCTCCTGGCTTCGGATCAGCGCGATGTGCTGGCCGCAGCGGCCATTGGAGGGTGAACCAACAGAAAAAGGAAGACCTTTCTCTCTGTCTCTCTCTCTCACTATCCACTTTGCCTGTCAAAAAAAAAAAAGAAAGAAAAGGTAATTTCATGGGAGAAATGCCATATTGGGAGACAGGCTTTCAGGATGCTATTACATTTGAATTTCAGATAAAAGTGGATTCCTTGCTGTGTTTGTTTAGCATAATAAGAGTGTTCCAAATATTGCAGAGGACACACTTATACTTCAAAAAAAAAAAAAAAAACCTGTTTCTCTGTAATTCAAACGTAATTGGACATCTTGTATTTTATCGCAATTGTCGTCCTGGGAGACTGCCAGATCCCTGCATATCGTCTTCCAGGCCAGAAATGTCTCCTGCAAATTTTAGCAGGGTGGCCAGAATCTGTACACCATGCGCTCAGGAGAGCACTAACTCTATGTAGCCAGGGAAGGGTGCCTAGAAAGAGGGACAGGCTGTGCTTAGAGCCTGCGTGGGGATGGGGAGCGACAGGCCTGGGTCAGCAGGGCCAGGTGCTTCACAGTGGGGGCTGGGGTGCGCTGGGAGAGAGGCCTGCATGTAGAGGGAAGAGGCGGCTGGGGCTTCTCCTTCATTTCTATGTATGGGGGGGGGGTCTTCGGAAAGTTCATGGAACACGCATGTTTGTTAGGAAAACCTATGGGGGCGGACTTTGGCACTGAGGTTAAGACACTGCATGGGATGCCCAACTCGCATAATGAAGTGCCTGGTTTAGGTTCCAACTCTGCTTCTGATCCAGCTCCTGGCTAATGGACACCCTGGAAAGCAGCCAGCAATGGCCCAAGTGTTCTGGTTCTTGACACCCATGTGAGAGGTCTACATTGAGTCCTTGGCTCCTGGCTTCAGCTTGGCTCAGCTCCAGATGTTGTGGGTATTTGGGGAGTAAACCAGCAGATGGAATTTCTCCTCTCTCTCTCCTTTGTAAAAAAGGATTTATTTATTTATTTCCCCAGAAACCTTTTATTTAAGAAACACAAACTTCATGTATTTCATAACGTAGCCTTAGGAATATTTATTTATTGGAAAGGGAGAGAGAGAGAATGAATCCATCTGCTGGTTCATTCCCCAAGTGGCCACAATGGCAGGGGCTAGACCAGGCCTGGAACTCCATCTGTGTCTACCATGTGGGTGGCAGGGGCCCAAGTATTTGGGCCATCTTCTGTGGCCTCAGGAAAATTAGCAGGGAACTGGGTCGGAAGTGGAGCAGCAGGGACTAGAACTGGAACTCACATGGGATACCAGTGTTGCAGTGGCAGCTGAATCTGCTGCAAGACAATGCCAGCTTCTCTCTTTCAAATAAAAAAAATTTTTTTTAAAAGAAAAATCTATGCATGTGTTGGCAGGGGGCTGAGGGGCCCAGGTGGTTGTCTCTAGCAAAGGAATATGATCTATTAGCAAAGCCAAAGCACACTCTCAAGACGGAACGGCAGGCTCCAGAGAGAGCAGCAACCCTGGAGGTCCAGGGTCTCCCTTTGGGATCTGGAGGCTGAGCAGGTGGTGCTTTGGGAGTTCTCTAGGAAAGAGCAGAGATGTCCGGGAACTGGGAGACTGCCCATTTCCTGGCCTTTACAGGATTTCTCCCCAGTGTCACGGTGTCAGGTGCATGATGGGAGTAGGAGTGTCAGCCAGGGTTATTTTATTATAGTGATACTATAATTAGCTGTAAGTCCTCCTGGAGATGCGGCCAGCAGCCACGTAGGATATTTTTGGCTGGCGTTGGCTTTGCCTCAATTACGATTTCGGGTTGCTGGCTGTGGGAGGAGTTTAGAGACAATGCTGGCCGAGGCAGGGGCAAGGAGGGCGCGGTGACGTTGCTCATCTGGCTCATTCTCTGACCCTGACGCTCTGCTTGCCTGTAACACATGGAGTTAAAAGTATCTTTCCATAAAAACAATCTTATCTGTTAATTCTACTTTTCCATGAAACTTCTGAAGTCCCCTCGTGTGGCCCCTTGCAGCACCATCCCGGTCGGTTCCGTTCCACGCGAAGACTGAGCAGAGGCGGTGGGCGCTCCCGGAACAAGGACGACACTGGCAGGACGCACCAGGCCGCCCTCGTGGACATGAGGGGTTTCTGCTGCCGTGCCAGATACTGGAGAGCATGCGGCTCTACCCTGCGGGGCACCAGCGCCCTGGGCTCACGGGGCCACCCCGGAATTTGTAGCTCAGTGCACCTGGGTAGGGTGGAGAAGCAGATCTCTAACAACCTCTCTGGAAACAGGCTACTTGGTAACCGCTCTACAGCTGTGTTTCTCAAATGTCAATGTGCAGACAACGCCCTGGGGGTGTGGGGGAGGTGCGGGAGCCATCTGTATTGCTAGGTCTGGGAAGGGGCCTGTGATCCTGTTTCCCCTACAAGGTCCCAGGATATGTGACTGGTGCACCCAGAGTCTCCAGGTCCAAGGAGCAGTTGTTGATCCTGGCTGCACAATGGGAGCTGGATATAGGCTCTTCCCCATCTGGGGACATCATAGTGTTGCATCATTGAACTATGCAAAAAGATCATCTAAGAAGAAAATTCACACAGAGCATTTTCAGTAACGTCACCCACAGTGGTTATTACAGCCCAGTCACCCACCTGGTGCGTCCCACACTCCCATACCTTTCAGCCTGTGGATGCCCGGCCCACACCCAAACTGCTCTGTTGGAAGAAGACCTGTCCACCAGGGACAGTCTGGGAGAGTGGAAACTCCCACTTCCACTGAGCTGCTGTCTCAGCTCTTCTTGTTCCAATCCTAGTTCAACCCCCTAGAAGACTACAAGACAATTCTCACTTCCCTCCTGGTGACACTCATTAGGACACTGAAGATCTTCCTCTCACGGCAGGCTTTTAGCCTAGCAGTTGAGACGCCCACATCTCACATAGGAGTGCCTGGGTTCAAGTCCTGGCTCTGGCTCCTGAGTCCTGCTTCCTGCTGATGCAGACGTAGTGCCTCAGGTACTTACATCCCTGCCATCCGCGCTGGGGACCTGCACTGCATTACCAGCTCCCAGTCCTGCTGGTTCTATCCGGAGAGTGAACCAGTACGTGGAAGTCCTTTCCCTCGCTGTCTCTCTTTCTGCCTGTCAAGTAAGTACATGAGTCATGGGTTAATCATCCCCAGTTCATATATTTTCCATATTCTTTCCAGCTCATTTTTTGGCCATCCTGGCTGTTGTTTTGGCACAGATTTGTGGACGTGCCAAGGGTCAGCAATTTTATCCAGGGTTCGCTGCCCTGGTCCAGGGCCGTAGGACTCACCTGCCTGATTTGAGAACTCACACTTACAGCCAAAATGGCACATGTTGTTTTCGGTGGCTGCCCCATCCTGTTGGCTGCCACGGAGCTTGCTGGGGGTTAGAGTGGCCGTTTTCTTGTCCATGTGCTTGCTCCGCTCGGCACACAGGGCCTTGACCTTGTACGTTGTTCCCACTGCTGTATATGACATTGAACCTTATGTCGCATTGTTAATTTGCTCCATTTCTCTGCCCGATGAGATTTTTCTCCAAATCCTGCTTCTGTCATTTAGTACAGCCCTTCCTCCCCAGCTTTATGACACACCCATTTTTCATGAACTTGCCTTCTGGGGCTTCTGTCAGGTCATTGATGAAGATGCTGAACAGACGGGGCCGGAAGGCAAGCTCGGCCAGGCCCGGCCAGGCTGACGGCAGCCTTAGTGAGCACCATCCACTGGTTCCCCACCCACGGCCTCCTGGCACCCGCATCGTATTTCTCCATTTTGCCCAGATGGAGTTCACTAAAGACCACATCAAATACCTTGTAAAAGGCCCAGATACTTTGTCGACTGCATTTTTCTAATTACTGACTCGTCTTACAAAACAGGAAAGGAATGGGATCTGACATGGTTTCTTCTTAGGCACCCAGGAGCAGCAGTACCCCAAGAACTGGCTTCTGGGTAGGCATTTGGCCTAGCAGTGAAGACACCAGGCGTAATGGAGGACCTGGGTTTAATACCCAGCTCTGGATTCTGACTCTGGCTTCCTAACAACGCAGACCCTAGCAGGCAGCCGTGATGGCTCAGGTAATTGGGTTCCTGCCACAACGTGAATGACTGACTTCCAATTGCCGCTGCCTTTCGTATTCAGTCTAACAACGGACATCAAGTTTCTTGGTTGACAGTTTATTGAATGCACACTCTACATACATTCTATGAGAAAAACACAAGGGTACTTCACAAAGTCATGGAAAAATGGAACTAAACAAGGCTCATTTCAGTGTAATCCATGCAGTTTCTTCCTAGTAGGCACTTCCATAAGCTTTCTGAAGACCCATGTAGACCCACCTTCAATGCACCCTACTACTTACCATTTTTCAGTGAAAACTGTCAGCATCTCGGCAGTCTCCGGGGTGGGCCTCATGGCATGGCTGGACAGAATTAAGCTTGAGATGAGACATTATTGAGAGTGCTGATTGCTTCCTTGTAATGCCTTAATTACCCCTGGGTTTTAGTTCCTTCTATGAGTGTTCACCCTCTATAACTGTTCTCTACGGTCCTCAGGCTCTCATATTAGTTGTGTAACACAGAGAAAGGGATCAGATACGCAAAAGTGGCTCTGGAAGACAGGCAATGGGGCAGGGAGGGACTCATGTGCGGTGTCACCTCAGTGTCCACAGAAGCCATGGGGTGTTGAAAGGTCTCACACTTCTGTGTAAGCCCATCTGTCTGCCTCCCGCCCCCTGCCCCATTCCCTTGGAAGTGTTTGTTTCTCCCTGGGATTTACACATCACAGAGATGTGAGCATGGGCACACCGGTTTTGGCCACATCATTGCCCTTTTATTCTCTGCCAAGTGTCACTTTCATTTTTATTTAAGAAATCACTTTCCTTCAAAGAGCCAGAACCCCAAAACTGAGACACCCTCTCCAATGCTGACAAGTTATGTGATTAGCGTAGAATTTTATTTTTTATTTCCCAGGTCAACAAGCCTCTGAGCTCTCCAATAGTATGAGGGGAACTTGAAAAGTTCATGGAAAATGAAATTAAGGATGTGCCAAGAAATTTTTGAAATCCATGCTTACAAAAAGTGTTTTAAAATTTCATGAAAGGGCCGGTGCTGTGGCTCACTAGGCTAATCCTCCGCCTGCAGCACTGGCACCCTGGGTTCAAGTCCCAGTTGGGGTGCCAGATTCTGTCCCGGTTGCTCCTCTTCCAGTCCAGCTCTCTGCTGTGGCCCGGGAGGGCAGTGGAGGATGGCCCAAGTGCTTGGGCCCTGCGCCTGCATGGGAGACCAGGAGGAGGCACCTGGCTTTTGGCTTCGGATCGGCATAGCTCCAGCTGTAGCAGCCATTTGGGGGGGTGAACCAATGGAGGGAAGACCTTTCTCTCTCTCTCTCTCTCTCTCACTGTCTGATTCTGTCAAATTAAAAAAAAATAAAAAAGGGAAGTAGAAATGAAGCATTAGAAATGCAGCATTCAATAGATCAAATAAAAATGTGGTAAAAATCTTTAATAGTATACTCGGCAAGGCAGAAAAAAGAATATCCAATTAAAAGACAAATCTCTGGAAGTTTTACAGTCAGCTGAAGAAGAAGAAGAAAGAAAAAGAAGGAAGAGGAAGAGGAAGAGGAGGAGGAGGAGAAAGAAGAAGAAGAAAAAATTAGAAAACTTAAAAACAGTGTTGGAGATCTATGTGATACTATCAAATTACCCAACACAGGTCCTAGGAGTTCTTAAAGGTGTAGAAAGAAAGAATGAACTAGAAGGCTTATTTAAGTGAAATAATTACAGAAAATTTCCACAATTTGGAGAAAGAAAGGGATATCCAAGTAAAGGAAGAGCATAGAACGCCTAACAGACATGGCCAGAAAAGATCTTCACCCCGACACATTGTAGTCAAACTCTCCACAGTAAAACATAAAGAAAAGATACTAAAATGTGCATGAGAGAAATTCCAGATTACAGAGGCTCTCCAATTAGACTCACAGCTGACTTCTCATCAGAAACCCTACAGGCTAGGAGAGAATGGCAAGATATAGTACAAGTCTTAAGAGAAAAAATGTCAACTCAGAATACTGTACCTGCAAATCTTGCATTTATGAATGAAGGTGAAATAAAGACCTTCCATAACAAACAGAAATTGAAAGAATTTGTCAACACTTGTCCAGCCTTACAAAAGATGCTTAAAGATGTGCTATACACAGAGACACAGAAAGATGCTCATTATTATGAAAGAATGTGGAGGCAGAAAATCCCCCAAAGGAAATCCAAAGTAAACAGTAGGAATATTTATGGGAAAATGGCAGGGCCATATCATTACTTATCAATAGTCACCTTGAATGTAAATGGCCTCAACTCTCCAGTTAAAAATAGGCTGATTGGGTTAAAAAACAAGACTGATCTATTTACCACCTACAAGAAACACATCTCACCAATAAGGATGCATGCAGACTGAAAGTGAAAGGATATTCCAAGCTAATGGAAAACAAAAAAGGGCAGATGTTGCCATCCTAATATCAAACAAAATAGACTTTAACACAAAAACTGTTAAAAGAGGCAAAGAAGGGCACTATGTAATGATTAAGGGATCAATTCAACAGGAAGATGTAACTATAATAAATGCATACGGACCCAATTACAGGGTGCCTGGCTGTTTAAAAGAAATGTTAATGGATCTAAAGGGAGACATAGACTTCATTACACAGTAATGGGGTACTTCAACACCTTACTTTTATCAAAGGACTGATCAACTAAACAGAAAATCAACAGAGCTAATTGACACTATGGAACAAAAGGACCTAACTGATATCTACAGAACTTTTCACCCACAGCTGCAGAACACAAATTCTTCTCATCAGTGCATGGAACTTTCTCTAGGACTGACCACAAGCTAGGCCATAAAGTGAGTCTCAGCAAATTTAAAAAAGTCAAAATCATACCATGCATCTTCTCTGACCACAATGGAATGAAGCTGAAAATCAACACCCCAGGAATCTCTAGAGCATATGCAAACACATGGAGACTAAACAACATGCTCCTGAACGAACAGGGGGTCACAGAAGAAATCAAAAAAATTCTGGAAACAAGTGAACAAAATACATCATATCAAGACATATGGGATACAGCAAAAGCAGTGTTACGAGGGAAGTTTATAGCAACTGGTGCCTACATGAAGAAATTGGAAGGTACTGCACTGCAAAAGAAATACTCAGCAAAGTGAACAGACACCTGACAGAGGGAGAAATTATTTGCAAACTATGCAACTGATAAAGGATTAATATCCAGAATATATGAAGAGCTCAAGAAATTAAACAACAAACAACTCAGTTAAGAAATGGGTAAGAACTTAAATGGGCAGTTTTCAAGAGAGGAAATTCAAGTGGTCAAGAGACACTTGAAAAAATGCTCAGGATCACTAGCCATCAGGGAGATGCAAATCAAAACCACAATGAGGTTTCACCTCCCTGCAGTTACAATGGCTCTCATATAGAAATCAACAGACAGCAAATGCTGGCAAGGATGTGGGGGAAAAGGTACCCTAATCCACTACTGGTCGGAATGTAAAATGGGGCAGCCACTGTGGAAGACACTATGGATATAGCTTAGAAATTTGAAAATAGACCTACCATATGATCCAGCCATCATAGGAATTTACCCAAACCAAAAGAAATAAGCATCTTGAATGAGTTATCTGTACCCCCATGTTCTTTGCAGCACAATTCACAATAGCTAAGATATGGAACAGTTGATGTTCAGCAACTGTTGACTGGATAAAGAAACTAAGGTATATACTCTAAGGAGTACTACTCAGCTATAAAGACAAAATGAAATCCTGTATTTTGCAACAAAATGTATGCAACTGAAAACCATTATACTTAGTGAAATAAGCCAGTCCCAAAAAGACAGATACCATATGTTTTCCTTGACCTGAGGTAACTAATAGTATACCTAAAATGCAATGTATTGGAGTGAAAAGGACATTTTGAGATCTGATAATTGTTTATAGCCCTCGTCTCTTCTGTTGAGGAACAGTGTTTTTGTTCCTTCATACTATTATTTGAACTCTTTTACTTAGTGTGGTGCTAACTTTATGATCAGTAAGTAAGCTGAAAATAGATCTTTGTAAAAATTAAGAGTGGGAATGGGAGAGGGAGGAGGAAGAAGGGCTGGAGCATGGGTGGGAGGGAAGGTAGAGTGGGCAGTCTCACTATGTTCCTACATCTCTACATATGAAATACATGAAACTTGTATAACTTACATAAAATTTTAAAAAAGAAAAAAGTTCATGAAAAATGCACAGTATGAAAAAAACTATCCATGGATTTAAAATCTTTTTTGCATGAAAGTATACTTACCTTTTAATTTGATCTTCCATTTTTGCAGTACCCTCACGTCTACTAACACTTTTATGTGAACACAAATGCATGAAAGTGAGCCAGTGCTAACAATTTAACTTTGCTATCATCTCACCCAAGTGTTACCCACCTGCGGTTCCAATTCATTTGCAAATGAAATAGACAAGAGGTCAAAGTCTAACCCAGACCTGGTTTATCAGGAACTTATGCTGGAGTACAAGGGATTTGGCAGGTGAACAGAGCTTCCACAGATTGACCTGAGCATGGTGGAGTCCTGTTGGTCTATGGCTCGGTCCCCTCTGCTCAGGGTGCTTGGGTTTGCAGTTGGTTCTGTATTCTTGGCAGGCACTCTTGGCTCCTCTTACAGGCAACATGCTCAGGATGGCAATGCAGCTCAGTACCGTCTCCCGAAAGGTCATATACAGGTCATACTGGGCTATTCCGGGCATGTGCATTGGTTGAGGACATCTTTGATGGCGCTAAAGAGGGTCTTTTGCAACTAGGGTCTGGAGGCTTCTTGTTCCTGGTGGAGTTGAAGTTGGGTGATTCAGTCTGGTAGGAGTGGGTTGATACCAGGCCAGGTATCTAACTTTGTGAGCTGAGTCCTGTTCCTATTCTGTCTCACAGCTTCATGGACCTAATATTTCATCTTGGGGCTCGTGGTTGCCTTTCTATGGAGGTGAGGAGGGTGTAGTTATTTTTATTTTTAAAGGTATTATTCTAGTTGTTTAAACAAGCAAATAAAGACATTGCTGCAAATGACTGAAATTTGTTGGATTTATTTTTTTCTAAAGTCGTACATTTACATATACCATATATATTTTTTAAATCCTTCACTATTTTGCATGATTTCTATTACATAAAAACCATTTAAATGCAATAAATTTTGCTGTTGTAAAACAACAAAATACTCCCAACTTATAAAAACACAGGAACAGTTATATTCATGAACATTTACACAATAGAGCAATGTACTATACATATCACAGCTTCTATACATACCAGGGGACTCACTTGTCTACAAGTTTTCGGCTTACTTTAACAACAGTGAAATAGGGGAATATTTATATACAACTATTTTAATAAAAATAAAGCAATTGTAAAATGTAAACTTAATCTTCAAAATATTCTTTAAACACTTTAACAATATCCACATAAATTACTGTTCCACTCAAGAGACGACCACCATGAATGCCACGAGGTGGCATTTCTCGGATCTGGTGGGTGATAATGAGGAACAGGTTTCCAGTACACGAGGCGATGCCACTTGCTCACCTAAGACTGCTCACACTGGCGGTTTGGCCACTGAAAAGGAGTAGCTGTTATTTTGTCACTGATTACTTTCACAATTTGCAGGGGGACATATGGCACCGGGACTGCAATTAAACTAAAATGACTGGTGAAGAAAACTTTGAAGGTAAAGGAATTTTCCACACTGCCAATTCGTTTGAGCCAACGTGAATACACCCCAGTGAACACGTGGCGGAAGTGAAAAGCTTGTTTTACTGGAAAAGACACCAACGATCAGCCTGCTGCACGTCCACGGGAACCCAGGCCGACAACACAGGTGCTCCACTCGGGTATACTTCCGGTCTGGAAATGGGTTCCTAAAACCTGAGGTAGAAGAGGATGCGGGTTCTCATGGGGACTGAGCAAATGGCAAAGCAGGAAGTGCGGGCGCCGTGACCCACCCCACGGAAGTGAAACCGCCTCCACTTCCGGAAATGTGGGTGCCGAGGCAAAGAGCCCACCCACCCCTGGCTAGGGCTTTACGCACCAGCTTGGTTCCTGCAAGGGCCTGCATTCCAGTCTGGGAACTGTTGTCATCAGTTTGGGCACCTGGTCCAACCACTGGGGCAGTTGGACTCCCAAAGCATCCGAAGCCCAGGGGTGCTCTCTGCTCAGAGGAGAAGGCTGGGGAGGAGCTCCTCCTTGCAGGGGCCCCGCAGTGCCCTGGGGCTCAGGCCTGCAGCGTGGTCCTCATTAACCTGGAGACTTCCTCCCGCAGACGGCAGGGAAAGACTTGGTGAAAGTCTGCCAAGTGTTCTCAGGAGCGGAAGTGAGAAGTGCTTGCTTTGGGGCCTAAAGCAAGCGAGAGCTTAGCCCTCTTCCCGGCACAGCCCCCGCCCCTGTGCGTCCTCATTGGGAACCTTCCGTGGGTGCCCACTCTGGACGGCCGCATCAGGGCCCCTGTGGCAAGGGCGCTGCTGCGTCTCCACTCCAGCTCCTTTCTAAAGGGACCTTCAAGTTGGCAGCCCCTCAGGAAGGATGTGGCGTGCTCCCCTCCCTCATTTGTTGACAAATGCAAAGCATCTGGGTCAGAGAGTAGAGCTCAGCTTCCTCCCCAGGCCCTGGGAGGCATCTGTGTCGTGGCTTCAGCCCCTGTGTCCACCACTCTAGACCACTCTGACCTTTAAGGACAGTATTCACTGTGTGCATACAGGCGAGAGGCCCCAGAGCTGTCCACCTGTCCCCTTCCACATCTCAGGGATGGGCAGCTGCTTGTGGGAGCAGAGCACTGCCCTTGGGCATGGCTACCCTAGGTGGAAGGTGACCAGGTCGCTCTCTCCTCCCCAGTTTCAGCTTGGTTTAATTTCTCTTGCTCTGATAGCTTCACAGACAGTCCCCTAATGGCGTTAGAAGTCAGTGTGCACAGACACTCTCCGTGGAGTGGACATCATTATCCATGTCAAATAGCTACTTGGTTTTATAACCTCTGTGGTTTTATAGCAAAGTTCAAACATTTCAAGGTTTTCATTTCTGCTACTCCTTTTCTGTAAGATTTTGGAATCCAATGGCTGCTTTTGCAAGTCACAATAATTCTCAGAAAGAACTACTGTCGCAGAGCTAATGCCCTGCTGATCATCGCAGGGCTGGTCCACCGCGCGCTGAGAACCAACTAGGAAAGATATTTGCAAAAATAGTTGGAGATGTAGAGTTAATAAACAAACAAAGCTCAAGTGTAACTGCCCCCCACACACAGCCAGGGGCTGAAGATCAGTTTCCCCGACCCCATGGCTCCACTTCTCGAGTCACTCACACACAAAGACACGAGGAGGCAGCATGTCTGATGGACTGCACCCACGCACGCACTCAGACACACTCAGCCACGGCTTTAAATACACCAAACATGCTGGTTAATAAAAGTTTAGTCTCTAGTTATCTATTTACACTCTACAATATAAGCAGTAAGCTCAAACAACTAAGGCCAGTGGCACTTCTTTGGGGAGAGGCAGGAAAAAGAGACCTAAGTATAAAAATATTAAATGAAATCTTAACCTGGTCCTACGAAGCTTTCACTGTGATGCCAGCCGCTAACGTGGGCAGCTGTGAACCTAGAATACAGTACCCGAGGCGGGGCACCGGGGACCACCTTGGTGCTTGTGGTGTTTCTTTAAAGTCGGGAGGGCAAGGATATGGCACCAGGAGAGTGGTTTGCTATATTGCAAAATACACACAGATACACGGCGGATACTCTGGGTACTTGTTTCATTCTCCGGCTGTATTTTCCTGGGCTAATTACGACAATAAAGAACGTGTGCTTTCAAGCATCACATTTTGTAATAAGCCCAAAACTGTCTCTTCAACTTTATGTCTAAGTGCTTGTAATACTGAAGTCGTTAAGACTGAACAGGCTGGGTTTTTTCCCCCTTTTCTTTTTGTATTTCCCAGATTGCAATGAGCTACCCCCTTGGGACTGCACGTAGCACACTTCAGTAAATTCACAAGGTCAGTCCAAAGTCAGTTTTGCCCTGATGATTCCAAGCTCAAAGATGGAATTTTCTAGCATAAAGTCTTATTAAAAATTTTAATCAAAATACCATTTAAATTTTAAGTTTAATAAAAACAATACCACTATATATACTCTCAATAACTGCATTATATAATCAATCCTGTGAGGTTTTACTTGCTTTTCATTATCACACTGGTTATTAAGGACAAAAATAATTTCACTGTACATGTACCACACAGAGATACAGTTTACACGCTGATGCAGGTACACACAAACAACTACAAACACCTAAAAACACCACTCTGGCAGGTGACAGGAAGCACTTTCTTTGAAGTCTGACAACCGGTCTGCATGGACATTTTCCTACCACCTGCAGTACACGACACAGTATGGGCCAGAGAGACGTAAGGAAGCCTACTGTATACACAATGATGTAACTCACAATCTTTCCTTGCTGCTGTATTCAACTAACTCATGCAGATTCAAGTACATATTTACTGACACTCTCTGCATGCAAGGCGCCAACTGCGGTCCTGGGCTGAAGGCTGCCCATTGGGGTGTTGGACACTGTAGGTACAACAGGAGAGTGACTTTGGACTTCAGTCCTCTTCCTAAGGATGAGCGATGGAAAAGCAATCCAAGGGGAGAAGCAGTGGCGAGGTACCTCTGTCACCATCAGCAGCCATCACACTGTCATTCTTGGGTGACCTCAGGTGTCCTCCAGATGACTTGATGGTCTAAGGTGTTCCAAGACTGGCGGAGACTTATCTGTTGGCATGGGCAGACCAGCAGCCTGGCCTCTGGGAGAAAAGATGGCCCAAGAGCTCTGGAGTAACAGAGATGCTATGGAACAAAATCAGAGGCTCCTGAAACCCAGAGTCCCTCTATTATTCCTTCATAAACTACATTCTACTCTGATGAGTCCCGGGACACAACGTCAGCTCTTTGTTCTACGGTGCTAGTCTTAGAACTGGAGAGAAAACTCTCATTCGAAAGGGAAGAGGCTGCTCGCTGTTGAAACCTACCAGCGTGTCCACACAGTCCACTGCACCAGCTAAACGACAGAGCTGTGGCCCTACCAAGCTAAGAAACCACCTCTGAGCTCTGGCTGAAATAAACTACACCAACGGGAAAAATGCCCCAGGAATTCAAATTTCAAGGGAAAATTAGCTAAATTCTGGAAGGTGTGGACAAAAAGCCCATGGAGGAACTTCTTTAAGGTCTACTGCATTGTAACCGTGAATGGACAGGCTGAAGGTGTAGGAGATGCACTAAAGAGGCAGCAGGCCTTGTGTGTGGAAGCACAGCAGAAATTATTCAAGCTGTACACAGGCGGCAAAGCGCCTCTTTCCCAATGCTGGCTTTCCCCCATCTCAGGAGTTCTGGGGTCTGGCCACAGGGTAAAATACAAACTGAGCCTGGCCCTGGTTCCCTCTTCTAGAGCTGACCTCCCCCTGCCCCCACCCCAACCCAGGCCGGGCGCTTCCTGACTTGGAAATGGCCCTCACCTTCCAGGTCAGGGTTACAGCTGGAGAAACTGCTACAAACAAGGCCCTGCCCAGGAAAGTGCTGCCCCTCCTCTTCTCCCAAGGGCAAGGGGAAAGCTTACACACGATCCAGGAGGTGCCTTGCCATCAGAGAACTCTACCCTCCACGTGAGATTAATTAAAGTACACAGCTGTATTGCTTGGTTTAATCAGGCAATGCTAGGTGCTAGGTGAAAGGTTATTTTTTTTTTTCCTAAAGTACCTTTGAGAAATGTCTATGGTTTGGCAATAAAAGCAGCATTCTGCATGCCAGGAGTGAAGTCTGATTGCTAGCAAGGAGTTCTTGACCTGTCAAAGCCAGCAGGCAAGGTGGGGACAAACCCCACTGCACTCTGGGGTTTTATACCTGGGCTACTTCTGCGGATGACTTTGCAATAAGACCATCACCAGGGTATTTTGATGACTATCAAGACCTTGAAGTCAGAAGTTCCTATTAGGGTATTTATGTGATGAGAAATAATTACTTGTCACAAAGGGAGAAATCCCAGACTCCTGGGCAGTGAGGTAGGGTGAGGCCCGGGCATGGGGCAGGGAGGGGTGAAGTACCTACGAGGGAGAGGGAGGCAGCACGCGCCCCTGTACCGTTAACTGGGCCCTGACTGTGGGGAGCTGTGCCAGGAAACGTCTTCCACCCCTTCTGGCTAGGTGCCAGATGGAAGCAATGGCCACAAAAGAAAACACGGCTGGTCACGGGCCAGACTCTCCGGATGCGGTCAGCTCAGGAAGTGCGTTCCTCCCATGGGACACACTCAGTCTGCTGTGACATCCTTACAGAGTGCCGGGGAGGAAGAGCTCTCAGCTGCTCAGCCCATCCCATACAGACGGACAGCATCATGCTGGGGCAATCTGGGATCCCGGCTCACAAAGGAACGCCTTGGAAGTTGTTTATGAGATGAACTGTGCAAGGCGGTACTCCTCAGCTTCAACAGTGCCCTTCTCATCCAATGATCTCTTAGCGCATCCAGAAGTCCCTGGGGCGAGCACTTAATGAGTGCTGTAACAGGAACATGCTATCGTAGTATTTCAATATGACCCTCCATGCCAGAAATATCATAGCAAGGTACCATTCAACATAGACTACAGACTATCAGTCAAACGCACACAAACATTCTCTATACGCAGACACACAAAGTAGGCAAACACATTCAAGCCATAGATGACATGGCTTAAGTACCTCTCTCCCCTCACCTACTAATAAATATTGATGCAGAAAACAAACACACTGATAATTCAGATTTTAGGCAGAAAGACAACCTGCTTGTGGAAACCTTGGATTCATTAAAGAGCTATGCAAATGCATCAGGTGCATGGGCCATAAGAATAACTGCCCTGTTTGTTTCCTGTTCTGAAACAGAAATTTATTCATTGCTTCTACCTAAACAAGAGAGAAACAGAGAGAGCGAGCGAGCTAGTTTTTTCAAAGTACCGCAAGAGGCAAGCAAGCAACTACAACTTAGGGGGAGATTACTCTTCTCTGGGCACTTGCAAATATGGACATATACATGGGGAAGGATGTAAACACTGATAAATCTTCCTGCAAGTAAAGGCCAGTACATCATCATCATATACCACTAGAAACCACCCCACATCCACAACGGGCTTTCTCAAGTTCACTGGAACCACACTATCCACTCAGAGCAGCTGATTCTTTGGTCATCGTACCGTCAAACTAATAAACCGAGTAGACTTCTAGAGGAGGAAAAAGAATATTCAAAGTGACTCCATTAGTTCTGGATTTGTGGAGATTGTAACTTTCAGGACTACAAAATTTCAAGACTTGGGAATCGGAAAGTTCTAAAGCCAAAGTGGGCTGAACTTTCACACTGCCTCCTCTTCCTCTGTAAGAGAATATTCTGTTGATCACCTTGAATTTCAAAGGGACTATCACTGCAACAAGCTTGTGCCTGTAAGGTTAACAGAGCAGCTTGAATTTTTTTTTTTTTTTTTTTTTTAACGAGGAAGCTCAGTAGTAGCAGAGTGAAATGGCTACACAAGAGATGGTCATGAAAAATGGACCAGGCAACTTCCCATAGCCGCCAGCAGATTTCTGTTTCCCAGCCACAATTCAGGGTAGCACTTCCAGATCGGCCTTACACCTATTGCCTGGCAACTGCAGCTTCTTTTTCCTCCTTATTTTGTCATGATTTAAGGAAAGAAAAAAATGGGGTTCCACTTTCAACATGTTGTTAGGAAGAAGACCCCCAATATTCTTACAACCAGGAAACAACCCATGCCTAATATATACATACACGTTAGAGTTAAAAAGAACCTATTCCTGGATGGAAGGGTACCAACAACAGAGATGATTCTGGATTCCTAGTCTACCCCTGTGGGAGTGAGGTAACAAACACCTGCCTACGGCTGCAGCTCCCCGGGGACCCATTACTGCCACCATCCTGTAGAAAACAAAACCCACAGGGGAGCAGGCTTCCCTCAACCTTCCACAGCAGTACGACTCCACTTCTGCTTCCCCCTGCTTGGCTGAAATGGAATCCACACTTGAAGCCAGCTGCTGTGTGCCCCTAAGTCCTCCAGCCCTGTGATCTGCACGCCCCTTTCCCTGCTTCCAGGGAAACAACAACAGTGCGAAGATGCACACAGAGCTGCATGGTACTGGAACCTCTTGATTCCCAGCCTTGTCATCCTTACTTGAGCATCGGGAGCGCTCAATTCCACCTCTGTGACTGGGCAAGAGTTCACATATAAAGGCTTATATTAACTCTGGCTAGAATTTACTAAACTACAAAGTTTGTCCAGTTAAGTGTTTCACAATGGATTAAATTTTTTAACCTTAAAAAAAGGTATAACAGTTGATTCGAGAATACATAAGACAACTGAGCAGTGTGCAAACAAGAGAAAACCAAAGGAGAAGGAATGCATAATTCATTCTGAAATCATGATCCCCTCCCCCTCACAAAAAAGGTGCATTAGTTATCAATTTGCAAAAAAATCATCAAAGCAAAGAAATCAAGAGCAAAGACAGTCTGTACAGAAACTAACAAAAAATATACAATAGAAAAAGTTACTAATGCACCATTTAGTCACAGACTTTTTTTTTTTAATATATTCATGGATTACCCGAAAGATCGTGAAAAATCCTATTTTGCTCCATGACCAGCACTTCCTGGCCGCAGATGAATTCTAAGTGACTTTTTGCTTAATGCTTGGTGTCTCAGGCCGGTGATCCTTCCTCTCGGACACGTTGCGCTTGACCTTGGCGGTGATGGGGGAGGAATCTGGGTTCAGCGAAGGGCTTGAGTGTGACTTCTTCAGTCCGGCAGCCTCGTTTTCATCGTTACTCAGCAGCTCCTTGCCTCCCTCTTTGAGGATGCTGACGTAGATTTCATACCGGGTTTTCTGAGGGCAAAGTCAGAGCAGCAGGGTGGTCAGCACAGTATTCACGATTGCACGGATCTGCGGCACACCCAGCACACTAACTACCTTGAGAAAGCAAAGGGCCTGCTCCTTCACCCAACGGACACACTGCCTGGACACTTTCTGGGCACAGGAGAGGCAACAGCTACAGGAGACTGACTCATTGATTCACATATTTAGATAAAAATTAAATTAGAACTGTAGTTATCATTTGCCTGGATTCTGAAGGAGCGCCGGTGTGGAGTTCGTAGATGGAAGAAGCAGGCATCCTGAACTCAGGCACGAGGTGGGCCAAGGTGGAATCCACACCTATGCCTCATGGGAACATGGCCGTTCACTTTTTCCCCTACTCCCTGTAACTCCACAAGACTCGATGTGTGGGATCATGCCACGGTGACTACCCTCCAGAGCCCTGTGAGACAGCAACATTGTCTAGAAGCTTCTCTGGGTTTCTCTGTACTGCTCTTTTGCTGGGATTAGCCACATCTCAGGCTACTATGGACAACAGAAAGTTCGCGAAACTTGAAATCATTTTCTGATGCTTTTGTCATACAACACAATTTCCTTCCTCATCCAGTATTTATTGAATACCCGCTATGTTTCAATTGGCTCCTGGGTTCCTCTGCCTTGGGATATCTTTTTCCAAGAACAGTTGATAAGAATACCACAGAGACGGCTTTCCTCTAGCCCTAAGGGTACTGTTTTTTGTTTTTGTTTCTATCTGAGCTGAGTCACTACACAGAACTATTGTATATTGCAAATTACAAAAGGACCCTGGATTCTTGTCAAAACAACTCTTTCACTATGCTGCCTCCACACATGAAGAACCTACAGGACTAAAGTGATTTCTTCTAAAAGAACACGTCAGTTATAAATTGTCCCAACAAAGGCAGTCCAATTCTGTTACAGTTATACATCTTTTAGAGATTGTTCGAGTCAGGGGTGGGTTTCAAAGATGTCGGTTTTAAGTCAGCAGTCGTGCAATGCTGCCTTTCCAAGCTGCCTCTCCCAACAGTGGAGAGAGGCTGCTAGTCACTGAATTTGCTCTGGGTCTGGCTGGTGTCCAAGTGAAGGGGCTGCACTTCGGCTGCTGCTGCTGATGTGCGCTGGGTGCCCAAATGCTAACTGTGGGTCATCCATCCATTCAGCCTACACTAACCAGTAGTACTTTTTGTCTCTGGTTTGGAGGTAGGGAAACAAAGAGAGTAGCCCTGGGTTTGGACCCAGGCAATCTGACTCTAGAACCTATGCCCTTAAGCTGTATGAAAATATAGATCCATAAATGAATGTGTATTTTGGGTGACCTCTGACATTGTTGGTGGACCAATAAAAAGCCATTCTCCTAAGTCTCTGCCTGTGGTGCTGGTATCCCATATGGGTATTGGTTCGGATCCCTGCTGCTCTTCTTCCCATCCAGCTCTCTGTGATAATCTGGGAAAGCAGTGGAAGATGGCCCAACTGCCTGGGCCCCTGCACCCACGTGGGAGACCTGGCTCCTGGCTTTGGATCGGCTCAGCTCTGGTCACTGCGGCCATTTGGGGAGTGAACCAGAGCATGGAAGAGCTTTCTCTCTGTTTGTCCCTCTCTCTGTCTGTAACTCTACCTCTCAAATAAATAAATTAATTTTAAAAAGACATGATTCTGTCTGTTTTCCTCAGGCCAATTGTGAAATTTAAGTTTTAATTCAAAGCACGTGTGTAAGGAAAAGCAAAGAAACAGCAAGAAATGTATTTGTAATGATTTATTTTACTTGAAAGTCAGAGTTACAGAGAGAGGGGAGAGAGGGTGAGGGAGGGAAAGAGAGAGAGAGAGAGACAGAGAAAGAGAGAGAGAGATCTTCCACTCCTGGTTCCCCCAAACAGCTGCAATGGCCAGGGTTGGGCCAGGCTGAAGCTGGGAGCCTGGAACTTCATCCAGGTCTCCCACATGGGTGGCAGGTGCCCAAGCACTTGGGCCACCTTCCACTGCCTTCCCAGGTGCATCAGCAGGCAGTGGAGTGCAAGTGGAGCAGCTGGGACTTGAACTGGAGCTCATGTGGCATGCTGGTATTACAGGTGGCAGCTTAACCTGCTACAGCAGAGTGCTGGCCCCTGTAAATCACTTTTTAGAGGTGAGATGCACCAGCTAAGATGCTGAGAATTTGATGATCAACACTGAAATAGTCAGTGTCAACCAAGCAGACGCTCTTGGCTGTTCCCTGCATAGCTTCTTCTGTCGTGCCAATGGAACTGTGGATTTTATTAAGGATGTCAGTGTGCCCAGCCCCACGTGGAATTACGGTTTGAACACACAGGATAACCCTTGCGCCCTGTTGCTGGTCTCCCAGCCATGCAGCCTGGATTTGCCCACTGACCTGTAAGCAGAGGTCTGCTAGGATGCTTTGGAGAAAGCAATTTTTGTCATCCAATAAAAGGCGTTAGACAACATGTCTGGAGCTATGGGAGCCTTCTGAGACCAGGATGTGGCAAGCATGGAAACAAGAAAGCCAATGTGCTCACGACAGCTGGTCAGACATTCAGAATGACTGTACATCCTTGACGGCAACCCCGAGGAGCCAGCAACCACCCACTTGCAACTTTCCTGAGGTAAGAAATGTTTACACTGCTTTCACACGTAGTCAGGTTTTCCATTATTTACAGCCAAAAATATTTTTAACTCACAAAATGTGAACACTGAGTTTGTCTCAATCACAAAAAAACAGCTGAGATGCACATATAACTCCAGTTTTAATTTAGGTAAAAATTATTGATTAATAAGCCTTGGTTGTCACATAGCTTTATCAGGATTTTTCTGTAAATAGTCAACAAATTATTAACACCTCTTACTCTACTATGGGCCACACTATAGTTACATAATCAGTTGTAAATCAACGACTATTTTATTATTTCCAGTGATAGTTTTATGTCATTTGCTTAATCTTCTGGGTGCAGAATACTGGTCTCTCTGTTCTTACCTAAAGCATCATGTAGGATATCCATTGGTCTGTAAGAGACCCTTAAGGGCTAACCAAAAAACCTGACAGTTCTGTACCATTTCAGATTCTAGGTAACTTTTAGTATTCTAGTATTTGGGGAACTAGGTGGAGATATTTCTTAAATTATGAAGAAGGAAGCTTGACAATTGAAAGCTTGCTTTGATTCTTCTTTCTCTAATATCCCACATTTCTGTCTGTCAGCAACTCCTGTTTCCATACATTCAGAACATATGAGGATACTTATAAAAAAATGAAACCCATGCATAGTTCCATAACACGAATTTTCCACATTTTGAAGACCCCTTGAATTCAGAACTACACTGGTTCTCACTGCCTGCACCACTTCCGGTCTAGAGCCTGCGTGGTTGTTCCAACAGCCGCCTGACTGGTCTCCTTGCGTCCCTTCCCTCCCAGTACTCCCACCTCTCAGGTCTAATTTCTCACCTTCCTGGTCTCACAGTCTGCCAGTGAACACAGCACACACCTGGGAGACCTTTAGTACTTGTTATTCTCACTGCCCCTAAAGCTATTCCTCCCTAGACCCATAGGGGGCGTTTCCTCCTCCCTCTCCTTCACCTCTTTCAGGTCTCCACTGTGGCCACTGAAATCTAAAACTCCAACACCTACATTATAACCTTGTTTTCCTCAAAACTTCTCTCTTCTAACAGCTCAGATTTTACTTTCCCAAAAGCTGTTTTTGGCCCTGGCCCCAAGTACTAGATGCATCCATAATGGTGTTGGCCTTGTGTTGGTTTACTGATGTGTTCCCAGCAAATGAAACACACAGCACATGCTGAATAACAAATATGAGAAAATAAACAACCCTATACCTGGAAGAAGATATATTTGGAATAATTCAGATGTCCAGACTATGGCACATTCTTGAGAAATAAAAACGTGAGTATAGATGCCTGACGAGTCTCATTCAGCAACATCTGAGGACACAGCTTTGCCTTCTGTGTTCCACTGTTCTCGTGTTTTCCACAAAAACACCAAGGTCTGACCTTGCCAGTGCCAGAGCTTGGTCAACACTCTGGGAAGGCTTGGCCACATCTTCTTATGTCCACTTGACCTTGGCTGTCAGGTTACCAGGCCTGGCAAATCCTGCACGGTGCACTGAGATGTGGGCTGCCCTACTTAGGGCTGGAGCTCACCCCCTCTATAGAAAAGAAGAGTGGTTTCCACCCCCTCTGAGGTGCATAAAACCTGAGCTCCTCTGATGTAGGCAACGCCACTAACTAGCAGGAGTGGTCTCCTTCATCCTCTCTACCACTACTCAGTCTTCATTCTGCAGCCCTTTCAGGTACGTGCCCTTCTTTAAAATGGGAGAAAAAGAAGGTGTGCCTCGGGGATGCTTGTGCCACCTTTGAGGAAGTCATTAAAGACTTTGCCTTAGTCTCTGCAAACCCATTCTCAGGTCATTTCTCAATAATTTCAGAGCTGCACGCTTAGTGTCCTCCCTTAGGAAATGCTCAACAGTGGAAACAGATCTCTAGCAGTGTAACTGCATAACACAATCCACCGCCCAAATTAACAGCTCGGAATGGGATTCTCATCCAGTCCAAGTGCAGTGGCTGCTCTCCATGGGTAAACATCTGAGTTCTATTTTCTTGGACATGGCCCACTCAGCAAGCTCTCTCCCTTCATTTCTTTCTTAAGATCTGCTATTTTCATCAGTGTTCTGTGATCGTGTAGATCTGAAGGTAACTCAGATGCTCATGACTTCTTTTTCTTTACTATATTTATTTATTAAGCTTATTCTCAATTAACTGTACAAATCCTTTCCAATGTAGAGAAAGCATCCCTTCCTTTTCACTGGCAGCAATGTCTACTGGGGACGAGTGGTAAATACTGGGTCTCAGGCTTTGGAAGCTGCTACTTGGGTTGCATGTTGATTGCTTGCTGGAAAAAAAAAATCCACTCCACTGCCGACAATTCTTTGAGAAGTTGTTTAATCACATCCACAGGTAAATTTATATGTATCTGATTGAACAGTTTCTTTTCTCCTGAGCCCTTCATACCATTTTACATTTCATTTAATGGAAGAGTACTTCCTGTCAACCTCTGATACATGAACATGATAACCTGAATAGAAATAAGGCTGCACTGTGATTCTAACTTACTCCTTCTATTTGCATCCAGACCTCACTGCTCCAGCAATCAACTCCTGAATACATTTCCCTCTGACATTTAGTTTTCTCACGCAGCCAGGGTAAAAGGGCATCTTAAGAGGAGATGAGCAGAAAACCAATAATGTCATGTACACGGCAAAACACATTTAGCTTCTAGATCTCTATGCTGGAAAACAAATAAACCAAATACAAAGCGCACAAAACAAAGCACTTCTAAAGTGACAGCTTATTCCAGTAAAGACTGTTCATCTCTGTTTTGCATTCTATGGAATGGCAGCACCATTGAGTGGCAGAGATGTTCTCTTTGACCCTCTGCTCACTTACACTGCCTGCTAACTTAAGAAAGCAACTACATTCAAACACAGTTCTTACATGGGAGCTGTGCTGGGGCTCATAGCTTTAACAAAGAAATTTTTGAGGGATTTTCTCCAAGCCGCTCCCATATCAGGTGTCAACATGCAGTAGTAACCCACGACCTAAATACAGCAAATGCCATACATTTTCAGTTTGTACAGCTTGTATTCCTGGCCATTTTTGTGAACTTGTCAATTCCATCCTTTGGATTGAGCCTCCTCTTCTGCTCTATTGTTCTCTAAATGAACTTTGTGACTTTAACTTTTTTTTTTTTTAACTTTTGACAGGCAGAGTGGACAGAGAGAGACAGAGAGAAAGGTCTTCCTTTGCCGTTGGTTCACCCTCCAATGGCCGCCGCGGCCGGCGTGCTGCGGCCGGCGCACCGCACTGATCCGAAGGCAGGAGCCAGGTGCTTCTCCTGGTCTCCCATGGGGTGCAGGGCCCAAGGACTGGGGCCATCCTCCACTGCACTCCCAGGCCACAGCAGAGAGCTGGACAGAAAGAAGAGCAACCAGGACAGAATCTGGCGCCCCGACCAGGACTAGAACCAGGTGTGCCAGTGCTGCAAGGAGGATTAGCCTGTTGAGCCATGGCGCTGGCCATGACTTTAACTTTTAAACAAGGATTTGATAAATAGCTTTTTTTTTTTTTTTTTTTTTTTTTTTTTTTTTTTTACATAATAATATAGGCAGAGGAGGCAAGAGCTCAGAAACAACTGAGAGTGTCATTTGTCTCCACTCCACTGGCCCGGCCCACCTCCTCCCAAGGCCTAGGGGACCCAGAACCTGGGGCTGGCATATCTGCTGTCTCCACCCTGCCTCCCCACCTGGAAGAGTCCCTGGCAGTCCCTTCAGAGAGGAAAGAGGGCCCTTTCCACCACTGGCCAGGCCCTGCCCTCAGCAGGACCCAACTGGTGACCTGACCAGGAGTGGGCTGCATTAACTGTGCATTAAGAAGGAAGGCTGCCAGTAAGGGAGTAGTTAAAGGGAGTGTTCAACTCCTCCTCGGAAACTCTGCTACCACCCTCATTCTTTATACTCTGCAGGTTTCTCTAGCTCTCAAAAACCTTTCTTTAAACGAGGTCTGTAATATTATTTTCATTTTTTAAAAAACTATAGTTAAAAAAATTTTTAAATTATTTGAAAGCCAGAGAGATGCAGGAAGAGAGACAGAGAAGAAGAGAGATCTTCTATCTGCTGGTTCCCGCCCTCAATGCCTGCAACAGACAAGGATGGGCCAGACAGAAGCCAGGAGCTGGGAACTCAGTCCTGGTCTCCCACATTGCTAGCAGGGACCCAAGTACTCCAGCCAGCACCTATCTCCCAGGGTACACATTCACAGGAGTCAGAAGCAGAGCCAGGACTCAAACCCAGGCATCCCAACAGGGGATATGGGAATCCCAGGTGGCATCTTAATTGTGCCAAAAGCCTGACCTCAAGCTCAAAATTTAATTTCAAAGTTCACAAAGCTCATTTAGAAAATATTGCGTATTTTGTTTTCTAGGTAGAAAATTCAAGGAATGAAATGCCCAGTTCCAAGCCACAAACAGGCCAACCTTACAAAAATGTGCCGCCTACAAGGCTTCCAGCTCTGGGGGCTCTGGCTAGGCTTGTTTCTGATGAGTCATACAGCTGGTCCTTGAGTGAGGCTTCTGACCATAGCTGAATACAAAATTAAAAAAGAAAATTCACCCTGATAATGAGAGTAGAGTTTCCTGTTCAGCAAAACTGAAAGAAAAAAAAAAAAAGTCCTTTGAAATAAAGGATATAAAAGTTAAGCTTCTGCTTACGCAGGATAAGTAATATGAGCTAAGGGAACAATCTTCTCTGGATAAGGGGCCACATTTAGCTCTTAGGGGATGAAAGCTTACCTCTCACTACATTTTTCCACATGTAATTCACATATTGTAGAATAAAAATGTAGCTTGCTACAGTAATATCTTTATGCAGGCCATGCGTTTGACTGTTTGATCTGTATTTTGTTTGTGCTTCCGAGTGCACTAGAATTCCCTGAAGTCTCTCGGGATCGTGGCCCTGGAACTCTTCACTACAGCTTGTTTGTCATAGGCTCACAGCTCCCAAACGGCCAGTGCCAGTCACACAGGGCCAGTGTCTTCAGGACATCCTCAAAGCGTCATTTGAGGATGTGGTGAAAGAACTTTGCTCCAAACTACTTTCCCCAGTGATCTTCCAAGAGATTCCATTCCCAACATTTATGTGTCCCTCCTGGACTTGAACTTCTGGATTCCGGGTTCAAATGAACCTGCACATGGGGAGTACCATCAGCAACCCTCTTACCAGTTCTGTGGCCAAATTTTGAGCATGTCCTGATTAAGCACCTCCCAATCTGAGAGTTTCAACACTGAGCAACCAGACCTGGGCTAAGTCACTGGCTGCTGCCAGGCCTCGGGTTCCACATGGAGAGAAGGAGGGGATGAGGCTACTTTGCACAGTTCTCTAGGTAGGGGAGAGCTATTTGGAAGCCAGGTATTTGGAAGATGACACAATACTGATCGTGGACAGAGAAGGGTGAAGCCAATAGCAGAGAACAGGGGATCGCGGGGAAATGGGAAGGGCAGCCAGGATGCACACTGCAGGCACAGGGCCAGACCTGGTCAGGGAGGAAGCAGCCCATGAGACGAGCAGCCTGCACATTTGTCAGACGCATGGGCTGCGCCTCAGGTAGGGATACAAGGAGACAAGTTGCAGAGTGCTCCTGTGGAAAGTCCACCCCATGAGTGAAGCCTTCCAGTGAGTACTGTGTTTATTACAGCAAACATCTCCAGACTTGGGATTTTCACTCTAAATTTACAGACAAAACTTTTTGACAACATTTAATTATAAATCTATACCTTATGATAAGTCTGTGAATAATTTTGGACTGGATGTACATAATTACAAACAACTTTAATAGCCTGCTTCAAAAAATGTATTTCTTCATCTCAGGTCAGGAACTTAAACAAGTTTTTAAATGCTTACTATTAAATACAGATTCTTCTAGAAAATATCAGGAAGAAATCTATGGTAGAAGACAGGGATAAAGTACTCTGAATAAATATAGAAAACAAAATACACTGTTTACCCTTACCTGACCCCAGGTAAGGATTTAGGATCCACAGGCAGCAAACTAGCAGGGCAGGGAGAAGCTGCTCAAAAATTCCATGTGTACAAGGAAGGAGGTGACCCGTGTTTTTCCAACAAGAATTTTCTTTTTTAGGGAAATGCATGTGGTTTGTTCATGATCACTGATATTAAAAAGCACTGTACTAGGGGCCTGCATTGTGGTATAGTGGGTAAAGCTGCTGTCTACAATGCCAGTGTTCCATATGGGCACCAGTTTGAGTCTGGGCTGCTCTACTTCCGATCCAGCTCCCTGCTGAGCCTGGGAAAGCAGCAGAGGATGGTTCAAGTGCTTGGGCCCCTGCATCCACGTGGGAGGCTGGGAAGAAGCTCCTGACTCCTGGTTTTGGACAGGGTCCAGCTCCAGCCATTGTGACCATTTGGGGAGTGACCAGTGGATGGAAGATCTCTTTACATCTCTCCCTGCCTCTCTCTCTCTCTGTGTAACGCTGCCTTTCAAATAAATGAATATTTAACAATAACAACAAAACATCATTTAAACCAGGTGGGTCTCCTTCTCATTCTATCAGCACCCCAAAGCAACAATCAAGATACTGAACAACTAGTACAGCACAGAGACTCTGAAAATCAGAACACGCACTACCACACAGGTATATACAGCTGCATGTTAGTAAACTTCTACCTCTTACAGCACACAAGTTGCACCCTAAGCTGTTAGCAGGCCACCCTACCACTGACCTTAAGCAGATTTCATAACCTCTACAAGTGCTGTCCAATACAGTAGCCACTGGTGACATGTGACCATGGGGCCAGTCTGAAGTGAGATACGCTACAGGTATAAAATATACACTAGAATTCGGTGGCTTAGTATGAAAAAAGATTGTAGAAGACTTTCATAATACCTTACACTGATTATATGCTAATATAATATGTTGGAAATACTGTTAAGAATTATAATTATTTTTGTCTTTATATATGTATGTAATGTGCTAACATTCAAAATCTACTTTCAGCAAATGTCAAGTATATAATACATTATTATTACCTAGAATTTACTCATCTGGGGGCATGTGTTGACCTAGCAGTTAAGAAGGCAGAAGACACCGCATCCCACACTGAATCCCTCGCTCCAGCTCTGGCTTGGTTCAGCCTTAGCTATTACAGGCATTTGGGGAATGAATCAGTATATGGCAGCTCTCTGTATTTCTGCCTCTTAAAGGTAACAAAATAAAATAAAATCATAATTATTCATTTCATAACTGCCAGTTTGATTAACATCTTCTCCCTAAACCCAAATCCTGGTGTCACCACCCCTATCTGCCTCTATGTTCAGCTTTCTTAGATTCTAAACATAAGTGAGATCATGCAGTTACAGTTGTGTGTAGCATATTTCACGTTAAATAATCTCTTTCAGGTTCAATCATGTTGCAAATGGTAGAGTTTCCTTCCTTTTTAAGGATGAATAAAATTCACATATTTTTATACATGTATGTGTGTGTATACACACACACACAAATGTACCACATTTTTTTGTCCATTCATCCACTGATAAGTTACATAGGTTGACTTTGTTTCTTGGTTATTGTTCATGATACTGCAATGAACAGGCAGTGCAGGTACCTGCTCACAATAGTGATTATTTTCTTGGATATATACTCAGGAGTGGGGTTGTTGGATAAAATGCTGTATTTTCTCCCATTCTGTGGGCTGCCTTTTCATTCAGCAGAATGTTCCCTTTGCTGTACAGAAACTTTTTAGTATGATATATTCCCACTTGTATAATAATTAGTTTCTTTCATTTGGTAATGTTTTGGTGTCACGTCCAAGAAATCAATGCCACACCCCATGTCATGGAGCCTTTCTCTATGTTTTCTTCTAGTAACTGTGCTTTCAAGCCTTACATTGAAGTCTTGAATTCATTTTACATTGATTTTTGCATACGGTGTAGGAATCCAATATCATTATTTACTTATTTATTTCTGCATATGGAGATCGTTTTCCTAATGCCATTCGTTGAAGAGACTATCTTTTCTCTATTCTGTATTCTTGACACGTTTGTTGAAGATTAGTTGACCATACATTCATGGAATTATTTCTGGCCTTTCTTTTCTGTTTCTTTGCTCCCCAAATGGCTGTAACAGCTGGAGCTGGGCTGGTCTGAAGTCAGGAGCCAGGAGCTTCCTCTGGGTCTCCCACATGGGTGCAGGGGCCCAAGGGCTTCAGGCATCCTCAGCTGATTTCCCAGGCACATTAGCAGGGAACTGATTTGGAAGTGGAGCAGCCAGGACTTGAATGGCTGCAGATAGCAGCTTTACACGCTACATCACAATGTTGGCACTATACAAAGAATTTTTATGTATTGATTTTATATCTTTTGATTCTAATAAATTCATTAGTTTAAAAATGTTTTGGTGGAGTCTTTAAAGTTTTCTATATGTAAGAGTCTTCCAAAGAGTTCAAGGAATAGAATAAAATTTAAAAAGTACATTTAGGGGCCAGTATTCTGGCACAATGAGCTATAATCTGGCATCTGCAATGGCAGCATCTCTTATCAGAGCATCTGTTCAAGTCCTGGGTGCTCCACTGCCAATCCAGCTCCCGGATGACGTGCCTGGAAATGCAGAAGTTGGCCCAAATGCTGGAGGCCCTCTGCAACCAAAGTGGGGACCCAGATGGAGCTCTGAGCTCTCGACGTTGGCCTGGCTGGTGTGGCCACAGGGGACGGTACAAGCAGATGGAAGATCTCTCTCTTTTTCTGTCATTCTCCCTTTCAAATAAGTAAATATTTTTTAAAAGTCATTTATTTTGTTGTGAAAAATTCTGAAATAGACACATAGTTTTTTCATAATACACATTTTCCCATGAGCATTTTGAAGACATCTTTGTATGCATGGATTTAAATATTTTGCAACAAAGTAGATGTACTTTCTTTTTAAATTTTTTAAGGATATATTTTATTTATTTGAAAGGCAGAGTTACACACACACAGAGACACACACACATACACAGAGAGAGAGAGAGAGAGAGTGAGAGAGAGAGAGAGAGAATCTTCCATCCACTGGTTCACTCCCCAAATGGCCTCAATGACCAGAGCTGGGCTGGTCCGAAGCCAGGAGCCAGGAGCTTCTTCCAGGTCTCCCATGTGGGTGCAGGGGCCCAAGCACTTGGGACGTCTTCCATTGCTTTCCCTGGCACATTAGCAGGGAGCCAGATCACAGTGGAGCAACCGGGACTTGAATTGGCCGGCACTGTAGATGATGGTTTAAATTGCTGTGCCAAAGCACTAGCCTCATAAAATTTTTTTTAAATTTATTTTCATTTTATTTAAAAGGCAGAGGGGTAGAGAGTAATCTTCTATCCACTGGTTCATTCCCCCAAAAGACCACAAGAGCCAGGGCTAGGCTAGGCTGAAGCCAGGAACCTGGAACTCAGTCTGGATCTCCCACGTGGACTCAAGTACTCAAGCCATCACATGCAGCCTCCCAGGACACACATTAACAGGAAGCTGGATCAGCAGTGGAGTAGCTGGGACCAGAACTGGGCACTCAGATACGGGATGTGGTTATCCCAAGTAGTGACTTAAGCCACTGAATCAAACACTTGCAAGGTTTATCTTTTAATCCTATTTTGCGCAAATCTTTTGCAATCCCCTTGTATAAAATCATGTCACTGCTCAATCGCACTTGCCCCAAATGGCAGAGTTAGAAATGTGCCAGGGGATTCTAATTCAATCCCATCAAGGTGGCATGTACCAATGCCATCTCACCAGTCCAAGTGATCAGTTTCAGTTCACAATTGATCATAATGATAGGATTAAGAGTCAAAGGGGTCACATAAACAAGACTAGTGTCTGCTAATACTAACTGATAGAATTAAAAAGGAGAGAACAATCCAACATGGGAAGCAGGATACATAGCAGACTCATAGAATGGCAGATGTCCTAAACAGCACTCTGGCCTCAGAATCAGCCCTTAAGGCATTTGGATATGGCTGAAGAGCCCATGAGAGTATTTTAGGCATGGAAAGCCAAAACACCATGGAAAAGAAAAAAAAAAAAAGACCTAAATGAAAGATCTCAGCGAGTGAGATCCCAGCGGAAAGAATGGGCCATCAAAGAAGGAGGTACCTTTCTCTGAAGGGAGGAGAGAACTTCCACTTTGACTATGACCTTGTCTAAATAAGATCAGAGTTGGCAAACTCAAAAGGCTTCCATAGCCTTGGCAACTCATGACAAGAGCCTCAAGTGATTACTGACGCCATAAACGAGAGTGTCAATTGTTAAATCAACAACAGGAGTCACTGTGCACTTACTCCTCATGTAGGATCTCTGTCCTTAATGTGTTGTACTATGTGATTTAACGGTACAACTAGTACTCAGTACTTTACACTTTGTGTTTCTGTGTGGGTGCAAACTGTGGAAATCTTTACTTAGTATATTCTAAACTGATCTTCTGTATATAAAGATAATTGAAAATGAATCTTGATGTGAATGGGATGGGAGAGGGAGCAGGAGATGGGAGGGTTGCAGGTGGCAGGGAGGTTATGGAGTGGGGGGAAGCCACTGTAATCCAAAAGCTGTACTTTGGAAATTTATATTTATTAAATAAAAGTTTAAAAAAACCAGAAAACTTAAAAAAAAATCATGTCACTTGCAAACAATGTAACTTCTTTTCTGATTTGGATTCATTTTGCTTCTTTTTCTTGCCTAAATGTTCTGGTTATAATTTCCAGTATTTTGTTTTGAAAGATTTATGTACTGGGGTCACCACTGTGGCATAGTGGGTAAAGCTGCCATCCACAATGCTTGCATCCCATATGGCTGCCAGTTCGTGTCCTGGATGCTCCACTTCCAATCCAGCTCCCTGCTAATGGGCACAACAACTGGTGCTGGGTAGGGTCAAAGCCAGGAACTTCTTCTGGGTCTCCCATTTGGGCAGCAGGGGCCCAAACACTTGGGCCATCTTCCCTTGCTTTTCCAAGGCCATCAGCAGGGACCTGGATCAAAAGCAGAGCAGCCGAGACTTGAACCAGTGCCCACATAGGATGCCTACATTGCAGGCTGCGGGTTTACACACTAAGCTACAACACTGGCACCAATTTCAAGTATTATGTTGAAAAGAAGTGACAAGAGTGGACATCTTTGGCTTGTTCCTGATCTTAGGAAAAAGCTTTCAGGTTTTCACTTTCAGTATGATCCTAGCTCTAAGCTTGTGATATATCACTGTGTTAAAGGACATTTCTTGAATATTTCATTTGTTGAGAGTGTCTATTATGAAAGGATCTTGAATATTTTTAAAGGGTTTTTCTGCATCTATTGGGCTGATCATTTTTGTACTTCATTTTGTTAGTGTGGTGTATCTCATTTAATGATTTGCTTGTGTTGAACCATCCTTGCATCCCAGGGATAAATCTCACTTGATCATGGTGCATGATCCTTTTAACCTACTGATAAATGTGGTTTACTTGTATTTTGTTGAACATTCTGCTTCTATGTTTATCAAGGATACTGTTGTATAATTTTATTTTCTTACAGTGTCCTTGTCTAGCTTTAGTGTCAGGGTAATGTTGATCACATAAAATGAATAAATTATTTGGAAGTATTTGAGAATGATTGATAGTAATTCTTTAAGTGTCTGATGGAGGGCCCCTGTTAAAGAGTAGTGGGTTAAGCTGCTACTTGTGATACCGGAATCCCATATTGGAGGGCAAGCTCGAGTCCTGGCTGCTCCACTTAATAACCAGCTCCCTGCTGCCTGGGAAAGCAGAAGAAAAAGGCCCAAGTACTTGGTCCCTTGCCATCCATGTGGGATGCCAGGATGAAGTTCCAGGCTCCTAGCTTTGGCCTGGCCCAGCACCAGCTGTTGTAGCCATCTGGGGAGTGAGTCAGCAGATGGAAGAGCTATCTATATCTCTCCCTCTAATTCTGCCTTTTAAATAAATAAATCTTTTTAAAGAAATCTTCAGTTACAGCAGTCCATTTTAGGCTAATAATGATTCCTGTTACATACAAAAACTATTCTCCTGTTTCTCCCATTTAATGTTTTTGATATCTATACCTTTTTATTCTATGTGTAATTAACATACTATTGTAGACCTGATTACTTTTCAAACTTTTGTCTTTTCATCTGTATGACAGTAGTATTCTGAATTTGATTATGTGTTTACCATTACCATTGACTTCACATTTTCTTATGTTTTATATTATGAACTAGTATGCATTTGTTTCACCTGGAAGAAGTCTTGTTAGCATTCCCTGTAGGGCGGATCTGGTGGTTTTGTTTGGGCATGTCTTTATCTCTCCATTCACGAAGGACAGCAGCCCAGGTGAAGATTTCTTGGTTGGTAGGTATTTTTTTCCCCAGTGGTTTGCCTATATTATCCCACTCTCTCCTGGCCTACGAAGTTTCTCCTGAGAAATTCACTAACAGCCATATTGGGGTCCCCTGTATGTGAAGACTCCTCTCCCTGCTCAGCTATTTGTCTTTGATTTTTGGCAGTTTGGTTATAATAAGTCTTGGTGAATTCTTCTTTAAGTGGAACTGGACTGGAGATCTCAGTGTTTCGTGTAGCTGGATATTCAAGTATTTCTCCACTTTTGAGAGTTTTCAGCCTTTACTTATTAAATTAATGTTCTAGCCCTTTCCTTTTCTCTCCTTGCCTTCCCTAAGTCATGCAGGCTTTCTTTATTTCTTTCCATTTGTCTTCCCAGCTTTGCATTTTCAGATGGCATGTTTTGGAGTTCATGGATTCTTTCCGCTACTTGATCAAGCCTGCTGTTGATGTTCTCTACCGAATTTTTAAATTTCATTAATTGCTAGTGAGGATGTGGGGGAAAAGGTACCCTAATCCACTGTTGGTGGGAATGTAAACTGGTGCTGTAACTGTGGAAGACAGTATGGAGGTAGCTCAGAAATCTGAATACAGACCTACCATACGGTCCAGGCATCCCACTCCTGGCAGTTTACCTGAACCAAAAGAAATCAGCATATGAAAGATATCTGTACCCTCATGTTCCCTGCACACACAATGGCAAAGATATGGAATCAACCCAGATGTCCATCAACTGAAGACTGGATAAAGAAATTATGGTATATATACACTATGGAGTACTACTCAGTTGTAAGAAAAAAAAAAAAAAGGAAAAAAGAAATCCTATCTTTTGCAACAAAATGCACACAACTGGAAACCATTATACTGAGTGAAATAAGCCAGCCCCAAAAAGACAGATACCGTATGTTTCATATGTTTTCCCTGATCCGAGGTAACTACCAGTGTATCTAAAAAGTAATGTATTGGCGTGAAATGGACATTTTGCTATTCAATGATTGTTCACAGCCCTTGTCTCTTCCATTGAGGAACAGCGTTTTTTTCCTTCATACTATTTGTTGAACTCTTTTACTTGGTGTAGGGTTAACTGTATGATCATTAAGTAAACTGAAAGTAGATCTTTGTAAAAAATTAAGAGTGGGAATGGGAGAGGGAGGAGGAAAAAGGGTTACAGTGTCAGTGGGAGGGTAGAATAGGAAGTCTCACTATGTTCCTAAATCTATATTTATGAAATACATGAAACTTGCATAACTTAAATAAAATTTTTTTAAAAAATCATAAAAAATAAACACATTTCATTAATTGTATTTTTAGTTCCAAAATTTCTGTTTGAGTCTTTTAATAATTTGTTTATTGAATTACTTGTTTTGTTCTCTCACTGTTTTTCTGATTTCATTGAGTTATCTGTGTTAGCTTGTGACTCATTGAGCTTCCCTAAAACAGCTATTTTGAATTTATGTCATGCAATTCATACCTCTCTAATTCATTTGCTATTGGACTATTAGTTTCTTTGGTGGTGTCATGCTTTCTTGGCCGTGGGTATTGCTGTTGTTGCCATCCTTGGAGCCCTACATTGCTGTTTTATTCCTTTGTTATTTCCTCCAGTCTTTACTGTCTTTGTGTTACCAACCAAGCTAGGAATTCTGAAGCTCTTTCAGACCTTTACTGAGGATGTGCCCCCCTGACACTGGAATAAGGCTAGATTGGGGTGAGGCATGTGGGATGTTTACAGCGTCTTTGGTCATGCTGTAGTGGAGCTTGAAGAAAAGCCTCTTTTTTTTCCTTCTCGTAGCCTTTCCCAACCTCTCAGCTGTGCCAGTCACCCCCACCTCTACCAGCCTCTTGGCCTGTACATTCAGGCGAGGTGCCTCTTCACTCATTGTATTCTCACAGCCAGAGTGGAAACTGTACCCCAAGGTGCACTGAGTTGCTGTCATGGGGGTAGGAATGACACAGGTAAAGTGAAAGTTTTCTTCGTACACTCTTAAACAAGCCTCTTCCTGGATGTGCAGACCCAATAGAATGCTGGAACTTCTACACTGGATTCCCAGACTCCCACAAAGGCACTCTTTTCTGAGGAGTTTTCTGAACCAATGCTTCTGCAAGGGGATGACCACAGAACGCTCCTATCCTGTCATCACACTCTGTGATCACTGTAATTACCTGCTTCTTCTAGCTTTTAAAGGAAGCTATTAGAAAATTTAAAATTAAACGTGTATGGTCTACAATATATTTTTATTGGGCAGTGGTGGTCTATTTCTTCCGAATCTCCAAATTGAGATATTCTTGTTCCAAAATTAATACTCTTGGGACTATTTGTGAGAGCGCTAATCAAATAAACATATTTGTTTTAATGTGTCATTCTCCTAAAAATAGAGTTGAAAGGGAGTTGATCAGCTAGTTCATCCAATTCCAGCTCATTTTTTGTAGCCAGGAAACTGAGGCCTGGGAAGGATAACTGGGGGTCAAGTGTGCCAGTGATAAAACTAAAATGGGATTCTGACTCCCACTCTGGTTCTTTTCCTATTTTATCTATGAGCACATTTGTCCTTCTCCTACAGATAATACCTTGGCCCAGATGAGTGACCCTCACCAGAGCGGGCATTTCAGGACAATGGGAAATGAAGGGGTGATTTAGGAACAGGGAGTCATTTCAAGTCACACGCCTGGTTGCTTATTCCGTCTTCTCAGCTACGGTGCCAGTTCTCTATAGCCATCTACTTCAAATCTTGTTCAAAGACTCCTGTGGCTAGGCTTCTCTTCCCTCCAAAGGCACCTGTAATCATTTACAGATTAAAATTCTGTGTTGCACAGTGCAGTGGGGTGACTATAGTCCACAATAATGTATTACACACTTTATGAAGAATTAGAAGAGAGGAGCTGGTAGGCTCCAAACATAATGAAATGGAAATGCTAATTTCCTGTTTTTGTCAGTTTACATTATGTATGTGTGTTGAAATATACATTGCACCCCAAGAAGAAGTATAAGTATTATACATTAACCAAAAATTTTAATATGAGTGATTATGATTAAATCCATAGAAAACGTAGACCTGTGATAAATCTGGAGGCGGGGGGAAGGAAATTCAGTACTTCTCTTAGTCCTCCTTCAACACAGAATATAAAATGCAATTCCAAATGACAATGCAAGACTTATGTCTATTATTAACTGGACTGTCTAGACAACTGCTGATCTTAGGTCTCTAGTTTTTGACTTATAATACTTAGCATCCCATTAACAAAAGAAAACTCTTAAACTTCCACAAGAGTTCGATAACCTGCAGTATTTAGGCTCCTCAGGTCTAGACATATCATCACTTCTGTGATGTTTTCTGTAAAGCATGTGATCCCAGGCTAAACTCAGGTACTAAGACTGACACTCCTCCTTCTAATCTTCTTCTAGCACATTTATGAGATTTTTCCTTTGCCTTCAACTAGAGACAAAAAGGGAAAGAACCACTATCTTTGTAGATTTAAGATCCAGGACTCTTATAACTTAATAGCAGGTAATTTTATTTCAGAAGGGTCTGCCTTGGGATATCTGACTCTGTACTGAGATATTGCCCTTGCACTGCTCCTGTGACAGAAAAAGGAGTCAGTAATATGGCCTGTACTATGAAAATTAATAATCCAATGTTAACAAATAAAAAATGAACAATCTGGGGGAAACATGGCTATGACCACAACCAAAGAATTTGCTCAAAGAGAAATAAAGGCGTGTATCACAAAATGAATTTCTGGTCAATGACAAACAACATATATGAAGGTGGTCCCTGCCTAGTGATGTTGTAGTAATCTTAGTTTGTGCTAAATGCACCCTGTGATAGTTACCCAATGATGGAATTAGCTAATGACACATTTCTCAAAACATATTCCTAATGTTAAGCTATGCTTAACAGCTATCAAATCAGCCACTCATCTCCCACCCACCGTGCAACAAATATCCAGTCACAAAACTAAAGGCTTACAACTTGAAATTTATACTCTGTGTGCTTCTGGATTGAACCATTTGGAGTTTCCCTAAGACTCTGCATGGAATGTATTTTTTTCCTCAAATGTATTGAGAAGGAATCATGCCATTTTATAATGCCATCAAAAACAAGAAATTCAGAAAATGATGCATAATGCTTTAAGAATGTCCCAGATTTTTTAAAATCTAAAATAGTCTGTCTCAAGAAACTTATGTTTTCTTTTAGCGGACATTTGTTCTTTCTAAAATTGAATTTCCTACCCATGTGGTTGGTGTGGGCCCTACCCGTCGGAAGTCATGAGAAGCATATGCTACTCTGGGTCGCCATTCAGGAATGGGCATTCCGCTGAATTCCAGCCCATCAGTCAAGAGGACTTTATCCTAAGCCTTTGTTTTCAGTCATCAGGGAAGTAGATTTTCTTTTTCCTGCTGGACTTGAACTGAAAAACAAACAAGTATTCTTATCTAACCGTGCAGGAAGGTGTCTTAGTTGGATGTGTGCTCCTATAACAGAATACCTGAGACTGGGTAATTTATAAAGAACAGAGATGTATTTGGGCCACTGTTGAGGAGACTGAAGTCCGTGGGCACTGCCCTAGACACTGGCGAGGGCCTTTGAGTCCTATCATTTCAAGGTGGAAGGAGAAAGGCCAAGGGAAAATGTACATGATCGAGAGGACAGAACTCACTTTTATAGCAAATCTACTCTCACAATCACTAGTCCATTCGTAAGAAAAGACATTAATCCATTCAATATGGCAGAGCCTGTGGAACTTAATTGCTTCCTGTTAGCTCAACCCTCCCAGCACTGCTGCATTCCAGATTAAGTTTCCAACACATGAGCTTTGGGGGATACATTCAAACCGCAGCATTCTGTTCCTGGCCCCTGAAGTTCAAGTCCTTCTCACAATGTAAAATATATTAATTCTATCCCAACACAGATGCTCCTGGATTTACAATGTGGTTATATCCTAATAAACTCACTATAAGTTAGAAATATTACCCTGAATATGCATGAAGCACACCTAATCTACCGAACATCATAGTTAAGCATCGACGCATACTGTACACTACCAGTCATTTCCCCTCGCAATTGTGGGCTGACTGGATCCTGTGCTTATGGAGCCTGCCCAATGCTGCAAGAATATGGTGCCACATGTTCATACTGCTAGCCCGGGAAAAAAAACCAAGATTCAAGATTCAAAGTGCGTTTTCTACTGAATATGTATGGTTTTCACACTATTATGAAGTTTAAAAATTGTTAAGTCAAACCACTTAAGTCTACTCATTTTACAAGAGTCTTGACTTGTTCCAGTATCAACTTAGAAGTCTGAAGTTCAGTTTCAACTAAATCATCTACGCCTGAGAACTCAAGGTAAATGTGATCCTGAGGCAAGTTCCCTCCAGCTATCAGCTTGTGAAGTCAAATAATTTATCTGCTTCCAAAACACCACGGTGAGATAGGCGAATGACAGACATTGCTGCTCTAAAAGAAAAAAGGATTACTTATTCCAAGGAAGTCCAAGACCAACAGGGAAGATAGCATTAAATTCTAAAGCTAAAAGAAGAACTTTTCTTGATTGCATGTCCTGATCCAAGGCCCAGGGTGAGCTGGGGGTTCCCTGTCCCAGGCTTTGCTTGGCTCAGGCTAGGCAGCAGCTCCCACAGGCTGGAGCCTCAGGCCTGCTGCTCTCTCTGGTTGGTGCTGCACGCTAATAGCTTTACAGTTCTGGGACTTAAGGACAGCCTCACGCCTGCCTTGTGGGGACTCTTGTGGTAGCCTCATTCTCACAGCTCCAGCAGGCACTGCCCTAGTAAGGACTCTCTGTGCCCTATTAAGTTCCTGTGACAAGACTCTGCCTGGGCCCCCAAGATATCTGTGACACTGAAATCTAGGTGGAGGAAGCCATGAGCTTCCTAGAGCTGTTGCATTCTATGTGCCTGCACAGTCAGCACCACACAGATTGCACCTTCCAAGTGGAGCTCCAAGCCCCACCTGAGCCCACCTAAGCTATTGCTGGAGCAGCTGAAAGGAGCTGCAAAGGAATTCAGGAGGAAACGACCACGGTCTGCTGGGTGCCCCCTAGAAACCTTGCTCCAAAGGTGCAGCTCTGGGGCTGTGATGTGACGGCAGCCTCACAGAGCTCGGAAATGCCTGCGCGATGCTTCTCCCATGTGGATCTCTCAGCAAACAGTGCTGCCCACACCTTTGGGTTCCTATCTTAGAGAGATCTTTACATGGCCAGGCTGCAAACCTTCCGGATCTTTCTGCTCTGGTCCCTTTTAATTATAAATTCTATCTTGAAAACATTTCTTTCCTCCCACATCTTATTGTCTGTGGTTTAAAAGCAGCCAGGTAGCTCTTTAATATTTTGCTCGGAAATTTCTTTCATGAGATCTTCTAGTTCACCCTCTTAAATCCTGCCTCAAACAACCCCTGCGACATGGACATTTCTACCAAGTTCTTTGCAACTGAATAACAAAGATGCCTTTCACCTGGTTTCTGAGTCTTTGTTCCACCTTTCTATCTGAGACCTCATCACGGTGGCTTTACTGTCCACATTCCTACCAACACTCTGATCACAGCACTGCAGTCAAATCTGAGAAGTCTGAGACCTTCCCTAGAGCTGTTTCCTTCTTCTGAACCCTCACCAGAATTGTCTTGAACACTCTATTCAAGACAATACAGGATTTTTTCCCCAGAAGTCACTTCAAAACCATTCGGTCTCCTCCCATTACCCAGATACCAAGCTGTTGCCACATTTGCAGGTGTTTGTTATAGCAACAGCTCTACTTCTTAGGACCAATTTTCTGTATTAGCAAGTTTTGTGCTGGTGCAACAGAATATCTAGGACTTGATCATTTTTGAAAAACAAACATGTGTTGGGCTCACAGTTCAGCAGGTCGGGAAGACCCAAGGGCGTGGTCCATGGTAGCTTTGGGATCTGCAAGGAGGGAAGGCCTATACTTCCGAGAATGGAGAGTCTCTACCTGCACTTCCGGGAAAGTAAAGTCCTTATCAAGGTCCCTGCGGGTGCCTAAAGGTCAACCAATGAGGATCAGACCCGCCTCAACCTTTAACCCCCACGCCCTGTATCTATAAAAGGAGCCCTCCCAACCTCTGACACTTGACTTCCCTGGCCCCGCTCTGTTGGGACTGCAGAACCTCGCCCGGGAGCGGAATCCCAATAAAAGCCTGTGAATTAATTGATTCGTCTGCCTGGGAAGATTTGCTATGTGCCAGACACCTTGCAGTCTCAGCAAGTACAGGCGCCTTTGCACTGTGTCACCCCAGGATGGAAGGCCAAAGTGCATGAGCGTAAGCACAAGACAGTGAGAATGCACCTTTTAAAAACAGGTTTGCTTTTTTTATTTGAAAGGCAGAGGGACAGAGTGAGGGAGAGATGGAGAGAAAAGATCTTCCATCTACTGGTTCTGGTTTACTCTCCAAATGGCTGCCACAGCCAGGTCTGGGCCAGGCCAAAGCCAGGAGCCAAGAGCCAGGAGCCAGAAACTAAATCCTAGTCTCCCACTGGGGTGGCTGGGGCCCAAGTACCTGGGTCTTCTGCTGCCTTCCCAGATGTATTAGTAGGATGCTGGTTCAGAAGTGGAGCAGCTGGGACTGGAACCCACATTTTGAAATGGTATGTTGGCATGTCGCAAAGGGAGGCTTAACCTGTTGTGCCAAATACCCAACCTAGAACTCCCTTTTATAACAAATCCCCTGTCACAGTAACTAACCCACTCCTATCCGTCCGTGTCCTAATCATCTATTAGGCCCTGCCTTCCCATACTCTGTCCCATTGGGGATTTAGTTTCCAACACGGGAGTTCTGGGGTAGACGTACACACTGTTATGAGCATATTTAACGTAATCTTTACTCCAGGTTGTCGCCCCACAGAGATAAGAATTCAAAGCAGAGGTACAAATACAGTGCACAACTGAGGGCAACATTTATCTGACAGAGAGTGAACACACATTCACACGCAAATGTGAGCCACCCCACATGGAGTAGTACCCATCATGGGTGGGGCACAGTTGCCTTGAAGGCCAGGGGACACATCCACACGGTCCAGAAGCCAAGAGCAAGAGAAGGGCCCCTCCCACATTATCAGTCTCTTTAATGAGATCACAGGTGGTGCCCTAAATTGAATATATGGATAGGGTGGAGTTTATCATGCATTATGCTTTCTGAGGATTTCATGGTGTTTCCATGTGGAGTTTAACTTCCAAGCAGCCATGATGGCATCTCCTGCTTCCTGGTCCCAGATGAGATAAAAGCATATTATGGGAAAGTGGGTGTACAGGATTGACAGGTAAGAGGGTGGAGTTAAAATACAAGGCTGGGGGGTGCTGGCGCCGTGGCTCACTTTGTTAATCCTCTGCCTGTGGCACCGGCATCCCATATGGGCGCCTGGTTCTAGTCCTGGTTGCTCCTCTTCCAGTCCGGCTCTCTGCTGTGGCCCAGGAGGGCAGTGGAGGATGGCCCAAGTGCTTGGGCCCCTGCACCCACACAGGAGACCAGGAGGAAGCACCTGGCTCCTGGCTTCGGATCAGCACAGCGCAGGCCATAACGGCCATTTGGGGAGTGAACCAACAAAAGTAAGACCTTTCTCTCTCTCTAACTCCACATGTCAAAAAAAAAAGCAAGGCTGGGGCCGGCACTGTGGCCTAGTGCATAAAGCCATTGCTTGCAGTGCCGGCATCCCCTAAGGAAGCCGGTTCGAGTCCCAGCTGTTCCACTTCTGATCTAGCTCTCTGCTATGGCCTGAGAAAGCAGTAGAAGATGGCCCAAGTGTTGGGCCCCTGCACCTGTGTGAGAGATCTGGCAGAAGCGCCTGGCTTCTGGCTTTGTATTGAATCAGCTCCAGCCATTGCAGCTATTTGGGGAGTGAACCAGAGGATGGAAGATCTTTCTTTCTCTTTGCCTCTGCCTCTCTGTAACTCTGCCTTTCAAATAAATAAATAAATCTTAAAATGCAAGACTGGCAGAAATTTCCATCTCACCTAATTTTGCCTAATCTTCCTACCTAATTCCCCCACATCAAAATCATAACAGGAAAGTTAACTCTACAGTCCATGTTCAGAGATACAATACTCAAAGCATATACACCTGGCTGCAGCCTCTATTGTTGGATTTGAAAAATCAAATGCTTTCAGGGGCCATGCCAATAGCAGAAAAGCTACATGATGTGATATAGTACAAGGGAGTGGTGGCAAGAAGACAGCCTGTCTTTCCTACAAATTCAAACAAGGGCAAGAATGTATTGGCCAAAAAAAAAAAAACCATGTTGACATTAGGTCTGCTAAAATTCATTGACATTGTGCTGGCCACAGTTTTCCAGCTGATGTGTAATAACCCTTGGGATCCTGTGATTATCCTGACCTTCAGCAAATCCTCATTAGTAAACCTCTTACAGCCCTATCTTATTTTTAATAGGTTTGGGCCATTACACCTTCTTCTCTCTGGTCTAGCTTAACAAAAGGGTTATCTACTCAACTTTCAGGAAACATCTTAGTGGTCATGAAAAATATCTTAGAAGAAACAGCATCTTCACACTTTTTTTTGACAGGCAGAGTGGACAGTGAGTGAGAGAGAGAGAGAGACAGAGAGAGGTCTTCCTTTGCCGTTGGTTCACCCTCTAATAGCCGCTGCGGCCGGCGCACTGCGCTGATCTGAAGCCAGGAGCCAGGTACTTCTCCTGGTCTCCCATGGGGTGCAGGGCCCAAGGACTTGGGCCATCCTCCACTGCCTTCCCGGGCCACAGCAGAGAGCTGGCCTGGAAGAGGGGCAACCGGGACAGAATCCGTTGCCCCGACCGGAACTAGAACCCGGTGTGCCGGCGCCGCAAGGCGGAGGATTAGCCTGTTGAGCCGCGGCGCCGGCCTGCATCTTCACTTCTAATTGCTAAAGAAACATAAAGCCAAAATGTTGGGGCCAAATACAATGTTACTGGGAATTTCTTCAAAGGTGCTTGTTCTCAGAGAGGCCAGGTGCTGCCCAGCACAGCTCAATCTGTGCTGTGACTGGCTTCAGCCTTGCAGGTCTTGGTATCTGACATAAACCACCTAAGCACCTCTCAGTTCATGACGTACTTCCTAATGTTCCAAAGCACACAGTGCAACTGAAACACAGCTAAGTAAAACAAGAACTAGAGTAGAAGAAATCTAATTTATAAGGACATGAGCCTATTTCTGATATTTGATTGATTGAGTTGAGAAATGACAGTCAGTTTCTCAATGTAGACTTGTGATGCTTAAAAACTCTTCCAAAAGTAGGATTAGATTCCCAGGTGAACTCTTTCAGGAAAATAACAGTCATGGTTTGGAGGTGTCAATTCAATCAAAAACAAGATGATGGAGCACCAGTAGGTTAGTCGATGATAGCCCATTATGAGTGGCTTGCTGCTTTAACTAAATAAAGGTGACTCTTTTTCTAACAGGCAAAATGAATTCTTCTTACTCTCCCTATATCTAAAAAAACAAAAAACAAACAAACAAAAACCCAGGGCCGGCGTTGTGGCACAGCAGGTTAAAGAGCCCTGGCCTGCAGCACTGGCATCCTGTATGGGCACCGGTTTGAGTCCTGGCTGTTCTACCTCCCAACCAGCTCCCTGCTAATTTGCTGGGGAAAGCAGCAGAGGATGGTCTACGTTTTTGGGCCCCTGTGTCCATGTGGGAAACCCAGAAGAAGCTGCTGGCTCCTGGCTTTGGATTGGCTCAGCTCCGGCCATTGCAGCCATTTGGAGTGAACCAGTGGATGGAAGGCCTTTCTCTGTCTCTCTCTATATAGACATATGTAATTCTCTTTCAAATAAATTTTAAAAAATTAAAAAAACATATTTATCAGCATTTCTAAGTATTTCTGTCAGTGAAGCTTTGAAGAGTTTCTAAGGCATGGGAAGACCTGTGAATTTGGCTTGATGTTAAGAATGGTTTGTTCTCAAAGTAAGCTTCCCAGGACATAAAAACTGTAAAACTTCAAGTTAGTCTTCCCAGTGTCAGTACTAAAGATTATTCTTTTGCCAAAATAAAAGTGCTTTTCCTTACTAAGACTTGTGAAAATCATGAGAACTGCTCTGAAAGCAAGGGTGGCCCTCTTGCTGATGACCTGTAAGAGGAGGTGAGAGAGCTAACTCATGCCTGAGAGTTTTGGTGCAAACTGAGGTACTGTGGCCCCTCCTCCTGATATGGTCCACCTGGAGCTCGCACTGAGTCGCGTACTGCTGTCTGTTCTCACCTGCCTGCCTATTAGGTTTGTTTTCACAGGAGCCTCTGGCCCCATAAAAAGAATGAAGACTACGCTTATGCCTTGGCAAATTACTTTCTCTGATGCTATCCTTTATTCATGATAAAACTTCATTCATTCATTCCACAAGCAGTGTTGAAGCTGAGGCCAGAGCTGTGAGCACGTTACAGGAAACAGTGAGTAGCTCTGTCTCTCATTCAGGGAATGCTGCTTAGGAAGCGAAGGGTGCTCCACAAGCACACAGATAACTTCGGGTGGCTGAAATGGTAGCCAAGTGGCCTCCCTGGGCCAGACTACTTCAGTGTTTATTTAAGCTAGTGGAAAACGATGATTTCCTTCTTAAAAAAGCATTACTTTGACAAAAAAGAGTTCTTGGCTGACATCTATATACAAAGCGTGGTACACTTCTGCCTTCCTAGTAGACACAAGGCTAATGCAGCTTGACAATCCAACACGCGTGCCAGATTAGCATACGACTGCGATTTTCATGAGTCGAGGGTCGTGGGATGCAATCTTCAGGCTCTTTGAAGAGACATTCAGATGAAGGCAAAGCTTAATCCGCACAAAGCTTCCTCTGACTTCACGTCAGGAAATGAAAATGCTGAGTTGTGCAGAGTTATGTTTTCAGAAAAGTGGCAACACAGTAGATTCAAACGCTGGGAGCGTGTCTGCAGGGGCGACCTGGCCAAGGTCTTGCAGTCACCTTCACCTCCTAAGGACAGGCTCTCCCCTCTTAAGAGGCAAGAGCTCAAAGTGAGGTGCTGAGTGGGGGAAGCAGGGGACTGAGGTGTTGGGAAATTTAATTAGCATGTGTGAAACAAAAGGGCTTGTGGCTTAAAGCTACTCCAGAAGTGTGAAGAATAATGATTGCTTTTTGAGAACTCCCATTTCCCAAGACTGAACTAGCCCGGGGAAAGACAGGTGCTTAGCTTGCTGCTGTTGTTTTTTCTTTAAAATATGTTTTCAAGTCTTTATTTTGGGGGGGGGGGGGGGTGGGATGGGTAAGGCTTCCACAGTTTTTCTTAACAAACTTTTACCTTTACCAAAATAAATACTTTTCTTGGTATGGTCATCTGCCCAGAGCAGATTCTTGCTTGACCATGAAGAAAACTACTATTTAGCTTTGTAGCACCTTTTTGGTTCAAATGCCACATCTGATAATAAACACTTTAAAACTCAAAAACAAAACAAAACAAACACCTTGAGAAGTGATTTTTTTAGGGTTCCCATGAAACTTCATCTAATTCAATAATTGAATAAAGGCTGGCATGAAACTTGAGGCTCCTGCCTTTCATGAGCTCACAATCTCGGGCAGGTAGAGAATCCACTCTGCATACAAGGATAGAAGAAAACAATTAACATGGAGCAAACCGCAGCAAATCCTCTAACAAATGAATCCCAGCTGAGAGATTCAGAGTGCGCTTTTTATAGAAGGGATTTGGGCTGGGCACTGATGGCTGCAGAATTTTCCCAACAAAGAAGGTAGGAAGGGCCTCTGAGGCGGAAGAAAGCTTTGACTCAAGGTGTAAAAGCATGTTCAGGCAGAGTGAGCACAACTGTACCGAAACCACTGGGGGCTGCTGTGGGAAAGACTGAGATTATGGAAAGCTACAGGAGGCCAAATCTCAGATTTAGGACTGGGCCTGTCCTCAGAGGGTCAATGGGAAAAGGTGTATAAGGAAACCCCAGGGCAGCTGTTGTCTGAATCTGGGTTGAGCCTCAGGAAAAAAAATGGCAAAAAGGTGGGAGCTGAACCACAGAGAGACAGGAGTCAACCAGCAGGCTCACGTGAGTGAGGCCGAAAGCCGTGCCCACGGTCAGGAAGGAGGGGAGAGACACTGCAGAGGTCCCTTACCAGGGTCTTGCAGCTCAGCTGATGCTGTTTCGAAGCCCGAGGAGGAAAGAGCATGGTGAAAGCGGAACCAAGGAGAGGGGTGTTGGGAAATGAAAGGGACTGGGGCTGCAATGAACAAGAATATGAATAGATGGATTTGGCACACCCACTAGAAAATATGTGAAAAATTCAAAAGTACTGTTCTGGACTAGATGCTACTGACTCAAAAAAAAAAAAAAAAAAAAGACATATTCAGTGTCTGAAGGTGGCGGCTGAGGGGGAGAGTCAGAGGATGCTGCATAACCTGACAGTAATCTGGGAGAAAACTTGGGCAAAGGAAAGATTTGGAAATAGATCGATTTCAGTTTGCTTTAAGATTTCCCACCTTTCCATGGCGATGGATGTGAATCATCACCATTCTCCCCAGGAGTCCACTTAGCAAAGGAGACAGATGCGGCGCTTGATGGATCAATTCCCCCGCAGCGGGAATGTGTGGAAGGAGCAAAGGCTTCGCATCACGCTGCACCTGACCCCACCAGGGCTCTGCCAGCAGAGGCAGGGACAGGGAAGGCAGCTGCCCTACCCAGCACGTCCTTCTACCATCCTTTTCCTTCCTGGCAACACTATTCCAGCCAGACAGGCCATTTGCTTCTAAGTGCATAAACTCACAGTCATTCTTTGATGTCAGGCAGCTACACAGAACCACAAACTGGAGGGGCTACCGTGAACTAGACCATGCTAGGAGCTCCCAAGTGAGAGGAACGGCTCAGGTGTGCTGCCCACGGTTCAGCTGTTAAAAACTGTTTGCCTCTTAGACAACTTCTGAAACAAGCATTGCTGACATTTTGGTCTACCATACCTCAAACTCTAGATAGTGGTCTTTTAGTTTGTATTCATCTACGTCCTTGGCTTTGACCTTCTTGTCAGGGGGGTAGGAGCGATGCTCGGCCAGCTCAGTGGTAATCTGCTTCAGCTTGCTTTCATGGGATTTCAGCTGTTCCTCCTGCAGGAAAGTATTAGCCATTTAGTGACCAGCAGTAAATAAATCAATTTAAAAATGTTCAGGTATGCTGAATGAATTTAATTCATTAAAACGGTCCAATGTGCCTCTGTTGCCACAACCATTCCAACTTTTTCATACCAGCTCTTGTATATTCCTTTCCAGAATGCCAACCAAGGCCAGCCTCCCTAACCAGTGTAACGTCACTGCGTTGGGACCAGGCCTCCTGGAGACAAGCCACAAGCCAAACCCAGCCAGGGAGCTGTATAACCTGGACTTCCCCTTTTATGCTCATTTAGCAATGATGCCAGTTTCTCTATCACACAAATGAAATGCCACTATACACATTATTTACATGTTTTAATTGTGTATTTTCTTCTCTTTTATTAAAAATGTCTCCTCTTTTATTAAAAAGTACTTGAGAGGTAGAGAGAGAAACAGATCCTGGATTCTATCATAAATATAAGGGACCACCATGAGCTAGACCAAGCTAGCAGCTCCTAAGTCAGTTGTTTGTATGAGAGAGAGAGGGAGAGGGAGGAGAGTTTGGTTCATTCCACAAATGCCGCACATTCCACAAAAACAGCTAGAGCTTGGCTGAGGCTGAAGCTGGGAACTCAAAAACTCATTCAACTAAAATGTACCCACTGCATGATTATTACCTAAACAATTACAGATACCATGTACCAGTGTAACATGATTGATTCTGTGTGTAAGGATTTCTATTCTAGGGGCACAATGTCTATCACAATAAGTTATCTAAACAGACACTTTAAAAATATTCTGGGAGTGGGGTGCATGGTGGGGATGAGGGAGACTGGATTACAAGTTCCAGAACACAGACAGAAGGAATAAGTTCGAGTGTCCCATAGCTCCATATTACACAATACCCTATTATATTATATATCTCATGAAGAACTAGAAGAGAGGAGCTTGAAAGCTCCAAAGTAGTAAAAATGACAGGGAAACATTAACTTCTATGACTTGATCATCACACGTACAACACATGGACCAGATTATCATAGTGTACTCCATAAATGTGTGCAATGAAAATAATAATGTAATAGATACTTTAAAAATTCTTGAAACAAAGATGCTGGAATTCTCTTACATTCCTAAAACTGTATGACTGCTTATTATTCTACTTTCTCATGCAAATTATTCAAATTCCTAAATGTAAATCTTACATGAATGACAAATAGTAAATGGATGAAGGCAAATAAAGAAGGTGATTTTTTTGTATTTTTAATGTATTTTTGTGGAACACCAACATAATTTTAGAATATAAAACTTTATCGCAGAATGAGGGAAATAATTTAAAAGATTACCAAAGAATGAATAAAGAAACTATTTAAAACAAATATTGTATAGCATAATTGTAAATTTAAAGAAAACGAATCATATATTTATATAATCTATAAGTAGTCTTTCAGGGACTTTCATAATAATACACATCTTAAACATCAAGCAAGGGGAAAAAATTCCCAAGTTTAAAGCCATCAAAATAGTATAACACAATGAAAACTAAAAAGCAGAGTACCTGAGTGGAAAAATGAGCAAAGAGATGGCAGGAACAGGTGGATTAAATGAAAGATGGCAAAATTGGTCTTTAATGACCAACTTTAACAAAGCAAAACACTCAAAGAAGTCTCAGAAAAGCATGGAGGCAAACCAAGCAAGCAAGTAAATAAAAACAGCAAAACCCATATTTTGATATTTTAGAAAGCGGTTTACATCTCCAAACCTATAATTTGTATACCAATAATGCTGACAGTCAGTGAAGATGCTTCAGAGGTAGCTTTTACTTACAACTTTTCATTCACCTGTTATTTTCTCCCAAGGAGACTATAGAACACATCATTGACTGCACAGCTCTCCCTCACCCTTATATTTTGAAGCCCAAACTCAGTGTAGCGTGCACTTGAAAACAGGGCCTCTAAGGACATAATTATGGCTAAGTGAGGCCATAAGGGTGAGACTCTGAGCCCAGAGGATTATCATCCTTATGAGAGGAGACCCTAGAGAGCTCAATCTCCCTGCGTGCACATAACAAGGAAAGGCTTTGTGAACACCCGGCCCCAAGGTGGCTGTTACAGCCCCAGTAGAGAGCCCTCATCAAACAGCCAGCTCTGCCACACCTTGACCTTGAAGTCTCCAGAACTGCAAGAGAACAACGTCTACTGTTTGAGCCACATATTCTATGGTATTACAAAATACCATGGTATTACAAAATACCATAGAATGACCTGACCTGAAACTGTATCAACAGCTTTGTTCTCTTTCAAAATAATTTTCCTTTTTGTATTTACTGCAGCACATAAATTACTTAACAGAATTTTTGGTTAAAGCTGCTTAGTAACTAGGCCACTTTGAAATATAAAAATGTGATTTTTTTTTAAAAAAATAAAATGTTTCAGACACACAAAAAACATACTGAATATATTAAAACATTCATGAATCTAACACCCAGTTTACAAAATAAAATGTTATAAGTGAGTTCAAACTCCCTCTACATATTTATTCATCTCATGCTTTTTGTACACTATGCAAAAGTATATTACAATCAAAATATAAAAATATGTTTGTAGGTTCTGTATTCTGCATAAAAACTACTGAAAGGTTTTCTTTTGTCATCTGGTTTTCCACCCAACATGTTTTTAAGGCGCTGTGGCTCAACAGGCTAATCCTCCACCTAGCAGCGCCAGCACACCGGGTTCTAGTCCCGGTCAGGGTGCCAGATTCTGTTCCGGTTGCCCCTCTTCCAGGCCAGCTCTCTGCTGTGGCCAGGGAGGGCAGTGGAGGATGGCCCAAGTGCTTGGGCTCCTGAACCCGCATGGGAGACCAGGAGGGAAGTACCCGGCTCCTGGCTTTGGATAGGTGCAGCGCTGGCCGTAGTGGCCATTAGGGAAGTGAACCAACGGAAGGAAGACCTTTCTCTCTGTCTCTCACTGTCTATAACTCTCTTTCTGTCTCTCTCTCTCAATGTCTAACTCTGCCTGGCAAAAAAAAAAAAAAAAGATTTACCCACATATGTGCTTAAGTTTTTGCTTTTAATCATTGTATACTATTCCATCATAGACTTATTACAATGTTGTTGAAGGATATTTAGATTGCTTCCAGATTTTTTGGTCTGTGGTTTTTGTTTTTGCAATTATAAATGATGTTGCAATGAACAATCTAATGCATGTCTCCTGGTGAATACAAGTTTTCTACATTTTATCACCAAGCGGGATTTAGAATATGCATATCATTAACATGATATTATTTTCTGATGTGTTTGTACCTGTTTACACTTCTGCAGAATGTTTGAAAATACACTGTAAAATCTTTGTAAACATTTGATATTATCACACTTGTAAATTTCTGCTAATTCATGGGTATGAAATGACAAAGCATTATGCATGTCCCTGAACATAAGTAAGGATGAGCATCTTCTTTTCATGTGTACTGTGTTCTTCTTCTGGTGAACTGCTGATGAAATACTGGACCCATTTTTCTATTCGGTTGTTTGTCTTTTTAAAATAGATTTGTAGTAGTATGGTTACCTATACTAAAGAAAACAAGATTTTTATTAATATAATCCAAATATAATTTTCAAGTAAGATTTTAGATAACTTGGTAAAAGAATTTATAAAGCCCTCTGTATTTCTGAGTTTGGGTCTGTGTGATCATTTGCATGCAAGCTTGCTTGTTCCAAAAGCTTTCAACATAGACTCCCTAATTTTGAATATTCAAGTGTCTCTTTTTAGTTGAAGAAATGGAAATTTCTACTTATTTTAATGAAGACTATGAGAGGCCAGAACAATATGCACTGTCACCCAAATCCCAGGGGTTACCCAGGGTCTATTCATTGCTATTAAGCTATTACTTACAGACCTGACCATTTCTACAGTAGGATAGAGAGTTAGTCATTTAGGCTATACTTCAATGAAGAAACTAGACAAAGAAATGCTGACACTCAATGCATGATGGTTCACTGCCTTCATGAAGCAGGAGTAAGGGCACAATTTCAAAGTAAAGCATTTTAAAATTACATTCTTCTGAAATATGTCCATTTTGACCAGTATCATAAAAATGCCAAGTGGCTGTTGTGGGCATAGATTCGCTAACAATAGATTCGCTAACAATGCAGTGGCTCCAATGTCAGACCCCATGGTAAAGGAGATACAGACTTTCCTGACAAAATCCGACAGCACCAACTTGGGGGAGAGCCACCAGCCACGGAGAGTCTCATTCTCGACTCAGGACAATGAAATCTGTTATGGACATGAAGAGAGACAAAGGAGGGAGCCCACATATTTCTCCCATCTTTAGGGATACCTATAAATGAGGGTACTTCAAAATACTTTCGTGCAAGAAAATTTGAAACCCACTCATAAAAGCGTTCTTCAAATAGTTTATAGAGAGTGAGCATTGTGGCGCGTGGATTTACTCGCTGCTTGTATCAGAGGCATCCCATATCAGAGCACCAGTTTGAGTTCTGGCTGCATTGCTTCTGACTGAGCTCCCTGCTAATGCCTCGGGAAAGCAGCAGCAGATGGTCCAAATACTTGGACACCTGACACCCATGTGGCAGACCTGGATGGAGTTCTGGGCTCCAGGCTCTGCCTGGCCCAGGCTTTGGCATTACAGCCATTTGGGGAATGAACCAGCGGATGGAAGACCTCTTTTAATCTGATTCAACCCCTTCCCCATGCCCCTCCCAAGCCCCAAGACTCTCCCTTTCAAATAAATAAATAAATAAATCTGTTTTTAAAAAAGGTTCACAGGAAATACAAATTATGGGGAAAAAACACATATTCCAAAAACCTTTTTAAGATTTATTTATTTTAATTGAAAGGCACAGTTAGAGAAGACGGGGGAGAGACAGAGGGAATCTTCTATCCACTTCTTCCGGGTCTCCCACATGGGCACAGAGTCCCAAGCACTTGGGCCATCTTCTGCTGCTTTCCCAGGCACTTAGCAGGGAGCTGGATTGGAACTGCAGCAGTCAGGATTTGAATCCATGATCGTAAAGGCTGCCGGTACTGCAGGGGAGGCCTCACCTGCTACGCCACAGCACCGGCCCTGATTTCAAAAATAGTTTGTACCAAAATGAGATTATCTTTCAGTTCCATTTTCCACAATTGCTTTTATTATTTTTTTTTCTTTAATTTTTTTTGACAGGCAGAGTGGACAGTGAGAGAGAGACAGAGAGAAAGGTCTTCCTTTGCCGTTGGTTGGCGCGCTGCAGCCGGCGCACTGCGCTAATCCAAAGGCAGGAGCCAGGTGCTTCTCCTGGTCTCCCATGGGGTGCAGGGCCCAAGCACTTGGGCCATCCTCCACTGCTGGCCTGGAAGAGGGGCAACCTGGACAGAATCCGGTGCCCCGACCGGGACTAGAACCCCAGTTCTAGTGTGCCGGCGCCACAAGGTGGAGGATTAGCCTGTTGAGCCACGGCGCCAGCCACAATTGCTTTTAAGTATCCTCACATAAATTGTTTCATTTGGTGCTTACAAGCTCTTTGAAGCCAAAAAAAAAAAAAAAAAAAAAAAAAAAATCCACCTTTTCCCTTCTTTTAAATCCTCCAGCATCTAGCACAGTGTTGAGCAGAGAATATGGTATGTGGCAGTTTTTTGGTTTATAGGTTTTGCCTGCCTAACATTAACAAACACCTTAGCCTTCATAAGCTGAGAGCCAAGGCTCTATAGTTCTATGTGCTCTATAGTTATAATGACCACACTACTAACTAAACAGCACCATGATATACAGGCCCTCATTAAGCAGAACAGCTTAACACTGGAGCCTTATAAAACCCAGTCGGATGGAAATTAGAATAAAGAACATGTGCCTTTGAGTTAGTTTGGAGGAGGTTACTATAGAAAGCACCATCAGAAAGATTCTATTTCGTCATTTCATGTTTAAGACATTTGAAGACCTTAAGTACAATGTTTAATGAATTTAAGGCATTAAATAACTTCCACACGATTTAATGTTTTATCAAGTACTTCATATACATATGCTAAACTCAGACCTCTGAAATAAATATGAAATGTATCTGCTTTGGGAAAGTGTGGTTACCATGTAAGGCCCTGCCAAGGGGTTTGGACTGCATCCTTCTGGCAGGAGTGAGCCAGTGAAGAGTAAGTGACACAATGAGAATCACATTTTAACCAGAATCATGAAGGAAGTATTGGAGGGAGGCAAGATTAGAACAGAGACCTTGTGTGGTTATGGAAGTCATCTGGTCATAGCTTTCCAATGTGGAGTATGTGCACCTGCCAAGGGGATCCATTAGGGAAAATCTGAAAAATCTGTGTTGAGATATAATTCACATATTACACAAAAATCCTTGTTTCCTGTATCTATGAAAAATCCATTTATGAGTTCTAAATGCATTTAAATGAATTCTTTAGTTACTGTGAAAAATTTTAAAGATACTTAAAATCTTAGTACTAGGAAATGTTGGGCTTTAACTGATGTTACTATCTGGGTTGACAGTAGGATATGTAATATATTTTATTTTTAAAACAAACACATGTTAGGGGCTGCTGCTCAAACATTTAGTATTGAAAATGTGAATGACCAAAAGAGTTAGGTAACCAGTGATTCAGGTAGAAGATGAAAGTCTGAAGTAAGGAAAATGGACAGCATGTGAAAGACATTTAGAGCTAAAAAGGACAGGCCTTTATGACAGGAATTATGACACTGGGCAGGTGGGAACAGTGGGAACACCTGCCTTCGGTCAAGGCACAGGACAGCATGGGGTTGAGGGCTGCTTCACTGTGAGAAGCAAGTACAAGACCTTCCTGGGTTTCTGATCGGTGTTTATCATAAGGCTTGTCCCCGGAAAGTATCCATGGATTCAGACTTTTACAAGAGAATGGCTGGAATTCAAAGAAGAAAATAGGACTAGGTATCAGGAAATGGTGCTTATGAGAGGGGCAAGTCTCCAGAGAATCACAGCCCAGCATGTCCGGTGTGAGAGCACCACTTGCCCTCCAGTCACCTGCTGTGTCAGAAACACTGGGCACCCCGCCTGGACCTGAACCCGGCAGGGCTGGGAAATGTCCACTTCATGCAACTCCCAGATCATTCCTGCACACATTGAAGCCTAAAGAGAATAACTCTGATAAGCAGAAAGGGAGGTCTTGAGTAGATCCTGAAGGAGACATGGAATTCTATGTTTGCAGAGTTGCCCCAGAAGCAGTAAACAAACTTAAATTCTCAAACTAGCATCTCCACCTCCAACAGAAGAAGAAAAATGTGCTCTGGCAACACTGCCATGAAAAACAACTGAGGAAGGTGACTCCTCCCACACAGCAGAATTGCTCAGGAAGAGCCATGCGGCACCGACAATAATCCATTTTAATAATTAAGCTAATATGTTTTGGAGAGAAGACAAGAATAAATTAAAGGAAAGCTCACAAATGACAGGGTGATGAACAACATGTCTTAAAAAGTACCAAACAATCTTTTAATTGAACGTTTAATTTTTTTCTAACACTGTTTATCTTTTTTTCCAGCAGGGGTACTCACATTGATATACATGCATTTTGTAAACTGAAATTATTCAAGAGGTTCTGGTATTTAGGCAATTACTGCCAGGTTATCATGGTATGGAGAAAGCAAGGATGACCAGGCTTAGAGACAAAGCACCACTAAGCTACAGCAGAGGTTAGCAATGGGGGTGAGGGGTGGATTTTTGACCCCAGTGGACATATGGCAATGTCTGGAGATATTTTTGGTTGTTACACGTAGGGTTTGTAGAAGTCGGGGATATCGCTAAACATTCAGTAACACACAGGACAGCCCCTACAATCAGGCTAAAAGGTCATGTCCTACAATCAGGCTAAAAGGTCAATAGGGCAAAGGCTGAGAACAGCTGGGCACTGGGGATGCCTTGGGTGCATGTAGGCAGGTACTCCAGGATCTTCTGTGGGTGCACTGTGGACCCAGCCCAGATACCCTTAGGAGTCTGGATCTAAAGTGAGGCTTCCCAACCATCTGTACTAGGCTGTGGGAAAACTAACTCTTCTCTTCCTCCTTAGAAGCTATTCTTCATCACAGGCTTGGTTTTACATATATGTTTCCAAACTGTCCTGTTACTCTCAAAGGTAAAACATCTTTTTTTTTTTTTTTAAGTGAATAAAACTTATGATCTGAGCAAAGAAATGACAGAGTTAGTAACAGGGAATAAAAACACTTAAACATTCTAGAGCCGCCTCCTCCATTTCCAGATGGAGAGCTGAGGCCCACAAGGGTTTGCTCCTTAATGGGAGTGGAGGTAGGGGAATTCCAGAAACGTGTGCCCATCTTGACTGTGGGACATGGGAGAATGCTTCTTTGTGCTTATCACTTTCCTAATTAAAATTGTGAATTCATCACATTGATTATACCACATTTACTTGTTTTCATCTCTGTGGATTTTACATTCAAAATGAAGAGAAAAATTTTAAAAACTTACATGCCCTATTTTTGGTTCTAGTGTAGGACACTTGTTTAAAACAAATTATTCTACCCTGATGAATGTGCCTGTTTGCCTGTTCTCTGAGTTAAAAGTCACAAATAGATGAATACATTCACTTTCACGTACACGTGACTTATTAGTGTATATAAACTAAGAGAGTAGAACATTTTTCAAAATAGAAAGCCACAGAACTGCAGATTCTACAGTGAGGGACGAACAAAGACAAGCTCACATGCAGCTTCCAGCTACATAAAGCTTCTAGAGGTGGCATACCGCTTTATACCCCTCTTCAGTTCAATTCCCCTTCTCCCTTACAACTTTCATAGATGCGATTGTGAGAAAAGACCCAGGTACTGAAAAATAACAATGACTGGAAAATCCACAGTGAAATTAATAGAATAAAAACTCAACCTCTGAAGCTTGTTAAAGGTACTTTTGCAGCTATTTTGTGCTTCTAGTCCAATTTTTTTCTCCTCTTGCCTTATGTAATGTGGTTTACTGTGTCTGTGACATGCAGTTTCCTATTTATGTGGTATACTGGTTATGGTAAGTATGTATATTTAAAGCAGGAAAATGCATTTGCTCTGAGAGTCCATGCTTTAGCTGGACAGATGGAGGAGCTGAGCAACACATCTTCTGGTCAGCAGTGAGAGCCTTTCCTTTCTCTTGGAGCACTGTGTTCAGTGTCCTTGAAAATTGAATGCCATCTGTCCCGTAGGCTGAGCTGGATTCTGTTCTTAAGTGATTTTAGTGGTGTGTGGATACACAGTAATAGCGATGCATACATGGGAAGCATTCAATACATGTTCACAATAATTATGAATTTCAAGAGCAATGAAAAAAGAATCCTTCCTAAAACCACATTTCCTCTCTTCTTACAAGTCTTCTTATTTTTTGTAAATTATAGTAAGACTTGTTCACATTCCCTTCCTCACTGCCTTCCATTCTTGTCAAAGATCAATGTGGACTTTCCATCTTCCAGTAATTTACCAAAATGATGAACACAGAGGGAAAGAAGAGAAGCACCTGGAACACATTCTCTGGGCCTTCTAGAAAACCCGAGTTGTTCCTTTGGCCACACAGGTGAATACAAGGACAGTGGTATCTGAGACATCAAGGGATGGGTACCATTAAAAAAGGAATGCCCCACACATGTCATCAAGGCAACAGTCGGGGAGTCTACAGTGTTACCCAGCATGCTGTTGGCATTGTGGTGAACAAGTTAAGGGAAAAATCCTTGCCAAGAAAATTAATGTATGTATGGAGCATATCAAATACTCTAGAAGCCAACAGCTTCCTGAAAGGAGCAAAGGAAAATGATGAGAAAATGAAAGCAGCCACAGAGAAAGGCACCTGGGTTCACCTGAAGCGCTGGCCTGCTCCACCCTGAGAAGCCCACTTTGTCAGAACAAATGGAAGGGAATCTGAGCTGCTGGAATCTGTTCCCTGTGAATTCATGGCATAGTAAGGATAATGTAAATAAAATACCTCTGGACTGAAGAAGCAATAACAACAACGTAATTTCTGTTCCCATCACTGTACCAGGGTCACCCGGTGACATCCCTGCCACTTAATACTACAGTTTTTTTAATATTAATTTTACCTCTTGATCCTGACTGTTGATGTACAATGTAATACTTTATCCATTTTAGTATTTTTTTTTTGTTCTAGTACTATTGGTTGAACTCTGTAATTAACACACAATTATTCTTAGGTGTTTAAATTTTAACTGAAAAGTGATCCCTGTTAAATATAAGAGTGGGAATAAGAGAGGGAGGAGATGTACAATTTGGAACATGCTCAATCGGACTTGCCCCAAATGGGGGAGTTAGAAACGTGCCAGGGGATTCCAATACAATCCCATCAAGGTGGCATGTACCAATGCCATCTCACTAGTCCAAGTGATCAGTTTCAGTTCACAACCGATGGCTCTGATAGGTCTAAGAGTCAAAGGGATCACACAAACAAGACTAGTGTCTGCTAATACTAACTGATAGAATAAAAAAGGGAGAGAACAATCCATCATGGGAAGTGGGATACACAGCAGACTCATAGAATGGCAGATGTCCTAAATAGCACTCTGGCCTCAGAATCAGCCGTTAAGGCATTCGGATCTGGCTGAAGAGCCCAGCCCATGAGAGTATTTTAGGAATGGAAAGCCAAGACACCAAGACACTCTGGAAAAAAAAAACACACACACACACACAAAAAAAAACAAAAAACAAAAAACAAACCTAAATGAAAGATCTCTGCAAGTGAGATCCCAGTGGAAAGAATGGGCCATCAAAGAAGGAGGTACCTTTCTCTGAAGGGAGGAGAGAACTTCCACTTTGACTATGACCCTGTCAGAATAAGATCAAAGTCGGTGAACCCTAAAGGCTTCCATAGCCTTGGCAACTCATGACTAGAGCTTAGGGAGATTACTGACGCCATAAACGAGAGTGTCAAATTGTTAAGTCAACAACAGGAATCACTGTTTACTTACTTCTCCTGTGGGATCTGTCCTTAATGTGTTGTCTAATGTGAAGTAATGCTATAACTAGTACTCAAACAGTATTTTACACTTTGTGTTTCTGTGTGGGTGCAAACTGATGAAATCTTTACTTAATATATACTAAATCAATCTTCTGTATATAAAGATAATTGAAAATGAATCTTGAGGTGAATGGAATAGGAGAGGGAGCAGGAGATGGGAGGGTGCGAGTGGGAGGGAAATTATGGGGGGGGCATTGTAATCCATAAACTTTACTTTGGAAATTTATATTTACTAAATAAAAAAAATTAAAAAAAATTTTACCTCTCTTCTTCTTTTCTTGGTACAACATTCTCTGGCTTTTAATTGTCTGTTTTTTTTTTTTAATGTAAGTATGCTAAAAAAAAAATGTTGCTTGAGGAAGAGGAGAACACCAGGCAAGTACAACTGATTAAATAGTAAATGAATATAAATCGCAGAGACTACAACAAAGAAGCTATCCTACCAACTATGACTCAGTTATGTACATTTAAACGAGGTGTCAAACCAAGTATACAGCATTTTGTTCCATTTATCCCACAGATCTGGAGTAATATTCAAATATAAATATTAGTAAGACTATTTTACTAATAATTTTGCTTTTTTTCAAGGTCAAAGTACTTTGAAAGTGACTTACTTGAGACAGTTTTGTTGTTGTGGCAGGCAGAAGTGGGCGGCTGAACTTCTTCTGAGAGCCAATGGCTGCTGGAAAAGGCGGTGCAGAAAATACAGCTGCAACACAGTTAATTTTGTTTATCCACCCTTGCATTTCCTCTGGACTCCTATGAGAAACAGACATATTTATGTTAGGATATTTCTTTTTTTTTTTTTTTTAATTTTTTAACAGGCAGAGTGGATAGTGAGAGAGAGAGAGACAGAGAGAAAGGTCTTCCTTTTTGCCGTTGGTTCACCCTCCAATGGCCGCTGCGGCAGGCGCATCGCGCTGATCCGAAGCCAGGAGCCAGGTGCTTCTCCTGGTCTCCCATGCGGGTGCAGGGCCCAAGGACTTGGGCCATCCTCCACTGCCTTCCCGGGCCATAGCAGAGAGCTGGCCTGGAAGAGGGGCAACCAGGATAGAATCCGGCACCCCAACCGGGACTAGAACCCGGTGTGCCAGCACCGCAAGGCGGAGGATTAGCCTGTTAAGCCACGGTGCCGGCCGATGTTAGGATATTTCTGCAACTAAGGGTATTGCACTTTGTCCATTTCTCATTACTGACTTAAAATGGCACACACACAAACATCATTTATTCATGTTGGTACACCTAATCCCTGACAAGACTTCATGGGAGACTAACATTCTCAACAGCCATTACCATAGTAGTAAAAGGCCTATGGTTATCATAGTATAAGACCATAATTACATTTTTAGGATATAGAAGGAAAAAGAGAAATATATTCACTAAACTTGAATCTCTTGTCAGATACTAAGCCATGCCAAAATTAATCAAAGCATTAGTTCATCTTCTTCAATCACATAATTTAAAACTCACATGAAACATACATTTATAGAGAGACTATAAAAAGGGCATGGGACAGGCAGACAGTTCCTCTAAAAGTTAAGTTTATCATACAAGTCAGCGATTCTATGCTTAACTAGGCACCCAAGACAAGTCAAAAATATAGCTACCACAAAGACTTGTATATCAATGTTCACAGTATTATTATTCCTAAGAGTCAGAAATGAAAAGACTCCAAATGTCCATCAACTAATGAATGGGTAAACAAATGTGGTAAATCTGTATACTGAACAGTATCAGCCACAAAAGTATGACATACTGCAACATGCAACCAATTTTATGCCAAGTGAAAGAGGGCAAACATAAAAACCACGTATTATATATAATTCCATTTATTGAAAATGTCCAGAAAAGGCAAAGCCCTAGAAATGGAAAGTAGATCAGTGGTGTGTCTGGGGCTAAGAGTGAAAATGGGCAGTGATTATGAAATGGACACATTTCATATCTGGAGTGATGGAAGTTCTAGAACTGGACTGTGATGATGGCCGCACTATTCTGCTAAACCTGCTAAGAATCATTGAAATGCATGTTTAAAATAGACACAATTTTATGGTATGTAAGTACCAAGGTCAGTACACCTTCAAAAGATTGTTTAAAAATCTATCCACCTGAAGGAGGTGGAAATCATCTGACATCTTGATCATTCTTTACATATACGTCTCATATCCAGAAAGCCCAGCGCTGCAGTACTTAAGAAATCTTTGAGAATTTATAAATGAATGAAAAAAATGGTCATGAGACAAGATAAGTTATTAATCAGATGCATACTCAATGAGTGGGAATGTGGAAAACAGCATCAGCCATATCTGTAATCCTTTTCTCCATCAACTCTGAGAGATGTCACACTTGATCCCCAGTAATCCCTGCACCCACAGGCTCTCTAATCTGATCTCCCTGGTTCTGCACTGATTCTATCTGAAGTAATTAGATCTTCTCAGTTATTAAAGCTGGTATTCTAGATTAAAAAAATATGGGGGGGGGGACCAGGATAATCTGAAAAAACTCTTTACATCCAACAGCTGAATTATAAATCTGTCTCTGGGTCCCCGTGTGGTGCAAACTATCCTATTTTCACAATCAAAACCCTTGAGCTTCCTTCCTTATAACTTCTCTGCACCTGATGTCAGCAATTTTATAACTTCAGAAGTTCAACATCTACAAACTACCAGGGTACCTGTTGTTGCTCTCAGTTCTACTCTCTTTGATCTTGTGTTGCTCCAATCAACAAGCACACAGATACAAGAGTTTCACGATTATCTTGATGTCAAACTTTAATTCCAGTGTCAACTGGGGCCAGTTGGGTGGTGCTACGTTGAGGGTGACTTTGAAGTGGGCTCAAGTTGTGAATGACTAATATTGTCTGTTACAGACACTGATGCTATTGTGTTTCCTGTCTTAGAGGCTGGGTTCTGAAAACTCAGTTTCTCATTTCACAAATGCAGAATTCTGTACGTGCAACCTTCGGCTTCTGCTCCCAAGTCTGTCAGTAGACCCTTACTAAAATAGCAAACCACCCCTTTTCCTCTCTTGGTGTGTGACGTTCTTTCTCTTTTGGCACGATAGCAGACTATCTGAGCTCAGAAGGAAATGTGAAGAGATAGATAGGTCTGGGCCTCTGAATTTACAAGGCCTAAAGTCCACCAGATTATTATCAAGCCCCTTCTATCAGATTCTACTTGCCTCTCAATCAGAAAACTTAATTGTAGCTTAGACAGCACCTTTCTTAGCTCCTCTAATAATGACTCTGTCCTTTGTTCTAGGCCCTGTCTAGTGCACTTGGGCCTCATTCCTTTGTAATCATAACCTCTACTCTACCACCAATGGCTCTGCTCCCAACCTGTGTGTACTGATGGTCCTCTTCCCCACTTAATGCTGTATAATTGTTCAAACCTGGTAAATGCCACTCTTAGGATCATTGGTTACTATTCTCACTCTGTCTTTTATGACCTTGTCTAAATATGATCAGAGTCGGCAAACTTGGAAGGCTTCCATAGCCTTGGCAATTCATGACGACAGCCTAGGATGGTTACTGGCGCCATAAACTAGAATGTCAATTTGTTGGGTCAACAACAGGAGCCACTGTGCACTTGCTCCTCATGTGGGATCTCTGTCCTTAATGTGCTGTACATTGTGATTTGATGCTATAACTAGTACTCAAACAGTATGTTTCACTTTGTGTTTCTATGTGGGTGCAAACTGTTGAAATCTTTATACTAAATTGATCTTCTGTATATAAAGAGAATTGAAAATGAATCTTGATGCAAATGGAAGGGGAGAGGGAGCGGGAGAGGGGAGGGTTGCGGGTGGGAGGGAAGTTATGGGAGGGGGAAGCCATTGTAATCCATAAGCTGTACACTGGAAATTTATATTCATTAAATAAAAGTTAAAAAAAAAAAAAAGAAGGAAATGGAACCAGAGAATGAGACAGACATTTCCAAGTGCTGACCAGCTTCTACGTGCAAGGCACTACTTCATACAGTTATTTAACCCTTCCCAGAGCCCCGTGTGATAAACAGTATTGTCCACTAGCCAAGGATTGAAGAGAAGACAGACTAGGAAATGGTGACTGAAATCCAGGTCTTACTCATTTTGTAATAGAATCTTTCCAAAACCATTGCATTTGTATGGATGAAGACACTGAGTTTTGGAGCTGGCAAGCGGCTGACTGAAGTCACAGAGCTCCTCTGTAGCATAAAGAACCATGGACCGGGCTTTCTTGGTTTTCACTCTAGTCTTTTAGGCAGTTGTTTCCCTAATGGAACAAGTTCATGACTTTGACTCCAACTCAAAGAACGTCTCCTGCAGAGCCTGATTCTATTTCTTTGTCAAAGCAGTGATAAGCTTTGGGGCCGGCGCTCTCTCTCTCTCTCTCTCTGCCTCTCTGTAACTTTGCTTTTCAAGTAAATAAATAAATCTTTTTTTTTTTTTTTTTTGGACAGGCAGAGGAGTTAGACAGTGAAAGAGAGAGAGAGACACAGAGAGAGAGAGAGAAAGGGTAAATAAATAAATCTTTAAAAAAAGCAGTGATAAACAAAGTAAAAAAACAAAAAGCAAATAAACACAAACCAACACATACTGGGTTTGAAAAAGCAAGACCCTCCAGTCGGCAGTTTTGAGCTTGAACACGTTGGGCTTCTTCTCGTAGTCCGTGGCCTTGGAGGCCAGGGCGTGGTGCAGGCTCACGGCGTTCTTCAGGTCCTCCTCAGACAAGGCCTTCTCTGGCTTATATTCATCCTGTGGAGGGAGACAAAGGAAACAGGAGTATGATCAGATGCAGTTTATCTTTTTAAAACCTAAAACTAAAAGAAAAACATTTAGAAAGCCCATGAAAGCACACGGCAAAAGTGAAATGAATGATGGAAAGCAATGAAGATCATCCGGGGCTGAGTGTTGTGGTGCAGTGAGTTAAGCAGCTACCCAGGATGCCTGCATCCCATACCAGCGTGCACTTCAGTCCTGGCTCCTCCACACTGGTGCTCTGCTAACGCGCCTGGAAGAGAGTAAATGATGGAAGGGAGTGAATGGGTCCCAGGCATCCACATGGGAAACCTGGACTGAACTCCTGGTTCCTGGCTTCAGTCTGGCCCAGCCCTGGCTGTTGTGGGCATTTGGGGAGTGAACCAGCAGATGGAGATTCTTCTCTCCTTCTGTTTCTCCCCCTTGGTCACTCTGCTTTTTAAATAAATAAATAAATAAATCTTTAAAAATAAATCTAAAAATAATCCTTTGCAATGTCATAATGTTGTTAGAAACATCTGCTGAGAATGAGAAAATATACATACCTAAAGAGGAAAAAAAATTCGGACCGGCGCCACGGCTCACTAGGCTAATCCTCCACCTTGCGGCGCCGGCACACCAGGTTCTAGTCCTGGTCGGGGCACCGATCCTGTCCCGGTTGCCCCTCTTCCAGGCCAGCTCTCTGCTGTGGCAAGTGCTTGGGCCCTGCACCCCATGGGAGACCAGGATAAGCATCTGGCTCCTGCCATTGGAACAGCGCGGTGCGCCGGCTGCGGCGGCCATTGGAGGGTGAACCAACAGCAAAAGGAAGACCTTTCTCTCTGTCTCTCTCTCACTGTCCACTCTGCCTGTCAAAAATAAATAAATAGGCCGGCGCCGTGGCTCAACAGGCTAATCCTCCACCTTGCGGCGCCGGCACACCGGGTTCTAGTCCCGGTCGGGGCACCGATCCTGTCCCAGTTGCCCCTCTTCCAGGCCAGCTCTCTGCTGTGGCCAGGGAGTGCAGTGGAGGATGGCCCAAGTGCTTGGGCCCTGCACCCCATGGGAGACCAGGAGAAGCACCTGGCTCCTGCCATCGGAACAGCGCAGTGCGCCGGCCGCAGCGCGCCTACCGCGGCGGCCATTGGAGGGTGAACCAACGGCAAAAGGAAGACCTTTCTCTCTGTCTCTCTCTCACTGTCCACTCTGCCTGTCAAAAATAAAATAAAAATAAAATAAAAATAAATAAATAAATAAAACAAATCTCTAAAGAGGAAAAAAATTTAATCTGGTATATAAAATTAAGGTACATAGCAAAGAAAGACCAAGGACAGAAATGTTTATCACACACATTTAATGATTTGAAATGAGGCTGGGCCCAATGGTCAGTGTGATTTGATTTCAGAATTAAATGGAGTAATGCAAAAGCTTGCAGATGTCCACCAACAGAACTACAGATAGCGAGAACAGTGCCACTGTGTCCTTTGCTCTAAAGGCAATATATTTCTTTTTTTTAACTATCAAAAATATTTTATTTATATAGAAGGAATACATTTCATGTATTTCATATACAGATTTAAGAGCATAATCCCACCCTACTCTTCCTCCCTTCCACCCTACCTCCTTCCTTTCTTATTTTTCCTCTAATGTTGACAATGACATATTTTAATTTACTTTATAGTAACAAGCTTAACCCTCTACTAAATAAATAATTCAGCAAGTAGTGAGTAGAAAAACCACTGTTCCCCAAGAATATAGACAAGGGTTACAAACAATAATCAAGGGTAGTGGGTAAAACCACCTCTTGCAGTGCTAGTATCGCATGTGGGTGCCAGTTTGAGTCCACTTCCAATTCAGCTCTCTGCTATGGCCTGAGAAAGCAGTAGAAGCTGGCCCAAGTGTTTGGGCGCCTGCATCCACTTGGGAGACCCAGAGGAAGCTCCTGGCTCCTTGGCTTCGGATCAGCCCAGCTCTGACCACTGCGGCCATTTGGGGGAATGAACCAGTGAATGGAAGACCTCCCTCTCTGCCTCTCTGTAACACTGCCTTTCAAATAAATAAATAAATAAATCTTTTAAAAAATAAACAATTTCAAATCTGATATCTCAAAATGTCAATTTTGCTCATATTCACTACATTTTTTGGGATTCTGTGTATTAGTTACCACAAGTCAGGGAAAACATTTGTCTTTTTGGGACTGATTTATTTCACTAAGCATAATGGTCTCTAATTGCATCCATTTTGTTGTGAAAGACAGTATTTCATTTCTTTTTTATGGGTGAGCAGTATTCCATGGGTGTGTGTATCTATATATATGTATATACCTATATATATATATATATATACATTAAACTTTATCCAGTCATCAGTTACTGGATATCTGGTTAATTTCATATTTTAGTTATTCTGAGTTAAATTGTTATGAACACGATAAGTACAGATAAGTATGTTTTCTTGCTATTTCATTGTATAGGTTAATATCAAAAGAAAAATTAACAGTAAAGCAAAATGAATTTTTTCCCTTTTCTGTTGAAAAGGGAAGAGGAAAGCAATTTGAAAATTAGGAGAATGCTTATCTCTATTATAACAAACTTGAAAAACAGGTAAAATTACATGAAATGCAAAGGGTAATATAAATATATAATGTTTTCTTTGGACATTAACTACAGAATTCAAATACAGAATTCATATAGATTTATCAAAGTTCTTCTGCACTCCTTTAAATATTAACTGAAAAAATCCTTACTAGTAAAATAATAATAATTAGGATTCAAAACAAGTTTAGTCCTGTTATTTGTCATAGTTCCTAATATAGTACAAAAGGCTTGAGCTGCATATAAAAACACCCATCATCTACTATATGTGCTATAAATTGTTATGGAAGATGTTTTCTAGGGTTTGCAGTTCTTGTCCCTCCTTCCCATATTTTATCAAAAACAAAGTATGATGTTGAATAGCTTTGTATTTCTCCTGTAAAGGGCATACATGCACATGTGTACACACACACACACACACACACGGCCTCCTAATTGGCAGGAAAAGCCTAAAGCAGGAAGATATTGCCTGTTCTGTTACCACACAGTCTAGTTTTGCACATTTTCAGAAAACCAATCACAATCCCCCCCCCCCACCGATCTCCCCCCCACAGATCAAGTAATTCAAATGCACTAGTGCTTTCAATGGAAACTGAGTCAAAATGAAGGCTGTTGATCCTTAATGCTCCCTGTTGTCCTGGGAGGCAAAGGTTTTCCCTCTGAAATACAAAGTAAATGCCCCTGGCATTAGAAAGATTAGAAAAACGTATAATATTAAATGGCAGACTTTATATTTTGGGATTGCAAGGAGTTGTATTTTATTAAGCCTCAGTGGTAAAGAACTTCTGTTGACAATGGCAGTCTTTAAGAGTTATGATGAATCAGAAGAACAGAAAGAATATGTTAAAATAAATTCAACAGATTTACAGGTATCTGTTCTGTAATTCCCAGTAACTCATGAATCTATAATCTAGTTATGCCTTGAGGTCATTCTTGTCCTTTTAAAATGAGATTTTCTCAGTGATGGAGCATTCTAAAGATTCATGGATCTCCTTCCGCAGCAATGTTTAATGCAGGAGAGGTTTCAACTGGAAGTAGTATAGCTGCAAATCCCTTCTTCCAGTCTCCTGATGGCTGGAATAAAAGCCTGTCCATCTAGCCCCCTACCCAGTGTTCCCACTTAGAATCCTGATAGGAATCTGACAGGTAAAGAATGAGAGGATTGGAGCCAAAGTCACCTGCAGGGGATTTATACGCTGTCTCCATTTCCATACACACTGATTTCCCAATTGGCCTGATATTTGTAGATTAGCCTAGAAATGTGTATGTATCTATTTGATGTTCTGGGTCTGGCTTCTTTTGGTACATTTCTTTTTTCGTTTGAATGTGTTAACACAGCCACTTTGTTCTTTCATTTTTCATATTCCTTCTTTAATTAAGAAGGCACTAAAGGTTATAATTTTCTTCTGAGTATGGGTCATATTGTGTAACACTGGAGAATGAAAAGTGTTTTTTTCATAGCATAATGGATAGTGTGTAGTTTTAATTTTTGGTCTCTTCTTTGATCTAAGTAATATCAATGAATATTTCTCAAATTTAAGGTACCTACAGGTTTAATTATTTATCATTATATAGTTCTAATTTTATTGGCATATGACCAGATAATGCAGTTTGCAAAATCTTTTCCCATAAATTTGTTAAGGCTTTTCTTGTGACCAATTTTATGTTAGATTTCTGTCAACGTGTCATGGACATATAACCAAAGGTTTATTCTGTGAGGGATCAGTCAAGTTTATTGATCCAATTCCTTTATGTTCTGTTATTATTTTTTCCCCACCAGTTCAACCCCTTGAGACAGGTATATTGACCTTTTTTGACATATAGTGCTTCACGTTCTCCTGCTATTTCTAATAGTTTCTGTTTTACAACACAGTTCCTTGGCTGTTTGGCATAGTTAGGTCACAAGTATTACCTTTTTTTTTTAAATTATGAGGTGCAATGTATTATTTTAAAGTGTTCTTCTTTATCCTGGTTAGTGCTTAGTTATACAATATTGAAGCTTAACAATCTCTCCCACAAAAATGCTCTATTTCTCTAGTCCTCTCCACATCAACAATTTAAGACTTAAAATACTTTTACTTCTTCTCTTGTCCCTTTTCATTAATCATAAATGTTGCTGAAGCGGTTTTGTTCTACAATCTTACTAAAATTATTGTGTATTATGCATTTTGTATTGAAAGAAAACGTATTTTGCACTTACATTCTTCTTTTTTGTTAAGATTCTTATTATTTAATTTTATTTTATTTGAAATTAGAATGGCTGGTGGCACAGCGGGTTAACACCCTGGCCTGAAGCACCAGCATCCCACATGGGCGCCGGTTCTAGTCCCAGCTGCTCCTCTTCCAATCCAGCTCTCTGCTGTGACCTGGGAAAGCAGAAGAAGATGGCCCAAGTCCTTGGGCCCCTGCACCCACGTGGGAGACCTGGAAGAAGCTCCTGGCTCCTGGCTTCGGATCAGCACAGCTCCGGCCGTTGCAGCCATCCGGGGAATGAACCAGCGGATGGAAGACCTCTCTTTCTGTCTCTATCTCTCTCTCTAACTCTGTCTTTCAAATAAATACAATAAATCTTAAAATAAAAAAGAAATTAGAGAGAAGAGAGAGAGAAAATGTCAGAGACAGATGCTCCACCCTTTGGCATATTCCCCAAATGCTCACAATAGTCCGGTTAGGTCAGGTTCAAGGCAGGAAACTCAAACATAATCCAGGTCTCCCATGTGGTGGCCAGGACACAAGTAATTGAGCCAACACCATCTGCTGCGTCCTGGCATGCACATTAGCAGGAAGCTGGCATCAGAAGTGGAGCCAGAGGCCGGCGCCGTGGCTCAACAGGCTAATCCTCCGCCTTGCGGCGCCGGCACACCGGGTTCTAGTCCCGGTCGGGGCACCGATCCTGTCCCGGTTGCCCCTCTTCCAGGCCAGCTCTCTGCTATGGCCAGGGAGTGCAGTGGAGGATGGCCCAAGTGCTTGGGCCCTGCACCCCATGGGAGACCAGGATAAGCACCTGGCTCCTGCCATCGGAACAGCGCGGTGCGCCGGCCGCAGCGCGCTACCGCGGCGGCCATTGGAGGGTGAACCAACGGCAAAAGGAAGACCTTTCTCTCTGTCTCTCTCACTGTCCACTCTGCCTGTCAAAAATTAAAAAAAAAAAAAAAAAAAAAAAAAAAAAAAAAAAAAAAAAAAGAAGTGGAGCCAGGACTCAGACCCAGGCCCTCCTATACGGGATGCAGACATCCCAAGCAGCATCTTCACCATTGTGCCAAACACCCACCTCAGAACTTACAGTTTCATTCCTTGAGTGGCTCTTTACTCTTTTAGGCTTAATCATGTCAGTTTTTTTTTTAATTAAGATGTAATGGCTTTATTAAATATGCATGCATTTCATCTAATTTGGAATAATATTTTATATTTCCACTACGAGTTTAATGTATGTTCACTGAGGATCATTTGATTGGAAAAAGCAGCAAAGAAAAAAAACACTCATCTGCTTGTTCATCTGCTTTTTTCTTTCTTTCTTCTATCTTGAGGTCTCTTTTCTCAACCCTTTGTTATGTTCTCTCCTCTTGAATATTTTAATTCTTAATCTCAAGGATCTTTCATTTTCTTTGACAGGTGCAGAACTGGATATAGAACTCATAATTACAACCCTCAACACAAAATCTGCAGCTACTATTCTATTGTCTTCCAGCCTCCAGTTTAAGAGAAGTCCAGGCTGAATCTTTTTTCCTTCTGCTTCCTTTTGTGAATCTCATGAAAGTTTCTCTTTATTCTTAAAATTTAGGAAGCTTTGCCAGAATATGCCTTATTTTCTCACCTGTGCATTCTGAAACTAAAAGGCCTGCCCAGAGTCTGCCTTCATATGATGAAGCCAACGGCTGCCAGAGGCGGTCAACACGGTGGTGCAGACCGGGACTTAGCAAACATTTAAGGTGCATACAATTATTTTATAGGCTTCTGATAATCTCTATTTCCTATTCTGCCAGATACATACAATACCCCCGGCTCACCACAACTGCATAGGTGTCTGCAGCTAAAACTAGGTTTAAAGGACTAGCTCTGATCTTCAGTACCTACACTGACTCAGGTTTCTGGAACTTCAGCTTCCTCCATTGAGAAGTAGTGACAACACTTGCCCTCACAGAATTCTGGGCTTCAGAAAAGTGAGGGAATTAAAAAAAAACAAAAAACAAAAAAAACCAAAAAAAAAAACCTCTCAATAATGTTCCGAGCTACAGTAAGTACCCAATAAATGCTAGCTTTGTAAATTCTTAATAAATACCTCTTTTGGTGGCATATAGCTTGATCTTGTTTTCTACAAGGTTAAAATTTTAAGCATCAACCTCTCTCCCTGCATATTCTGTAAACAAATGTATTTCCTGATTTCTCCCATCTCCATTCCTCCAGCAACACTGGGATCCTGGATTCTCAGATCATTTCCTACCAACCTTTTTTAGGACCTTGTTTCATTACTTATTGTCTTTCTTGTACATTTAAAACCATTCTCTGTCTTGTTTCTTCTTTACAGTCTACAATTATGCCTTGGGTACAAGGTCTGTTGTACTGAAAGACAACAGTTCCCCAGGAATATTGCTTTCTCCTCTAACCGTCTCTTTCTCTTCCTTCATATCCGATGAGTTAACAGTCTATGATAACTGTTTTCATCTATTCATTTTCATTTCCTCTTTAGGAAGTCTGTATCTACACTTACTGAAACTGCTCTATCAAAGGTTGGAAACAACCTCCTAACTGTAAAATTCAATAGCTTTTCAATCCTCATCTTATGGGACCTGCAAGATGTCAGTGATACTCTTGAATTCTCCTTTGGCTTCTTGTTACAGTACTCTTCTGGGTTCTCTCCTGCCTCGGAGCACTGCTCTGGTTCCTCCTCTTCAGTCTGCCATTCACATGTTCACATGGCTGTTCTGTCCCTGGCTTTCTTCCTTTCTCATTCTCTATGTTTGGGAATGGTAACAACTACTCTGTTTTGACTCCCACCCATGTGGTGAAGTGTTAACAAATTGCTAGAGGTGAATAAGAAGCCAGAGACCAGTTAGTAACTAACAATACCAAATGACTTAGAGCTTTGCACTTGGAGCCACTATATTCTTGGAAGATATTCTCTCTGTTAATATTTTCATGGAGAACCAAGCTTAAAGGATGATATTCTGACAGTACTCTAAAAGTGTAAAAAAAAGTTAAAAAAGGGCAAAGTACAAACTTTAAAATATGCTCAACATGTTGAATTCCTACTAGAAAATGAAGCTCCAGATCCATAAAAAGTAAGCAAAACCCAGGGTAGACAACTGGGTTAAAAAGAAAAAGACTTTACCCTATGGAGTTCATTCTGACATCTTTCTTTTTACTACTTAAATCACAGGGCATTGTTTTAAATGACAGAACTGAAAAGGAAAAAAATAAAGGATCAATTACTGTAATCAAGACACTCCAAACCTAAGAGTATTTGCTGCACAAACTAAATGTGAAACAGAGAGCGAGATAAATTCAATCAAGAAATTTTACGTAAGAAAAGAAATGCTCTGTGACATCTAATTACTACCCATTTTCTCAAACAAGTGAAGGGTGATAATGATGCCTAAAAACATGTTACTCTCCCTGTGTTCCTTGTACTCCACTTCTTTTTAGCTGGTATGGTTCATGAGAGAACTCTGCCATATGATTTAACAATGCTATTGATTTAATTTCATTTAAAACGTGGAATGAAAGGCTTTCTTTAACTTTCCTATGAAGTTTGTTAATTAAATCTCCTATGAAGCTGAATCCTAACACAAAAATCACCTACACATGCACAGATAATTGGCATCAAATCTGCAAATTTGTACTCAGGTGAAGACAAATTGCAATTTGGAAAGTGACCAACACTCAACTGAAATTCATCAACATCAGTTAAAAACGCAGTGTGATTCCAGTTTTCAAAGTGTTATTTACCTCATGCTTTATTAAATAGATAAAACTGCTACATGCAATTAAACCAATTCAAAACAAAGTTGAAATGGTCTTGATTTCTTTTAAGAATATAGGAAGGAAAACTGTGAACAACTCTTTTTTGAAGTTATAATAATAAAAATGGCAACAATTAAAAAAGCATTCTTCATAATTTGATAATTAGGTTTTTTCATTCTAAATGTTTCTGGTGAGGGATCTTTCCAAAAATCACCCTGCTTCATCTTTCCTTAAACACACACACACATATAGGGGACACAGAAAGTGTTAAGTTTCCACAAATCTGAAGGGTAGGAGTGACAGCAAATGAAAACGTACTTAGCCCATCACTCAATCTAGCATACACGTGAAAAATCAGTCACAGAATTTGAAAGCTAAAAGGAGCCTGGAGCATTAACTTCTCCATGTTATATAGACAAAGTCAGAAAAACACATTACTGTGAAAAGTAGCATTAAGAGAGAATTAACAAAGCATAGTCAAAGGACCAAGCATGTTTATGTTGATCTGTGCAATGAACATGTGTGTTGTTCTGTCTTCCAGGTTACAATTACGTCCGGGGCACGGGCACAGGCCTGCAGCAGGCCTTCTTTTCTGCCAGCCCTGAAGTCCTCCTTACTCTGGCTGGAGAGCAGCAGCACCTTCACATGTGGCATGACTTTCAGTGCTTTCTCCAAAAGGTCTTGGACTTTAGAGAGGCACAGAGAAATTTCCAGGATCAATCTGACAAGTAACCGAGAAATTAGGGTCTGTCTTTTTTTATTATTATGAAGCAATATGGGAAAGGGGTTAGCCAGCTATCAAAAACACGTGCAAGTGGGACAGCAGGTAAAGCCACCCCCTGTAACACCAGCGTCCCATATGGGTGCCCATTCTTGTCCCAGCTGCTCCGCTTCAGATCCAGCTCCCCCCGCTAATGACCTGGGAAAGCAGTGGACTCAGATTGAGTACCTGGCCCGACCCCAGGTTATGGCCATTTGGGGAGTAATCCAGCAGATGAAAAATTGATCTGACTTTTAAATAAATAAATAAGTCTTTAAAAAACAACAAAAGAACCCAGGCAAAAAGAATACATGATTCCTTGACTGAATATATGAAGAAATGTAAGACATCTTAAAAATTTTGTTTGTTTGTTTGTTTGTTATAAGCAGGAAAAAAAATCTTGGCACACACTCTTCCATATTTCACCCATTTTTCTTCATAATTTAAAGATCGGGGCTGTTATTGGCGAGAGGCTATTTCTGCTTCCTTCTCAGTCCCAGGTTTCGCTAACATTCTGATAAAGGCTGCGGCTGTGTCACTGTCCATCACTCAGCCACTGCCCAGCTCTGAGCCTCTGAGGGTCACGTGAGTGTTTGTCTCCCTCTCCAACTTTCAGATGACTGCTGTGGGTGTGGTACTTGTTCAAAGAAGGGACGAGGGAGGGAAAGGGAAGAAGGAAAGAGGGCGGGCGGAAAAATGAGAGGAAGGAAGGAAGCAGGAAGGAAGGAAGAGAGGGAGGGGATGGGGAGAGGAAGGAATGGGGAGAGGAAAGCGTTTCTCGGCCCCTGAGAGGCACACAGGGAAGAGGTTTGAGCCCTGGCGCTACCACACACTGGAGTGACTGGGAAGAAACTGAAATCCTTGAGAAGCAAACTTGATGCCCTGTGCCAGGCATTTAAACTGCAACAGTGTTAAAACATGGAGTCCTTCAGAGCACGCCTCAGTGTCTGAAATCCCAGAGACCAGATCTGTTTCCAGATCTGCGTTCTTTGTGAACGCAGGGTTTTATATATTTATATCCTAGATATCTCTCATAAAGTGGTCACATTTCCCTGCAGGCTGCGGTCATTTTTTAAATTATGACTGCAGAAAGTATGTTGATCATCATATGTCAAGACTTCAAAGCCTTGTTAACTTTTCCCTTTTTAGAGTTGCTGATTTTTAAAATTAATTAATTAGTTACTTAATTTGTGAGGTAGAGAGAGGCAGGCAGATCTTCCACCCATTGGTGCTCTCCTCACATACCCACAGCAGCCAGGGCTGGGCCAGGCCAAACCCAGAAGCCAGGAACTCAATCCAGGTTTCTCACATGGGTGGCAGGAACCCAAGTACCTGAGCCATCACTGCGAGCATCAGCAGGAAACTGAAGCTTGGAACTGGTAATATAATGGCATAGTGCAGCTGGGACTTGAACTGGCGCCCATATGGGATGCCAGCACTGCAGGCGGCAGCTTTACCTGCTATGCCACTGCGCTGGCTCCAATGCCAGCAGTTTCACAAAAGGAGATTAAATGCCCTGAGCACGCAGGAAAGCAAAGCAGGCATTTTTAGGAAACCAGGCCGGGGACTGCCTGCTCCAGGTGCTGTGGTATCTGCACATCGGATCCCCACACCAGCTGCCATCAAAGCAGATTTCAGGGGCTTCCTTCTGCCCGGCCTGGGCTCACACTGATGCTACCTGTACAAGTTTAAATACTGGAAAATCTCCTTTTCCAACTGGATTCTGAGAAACCTTACAAGCAGTTGGAACAAATCTCTTTCACGTGATCCAAGGAGTGAAGAGAAGATTTTGCCTCAAGGACAGGGTTCCCAGTAATGTTTCAGATAATGAATTGTGCTTTCACTTTCTGAAGACAGAGCTTAGGCAAATGTATTCAGATTTCAACAACTGTTTTCTAGGCCCTAAAGATAAAAGACGGAAAGGATTCTCAGGAGGTCAGTCTGCAAAGTACAGCAATCAACAGCCAAGCTATAAGTCATTCACCGCCCGGCTCTAACAAGCCGCTTACACCCATCACTTTCAACCACTGTGTCCACCACCAGACAGCGACAGCTTTTCCTTGGGAAAGCTCACTTGCTCAGGAACAGAACATTGTCAGAAACCTCAGAAAATTACTTTCAAGACAGAGGAGGAAATTGGCAGGGAGAGATGCAAAACCCATGACAGAAAGCAAGAGAGACCTTTTGAAGCCATCTGATAGCAAAGGCTTGTCTATTGTCTAGGCCCTGGGCCAACAGATGACTCATTCTCTGTGTGTTAATAAAATGGATATGAAGTTAATATCCAAGTGCCAAAAGTGATTTCAGCCACTGCTGGGAAGCCTCTATCCCACACTGGTAAGTTGGTTTGAGTCCTAGCTCCAGCTTCCTGCTAATACATCCTGGGAGGCAGTAGATGATGGTTCAAGTGCTTGGGCCTCAGCCATCCTTGTGACAACCTGGATGGAATTCCAGGATCCTGGCTTCCACCCAGCCCGGCCCTGTGGGCATTTGGGGAGTGAACCAATGAATGGAAGATACTGCCCCCCAGCCCCTTCCCAATCACTCTGCCTTTCAAGTAGGTGACAATAAACATTTAAAAAAATGGTAGAACAACAGTACTAACAAGAATTTGATCACTGTTAGCATTTCTTATAAATTTTTAAGGCATACGTGAACTGTGAGTACCACATTAAAATGGTAATAGTAAATTCTACTGCCATGAGTATTTTATATTTCAACAGTAATAATTAACTACCAATGAGGCATACACATCCTTATTTGAGCTGTCTGGTCTCAGGCACCTTAGAAATTCTAGAAAAGACAAGGATAGGAGTATGTTCTTACTTAGTTGTAAGACAGATGAAACTACCTCATGCCTACTACCTATGTCTTACTGTGTCTGATCATTATGGGTCACTGGATTGCTGCTGTTATCTCACAGGCGTAGTCTACCTCAGAGGATTTTAGAAACTGGAATCAGTAATTATCCATATTTATTCCATGTTCCCTGTTTTTTCCAACTGTAACCCATTCACTGACTTACATCGTGTTAACTGGGGCTTTTTCAGAGCTCAATGGTCATTCCCTGTACAAGACCAGTCTTCTCATCTGTACTGTAAGACTGCTCTTCTGGGAAGAGACACTCGTCTTGTCTTGTCTTGTCTTGTCTTTTCTTTCCTTTTCTTTTCTTTTCTTTTTGACAGGCAGAGTTAGACAGTGAGAGAGAGAGACAGAGAGAAAGGTCTTCCTTCCATTGGTTCACTCCCCAAATGGCTGTTATGGCCGGCGCGGTGCCGATGCGAAGCCAGGAGCCAGGTGCTTCCTCCTGATCTCCCATGCGGGTGCAGGGCCCAAGCACTTGGGCCATCCTCCACTGCCTTCCTGGGCCACAGCAGAGAGCTGGACTGCAAGAGGAGCAACTGGGACAGAATCTGGCGCCCTGACCAGGGCTAGAACCCAGGGTGCTGGTGCTGCAGGTGGAGGATTAGCCTAGTAAGCTGCGGCGCCAGCCTCATGTTTATTTTTCACAGAGCTCCCTTTATGAGATTTGTAAATGGGCCTGTGGTTTACTTTTTGCTTGAAAGTTACAGGTAAATATGGGTAGGTAGGGGCTGGTATTGTGGTATAGTGAGTAAGGCCACTGCCTGCAATCCTAGCATCCCAAATGGATGCCTAGAGTCCCAGGTGCTCCAACTTTGTGATCCAGCTCCCTGCTAATGTACCTGGGAAGGCAGTGGAAGATGGCCCAAATCCTTGGGCCCCAGCACCCATGTGGGAGACCCAGAGGAAGTTCCTGGCTTCTGCCTTCAGGAGAGCCCAGCTCCAGCTGTTGTGGCCATTTGTGAACCAACCAGTGGATGGAAGATGTGTCTCTGTCTCTCCCTCTGTAACTCTGCCTTTCAAATAAGTAAATAATTTTTTTTTTTTAATGGGTGAGTAACATTAACAGAGCCAGAAAGGGAAATGAGGTGAACGGTGATGAGGAAGATGGTGTGTAGCCTAGAAACAAAACAAGCTCTGGATAATGTCAGCAACTGTCCAGGGGACAGGAAAAAAGACAAGGACTTGTTTTACTTCAGAGAGAAATCAATAGCAGGGAAGCAGATTCAGCGGACAGGCATTGGGGATCTGCTATTTGCAGAAGTCACAGAGAGGGGGAGATGAACACAGGAGGAATGGAGGGAAGACTGAAGTGGAGAAATAGGTCACACTTCCTAAAAGCAGCTGTCTGCATCCTGCCTGCTGTGACTAGCCCACAGAAACGGCCTCACCAACCACTGCTGGGTGCCTGACCTCCCAATCGCTAGCTCACCTTTTCACAACAAGATCTTTTCCAACATCACTTAAAGTCTGTGGCACTGCCTCCTCCCAGTTTTCTTTCTGGCTCTCTGGCTGCATGGCTCAACCCCCTTCACAGTGCCTTCCTCCGGCACAGTGGGTGTAACTGCCTTTTCCTAACCCTATACACTCTGAGTGACACTATGTATTCCCATGGCTTAAATGACCAACCACTTGTCAATAACCCTCCAGATATGTCTTTCCAGGCTCCCTGGATCCAGATCTGAATATGTGCACTTATTTTTTGGACATAGCCATTCATTATCCCACAGACACTCTGAATTCACACGTCACCTTTCCAGTTTGACTATACTTCTCACTCCCTGTAATCCCTACTGTAGTTCAAAGTTAGTCTGCTCTCTATGCCTCTGATCGGATCTGCTTCCAAGTCATTCTACATTCTGCAGCCAGAATGTTTTTCTGAAATATAGATGTGATCATGTCTGCTCCCCATTTAAAGCCTTCTAGTAGCTCCCAATGCTCCCAGATAACTCAAATCTTTAACAAGGCTTCCTAGGTTTTTCACAGTTTGTCTTGAACTGAACTTGCAGCTGCCCAAATGTTTGTGGTTTCTCGTATTTATCCATCCACTGGTTTGTCCCACTCTGAATCCTCCTAAATAACTAATATCTATTTTCGTCTTTTTAAGCGTAGGCTTGGATATCACTTCCTTCATGAATTCTCCCACAGTTCCCCCTTACCTTCCTGAGGCTCTGTTACATGTCCTTCCAGACCTGTTCTGAAGTACACTTCCCTCTTCATAGCATGTATGAAATTGCATCAAATTGACCTTTTATTTGTTAGTCTTTTCAGATAGGACATAAGCTCCTTTTAGGAACTGTATCTTGCTCAAAAACTAGTATACAACATAGGGGTGGGCATTTGGCTTAGCAACTGAGAGCCCCATGTCTCACACTGGATTGCCTGGGTTTGATGCCTGGTTGTGGCTCTCAGTTAATGAATCCAGCCCTCACAGACCTGGGAGGCAGCAGGTAATGGCTGAAGTAGTTGGGTTCCTGCCAACTACCTTGGAGACTTGAGTTCCTGGTTCCAGGCTTCAGCCTAGGCCAGTCCAGGCACTGCAGGCGTCTGAGGAGTGAGCCAACAGATGGGAGCTCTATCTTGTCTGTTTCCCTGCTTCTCAAAAACAACGAAAACCTGACCAGTCTTAATCTTATAGACACATTCACTATTGACTTCTTCCTAACATGGCCCTCCTAATCAAAACCATAGTTTGTTAGCCAAAGTTCAGCTGATAATGGATGCTTGAGCCACTTTAAGTGCAATCTGAGAGCTATAAAATGGTTACAGTGTTGACATTTCCTGGTTTCTGGGAACAATACAAAAAAATCCAAGAAACAGTTTTGTGTTAGCAAATCTCAAGCTTACTCACTGTAACTGTAGGAGACGATTAGAGACAGTCCCGTACTCCAGGGGAAGACTGTGTAGAGCTGGGAGAGAGCAATGAGAAAGAAAGGACTCCCACACACCAGTCCTCACAACGCAGAAGGTTGCAGAAGAAGGAAGAAAGTTATTGCATACTTGTCTATTAGTAAAAATAGTTCAAGTCTGATTGAGGACATAAAAGTTAGGGGACCCCCCTTTCCAATAGTTTAAGTGCCCACTAATTAGAAAGTTCACACCAGGGGCTGGCACTGTGGCTCAGTAGGTTAATCCTTCACCCGCGGCACCGGCATCCCATATGAGCACCAGTTCAAGTCCTGGCTGCTCCGCTTCTGATCCAGCTCTTTGATATAGGCTGGGAAAGCAGTAGAAGATGGGCCAAGAGTTTGGGCACCTGCACCCGCTTGGGAGACCCAAAAGAAGCTCCTGGCTCCTGACTTTGTATTGGCTCAGCTCCAGCCATTGCAGCCATTTGGGGAGTAAACCAGCAGATGGAAGACCTCTCTCTCTGTCTCTCCCTCTCTCTGTCTGTAACTCTGCCTCTCAAATAAATAAATAAATCTTTTTTAAAAAAACTATTATATATCAGGCACTTTTTACTTATACTAAAAGAATTCTTTACATCAACCATGCAACATCCCCATTTTGCAGATAACAGAAGAGCCTCCCTGAAGATAATTCAGTGCTCCAGATCAGAAATGATTTGATCAAAGTACAGTTTAACAAGGTGTGTCTACTTCAGAAGTCCTACATTTACAAGCTCTTCCAAAGACACACTTTCCTAGGAGGACCTGAGGCTGTAAGTCCTCAGGCTGACAAAGCATTCCCTTTAGTACCTAGAAGCTGCTGATGGCGTGTATGTGTTCAGAAGCCTGCAGCAGACGGGCTACTAACACACAGGGCGGCTTATAACAAGCTTGACAAGCTTCCTGCAGGAATGGCCAAAGCCTTTGTGAAAAGGCCCCTTGTTTAGCAGGGATGGGTGTAATGAAGGAGGCTGGGGGAATGGAGGCGACAGGGACATGGGGCTCTTCTGTAGTATAATTTTGGTTTTTTCTGGGTCTCTTTCTGAACACTGTTGTTTGGTTTCTGTAGAGGGAAAACTATTACTCTCCAATGTTAATGAGGAAACACTAATGGAATTGTTCTTTATATGGGTATAAGCCATAATAGGCTATTTCACAGTTGAGAAGTCTTATTGAAAGGCTTAATTGATGAACAATTGATAATGGAATGAGACCCTCAAAAGATTGTTATTACAATGGAGATGGGGTTTTACACATGTACCTGGCGTGTTATGTGTTTATGGTCAGGGAATGGAGAGGGGGTTTCACATGTGTATCTGGCATGTTACCTGTTTATGGTCAGGGGAATGGAGAGGGTTTTTTGTTTGTTTGTTTGTTTGTTTTTGACAAGCAGAGTTAGACAGAGTGAGAGAGAGAAACAGAGAGAAAGGTCTTCCTTCCACTACAGCTGGCACGCTGCGCCGATCTGAAGCCAGGAATCAGGTGCTTCACCCTGGTCTCCCATGTGGGTGCGGGGCCCAAGGACTTGGGCCATCCTCCACTGCCTTCCCAGGCCACAGCAGAGAGCTGGACTGGAAGAGGAGCAACTGGGACAGAACTGGTGCCCCAACCGGGACTAGAACCTGGAGTGCCGGCCGCAGGCGGAGGATTAGCCAAGTGAGCCGCGGCACCGTCCTGGAGAGGGGGTTTTACACTGTATCTGGCACGTTATGTGTTCATGGTCAGAGGAATGGAGATGGGGTTTTACATGTGTCTCTGGTGTGTTGTGTTTATAGTCAGGGGAATGGAGATACAGTTTTACATGTGTATCTGGTGTTATGTGTTTATGGTTGGGGGAAGGGAGAGGGGGTTTTACACATGTATCTGACGTGTTATGTGTTTATGGTCGGGGAATGGAGAGGGGGTTTTACACATGTATCTGGCGTGTTATGTGTTTATGGTCGGGGAATGGAGAGGGGGTTTTACACATGTACCTGGCGTGTTATGTGTTTATGGTTGGGGGAAGGGGGTCTACGAAGGATTGAGTTGCAGACATTATGATCTCTTCAGAAGACCAACTTGAGTCCCACAATCGAGGAAGCAGATGCACTGCTTCCTTCTGTCTCAGGCAGTCCTGACCCCTCAGTGAACAGCCAGTGCCCTGACAGCCATGATGGGTGGGGGCAGTGATGGGCACCTGCCCATGTGGGGAAAGTGGAGGGCGCTCAGGAGCAGGAGGTGCTCAAAGGCTTTGTACAGTAATCTGCAGTGAAGACGAATCTGCATAGGGAAAACAGGTACGAGGAAAGAGAACACGGCAGCAGGACCTCAGTGTGCTAGCGATGTCCTTCAGGACAGATGCTAGGGACTGTGACCTTTGTGTCTCCACACCTGGCAGAGGCCCATTACACAGAAGGCTGAGTCAGTCTTTTGCCAAACTGAATGAAACTAGCCCTGGGCTAGGACAAAAGTCTGCCTTTTCCCCTCACCCCTCCCTCCCTTGATTTATGAGCGGTAACCTCAATGATTTCATCATAAGCTGAACATATCCTAAGTTGAAAACACATTTAATGCATGTAGCCTGCCAAAGATCATAACTTTATGACACAGTATATTTGGCTCTTCATATCTGTCTTTCCACATCGGATCCAGCTGTGGCTGAAAACAATTTCTTTAAAAATCCCAGAAAGTTCCTGAAGGCAAAACTTGAATTTACCAAGAGCAAGCACTGTGCTGAGTTAATACAGATACAAATCAAGTGATGTGTGGGCACACCCTGCTGTAGCTCCTGCTATTTGTCTCCCTCCAGCACTCGATGTCTGGGCATCACTCATCTTGCAATTTGCTTATGGCCTATCCAGTCAGGCTTATCAAAGTTGCAGCATTATTTTTCTCGTCATTAGTCCCTAAACAATGCAATACAACAACCACTGCATAGCACTTTCATTGTATTAGGAATTATATAAGGGGCCTTCAAGAGGTTCATGGAAAAGTGTAATTAAAAGGTAAGGTTATTATGGTGCAAAAAAAACTTTTGAAATCGATGCACAGTTTTGTCATAATGTGCATTTTTTATTAA